>NC_092044.1:89951573-90551573 GCF_003086295.3 Arachis hypogaea | reverse complement strand
GTTAAATTTTAAATTAATAACTTTGTTTGTTTGTACTGAATTCTTAAAAATAGAACGTTTCAAATAATTGGGAAGATAAGGATGAGGGGTGCTTTTAAATAACAGAGAAGAGGTGCAATTTCAAAATAATAGGGTAGATGAGCGGTTTTAACTCATTGATTAATGAGGAACTGGATGTATCACACAATTCGAAACTGCCCATTTATCCAGCCTTACTATTAATGAATCCCGTTAGGGAGCCAATGGAGTATTATTTGTACAATGTGTAGAATGGACTATTTATTTGGCCTAATATGAGTTAAAAAATGAATATCCATGGTAAAATATTACTAATTTTTCAAATATAATATACCCATACTATCCAGAATAACCATCCGGATACCAGAGATAATAAACCTCTAATATCGTACTGAATCGAACATCCCTAAACCCTTATTGTACACATTGTACAGATACTCCATTGGCTCCCTATACTTCCTCATTATTAATATGTATTCTTGAAATAAATTTAGAAATAGTATATATTATTATTTATTAAAATAAAAAATATTTTAAATACTTTATATAATTAAAATAAGACATTAAAAATAATTAAAAAATTTATTTATATTTTAATATCAATAAAATATCAAAATATTGTTACAATTTATCTGAAAAATAATTTATATTTTATATATATGTAATTTTTCGTATCTTATCAGATTTTAAAATTTGTGTGTCGATATGTTCCATGTCGTGTCATGTTCTATATCTGTATTAGTATCCATGCATCATAAAAACATATTTAAATTAGTACTTAATATATATATATATATATATATATAAATTTTAAAAATAGCATGCAGGTTAGTAGTAGATTTGATCATGTTACATGTTAGGAATGACTTTAGGATAAAATAGTGGGGCTTTTATGTGAAGAAAAAAAAAGTTCTATTGAGTGGGTAACACTAAAAACTGAAAACCCATTAAATGTTGGATCAATAAAAGTTCTTTAATTATTAATTTATTATCTATTATTTATTATATATTAGTAATTTTATAACCAAAATATGTCACATGTTATTCTTTTAGTGCAATTAAAATTTAATCTTTTCCTTCAAAATTAGAGCGTTGTTCCTCTTCAAAGATTCAATTATTTAAAAAATTAATTTTTAAAGGAAGAGATAGAAAACTAATTAATTTTTATATTGATAATTATGAAATTAACTTAAAATTAATTTTTTAAATAATTGAATCTTTATTCTAATTAATTAATTATTAATTACAATATAAAATTCTCTCCAATTTATATAGAATAAATATTTAAAAGAAGAGATGTGAAAATATATATTAGAAAAATAAATGCTAAAAATTTAAAATAAAAAAATAAAAAATATACATATAATAATAAGAACAATAATAACAACAATATATTTTTTATGTAAATAATATTATAGGATTATTTTTTAATTATATTTAATTAAAAATTTAATATATTTTTTTATAATTTTATAAATTTATTTAAATTATATTATTTTGTTAATTTAATTTTTTTAGAATACAAATGTATAGAAAAATAGAGAATGAGAGAGAAAAGAGAGAAAAAGATAAAGAAGAAGGAGAAAAGGAGAGAGTTTATTAATTTTTAAAAATAATATTTTATTTTAATTATAACGAAAGAATATATTGTGACATATTTTGGTTTGTCAAATTAGTAATATAAAATAAAAATTATAAGTTATATATAGAGCGGAAAGGATAAAGAGAAATAGAAAAGGAAAGTGAGGTAGATAAGAAGATGGAAGAAGGAAGTTTATTAATTATTGAAAAATATATTTTATCCCAATTTTAATGAGAGAATGTTATGTAATATATTTTGGTTGTTAAATTAGTAATATAACAGAGCTATGTTTTAATTTCAATATTTAAATTTAAATTTTAATTATAATTAGAGAATGTGATATTGCATATTTTGGTTGTCAAATTTGTAATTAGTCATTGATAATGATATATAAAAGAAATAGAGTAGGTGAAGAAATGAGAGGGATAAAAAAAGGAAAAGAGAAGAGGAAATAACACTCTAATTTTAGAGAAAAAGATTAAATTTGAATTACAATGAGTGAGTGATATGTGACATATTTTAGTTGTAAAATTAGTAATATATAATAAATAATAGATAATAGATTAATAATTAAAGAGTTTTTATTGGCCCAATATTATAATGAGTTTCCAGTTTTTATTTTTTAGTGTTATTCACTCAATAAATACTAATAAGTTTTTTTTAATATAAAAGATCCACACAAATACACAATATACACATAATTTTAATAAACTAATTTTCTATTTTATATCGTCTTTAGCATGCAACATGATCAAATCTATTAACAACTTACAAACTATTCTCCATATATTATGTGTTTATAAATTAGTTAAATCTTAACCATTCTTAGTCATTATACCCTTGATGGCGCGTCTAATGGCGACATTAAGGGATCATGCACATTTTTGTTAATTTTTCAGCATTCAACCTTCTGTTTATTATTCAACGATGAAAAAGCATTTGTTTATCATATTATTCTTTCCATGCTACTTGATGCTACAGAACATATAGAGATCTAAGATCCGACACCTAACCTTTATTATTATTTATTAGTGCTTGCATTCTAGATATTATGTGACGCAATATATTGACATCATCCATCTCCGCTCCATTTCCCTTTTAAAGATATTTAAGCTTCTCCTGTTCCTAATACCTTGTTGTAAGATCTTATTTTTTATTTTTCATTTTTTTTGGATAAGATAGTAATAATTTAAATACTAAACGAAAGTATAGTTTTATAGCGAAGCATAAACCAAATCTAAAAATGCCAAACACAAAGGAATAAATATTTTACTTCAAGTCTTATCATGATTTTTATATTTTTCTTACCGTAACTCCTAGTCCAGCTTGTTAGAAACTAATCGTTATAAGTCGGAACTCTATTTAATTAAAAATTCATCGTTAGTTAATAAATTGTTGCATATACAAGACATGATTCAACCTTCAACACTTGTAAAAGAGGATGAATAAGTTAACTAATCGACCATTAAAAAAAGCCCTCTAATCATAGTATTGAAGCTTTCGATAATCCAACTCACTACCAAGCTATAGTTGGTGCATTCTGAAATAGCTTTTTCAGTCAACAAAGCTAGTCGGTATATGCACTGTGTATATCTAGATGATTGAAGATCAACCTCAGCCTATTAGGAATACTTGGGTAGCAATCTGATAGCCTGGTCAAGCAAAAATAGCACTGTGTAAAAGAATCTAGTGCTGAAAGCCTGAAACTGAGTTCAAGGCCCTTTCTGATGTAACTTCTGAAATTCTATGGATGAAAAATTTACTAGCTTAGTTGTAATTTTAAGAGTAGTAGTACTCCAGTAATATACTGTGGTAATGCCAACGGTATTTAACTATAGCTAATCAAATTTTATATAATTGGACCAAGCACTTTGAAATTCGATTGCACTTTGTTAGGGAAACATGTTAATGAGAATCAGTTTTGCAAATTGTGCATATTTTAGGAGTTGACTAAGTTGCTGTTATCTTTACTAATTTCCTCTCTTATCTAATAAAGTAGAATTTTTATTTTAGCTTAAAGGGTAAAAACAAAGAGAGTCTTGAGTCTATTGAATTTTCAAAATTAATGATTAAGTTAATTTGAATTATTTAATTTACAGAAGTCTAATTAACTTTTTTCTTTTTAGTTGCTTGACTTGTTAACACCTTATTAGTTAGTATAACTCCAACTAATTTTTTCAAAATCTAATTCGTTAATTTATTGGACCTTACTAATTAGTATAACTAACTAAATTTTACACTCTTTAGTTGGTCAATTGGTTGCAACGAGACTTTGCAATTTAGATCAATGAATTCTAATAGCCTTTTCACGTTTTATTGGTTAACTTCTTGGGATGAATAATCTCAACCACATTAATATAGTTTGTATGATAATCATGGATGATTCGACCTGGGTTATTGACTTTCGCACTTTATTCCAAGACCCCAATTCTAAAAAGAAAAAATTGGGGGAAAAAGGGCAAGTCAGTTTTTATCCGATTGAATTGATAAATTTGCTCCATTTTTTATGAAATTTTAGTATATTATTCTTGGTGTAAAGATGAATATTAGGATATAACTTACTAGTTGTATTGCCTTCTCTTTTAGCTGATTTGAGATACCCACTTTTGTGGAGTGTTTATGTTGATTCCATCAATTTTGATGATATATTTTGTTGATTGTTAAGATACCATAGTGTCACTAGGAAGACTATTTGTGTATCCATTATTCTGATAGTGGAAGATTTTACTGGACTAGGTCCCGTGAATTTTTTCTCCATTTTTTGGGAGTTTTCCTACGTTAAAATTCCGGTGTCTGATTATTTAATTTCTGCCATTATATTTGCTACTTGGAGTATCTTTGGTATTGCCTATTTAATTGCACAGGTTGTGAAAAAATTATTTTTTGTGCTTTCGCTGTTAGACGGGTTCTTGTTTGAACCTTTTGTTGAGTTTTTTCCAATAAAGTGGTATCTAGAACCCTGGATGTTTATTTCTGTGCTGATTAAATGGAGGAAAATACTCATGGGCCAAATATGGTCAAATTTAATTCCCAAAATTATTCAATTTGGAAGACATGTTGTATAGCAAGGACTTGTATGATCCTGTGGAGGGGGATAAAATCAAAGGTACTAAATCCGATGCTGAATGGAAGAAGCTAAATCGGAAGGCAGTTGCTTTGATTAGGCAATAGCTTGATCTTAGTGTTTATCCACATGTTGACACGGAAATAAATGTCGAAAAGATGTGGAACAAATTGAAGGAGTTATATGAGAGGAAGAATGTGCAAAATAAAGCATTCTTGATTAGGAAGCTTGTCAATATGAAGTATACTGAAGGTAAATCAATGTCGGAGCACTTGAGCACCTTTCAGGAGACGGTGAACCAACTGACAAAAAATGAAATCACTTTGAATGATGAGTTACAAGCCTTGTTGTTGTTGAGCTCTTTGCTTGGTAGTTCAGAAGTTTTGGTTGTGACACTTATTAACTCAGCTCCAAAAGGAAAGTTGACATTAGCAATGGTTAAAGAGAGCATGTTGAATGAAAAAGTCAGAAGAAGAGAGCGAGGTTTGATTAATGCCTCCTCCCAGTCTGAAGCACTTGTTTCAGAGTCATGGGGAGAAGTCAAAGTAGAAAACCTCACAGTTCTGAGAAGTCAGAGAGTCGAAACAAGTCAAGAAGAAAGTACAAGCCAAGAAAGGAGTTCATTTGTCACCATTGTGGCAGGCCAGGGCATATCAAGAGGTATTGTAGGTTCTTGAAAAGAGAACAATCAAGGAGAAGAAACAAAGACAAAGGTAAAGATAGTGATAAAGAAACTATTGCTATTGTTTATGAAGATGTTCTTATCACATATGATGAAAATTATGTGAATCTTATCTGTGATGATTCTACTTGGATTATGGACTCTGGTGCCTCATGTCATATCACTCCGAAGCGTGAATTTTTCACTCCTATACTGCTGAAAATTTTGGCAAGATCAAATTAAGAGATAAAAGAGTGTGTGATATCATTGGTATGGGTGATATGTGGCTTAAAACCAACATGGGATGCAAGTTACAGTTAAAGAATGTTAGGCATGCACCAGATATGTGGTTCAATCTTATTTCAATGAAGGCATTAGATCAAGAGAGGTATTGCACTTCCTTTGGTAGTGAAAAATGCAAGATTACCAAGGGGCTCTTATTGTTTTTAAAGAAGACAATAGTTTTACTACTCTCTACCGGTTGCAAGCAAAATTGCGCAAAGAAGAGGTGAATGTAGCTCATGATTCCTCTTATAATTTGTGGCACATACGTCTTGATCACTTGAGTGAGAAAGGACTAAGCGTCTTAGCCAAGAAGTACTCACTTCCAGTGAAAGGTACAACTTTAAATATTTGTACTCATTGTTTGTTGGAAAGCATGCTAGAGTATCATTTCATAATTCTGGACCTCATAGGAGATCACATGTTCTAGATTTAGTTCACACTGATGTTTGCACTATGGATGCTAAGACACTAGGTGGTGCATCATATTTTGTTACTTTTATTGATGATTATTGGTGCACGAATCCCCACACTTCGTACAATTGTACCAGCAAGTGCACTGGGTTGTCCAAGTAATATCTGAGCGAGTCAGGGTAGATCCCATGAGGATTGTGATTTGAAGCAAGCTATGGTTATCTTACAGATCTTAATCAGCTGAATAGAAGAGTTGTTGGATTTGGTTAAAAGCATAAAAGGAATAAAAAATGGAATTACTAGGTTTGATTATAATCAGTGATAAGAAGATGGTTAAGGCTTGGAGATGCTTTGTCCTTCTTGATTAACTCTGGTCTTACTATCTTCTTTAAGTGTGATTGATTTCTTCTATGGCAGGATGTATGTGATCAACGCCGTAAGGTCGCGGTCGCCAATCTCCTCCAGATTTGAACCCTAGGGTTAGTGTGGATCCATTCTGATTGAGGGTGAAGCTCTTGCAGTTCATTCTCCTTAGTGATCCTACTCAAACCACCACAGATAAGGTCGAATCTTCCGAATCAGAGAATGCTGCACTTTTGGATTCTAGCCTCTACCACAGAGACCCTAATCTCTCCATACCTCAGCTAAACCGGTGTCTTGAGAAGTCCCAATGAAGTCGTGGATTAGCCATCTAAGAGATGTATAATCAAGCTGATGGTTCAATTCTTTCCAATTACGTATTCACATGAACCCAAGAAGAACATGGGTGGTTTTCAGGCACGCTGTCTTAGTATGAAGAACGAAGATGATTGTCATGAGTCATCCCGTTCATCAAGTTGAAGAACAAAGATACATCTTAAAATTTAATCAAACACGGATTGAAGAGAAATAGTAATACTTTTATTAATCTATAAAACTCAGCAGGGCTCCTCCCCTCAACCTAGGAGGTTTAGAAACTCATACTAATAGAAAAACACAATGATAAACGAAATATGGCATAAAGTCCCTTAAATACTAAGCTAACGATTAAGGATTACATAAAAAAGGGTAAAACCGTCTTTTACTGCTAAAATTAACTTTTGGGGCCCACATGGTGAGTGTTTGGGCTGAGTTTTGATGGAATCCACATGCTAGGAGGTCTCTAGGGCATTGAATGCTGGCTAGGGGGTCCTCTTTGGGCATTTGGACGCTAGTCTCCTCCTTGTGGGTGCTGGGTGCCAGAATAGGGCAGGAGGCTGGCGTTGGACGCTAGTTTTGGGCCTTCATATCTGAAGTAAAGTATGTATTATTTATTATACATTGTTGGAAAACTCTGAAAGTCAGCTTTCCATAGACGTTAAGAAAGCTCCATTTGGACTTTTGTAGCTCCAGAAAAGCTCTTTCGAGTGCAAGGAGGTTAGACCCAGACAGCATCTACAGTGCTTTCTCTGCCTCTGAATCAGACTTTTGTTCCAGCTCCTCAATTTCAGTCAGAAAATACCTGAAATTGCATAAAAATACACAAACTCAAAGTAGAAACCAAAAATGTGAATTTTATACTAAAACCTATGAAAACTTAATAAAAATTAAACAAAACATGCTAAAAAACTATATGAAAATAATGCCAAAAAGCGTATAAAATATCTGCTCATCAATTATTCTCAAAAGTGTGGGCTTTTATTTTGAAATCTAAAGACCAGGTGCTCGGAATCTTCAAACACTTTCATACAAATGTTGAAAGAGAAACAAGAAGGAAATTGAAATGTGTTCGAGCAGATAATGGTGTTGAATATAGGAGTCCATTTGAAGAGTATTGTAAAGGGCATGGGTTGAAGCTTGAGAAGACGTTTCCTAAGACTCCTCAATATAATAGAGTTGTAAAGAGAATGAATTGCACTATAAATTATAGATCCAGGTGTATGCTCTCTCATGCAAAGTTGCCTAAATCCTTTTGGGGTGAAGCGATGAGGACTGCAGTAGATCTGATCAACCTTTCTCCTTCAGTTCCATGAAATGGTGATGTTCCAAAGAAAGTTTGGAGAGGGAAAGGTGTCTCCTATAGTTACTTGTGAGTGTTTGGCTGTAGAGCTTTTGTTCACATTCCAAGAGATGAAAGGTCTAAATTTGATGGAAAGTCAAAGCAGTGTATCTTCATGGGTTATGGTCACGAAGATTTTGGTTACAGATTATGGGATCTGGTGAGCAAGAAAATAATTAGAAGCCGAGATGTGATTTTTCTTGAAAACCAAACTATTAAATACTTGGAGAAGACAGATAAGCCAACAATAACTGTTAGACGTTCTGTTGATGAAGATCCTGGCCCTTCCGTTAGACCTCCTGTTGATGGAGGAGATGTACAAGTTGATAATGATGGTGATGATTTGCATAATGAACCTACACCTCAACCTGAGGTGCCAGATGCAGAAGTTTCACCAGATGTTGAAGTCCCACCTGAACCACCAGTTGAACCTGAATTGAGAAGATCTACTAGAGAGCATCATCCTTATCAGAAATACTCTCCTCATGAGTATGTGATTATCACTGAGCCTGGGGAGCCAGAGAGTTACTAGGAAGCTATGTTTGATGAATATAAGGAAGATTGGTCGAAGGCCATGCAAGAAGAAATGAAATCCTTGCATGAGAATCATACGTTTGAATTGGTAAAGTTGCCGAAAGGTAAGAGAGCATTCAAGAATAAATGGGTGTCCAAATTGAAAGCGGATAAAAATGTCTCATGGTCAAGGTATAAAGCTCGATTGGTTGTGAAAGGCTTTGAGCAAAAGAAAGGTATTGATTTTGAGGGGATTTTCTCTCTAGTTGTGAAGATGTCCTCTATTCGAATTGTACTTGGATTGGCAGCTAGCTTGAATTTAGAGGTTAAACAGCTTGATCGGAAGACTGCATTCCTTCATGATGACATAAATAAAGAAATTTATATGGAGCAACCAGAGAGCTTTGAGGTTAAAGGAAATGAGCACCTTGTATGCAAGTTGAAGAAGAGCTTATATGGGCTGAAGCAAGCACCGCAGTGGTACACGAAGTTTGATTCCTTCATGGAAGGTCATGGGTATAGTAAGACTTCTTCTGATCATTGTGTGTATGTTAAGAAATTCTCTTATTGTGATTTTATAATTCTCTTTCTTTATGTTGATGATAGTTTGATTGTTGGTCAAGACACTAAGAAGGTTGAAAGTCTTAAGAAAGACTTGAACAAATCCTTTGCTATGAAGGATTTGGGTACTGCAAAGAAAATCCTTGGCATGAATATCACTTGTGATAGAAAGAAAGGGAAACTATGGTTGTCACAATAGAAGTACTTTGAGAATGTTTTAGAGAGGTTTAACATGAGTAATTCCAAACCTATTAGTACTCTACTTGCTAGCCATTTCAAGCTGAGTTCTCAGCAATGTCCTACAAGTGAGAAAGAGAAAGCAAAAATGAAGAAAATTCCTTATGCATCTGCAGTTGGCAGTTTGATGTATTCTATGGTTTGCACCAGGCCGGATAATGCTCATGCCGTTGGAGTTGTTAGTAAGTTTCTCTCTAATCCTGGCAAGGAACACTGGCAAGCAGTGAAGTGGATTCTCAGATACCTTAATGGTAATTCCAGAGTTTGTTTATGCTTTGGAAGTGGACAACCTGTGTTGGATGGTTACACAGATGCGGATATAGCTGGGGATCTTGATTCAAGAAAGTCTACTTCTGGTTATATGATGACTTTTGCAGGGGGAGCTATGTCATGGAAATCTTGACTTCAGAAATGTGTTGCTTTGTCTACTACAGAGGCAGAATACGTTGCTGTTGTTGAAGCTTCTAAGGAACTCTTGTGGATGAAGAAATTTCTACAAGAGTGAGGCATCAATCAAGAGAAGTTTGTGTTATTTTGTGATAGTCAGAGTTCTATCCATCTTAGCAAGAATCCGACGTTTCATTCCAGATCGAAGCACATAGAAGTGAGGTATCAGTGGATACGTTAACAGCTTGAGATGAAGTCATATGCACTTGAGAAGATCCATACTGATGATAATGGTTCAAATATGATGACTAAGAATTTACCTACAGTGAAGTTTGATTACTGCAAAGAGAAGGTAAGATTGGTGGAGTAGTCTGTCCCCGCTTGAATTGGTGAGGGAGATATTTGTTAGTGGGTCCCCAACTAAGTGGGGCCCACATATTAAAAAATAAACAAATAAATAAAAGAAAGAAAGTGGCAAAGCCACGAGAGAGAAAGTGTGTGAGTGCTTCTTTCAATTTAAAATAAAGAAAAAAACAACGAAGCAGTGTAATTCATCATAGGAGAAGAAGAAATTTGGAAAAAAAGGACAAGCCATTTTTTATCCGATTGAACCGGTAAACCTGCTCTATTTCTAATGAAATTTTAGTATGTTATTCCCGGTGAGAGATGAACATTAGGATATAACTTGCTAGTTGTATTGCCTTTTCTTTTGGCTGATTTGAGATACCTACTTTTGTAGAGGATTTATGTTAATTCCATTAGTTTTGATGATGCATTTTGTTGATTGTTGAGATGCCCTAGTGTCAGTAGGAAGACTGTTTGTATACCCATTATTCTGATAGTGAAAGATTTTACTGGACTAGGTCCCGTGGGTTTTTTATCCCTCTTTTGGGTATTTTTCCACGTTAAAATTCTAGTATCTAATTATTTAATGTCTACCATTATATTTGCTACTTGGAGTATCTTTGGTATTGCTTATTTAATCGCACAGGATGTGAAAAAATTATTTTTGGTGCTTCCGCTGTTAGAAAGGTTCTTGTTTGAACCTTTTGTTGAGTTTTTGCCAACAATAGAGACGGACATAAGGGGGAGAGAGAAAATTATTTAGTATTTAGTCTAGTATAAATAAAAGTCCAGTCCAATTTAAATATTAATAATTTCTAATATCTAAAAAGTAAGTAATAATATTTAAAAAAATCTGAAAAAGATATTATTACTAATGTTTTTTAATTAAATAAAAATTTTCAAATCTCATAAAGTGAATTTTTTTCTTCTTGTGACCGTCTTTTTTTATTCATTTGGTATTAATTCTCTTTGTTTCAACTGCTACAATTAAGAGATCTTTTTTAACTATGAATATTGTGAAAAATAACTCAGAAATAAAATGAAAGATGAATTTCTTGCTAATTGTCTTTTAATTATATTAAAAAGAAAATTGCTGAAAAATTTGACACAAATTCTATTATCGATGAATTTTATGATACGAAGAATCGACTACTTCGTTAGTAAAAAGTACACACATATTTTTTTACTTTAAAATATATTCTCTATCGGTATATTTTTGTAATACATCTTATATTATATAATTTTTTACATAATTTTTAATATTATATGTGTTTTTGGCCCCCATGATAACATTTCTAGATCCCTCCCTGACTATGGAGATGCTTTAGTGGGAGATGTCTATTTGGCCGTTATCTATTGTCAAAGGCTATGCTTTGCTGTATCAAAAGCCACACTTTTGACATTTAGGAATAGAGTGTGCTTTTCAAGTGATGATGTTCTAGACCAAAGACTACACTTTTCACCTTTCATGCTTACTAGAATAGGCTACACTTATCTTTACTACTACATCACCTTTAAAGTGTAGCCACATTATATACCATAACTACTCTATATAAGTGTAGTCTTGTGTTCCTTAATTTTTTTAATTTTCTATATATATATATATGATATTCTAATAATTTTTTCTATAACTTAATATTTAGTAATATGATTACATAGTTTTAATTAAATTAATTAAATAATATAAAATAAAAATAAATACATAATAATACTAAATAATTTCTTTAAATAATAAAAATGATCTTTCAACAATATATTTATAATGTAACAAAAATATTGGAATGAACATAATTTTAAATATTCATACATCCCACATTAAATTAAGCATACGCATATCAAAATATGCATAAGACCACATAGAATTCACTATTAATAAACTATAAAAAACTAAAATATTATATCCTACATAAGTATCTTTTAATTAAAGTCATTAATAATTCACGAATTTCTTCCTCTTGGTGCTGCTGTTTAGTTTTTATGTCTCCAAGTTAACCCTTCAAAGAAATTACTATGATAGCATGCTACCTCTTCATGGAAAATCACTGCAGAAGAAGTTAAACAATGAGGTAAAGACACATCTAAATGTGTCACATATGTTCATGGCCTACACATAATAACATATCTAACATTTTTGAGACACCAAAACTTAAATTATAGTATACAACAACACAAGCAATATCAAATTGCAATCCAATGCTGATTTGGATATCAAAATAAATAAATAAATAGAAATGAAGGGGTTCACACACGATAAAAAATAAATTAGTATTATTAAAGATTTATTCATCAACGTATTTTTATGACAAGAGAATGAAGTTTTCAAGTGTAACAAAATAAATAAACAAAAGAATGATGATTGCTTCTATTTTACCTAGCTAGCATCCAGTGGAAAGGACTACTGCAAAATGTAGTAGCATATGTACCTTGTTGGAGTTAATAAGCAAACAGTTTAAGATGTTAAAATCTAAACACTATCGTGATCTTAGCAAGAAAAATCCAACTAAGATTATGGTTACTAAAACTCTTCAAAAAGTTAACATGAAAATGCTAATAGTTTGACTGGTTGAAAATGACATTCTTGAGCATGACCAAAGCAGAATTTCAAAGCCTTGGTGAGTCCGAATAGCCAATTCAATTTTCATCTATTCTTTTTAAGAAAATAATTGAATTTAATATTTGTAGTGATCTTTAAGAAGATTGTCAAGATTTGTAAAAATTATGATCCGTGTCATGAAGATTTGACAAAGTTCTATATCTTTAACATGACGGCGCCTTACACGTAAAGTAACACAAGACAATGTTCCCCATAGCAAGAAACTAAATTCAAGTAATTAACTGCTTTGTTTTAGCAATTATCTCTTCAATAAAAACATACCAGAAGATGAGAGTGAAAGTTAAAGTAGTCACATGAATTTTATGCTAATTGGGCATAACCACTCCATCAACTACGTACTAGGGCAAGTAGTTTGTTATCCTTAATAAAATCAGTGATTAAACAAACATGTTAAAGGAAAGTAGTTAATAAATGTGCACTTTACGCAATTAAGGTCCTTCATTACCAGCTGTTGAGTACTTCAATACAACGCTTTAAAAGGTATAACATAAGAGTAAAAAGTCAATGATTTTCCATATTTTTATTTCACCTTTCGTTCCAACATTTTAAAGTCAAGGACAGAAAACAAAAAAGGTGAAATGTATTTTTAGAAAATTTAGTTACGAGCTATAACAAAAATACAAGCATATATCTGTAAATTAATCGGTATTGGTTGCATATTATTTAGGATGGAATTATGGTAATAAATAAAAACAATTCAAATCAGACAAATAATGTAGCAATAAATGTCATGATGGAGAATTACCATTGCAAATTCAACAAAAGCAATTCGAGTTGAATGCACACAATCTCCTAACAACCTCTGCCGAGTGACTTATATCGTAGAAACGAAATGTCAGCCACCATTTGACTTCTGAAATAAACATATTCCATACTTTGAGAAAATAGTGTTATTATTCATATTTTATTGTCTTATCTCACCACAAGATGATTCAAAAAAAAATTCTTGACTTCAGTTTGAGAAACCTACAATCACATATTTAAGAGAATGTAACATGTTAAAGTATTTATCCTGGCATATTGCAATATGATTATATTCATAAAGATATTAAAGACAAAAAAGTATAAAAACAAAAAAGTCACTATTCCATTCAGTTTTCATAGAAAATATTAATGACGATATTACTTATCATTAATTTAATTATTTAAGAATGCATATACTTAAAGAATGATTAAACCATGAAATGGAAAATAAACCAAAACAAAGGAGGGTTTTGATAATTCTTTTAGGGTGCATTTGTGAGTTGGGATCTTGGAGATGAAGGAAGGGAAGGAAATGGTTTGATTAGTCCTCCAAGACTTCAACTAACAAACATATCCTTAGTGGTCTTTCTCAAGATATGATATAATGAAGTACCTTTTTATCAATAGGTGAATGTTACGGTGCCTATAATGTGGTGCCTATTTATTAAAAAGGGTTAAAGTTATTATTTTATTTAAAAGATATAAAAATAAATAATTTTTAAAAAATCAAAACTTACTACAAAAATAAGTTAGACAATATTTAGGCAAAAACTCATAGGCACTATAGAATTGGTCTTATCAATATTTGTACAGTAAATAGTTTGGGTACACATTTCCCGCTCATCAGCTGATTGCATATTACAAAATAAAGTGATCAGTTTGATACATTAAAGGGTTTGAACAATAATTTATACATCATGATCAACATACAACTATTTTTTTATAAGTTTTTGTTGATGAGAAAAAATAGTATAACAGAAAGACAATATGACATTATCCTCAATAACACCACCAAGATGTAATCATGTAAAACAAGAAATATTCACAACTTCTATGAACAATGTACCAACTGTAGGTGTACCACTATAAAAAAACTACTTAACATAAAAAACAAAAGATATTCATTGGGATAATTTGCAAATATAACCCAAATTCAACACTGATTTGTAAATTGTAAAACATGAAAATTTCACAATTTTTTTAAATTGCCAAACAATTGCATATGGGTCCTTTCTAAAAAGCCTACACCCTAGACACCAAAGGAATTACACTAAATCATCTTGTAAATAAGGGTACAGAAAACAAAATAGGATAACTTCTTATACCCTAGGAAGAAATATAGGTTTTACTGGAAAGATAGCAATTTTTTATGGAACGACTGACGATAGGATTTTCTATAGGTAAAGAATTTAATAAAAGTAATAGCTTTGTAAGTATAGCTTCTAAACCAACAGAGAATCCTTTCGTACAAAAGTTTTGTTTGTCACTTAAGCAAACCCAATAAAAATAAATAACCGAAGTATTCAAACCTCGGGTCGTCTTCTCAAGGAATTGCAGGGAAGTATGATTTATTATTGGTTATGGAAAAAGATATATTTTATTTTGGGTTTTTAAAGTAAGGAACAAGTAATTTAAATGACAAGAAAAATAAATTAATAATTAAGAAAACTCTTGGCAAGGTATGAAAATTAGAAGTTCTATCCTCATTATCCTTATCAGGTGTGATGAGAATTGGGTTTCAATCCCGCTTAGTTAACCTTTACTAAACGAAGGAAGGTCAAGTGGACTAATTAATTTCATCCCTCAAGTCTTAGTCAATTCCTAAGAAAAGACTAGAGTTATTGGAATTCAAATCAATTAGCAAAAATAACAATTATCGATCACGATGAGTTTGATAACTCAAGAGTCTCCAATTAATCAATTAAAGCCAAAAATATAAAAAGCTAAATACAAATCATAGATCTGAAATACCTCAAATTGCATTAATAAAAGAAAATCAATCCAAACATAAAGAGTTCATAAACCAAATTGAGAAAATGAGTAAAAGAAACATTGAACCTGTGATTGAAGAAGATAAAATTCTAATCCTAAAAGAAATCCTAATCCTAATCCTAAGAGAGAGGAGAGAGCCTCTCTCTCTAGAAAAGCTACATCTAAAACTAAAATTATAAATTATGAATGAATTATGAGTCGTCCTTTATGAATGGATGCATTCCCCCACTTTATAGCTTCTAATCTGTGTTTTTTGGGCTGAAAACTAGGTAAGAAATAGCCAGAAATCGCTGATTGCAAATTCTGTCACGTACAGGTTGCTGCAAAGTCACGAGGAAGCGTCATCCACGCGTTAGCGTGGATTGGGTTTTTGCCAAGTCACGCATCCGCATGATCCACGCATTCGTGTCGCCTGGCTTTGGGGAAGCTATAGAAAATTATAAATCGTTGCAAAGCCCCGGATGTTAACTTTCCAACGCAACTGAAACCGCATCATTTGGACCTTTGTAGCTCAAGTTATGGTCGATTTAGTACCAGAAGGTCAGGCTGGACAGCTTTAGCAGTTCCTTTAGTTTCTTATGTTCCTTCCACTTTTGCATGCTTCCTTTCCATCTTCTGAGCCATTCTTGCCCTGTAATCTCTGAAATCACTTAACGCACATATCATGGCATTGAATGGTAATAAGAGAGGATTAAACGTCGGAAATTTAAGGCTAAAGAAGCACGTTTTCAATCATAGCACAAAATCAGGAAAGAAAACGTAAACTCATGCAAATCATATGAATAAGTGTATGAAAGATTGATAAAATCCACTCAATTGAACACAAGATAAATTGTAAAATAGTGGTTTATCATCCTCCCCACACTTAAACATTAGCATGTCCTCATGCTAAGCTCAAGAGAAGCTATAAAAGAGTGAAGAGGAATGGTAGAATGTATGAAATGCAACCTATCTATATGATTGCAACTAAATGTGAAATATTTTTACCTACTTGGTTAAAAGTAAATAAGCCCATTCAAGATAAATATGATCTGGATTTCACTAATTCAAATCACAAATGTAACACCCTACCATACGGAGTCTTATGCTTAAGTCATAATTCAGAGATGGCAAGGTATTACGACCTCTAAAATAAAAATTTAGTACGTATAGTAGTATGAATGTTGATTATAACTAGAAGCCTGCGTAAAAAAAAAAGGTAAACAAAAACCGCAACTCAAAAGCGCAACACTCCGATCGATAACGTAACGAACAAGGATAACCAACGCGTGATTATATATATACAAAGGAGTGTCAAAAACAGGAATATCAAGACTCAAGATCCGGCTGCGAAGATAACTGGTCCGAGCATAGCAATATATACATATGATAAAAATAAGGAAAACCCCAAAGGAAACCCAAAGGGACACAAATACATAAAACCTATTCTCCAAAATCTCCCATAAGAGGAGTCATCACAGTTTGTATTATTGAATGGAGATAAAAGTATCTAAGCAAAACACATAAACCAAAACATAGCCCCGAGAACAAAGGATCTTTGCAATTATAGAAGTCTCCAGCATGCATCAGCGGGACACCTCACGTCCTGCATCTGAAAACCACAAAATCCGCATGGGTGAGAACCAGAGGTCCCCAGCATGGTAACAGCTTCCACATATATAATACATAATAATGGAGGAAAGCCGAAGGCAATCCTAGAACTTCCTCCAGATAATATCAAAGCTTATAGACAAGTGATGAGCGGATAATTTGTACGCTTTTTGGCATTGTTTTTAGTATGTTTTTAGTATGATCTAGTTAGTTTTTAGTATATTTTTATTAGTTTGTAGTTAAAATTCACTTTTCTGGACTTTACTATGAGTTTGTGTGTTTTTCTGTGATTTCAGGTATTTTCTGGCTGAAATTGAGGGACTTGAGCAAAAATCTGATTCAGAGACCAAAAAGGACTGTAGATGCTGTTGGATTCTGACCTCTCTGCACTCGAAGTAGATTTTCTGGAGCTACAGAAGCCCAATTGGCACGCTCTCAACGGCGTTGGAAAGTAGACATCCTGGGCTTTCCAGCAATATATGATAGTCCATACTTTGCCCAAGATTTGATGGCCCAAACCGGCGTTCAAAGTCACCCTCAGAAATCCCAGCGTTAAACGCCGGAACTGGCACCAAAATGGGAGTTAAACGCCCAAACTGGCACTAAAGCTGGCGTTTAACTCCAAGAAGAGTCTCTACACGAAAATGCTTCATTGCTCAGCCCAAGCACACACCAAGTGGGCCCGGAAGTGGATTTTTATGTCTTTTACTCATCTTTGTACACCCTAGGCTACTAGTTCTCTATATATAGGACCTTTTACTATTGTATTTTCATCTTTTGATCACTTTTAGATCTCTAGATCATCTTTGGACATCTAGTTCTTAGATCATTGGGAGGCTGGCCATTCGGCCATGCCTAGACCTTGTTCTTATGTATTTTCAACGGTGGAGTTTCTACACACCATAGATTAAGGTGTGGAGCTCTGCTGTACCTCGAGTATCAATGCAATTACTATTGTTCTTTTATTCAATTCTCCTTGTTCTTGTTCCAAGATATTCATTCGTACCTAAGAACATGATGAATGTGATGATTATGTGACGCTCATCATCATTCTCACCTATGAACAAGTGACTGACAACCACTTCTGTTCTACAAGCAAACAAGGCTCTAATGTTTATCTCTTGGATTCTTTAACCGGAATCTTCGTGGTATAGGCTAGAACTGATGGCGGCATTCAAGAGAATCCGGAAGGTCTAACCTTGTCTGTGGTATTCTGAGTAGGATTCAATGATTGAATGACTGTGACGTGCTTCAAACTCCTGAGGGCGGGGCGTTAGTGACAGACGCAAAAGAATCACTGGATTCTATTCCGGCCTGATCGAGAACCGACAGATGGATAGCCGTGCCGTGACAGGGTGCGTTGAACATTTCCACTGAGAGGATGGGAGGTAGCCACTGACAACGGTGAAACCCTTGCTTAAGCTTGCCATGGAAAGGAGGAAGAAGGATTGGATGAAGACAGTAGGAAAGCAGAGAGACGGAAGGGAAGGCATCTTCATACGCTTATCTGAAATTCCTACCAATGAATTACATAAGTATCTCTATCTTTATCTTTATGTTTTATGCGTTTATCACTATACCCATTTGAGTTTGCCTGACTAAGATTTACAAGGTGACCATAGCTTGCTTCATACCAACAATCTCTGTGGGATCGACCCTTACTCGCGTAAGGTTTATTACTTGGACGACCCAGTACACTTGCTGGTTAGTTGTGCGAAGTTGTATTTATGCCATGGTATTGAGCACCAAGTTTTTGAGGCCATTACTAGGGATTATTTGAGTTTTGAAAAGTATTGATCACAATTTCGCATACCAAGTTTTTGGCGCCGTTGCCGGGGATTGTTGAGTTTGGACAACTGACGGTTCATCTTGTTGCTTAGATTAGGTATTTTTTTCTTCAGAGTTCTTAAGAATGAATTCTAGTGTTTCAAGGTGATGTTCTTATCATCACCAAAGCTGATTGATCTTCATCAATTTAGCTCTTGAATGCAATGTTCTGCTGAAGTTTGGCTAGCCATGTCTAATTTCTTTAGAATAAAGCTTTAGACTAACATTGCATGATTCCTGGAATTCTCATTAAGAATTTTGATACCTTTATTTTTTCTTTTCCACTTAATTTTCGAAAAAAACACAAAAAAAAAAATTTTACGAAATCATAAAATCCAAAAATATTTCTTGTTTGAGTCTAGTGTTTCATTTTAAGTTTGGTGTCAATTGCATGCATTCATTCGTGTGTCTTAAGGATCTTCAAGTTGTTCTTGATGTTTTCTTATTCTGATCTTTGAATTCTCTTGACTTGAGTGTTTATGTGTCTCATATGCATTCTCATTAGTGTCAGTAGTATACAAACTGCTAAGTTTGGTGTCTTGCATGCATTGTTATTTGATTTTAGTTGCATTTTGATTATTTCTTATTATTAAAAATCCAAAAATATTTTTAATTTGTGTCTTTTCAAGTCAATAATACAGAGAATTGAAGATTCAGAACATACTGCAGAGGAATTGCACAGAAAAAGCTGGGCGTTCAAAACGCCCAGTGAAGAAGGACAGACTGGCGTTTAAACGCCAGCCAGGGTACCTGGTTGGGCGTTTAACGCCCAAAAGGGTATAGTTTTGGGCGTTAAACGCCAGAATGTGCAACATTCTGGGCGTTTAACGCCAGGATGGCACAAGAGGGAAGATTTTGTTTTCAAATCAATTTTTTTTAAGTTTTCAAAGTTTTTCAAAATAAAATCTTTTTCAAATCATATCTTTTCAAAATTGATTTCTTTCTATTTTCAAAAATACTTGCTATCAATTAATGATTTGATTCAACATTTCAAGTATGTTACCTTTTCTGTTGAGAAAGGTTTAATGTTTGAATCATACCTTTTCTTGATAGCCAAGTCATTAATTTTCAAAATCAAATCTTTTCAAAATGTTTTTCAAATCATATCTTCTCAATCACATCTTTTTAAAATCAATCATATTTTCTTAACCACATCTTTTTCAAAATAACTTTCAATCAAATCTTTTTGATTTCTAATTTCAAAATCTTTTTCAAAAATCACTTTACTTCTTTCCCACTCTTGGTTTTCGAAAATTAATTAGTGTTTTTCAAAAAAGTTTTCAAAATCTTTTCCTTAATTTTCGAAAATTACTTCCCTTCTTCTCACATCCTTCTAATTATGGACTAACACTATTCCTTAATGCAAAATTCGAACTCCATCTTCTTTAATAAGTTCGAATTTTCTACTTCTGTCTTCTACGTTTCTTTTCTTCTGACACCTAAAGGAATCTCTATACTGTGACATAGAGGATTCCACATTTTCTTGTTCCCTTCTCTTTCTTATGAGCAGGAGCAAGGACAAAAGAATTCTTGTTGAGGCTGATCCTGAACCTGAAAGGACCTTGAAGAGAAAGCTAAGAGAAGCTAAGGCACAACTCTCTGTAGAGGACCTAACCGAATTATTCAAGGAAGAAGAACTCATGGCAGCCGAAAACAACAACAATGCCAACAATGCAAGGAAGGTGCTGGGTGACTTTACTGCACCTACTCCCAACTTCTATGGGAGAAGCATCTCTATCCCTGCCATTGGAGCAAACAACTTTGAGCTTAAGCCTCAATTAGTTTCTCTAATGCAACAGAATTGCAAGTTCCATGGACTTCCATTGGAAGATCCTCATCAGTTTTTAGCTGAGTTCTTGCAAATCTGTGACACTGTCAAGAATAATGGGGTTGGCCCTGAGGTCTACAGACTTATGCTATTCCCTTTTGCTATAAGAGACAGAGCTAGAACATGGTTGGACTCTCAACCTAAAGAAAGCCTGGACTCTTGGGAAAAGCTAATCAATGCCTTCTTGGCAAAGTTCTTTCCACCTCAAAAATTGAGTAAGCTTAGAGTGGAAGTCCAAACCTTCAGACAGAAGGAAGGAGAATCCCTCTATGAAGCTTGGGAAAGATACAAACAATTAATCAGAAAGTGTCCATCTGATATGCTTTCTGAATGGAGCATCATAGGTATTTTCTATGATGGTCTGTCTGAACTATCCAAAATGTCTTTGGATAGCTCTGCTGGAGGCTCTCTTCATCTGAAGAAGACGCCTACAGAAGCTCAAGAACTGATTGAAATGGTTGCAAATAACCAATTCATGTACACTTCTGAAAGAAATCCTGTGAACAATGGGACTAGTCAGAAGAAAGGAGTTCTTGAGATTGACACTCTGAATGCCATATTGGCTCAGAACAAAATATTGACTCAACAAGTCAATATGATTTCTCAAAGTCTGTCTGGGATGCAAAATGCACCAAGCAGTACTAAGGAAGCTTCATCTGAGGAAGAAGCTTATGATCCTGAGAACCCTTCAATGGAAGAGGTGAATTACATGGGAGAACCCTATGGAAACACCTATAATCCTTCATGGAGAAATCATCCAAATTTTTCATGGAAGGATCAACAGAGACCTCAACAAGGTTTCAACAATAATAATGGTGGAAGAAACAGGTTTAGCAATAGCAAGCCTTTTCCATCATCTTCTCAGCAACAGACAGAGAGTTCTAAGCAGAATAACTCTGACTTAGCAACCATGGTCTCTGATCTAATCAAAACCACTCAAAGTTTCATGACTGAAACAAGGTCCTCAATTAGAAACTTGGAGGCACAAGTGGGTCAGCTGAGCAAGAGAATTACTGAACTCCCTCCTAGTACTCTTCCAAGCAATACAGAGGAAAATCCAAAAGGAGAGTGCAAAGCCATCAACATGGCCGAATTTGGAGAGGAGGAAGAGGCAGTGAACGCCACTGAGGAAGACCTCAATGGACGTCCACTGACCTCCAATGAGTTCCCCAATGAGGAACCATGGGAATCTGAGGCTCAAAATGAGACCATAGAGATTCCATTGAACTTACTTCTGCCATTCATGAGCTCTGATGAGTATTCTTCCTCTGAAGAGGATGAGTATGTCACTGAAGAGCAAGTTGCTAAATACCTTGGAGCAATCATGAAGCTAAATGACAAGTTATTTGGAAATGAGACTTGGGAGGATGAATCCCCTTTGCTCACCAAAGAACTGGATGACTTGTCTAGGCAGAAACTGCCTCAAAAGAGACAGGATCCTGGGAAGTTTTCAATACCTTGTACCATAGGCACCATGACCTTCAAGAAGGCCTTGTGTGACTTAGGGTCAAGTGTAAACCTCATGCCTCTCTCTGTAATGGAGAAGTTAGGGATCTTTGAGGTGCAAGCTGCAAAAATCTCACTAGAGATGGCAGACAACTCAAGAAAACAAGCCTATGGACTTGTAGAGGATGTTTTGGTAAAAGTTGAAGACCATTACATCCCTACTGATTTCATAGTCCTAGAGACTGGGAAGTGCATGGATGAATCCATCATCCTTGGCAGACCCTTCCTAGCCACAGCAAAGGCTGTGATTGATGTTGATAGAGGAGAGTTGATCATTCAAGTGAATGAAGAATCCTTGGTGTTTAAGGCTCAAGGATATCCCTCTGTCATCATGGAGAGGAAGCATGAAGAGCTTCCCTCAAAACAGAGCCAAATAGAGCCCCCACAGTCAAACTCTAAGTTTGGTGTTGGGAGGCCACAACCAAACTCTAAGTTTGGTGTTGAACCCCCACATTCAAACTCTAAGCTTGGTGTTGGGAGGTTCCAACATAGCTCTGAGCATTTCTGAGGCTCCATGAGAGTCCTCTGTCAAGCTAATGACATTAAAGAAGCGCTTGTTGGGAGGCAACCCAATGTTATATTTTATCTATTCTCCTTTGTTATTTTATGTTCTTTTGTAGGTTGATGATCATGAGAAGTCACAAAATCAATGAAAAAAGCAAAAACAGAATGAAAAACAGAAAGAAAAATAGCACACCCTGGAGGAGAGCGCATTGGCGTTTAAACGCCAGTGAGGCTAGCTGTTGGGCGTTTAACGCCCAGTCTGGTACCATTCTGGGCGTTTAACGCCAGAAAGGGGCACCAGACTGGCGTTAAACGCCAGAAAAGGGCAAGAAGCTGGCGTTAAATGCCAGAAATGGGCACCAGCCCGGCGTTTAACGCCAGAAATGGCTAGAAACGTAGTTTTGCATGCCATTTGGTGCAGGGATGACTTTTCCTTGACACCTCAGGATCTGTGGACCCCACAGGATCCCCACCTACCCCACCACTCTCTCTCTTCTTCACCCATTCACCAATCACCTCAACACCTCTTCCCCAAAAACCCTTCACCTATCAAATCCCATCTTTCTCTTCACCACTCACATCCATCCTTCATAAAACCCCACCTACCTCACCATTCAAATTCAAACCACTTTCCCACCCAAACTCACCCTCCCATAACCGAACCATAACCCTCCCCCCACCCCTATATAAACCCATCTTCACTCCTTCATTTTCACACAACCTAAACACTACTTCTTCCCCTTTGGCCGAAACACAAAGCCATCTCCATCTCCTCTATTTCTTCTTCTTCTACTCTCTTCTTTCTTCTTTTGCTCGAGGACGAGCAAACCTTTTAAGTTTGGTGTGGTAAAAGCATTGCTTTTTGTTTTTCCATAACCATTTATGGCATCCAAGGCCGGAGAAACCTCTAGAAAGAGGAAAGGGAAGGCAAAAGCTTCCACCTCCGAGTCATGGGAGATGGAGAGATTCATCTCAAGGGTGCACCAAGACCACTTCTATGAAGTTGTGGCCTTGAAGAAGGTGATCCCCGAGGTCCCTTTTTCACTCAAAAAGAGTGAATATCCGGAGATCCAACATGAGATCCGAAGAAGAGGTTGGGAAGTCCTTACCAACCCCATTCAACAAGTCGGAATCTTGATGGTTCAAGAGTTCTATGCCAATGCATGGATCACCAAGAACCATGATCAAAGTGTGAACCCGGATCCAAAGAATTATCTTACTATGGTTCAGGGGAAATACTTGGATTTTAGTCCGGAAAGTGTAAGGTTGGCATTCAACTTGCCTATGATGCAAGGAGATGAACATCCTTACACTAGAAGGGTCAACTTTGATCAAAGGTTGGACCAAGTCCTCACAGTCGTATGTGAAGAGGGCGCCCAATGGAAGAGAGATTCAAGAGGGAAGCCGGTTCAATTGAGAAGGCATGACCTCAAGCCCGTAGCTAGAGGATGGTTGGAGTTTATTCAACGCTCAATCATTCCTACTAGCAACCGGTCCGAAGTTACCATAGACCGGGCTATCATGATTCATAGCATCATGAATGGAGAAGAAATAGAAGTTCATGAGGTTATATCTCAAGAACTTTATAAGGTGGCGGATGGTGCACGGATTTATGATTCGCACAACTGACCAGCAAGTGCACTGGGTCGTCCAAGTAATACCTTACGTGAGTAAGGGTCGATCCCACGGAGATTATTGGTTTGAAGCAATCAATGTTTATTTTATTAATCTTAGTTAGGAGGTCAAAAAGGTTATTTGGATTTAATTGTAAGAAGTCAAAGTATTTAAAATTGTAAGAGAAAATAATAGAGAATAATAGCGTTACTTGTTGTGCAGTAATGAGGAATATGTTGGAGTTTTGGAGATGCTTTGTCCTTTGACTTCAACTCTTCCTTGAAATCCTTCAATACACGCAAGGCTCCTTCCATGGCAAGCTCTATGTAGGGTGTCACCGTTGTCAGTGGCTACTTCCCATCCTCTCAGTGAAAACATTCCTATGCTCTGTCACAGCACGGCTAATCATCTGTCGGTTCTCAATCAGGTTGGAATAGAATCCATTGATTCTTTTGCGTCTGTCACTAACGCCCAACCTTCAGGAGTTTGAAGCACGTCACAGTCATCCAATCCCAGAATCCTACTCGGAATACCACAGACAAGGTTTAGACTTTCCGGATTCTCATGAATGCCGCCATCAATCCGGCTTATACCACGAAGATTCTGATTAAGGAATCTAAGAGATATTCATTCAATCTGATGTAGAACGGAGGTGGTTGTCAGGCACACGTTCATGGATTGAGGAAGGTGATGAGTGTCACGGATCATCACCTTCTTCATAATTAAGCGCGAATAAACATCTTAGATAAGAACAAGCGTGTTTGAATGGAAAACAAAGGAATTGTATTAAATCATCGAGACGCTGCAGAGCTCCTCACCCCCAACAATGGAGTTTAGAGACTCATGCCGTCCAAAAGTATGTAATTCAGATCTGAAAATGTCATGAGGTACAAGATAAATCTCTAAAAGTTGTTTAAATAGTAAACTAGTAACCTAGGTTTACAGAATATGAGTAAACTAAGATAATTGGTGCAGAAATCCACTTCTGGGGCCCACTTGGTGTGTGCTGGGGCTGGGACTAGAGTCATCCACGAATTAAGGCCTTTCTTGGAGTTGAACTCCAAGTTATAACGTGTTTTGGGCGTTCAACTCCGGATCATGACGTGTTTCTGGCGTTTAACTCCAGACAGCAGCATGTACTTGGCGTTCAACGCCAAGTTACGTCGTCTTTCTTCGCGCAAAGTATGGACTATTATATATTGCTGGAAAGCCCTAGATGTCTACTTTCCAACGCCGTTGAGAGCGCGCCAATTGGACTCCTGTAGCTCCAGAAAATCCATTTCGAGTGCAGGGAGGTCAGGATCCAACAGCATCAGCAGTCCTTTTTCAGCCTAACTCAGATTTTTGCTCAGCTCCCTCAATTTCAGCCAGAAAATACCTGAAATCACAGAAAAACACACAAACTCATAGTAAAGTCCAGAAATATGATTTTTGCCTAAAAACTGATATTATTCTACTAAAAACTAATTAAAACATACTAAAATCTACATGAAATTACCCCCAAAAAGCGTATAAAATATCCGCTCATCAGCGGACAAGTCTTCTACCTTGGCAAGGTTAGCCTTTCCTCATCTCATTTGTCACCTCTGTTATTCAGTTGGAGTTGACATAGAGGGAGACATCCCCATTTATGAGGACAAGCCCATCACTAAGAAGAGGATGGAGCACGCAAGAGACCCCACTCATCATGAGATCCCTGAAATTCCTCAAGGGATGCACTTTCCTCCACAAAACTATTGGGAGCAACTAAACACCTCCCTAGGAGAATTGAGTTCCAACATGGGACAACTAAGGGTGGAGCACCAAGAACACTCCATCATCCTCCATGAAATTAGAGAAGATCAAAGAATCATGAGAGAGGAGCAACAAAGACAAGGAAGAGACATTGAGGAGCTCAAGCACTCCATAGGATCTTCAAGAAGAAGAACAAGCCGCCATCACTAAGGTGGACCCGTTCTTTAATTTCCTTGTTCTTTAATTCCTGTTTTTCGAATTTTAGTGCTTATGTTTGTCCATGTTTGTGTCTTGTGATCATTAGTGTCTTAGTGTCTATGCCTTAAAGTTATGAATGTCCTATGAATCCATCACCTTTCTTAAATGAAAAATGTTCTTAATTGAAAAAAGAGAAGAATTGCATGAATTTTGAATTTTATAACAGTTTAATTATCCTGATGTGGTGGCATTACTTTTGTCTTCTGAATGTATGCTTAAACAGTGCATATGTCTTTTGAATTTGTGGTTCATGAATGTTGGCTCTTGAAAGAATGATGAAAAAGGAGACATGTTACTGAGGATCTGAAAAATCATAAAAATAATTCTTGAAGCAAGAAAAAGCAATGAAAAAAAAAAGAAGAAGAAAATTTCGAAAAAAAAGAGAGAGAAAGAAAAAGAAAGAGAAAAAGAAAGAAATAAAGTTGTGATCCAAGGCAAAAAGAGTGTGCTTAAGAACCCTGGACACCTCTAATTGGGGACTCTAGCAAAGCTGAGTCACAATCTGAAAAGGTTCACCTAATTATGTGTCTGTGGCATGTATGTATCCGGTGGTAATACTGGAAGACAGAGTGCTTTGGGCCACGGCCAAGACTCAATAAGTAGCTATGTTCAAGAATCATCATACTTAACTAAGAGAATCAATAACACTATCTGAATTCTGAGTTCCTAAAGAAGCCAACCATTCTGAATTCCAAAGGATAGAGTGAGATGCCAAAACTGTTCAGAGGCAAAAAGCTAAAAGCCCCGCTCATCTAATTAATACTGATCTTCATAGATGTTTTTGGAATTCATT
Organism: Arachis hypogaea; assembly: GCF_003086295.3. Classification (NCBI taxonomy): domain Eukaryota; kingdom Viridiplantae; phylum Streptophyta; class Magnoliopsida; order Fabales; family Fabaceae; genus Arachis; species Arachis hypogaea. The sequence goes on along the minus strand of NC_092044.1, from coordinate 90,524,488 downwards.
GCATATTCTCTTCTTTTTATCTTATTTGATTTTCAGTTGCTTGAGGACAAGCAACAATTTAAGTTTGGTGTTGTGATGAGCGGATAATTTGTACGCTTTTTGGCATTGTTTTTAGTATGTTTTTAGTATGATCTAGTTAGTTTTTAGTATATTTTTATTAGTTTTTAGTTAAAATTCACTTTTCTGGACTTTACTATGAGTTTGTGTGTTTTTCTGTGATTTCAGGTATTTTCTGGCTGAAATTGAGGGACCTGAGCAAAAATCTGATTCAGAGACCAAAAAGGACTGTAGATGCTGTTGGATTCTGACCTCCCTGCACTCGAAGTGGATTTTCTGGAGATACAGAAGCCCAATTGGCGCTCTCTCAACGGCGTTGGAAAGTAGACATCCTGGGCTTTCCAGAAATATATGATAGTCCATACTTTGCCCAAGATTTGATGGCCCAAACCGGCGTTCAAAGTCACCCTCAGAAATCCCAGCGTTAAACGCCGGAACTGGCACCAAAATGGGAGTTAAACGCCCAAACTGGCACTAAAGCTGGCGTTTAACTCCAAGAAGAGTCTCTACACGAAAATGCTTCATTGCTCAGCCCAAGCACACACCAAGTGGGCCCGGAAGTGGATTTTTATGTCTTTTACTCATCTTTGTACACCCTAGGCTACTAGTTCTCTATATATAGGACCTTTTACTATTGTATTTTCATCTTTTGATCACTTTTAGATCTCTAGATCATCTTTGGACATCTAGTTCTTAGATCATTGGGAGGCTGGCCATTCGGCCATGCCTAGACCTTGTTCTTATGTATTTTCAACGGTGGAGTTTCTACACACCATAGATTAAGGTGTGGAGCTCTGCTGTACCTCGAGTATCAATGCAATTACTATTGTTCTTTTATTCAATTCTCCTTGTTCTTGTTCCAAGATATTCATTCGTACCTAAGAACATGATGAATGTGATGATTATGTGACGCTCATCATCATTCTCACCTATGAACAAGTGACTGACAACCACTTCTGTTCTACAAGCAAACAAGGCTCTAATGTTTATCTCTTGGATTCTTTAACCGGAATATTCGTGGTATAGGCTAGAACTGATGGCGGCATTCAAGAGAATCCGGAAGGTCTAACCTTGTCTGTGGTATTCTGAGTAGGATTCAATGATTGAATGACTGTGACGTGCTTCAAACTCCTGAGGGCGGGGCGTTAGTGACAGACGCAAAAGAATCACTGGATTCTATTCCGGCCTGATCGAGAACCGACAGATGGATAGCCGTGCCATGACAGGGTGCGTTGAACATTTCCACTGAGAGGATGGGAGGTAGCCACTGACAACGGTGAATCCCTTGCTTAAGCTTGCCATGGAAAGGAGGAAGAAGGATTGGATGAAGACAGTAGGAAAGCAGAGAGACGGAAGGGAAGGCATCTTCATACGCTTATCTAAAATTCCTACCAATGAATTACATAAGTATCTCTATCTTTATCTTTATGTTTTATGCGTTTATCACTATACCCATTTGAGTTTGCCTGACTAAGATTTACAAGGTGACCATAGCTTGCTTCATACCAACAATCTCTGTGGGATCGACCCTTACTCGCGTAAGGTTTATTACTTGGACGACCCAGTACACTTGCTGGTTAGTTGTGCGAAGTTGTGTTTATGCCATGGTATTGAGCACCAAGTTTTTGGGGCCATTACTAGGGATTATTTGAGTTTTGAAAAGTATTGATCACAATTTCGCATACCAGCTGGCATAATAAATGACGTGCAGAAGCTTGTTATGCCTCTGTCCCAACACTGCACCAATGGCATGGTCACTGGCATCATACATTAGTTCAAATGGTAATGTCCAATCTGGTGCAGAGATGACTGGTGCTGTGACCAGCTTAGCTTTCAGGGTCTCAAATGCCTGCAGACACTGTGTGTCAAACACAAATGGTGTGTCAGCAGCTAGCAGGTTACTTAAAGGTTTTGCAATTTTCGAAAAATCCTTTATAAACCTTCTGTAGAATCCTGCATGCCCCAGAAAGCTTCTGATTGCCTTAACATTGGCGGGTGGTGGTAATTTTTCAATTACCTCTACCTTTGCCTTATCCACCTCTATTCCCCTGTTTGAAATTTTGTGCCCAAGGACAATTCCTTCAGTCACCATAAAGTGACATTTTTCCCAGTTTAAAACCAGGTTAGTCTCTTGGCACCTTTTCAGGACAAGTGATAGGTGGTTAAGACAGGAGCTGAATGAGTCTCCACATACTGAGAAGTCATCCATGAAGACTTCAAGAAATTTCTCCACCATATCAGAGAAGATGGATAGCATGCATCTCTGAAAGGTTGCAGGAGCATTACACAGACCAAAAGGCATCCTCCTGTAGGCAAACACGCCAGAAGGGCAAGTAAATCCTGTTTTCTCTTGGTCCTGAGGATCTACTGCAATTTGGTTGTAACCTGAATAGCCATCCAAAAAGCAGTAATAATCATGACCAGCTAGTCTTTCTAGCATTTGGTCTATGAATGGTAAAGGAAAATGATCCTTTCTGGTGGCTGTATTGAGCCTTCTGTAGTCAATACACATACGCCACCCTGTGACTGTTCTTGTAGGAACCAGTTCATTTTTTTCATTATGAACCACTGTCATGCCTCCCTTTTTGGGGACAACTTGGACAGGGCTCACCCATGGGCTATCAGAAATAGGATAAATAATCCCAGCCTCTAGTAATTTAGTGACCTCTTTCTGCACCACCTCCTTCATGGCTGGATTTAGCCTCCTCTGTGGTTGGACCACTGGTTTGGCATTATCCTCCAACAGGATCTTGTGCATGCATCTAGCTGGGCTAATGCCCTTAAGATCACTTATGGACCACCCAAGAGCTGTCTTGTGTGTCCTTAGCACTTGAATCAGTGCTTCCTCTTCCTGTGGATTTAAAGCAGAGCTTATAATCACTGGAAAAGTGTCACCCTCTCCCAGAAATGCGTACTTCAGGGATGGTGGTAGTGGTTTGAGTACAGGTTTGGGAGGCTTATCCTCCTCCTGAGGAATTTTCGAAAATTCCTTTGTTTCCACTGATTCTTCTTGATCAGGTTGAGCATCCTTGAAGATGTTCTCAAGTTCTGATTCTAGGCTTTCAGTCATGTTGACCTCTTCTACCAGAAAGTCAATAATGTCAGCGCCCATGCAGTCATTTGGTGTGTCTGGATGCTGCATAGCTTTTACAGCATTCAACTTGAACTCATCCTCATTGACTCTCAGGGTTACTTCCCCTTTTTGTACATCAATGAGAGTTCGTCCAGTTGCTAGGAAAGGTCTTCCCAGAATGAGAGTTGCACTCTTGTGCTCCTCCATTTCCAGCACCACAAAGTCAGTTGGAAAGGCGAATGGCCCAACCTTGACAATCATATCCTCTATTATGCCTAATGGATATTTAATGGAGCCATCAGCAAGTTGGAGGCATATCCGGGTTGGTTTGACTTCTCCAGTCAACCCAAGCTTTCTGATAGTGGATGCAGGTATGAGATTGATGCTTGCTCCAAGATCACATAGGGCTGTCTTGGTGCAAGCACCTTCTAATGTGCATGGTATCATAAAGCTTCCTGGATCTTGAAGCTTTTCTGGTAAGCTTTTTAGAATGACTGCACTGCATTCTTCAGTGAGAAACACCTTTTCAGTTTCTCTCCAATCCTTCTTATGACTTAAGATTTCTTTCATGAATTTAGCATAAGAAGGTATTTGCTCAAGTGCCTCTGCAAATGGAATCTTTATTTCAAGAGTCCTTAGATAATCTGCAAAGCGGGCAAATTGCTTATCCTGTTCCGCTTGGCGGAGTTTTTGAGGATAAGGCATCTTGGCTTTATATTCTTCAACCTTAGATGCTGCAGGTTTATTCCTTACAGAAGTGGTTGAAGAAGCCTTGTTAGAGGGATTACTGTCAGCACTCTCAGGTGTCTGATCCTCCCTTGGCGTCTGAACGCCAGGATTGGGTGGAAAATGGGCGTTTAACGCCAACTTTTCCCCCTTTTCTGGCGTTTGAACGCCAGAACTGGGCAGGGAATGGGCGTTTAACGCCAGCTTTCCCTCCCTTTCTGGCGTTTGAACACCAATAACATTCCTCTCTGGGCTCTTACTGTCCTCAGAGGGATTTTGAACAGTGGTTTGGTTATCCCCTGTCAATTGTTCCTTGTTTGGCCTTTTGCTACTTTGAGCAGTGTTATTTAGTGTCTTCCCACTCCTCAGTTGAACTGCTTGACATTCCTCTGTTATCTGTTTAGATATTTGCTGTTTTGCTTGATTCAACTGCAGTTCTATGTTCTTGTTAGCAACTTTAGTTTCATGGAGCATTTCTTTAAATTCTGCTAACTGTTCTGTCATCAGGAGCAATTGTTGATTAAGCTCAATCATCTGTTCTTGAGGATTAGGATCAGTGACTACTGTCATGACTTCCTCTTTTGGGGAGAACTCATTGCTAGAGTACAAATATTGATTTCTAGCAACAGTGTCTATAAGCTCTTGAGCCTCTTCAATTGTCTTCCTCATGTGTATAGATCCACCAGCTGAATGGTCTAAAGACATCTGAGCTTTTTCTGTAAGCCCATAGTAGAAGATGTCTAACTGTACCCACTTTGAAAACATTTCAGAGGGGCATTTTCTTAGCATACCTCTATACTTCTCCCAGGCATTATAAAGGGATTCATTATCCTCTTGTTTAAAGCCTTGGATGTCCAGCCTTAGCTGTGTCATCCTCTTTGGAGGGTAAAAGTGATTCAGGAATTTGTCTGATAACTGTTTCCATGTCTTTATGCTTGCTGTAGGTTGGTTATTCAACCACCTCTTAGCTTGATCTTTCATAGCAAATGGAAACAGTAATAGTCTGTAGACATCCTGATCTACCTCTTTATCATGTACTGTGTCAGCAATTTGCAGGAACTGTGCCAGAAACTCAGTAGGCTCTTCTTGTGGAAGACCGGAATACTGGCAGTTTTGCTGCACTATGATAATGAGTTGAGGATTTAGCTCAAAGCTGCTTGCTTTGATGGGAGGTGTACAAATACTACTCCCATATGCAGCTGTAATGGGGTTAGCATATGACCCCAGAGTCCTTCTGGACTGATCAATCCCACTTAGGTCCATAATGGATAAAGGGAAATGATATGGATTGCAAATAGATAAAAATATATATATATATATATATATATTTTGAATCAACCGAAAAATAAAATAAAAACAAAAGGAAAATAAAATAAAAATTCGAAAATTAAAAGAAAATAAGATCAAAGCAAATTGAAAACTGAATCAATTAGTTAATTAAAAAGATTTTGAGATTAGCAATTAGAAAGATATGATTGAAAAATTTTTATGAAAAAGATTTGATTTTTGAAATGAGGAAAGAGAAAAACAACAAAATGACACCAAACTTAAAATTTTTAGAAAATCAAACACAAATTTTCGAAAATTTTTAAGGGAAAAACACGAAGAGGACACCAAACTTAGAATTTTTAAAGATCAAAAAGAGACTAAAGACATGCAAATTCGAAAATTAAAAGAAAAACAAAAGCATGCAATTGACACCAAACTTAAAATATGAAACTAGACTCAACTAAAAGACTCTAAACCAACAAAAATAAACAGTCCTAATCTAAGCAACAAGATAAGCCGTCAGTTGTCCAAACTCGAACAATCCCCGGCAACGGCGCCAAAAACTTGGTGCACGAAATTGCAATCACACTTTTGCAACCCCGCACAACTAACCAGCAAGTGCACTGGGTCGTCCAAGTAATACCTTACGTGAGTAAGGGTCAATCCCACGGAGATTGTCGGCTTGAAGCAAGCTATGGTTATCTTGTAAATCTTAGTCAGGATATCAGAAAATATCAGGATTGATTGTGAAAAGTAAAAGAACATGAAATAAGTACTTGTTTTGCAGTGATAGAGAATAGGTTGAGGTTTTGGAGATGCTCCATCTTCTGAATCTCTGCTTTCCTACTGTCTTCTTCTTCAAGCACGCAAGGCTCCTTCCATGGCAAGCTGTATGCAAGGGTTTCACCGTTGTCAGTGGCTACCTCCCATCCTCTCAGTGGAAATGTTCAACGCACCCTGTCACGGCACGGCTATCCATTTGTCGGTTCTCAATCAGGCCGGAATAGAATCCAGTGATTCTTTTGCGTCTGTCACTAACACCCCGCCCTCAGGAGTTTGAAGCTCGTCACAGTCATTCAATCATTGAATCCTACTCAGAATACCACAGACAAGGTTTAGACCTTCTGGATTCTCTTGAATGCCGCCATCAGTTCTAGCTTATACCACGAAGATTCCGGTTAAAGAATCCAAGAGATATCTACTTAATCTAAGGTAGAACGGAGGTGGTTGTCAGGCACACGTTCATAGTTGAGAATGATGATGAGTGTCACGGATCATCACATTCATCCGGTTTACGAACAAGTAATATCTTAGAATGGAAGCAAGCATGATTGAATGAAAAACAGTAGTAATTGCATTAATCCATCAAGACACAGCAGAGCTCCTCACCCCCAACCATGGGGTTTAGAGACTCATGCTGTGGAAGGTACACAAAGAAACGTGTAAAGTGTCATGAGGTACAGATACAATGTCAAAAGATCCTATTAATAGTAAACTAGTAGCCTAGGGTATACAGAAATGAGTAAATGACGTAAAAATCCACTTCTGGGTCCACTTAGTGTGTGCTTGGGCTGAGCAATGAAGTATTTTCGTGTAGAGACCTTTTCTGGAGTTAAACGCCAGCTTTTATGCCAGTTTGGGCGTTTAACTCCAAGTTTTATGCCAGTTCCAGCGTTAAACGCTGGAATTTCTGAGGCTGATTTGCCACGCCGGTTTGGGCCATCAAATCTCGGGCAAAGTATGGACTATTATACATTGCTGGAAAGCCCAGGATGTCTACTTTCCAATGCCGTTGAGAGCGCGCCAATTGGGCTTTTGTAGTTCCAGAAAATCCACTTCGAGTGCAGGGAGGTCAGAATCCAACAGCATCTGCAGTCCTTTTCAGTCTCTGAATCAGATTTTTGCTCAGGACCCTCAATTTCAGCCAGAAAATACCTGAAATCACAGAAAAACACAAAAACTCGTAGTAAAGTCCAGAAAAGTGAATTTTAACTAAAAATTAATAAAAATATACTAAAAACTAACTAGATCATACCAAAAACATACTAAAAACAATGCCAAAAAGCGTATAAATTATCCGCTCATCAAAAATACATAAGTAAAAGAGGTTCAGGCATGGCCGAATGACCAGCCCCCATGAAGGTCTAAGGACTAGGCATCCAGAGATGTCTAATACAATAGTAAACTATCCTATTTATACTAGACTAGCTACTAGGGTTTACAGGAGTAAGTAATTTGATGCATAAATCCACTTCCAGGGCCCACTTGGTGTATGTTTGGGCTGAGCTTGATCTATCCACGAGCTGAGGCTTCTTCTGGAGTTGAACGCCAAGTTGTAATGTGTTTTGGGCGATCAATTCCGGTTTGTGACGTGTTTCTGGCGTTTGACTCCAGACAGCAACATGGAACTGGCGTTGAGCGCCAATTTACGTCATCTAATCACGATCAAAGTATAGACTATTATATATTGCTGGACAGCTCTGGATGTCTACTTTCCAACACCGTTGAGAGCGCGCCATTTGGAGTTCTGTAGCTCTAGAAAATCCATTTCAAGTGCAAGGAGGTCAGATTCCAACAGCATCAGCAGTCCTTTGTCAGCCTCCTATTAGAGTTTTGCTCAGGTCCCTCAATTTCAGCCAGAAAATACTTGAAATCACAAAAAAACACACAAACTCATAGTAATTTCCAGAAATGTGAATTTAGCATAAAAACTAATGAAAACATCCCTAAAAGTAACTAGATCATACTAAAAACTACCTAAAAATAATGCCAAAAAGCGTATAAATTATCCGCTCATCACAACACGAAACTTAAATTGTTGCTTGTCCCCAAGCAACTGAAGATAAATTAGAATAAAAAGAAGGGAATATACTATAAATCCAAAAATATCAATGAATATTAATTCTAATTAGATGAGCGGGACTTGTAGCTTTTTGCTTCTGAACAGTTTTGGCATCTTACTTTTTCCTTTGAAGTTTAGAATGATTGGCTTCTCTAGGAACTTAGAATTTTGGATAGTGTTATTGATTCTCCTAGTTAAGTATGTTGATTCTTGAACACAGCTACTTTTATGAGTATTGGCCGTGGTCCTAAGCACTTTGTTTTCCAGTATTACCACCGGATACATAAATGCCACAGACACATGACTGGGTGAACCTTTTTAGATTGTGACTCAGCTTTGCTAGAGTCCCCAGTTAGAGGTGTTCAGAGCTCTTAAGCACACTCTTTTTGCTTTGGATCACGACTTTAACCACTCAGTCTCAAGCTTTTCACTTGGACCTGCATGCCACAAGCACATGGTTAGGGACAACTTGATTTAGCCGCTTAGGCCTGGATTTTAGTTCCTTGGGCCCTCCTATCCATTGATGCTCAAAGCCTTGGATTCTTTTTACCTTTGCCTTTTGGTTTTAAGGGCTATTGGCTTTTTCTGCTTGCTTTTTTCTTTTTCTTTCTATTTTTTTCGCAAATTTTTTTCTGCAAGCTTTTACTTTTTCACTGCTTTTTCTTGCTTCAAGAATCAATTTTCATGATTTTTCAGATTGTCAATAACATTCTCTTTGTTCATCATTCTTTCAAGAGCCAACAATTTTAACATTCATAAACAACAAGATCAAAATTATGCACTGTTCAAGCATTCATTCAGAAAAGAAAAAGTTTTGTCACCACATCAATATAATTAAACTAAATTCAAGGAAAATTTTCGAAATTTATGTACTTCTTGTTCTTTTGAATTAAAAAAATTTTCATTTAAGAGAGGTGAAGGATTAATGGAATTATTCATAGCTTTAAGACATAGTTACTAACTACTAATGATCATGAAGTAGAGACACAAAACATAGATAAACATATAACACAAAAAACCGAAAAACAGAGAGATAAGAACAAGGAAGTTAAGGAATGAGTCCACCTTAGTGAGGGTGGCGCCTTTTGAAGGTCCAATGGTGCTTTTTGAGCTCCTTTATGTCTCTTCCTTTCTTCTGTTGCATGATCCCTAGTGATTTTGGTGTTCCTACCCTTAGTTGCTTCCAATAATTATGTGGAGGAACATGTATCCCCTGAGGTATCTCAGGGATTTCTTGATGAGAGAATTTCTCATGCTCTCTTGATGTGCAGTCAAATGCTCTTCTACTGAGTTATGGACCCTTGAGATGAATATCTCCATCTCCCATGACTCAGAGGTGGAAGCTTTTGTCTTCTCTTTCTTTTTTTCTCTTTTTTTTGAGGTTTCTCTGGCCTTAGGTGCCATCAATGGTTATGGAAAAGCAAGAAAAGAAAAAAAATCTATGCTTTTACCACACCAAACTTAGAATGTTGCTCGCCCTCGAGCAAAGAAGAAAGAATAGAAGGGGAAGAAGATATAGAGGAGAGGGAGAGATGTGTATGTTTTGGCCATATGGGTGGGATTGGGTGGGGAAGAGATGGATGGATGTGAGTGGTGAAGAGGTGATGGGGAAGAGAGATTGAGGTGATTGGTAACAGAGGATGAATGTTAAGAAGAGGGGAGAATATGGTAGGTGGGGATCCTATGGGGTCCACAGATCCTGAGATGTCAAGGATTTACATCCCTGCACCAATTAGGCATGTAAAATGCCTTTGCATGCAATTCTGGCATTTAAACGCCGAAGTGATGCATGTTCTGGGCGTTCAACGCCCATGTGCAGCATGTTTCTGGCGTTGAATGCCAGTTCCATGCTTGTTCTGGCATTCAGCGCCAGCTCTATGCTCTGTTCTAGCGTTGAACGCCAGCCAGATGCACCTTACTGGCGTTTAAACGCCAGTAAGTCCTTCCTCCAGGGTGTGATTTTTCTTCTGCTGTTTTTGATTCTGTTTTTAATTTTAATAATTTTTTTGTACTCCACATGATCATGAACCTACTAAAACACTAAATAACAATAAAATAAAAATAAAATTAGATAAATAAAGATTGGGTTGCCTCCCAATAAGTGCTTCTTTAATGTCAATAGCTTGACAGTGGGCTCTCATAGAGCCACAAAGGTGGTCAGGTCAATGTTGTGGACTCCCAACACCAAACTTAGAGTTTGGATATGGGGGTTTAATACCAAACATAGAGTTTGGTTGTGGCCTCCCAACACCAAACTTAGAGTTTGATTGTGGGGGCTCTGTTTGATTCTGTATTGAGAAAAGCTCTGCATGCTCACTCTCCCTTGTTACAGAAGGGTAGTCGTGTGCCTTAAACACAAGGTAGTCCCCATTCAATTGAAGGACTAATTCTCCTCTGTTAACATCTATCACAGCTTCTGCTGTGGCTAGGAAAGGTCTTCCAAGGATGATGCATTCATCCTCTTCCTTCCTAGTGTCTAAGATTATAAAATCAGCAGGGATGTAAAGGCCTTCAACCTTTACTAACACGTCCTCTACTAATCCATAAGCCTGCCTTACTGACTTGTCTGCCAATTATAATGAGAATAAGGCAGGCTGTACCTCAATGATCCCTAGTTTCTCCATTACAGAGAGTGGCATAAGATTTATCCCTGACCCCAGATCACACAGAGCCTTGTTAAAGGTCATGGTGCCTATGGTACATGGTATTAAGAATTTACCAGGATCTTGTCTCTTTTGAGGTAAAGTTTTCTGAACCCATGTATCTAGTTCACTAATGAGCAAGGGAGGTTCACCTTCCCAAGTCTCATTACCAAACAACTTGGCATTCAGCTTCATGATAGCTCCTAGATATTGAGCAACTTGTTCTCTAGTTATATCTTCATCTTCTTCAGAGGAAGAATAATCTTCAGAGCTCATGAATGGCAGAAGGATATTTAATGGAATCTCTATGGTCTCAATATGAGCCTCAGATTCCTTCAGGTCCTCAATAGGGAACTCCTTCTTGTTTGAGAGACGTCCCAGGGGGTCTTCCTCACTAGGATTTTCGTCCTTCTCCTCCCTTGTGCATTCGGCCATATTGATTACATCAATGGCCTTGCACTCTCCTTTTGGATTCTCTTCTGTATTGCTTGGGAGAATACTGGGAGGAGTTTCAATGACTTTCTAACTCAGCTGGCCCACTTGTGCCTCTAAATTTCTGATGGAGGACCTTGTTTCACTCATGAAACTAAAAATGGCCTTAGACAGATCAGAGACTAAATTTGCTAAATTAGAGGGGCTCTGCTCAGAATTCTCTGTCTGTTGCTGAGAAGATGATGGAAAAGGCTTGTTATTATTTAGCCTGTTTCTTCCACCATTATTAAAGCCTTGTTGAGGCTTTTGTTGATCCTTGCATGAGAAATTTGGATGATTTCTCCATGATGAATTATAGGTGTTTCCATAAGGTTCACCCATGTAGTTAACCTCTACCATTGCAGGGTTTTCAGGATCATAAGCTTCTTCAGAAGCTGCCTCTTTAGTACTGTTGGATGCATTTTGCCATCCATTCAGACTTTGAGAGATCATGTTGACTTGCTGAGTCAACACTTTGTTCTGAGCTAATATGGCATTCAAAGCATCAATTTCAAGAACTCCCTTCCTCTGAGGCGTCCCACTATTCACGGAATTCCTCTCAGAAGTGTACATGAATTGGTTATTTGCAACCATGTCAATAAGTTCTTGAGCTTCTGCAGGCATTTTCTTTAGGTGAATGGATCCACCTGCAGAATGGTCCAATGACATCTTGGAAAACTCAGATAGACCATAATAGAATATATCTAATATGGTCCATTCTGAAAACATGTCAGAAGGACACTTTTTGGTCATCTGCTTGTATCTTTCCCAAGCTTCATAGAGGGATTCACCATCTTTTTGTTTGAAGGTCTGAACATCCACTCTAAGCTTGCTCAGCTTTTGAGGAGGAAAGAATTTATCCAAGAAGGCCGTGACCAGCTTATCCCAAGAGTCCAGGCTATCTTTAGGTTGTGAGTCCAACCTTGTTCTAGCTCTGTCTCTTACAGCAAAAGGGAAAAGCATGAGCCTGTAGACTTCAGGATCTACTCCATTCATCTTTACAGTCTCACAAATCTGCAAAAACTCAGTTAAAAACTGGTAAGGATCTTCATATGGAAGTCCATGAAACTTGCAGTTTTGTTGCATTAGAGCAACTAATTGAGGTTTCAGCTCAAAATTGTTTGCTTCAATGGTCGGAATGGAGATGCTTCTTCCATCAAATTTGGACGTTGGTTTAGTGAAATCACCTAGCATTCTCCTTGCATTATTGTTGTTGGGTTTGGCTGCCATCTCCTTCTCTTGTTCGAAAATTTCAGAAAGGTTATCTCTGGATTGTTGTAATTTAGCTTCTCTTAGTTTCCTCTTCAGAGTCCTTTCAGGTTCTGGATCAGCTTCAACAAGAATACCTTTTTTCTTGTTCTTGCTCATATAGGGAAGAAGAGAACAAGAAAAGAAAGAGGAATCCTCTATGTCACAGTAAAGAGGTTCCTTATTGTTAGCAGAAGAAGAAAGGGAATAAAGAAAAGAGAGGGATGAATAGTCTGTATAAAGAGTAAGGATAGGGGAGGTGATAAGAGATGAAGAGAAGTGTTAGTAAATAAATAAAAAATAGAAGAAGAGAGGAGAGGGAGAATTCGAAAATAATTTTGAAAAAGTAGTTAGTGATTTTCGAAAATTAAAGATAAGATATAATTAAAATTAAAATTTAAAACAATTAATTAATTAAAAAGAATTTTTGAAAAAGGATGAGATATTTTCGAAAATTAGAGAGAGAGAGAAGTAGTTAGGTGGTTTTGAAAAAGATAAGAAACAAACAAAAAGTCAAATAGTTAGTTGAAAAAGATATTAAAGTCAAATTTGAAAAAATAAGAAGATAAGAAGTTAGGTAAGATATTTTGAAATCAAAATTTTTTTTGAAAAAGATAAAATTTTGAAAAAGATATGATAAAAGATAAGATAAAAAGATATGATAAAAAGATAAGATTTTTAAGAAAAAGATATTTTGAAAAAGATTTAATTTTTAAAATTAAAATTGATTACTTGACTAACAAGAAACTAAAAGATAAGATTCTAGAGTTTAAAGATTGAACCTTTCTTAACAAGAAAGTAACAAACTTCAAATTTTTGAATCAATCACATTAATTGTTAGTGTAATTTCAAAATTTTGAAATAAAATTAGGAAAAAGATTTTTGAAAAAATATTTTGAAATTTTTGAAATTAATAAGATAAAAATAAAAAAGATTTGATTTGAAAAAGTTTTGAAAAGATAAGATTTTTAAAATTGAAAATTTGACTTGACTTGTAAGAAACAACTAATTTTTAAAATTTTTTGACCAAGTCAACCCAAAATTTCGAAAATTTGGAGAGAAATAAGGAAAAGATATTTTTTTATTTTTGAATTTTTGATGATGAGAGAGAAAAACATAAAAATGACTCACAACATGAAAATTATGAATCAAAACTCATGATGCATGCAAGAACACTATGAATGTCAAGATGAACACCAAGAACACTTTGAAGATCATGATGAACATCAAGAACATAATTTTGAAAAATTTTGTATGCAAAGAAAACATGCAAGACACCAAACTTAGAAATCTTCAATGCATGGGTTCTAACAAACGAAAAATGCATATGAAAAACAACAAACAACACAAAATAAGAAAACATCAAGATCAAACAAGAGGACTTGTCAAGAACAACTTGAAGATCATGAAGAACACCATGAATGCATGAATTTTCGAAAAATGCAAGAAAAAAATTTTAAAGCATGCAATTGATACCAAACTTATAAATTGACTTAAGACTCAAATAAGAAACACAAAATATTTTTGGTTTTTATGATTTTATGAATTTTTTGTATTTTCTTTTGATTTTTTTCGAAAAACATTTAGGGAAAAAGAAAATAAGAAATTCAAAATTTTTAATAAGAATTCCAGGAATCTTTCAATATTTGTCTAAAGCCCCAATCCAAGGGTTGGGCATGGCTTAATAGCCAGCCAGCTTTAGAAGATATAAATCAGGCATGCAACAGCTGATATTTCATGCAACTCCATATACATACCCGACCTGTTGACAAGTGGAGGCCTCAATCCAAGGGGGTTTGGATATGGCTTTACAGCCAACCAGGCATCAACATGTTACTTGTGAAACTCTAGAATTCATTCTTAAAAATTTAGAATAATTTTCGAAAACAGATGAGAAACTTTTGAAAGATTTTTTAAAAATTTTTTTTTGAAATTAAAACAAAAAGAAAATTACCTAATTTGAGCAACAAGATGAACTGTCAGTTGTCCAAACTTGAACAATCCCCGGCAACGGCGCCAAAAACTTGGTGGATGAAATTGTGATCATCAACAATGGCTCCAATGACTTGGTAGCTCTCACACGTGAATTACACTTAGTCACAACTCCACACAACTAACCAGCAAGTGCACTGGGTGGTCCAAGTAATACATTACGTGAGTAAGGGTCGATCCCACGGAGATTGTTGGTATGAAGCAATCTATGGTCATCTTGTAGATCTCAGTCAGGCTGATTCAAATGTGATTGGATTAGATAATTAAAAGATAAATAAAATAAACAGGAAATAAAGATAAAGTTACTCATGTAATCCAATGGTAGGAATTTCAGATAGGTGCATGGAGGTGCTGTGTTCCTTCCGAATCTCTACTTTCTTATTACATTCATCCAATCCTTCTTACTCCTTTTCATGGCAAGCTGTATGTAGGGCATCACTATTGTCAATGGCTACATCTCATCCTCTCAGCGAAAATGGTCCAAATGCTCTGTCACAGCATGGCTAATCATCTGTCGGTTCTCAATCAGGTTGGAGTAGAATCCAGTGATTCTTTTGCGTCTGTCACTAATGCCCAGCCTTCAGGAGTTTGAAGCTCATCACAGTCATTCAATCCTAGAATCCTACTCGGAATACCACAGACAAGGTTAGACTTTTCGGATTCCCATGAATGCCGCCATCAATTCTAGCTTATACCACGAAGATTCTGATTAAGGAATCCAAGAGATATGCGCCCGCTCTAAGGTAGAACGGAAGTGGTTATCAATCATGCGCGTTCATAGGTGAGAATGATGATGAGTGTCACGGATCATCACATTCATCTAGTTGAAGTGCAACGAATATCTTAGAATAGGAATAAATCGAATTGGGTAGAAAATAATAGTAATTGCATTAAAACTTAAGGTACAGAGAGCTCCACACCCTTAATCTATGGTGTGTAGAAACTCCACCGTTGAAAATACATAAGTGAAAGAGGTTCAGGCATGGCCAAATGGCCAGCCCCCATGAAGGTCTAAGGACTAGGCGTCCAGAGATGTCTAGTACAATAGTAAACTATCCTATTTATACTAGACTAGCTACTAGGGTTTACAAGAGTAAGTAATTTGATGCATAAATCCACTTCCAGGGCCCACTTGGTGTATGTTTGGGCTGATCTTGATCTATCCACGAGCTGAGGCTTCTTCTGGAGTTGAACGCCAAGTTGTAACGTGTTTTGGGCGTTCAACTCTGGTTTGTGACGTGTTTCTGGCGTTTGACTCCAGACAGCAACATGGAACTGGCATTGAGCGCCAGTTTACATCATCTAATCACGAATAAAGTATAAACTCTTATATATTTCTGGAAAGCTCTGGATGTCTAGTTTTCAACGCCGTTGAGAGCGTGCCATTTGGAGTTCTGTAGCTCCAGAAAATCCATTTCAAGTGCAGAGAGGTCAGATTCCAACAGCATCAGCAGTCCTTTGTCAGCCTCCTATCAGAGTTTTGCTCAGGTCCCTCAATTTCAGCCAGAAAATACCTGAAATCACAGAAAAACACACAAACTCATAGTAAAGTCCAGAAATGTGAATTTAGCATAAAAACTAATGAAAACATCCCTAAAAGTAACTAGATCATACTAAAAACTACCTAAAAACAATGCCAAGAAGCGTATAAATTATCCGCTCATCATTAAGGCAAGTGAGCATAATTGTTATTAATCTACAAATCCTAGCTAACTTACTAATTACCTTAGTAAGTGACGAGCGGATAATTTATATGCTTTTTGGCATTATTTTTAGGTAGTTTTTAGTATGATTTAGTTAGTTTTTAGTATATAATTATTAGTTTTTATGCAAAAATCACATTTCTGGACTTTACTATGAGTTTGTATGTTTTTTTATGATTTTAGGTATTTTCTGGCTGAAATTGAGGGACCTGAGCGAAAATCTGATTCAGAGGCTGAAAAAGGACTGCAGATGCTGTTGGATTCTGACCTCCCTGCACTCGAAATAGATTTTCTGGAGCTATAGAAGTCCAATTGGAGCTCTCTCAATTGCTTTGGAAAGTAGACATCTTGGGCTTTCCAGCAATATATAATAGTTCATACTTTTCCCGAGTTTTGACGGCCCAAATTAGCATCAAAATGCCGGTCAGAGACCCTTTTCTGGCGTTAAACGTCAGAACTGGCATAAAAGCTGGAATTAAATGCCTAAACTGGCACCAGAGTTGGCGTTTAACTCCAAGAAAAGCCTATGCATGTGAAAGCTTCAATGCTCAGCCCAAACACACACCAAGTGGGTCCCGAAAGTGGATTTCTGCACTATCTACCTTAGTTACTTATTTTCTGTAAACCCTAGCAACTAGTTTTAGTATAAGTATTACTTTTTTTTCATTGTATTAGACATCATGGTTATTCTGGTTCCCCCTCTGGGGCCGAAACCAATGAATACCATTATCACTTATGTATTTTCAATAGTGGATTTTCTACACCTCATAGATTAAGGTGTGGAGCTCTGCTGTTCCTTATGAATTAATGTAATTACTACTGTTTTCTATTCAATTCAAGCTTATTCTTGTTCTAAGATATTCACTTGTACTTCAACATGATGAATGTGATGATCAAGTGACACTCATCACCATTCTCACTTATGAACGCGTGCCTGACAACCACTTCCGTTCTACCTTAAAACAAGCTTGAATGTATATCTCTTGGCCTCCTGGTCCACGACGCATGGTTGCCTCTCCTGACAACAGAGCCTTCCATTCCGTGAGATCAGAGTCTTCGTGGTATAAGCTAGAACCAATTGGTAGTATTCTTGAGATTCGAAAAGTCTAAACCTTGTCTGATCTGTGGTATTCCGAGTAGGATCTGGGATGGGATGACTGTGACGAGCTTCAAACTTGCGAGTGCTGGGCGCAGTGACAGTGCGCAAAAGGATCATTGGATCTTATTCCGACACGATCGAGAACCGACAGATGATTAGCCCTATGTAACCCGTAGCCAGACCATTTCCACTAAGAGGACGGATGGTAGCCATTGACAACGGTGATCCCCCAACATACAGCTTGCCATGGAAAGGAGTACGCATGACTAGATGAAAGCAGTAGGAAAGCAGGGATTCAAAAGGAACAAAGCATCTCCATACGCTTATCTGAAATTCCTACCAATAAATTACATAAGTATCTCTATCTTATTTTATGTCTTATTCATCTTTTAATTATCAAAACCCTATAACCATTTGAATCTGCTTGACTGAGATTTACAAGATGACCATAGCTTGCTTCAAGCCGACAAGCTCCGTGGGATTGACCCTTACTCACGTAAGGTATTACTTGGACGACTGATAAACCACTATTTTATGGTTTATCTTATGCTCAATTGAGTGGTTTTTATCAACTCTTTACTCACTTATTCATACAATTCGCATGTTTTACATTTTCCTTCCTGATTTTGTGCTATGATTGAAAACATGCTTCTTTGATCTTATATTTGCTTATTATTAATCCTCTCTTATTACCATTAGATGCCTTGATATGTGTGTTAATTGTTTTCAAATATTATAGGGCAGGAATGGCTCAGAGGATGGAGAGGAAGAATGCAAAAATGGAAGGAATACAATAAGTTGGAGAAATTCCTAAGCTGTCCAGCCTGACCTCTTCGTACTTAAATGGCTATAACTTTAGCTACAGAAGTCCAAACGATGCGGTTCTAGTTGCGTTGGAAAGCTAACGTCCGGGGCTTCGATTTGATAGATAATACGCCATAGTTTCCCTGACACTAGGTGACGCGAACGCGTGATTCACGCGGACGCGTCGCATCTGCGAAATTCAACCCGCGCGGCCGCGTGGTCGACGCCTCCGCGTCACTTGGCCGCGACTTGTATGGACCAGAAAGTGCTGGAAGTGACTTTTGGGCTGTTTGACCCAGTTTTCAGCCCAGAGAATACAAATTAGAGGCTATAAAGTGGGGGAATGCATCCATTCATGATCATGCTCTGATAATTCATAATTTTAGTTTTAGATGTAGTTTTTAGTGAGAGAGGTTCTCTCCTCTCTCTTAGGATTATGATTTAGGACTTCTCTTAGTTTTAGAAGTGACTCTCAATCCCAGGTTCAATGTTCTTTGTATTTATTTATTTTCAATGTTCCATGTTTAGATTGATTTTCTTAATTAATGTTATTTGAGATATTTCAGTTTATGATTGTTTTATTTATGAATGCGTTTTATTTAATTTAGATAGTTTCCCGTTTTGGCTTTGGTTAAATAATTGGTGACTCTTGGGTTATCAAACTCATTGTTGATTGAAAATTGGATTTCTTCGTTTCATTAATTCAAGTTCCAATAACTCTGACTTTTCCCAAGGAAAGACTAGGACCTGAGGAATCAAATTTAATTCATCCACTTAACTTACCTTCATAGTTAGAGGTTAACAAAGTGGGAGAAAAATCTAATTCTCATCACAATTGATAAGGATAACTAGGATAGGACTTCTGGTTCTTATACCTTGCCAAAGGTTTATTTTACAGTTATTATTATTTTATTTTACTTGTCATTCAACTAACCTTTTACCTTAATCCAAAACCCCAAAACACACTTTTTCATAACCAATAATAAGAACATACCTCCCTGCAATTCCTTGAGAAGACGACCCGAGGTTTAAATACTCGGTTATCAATTTTAAAGGGGTTTGTTACTTGTGACAACCAAAACTTTTGTACGAAGGGATTTTGTTAGTTTAGAAGCTATATCTACAACGCGAATATTTTTATAAATTCTTTACTAGCAAAAATCCTAACGTTAAAATGGCGCCGTTACCGTGGAATTGCAAACGTGTGCCTTATTATTTGTTATTGTAAATATTTTTCAAATTTTTTTTCCTTTTTTGTTAGTTTTTGTTTTTTATTATCTCTCACTACTATGAAGTCTCACCCCTTTGGCTATGAGTTTGGTTATAATTATGTTGTAGGAAGAGGAGATTATAATGACAACATGCACCATGGTTGGAACAATCAAAGATGGGAGGAGCCACAAGGACTCGATCAACCCTCATGGCAACAACCACCTCAAATGGACTATCAACAACCATTCTGTGATGCATATCAAGGCAATGGCTATGGTGAGCAATCTTTTGATTATCAATAACCACCACCATATGCCTATGAACCCTCTCCTCAACATGACTTTGGACCATCATACTCACAAGCCCCTTTCTGCCATTCACCTCCATATAACCCTAACCCTCAACCACCATACCAACCACCTTATGAGCCATATGAACCATATATAGAACCACCCCGATTCCAACCCAATTACTCCCAAGAACCACCACCTCAATATTTGCCATCTCCATATCTGTCAATCCAAGAGCACTATGATCCTACTTATGATAGCCAAGCGCAGCAAGATTTAACGGATAATCTCACGGAAACATGTGCAAAACTTCAAGCAACCATTCACCAATTAAATCAAGCGATAAGTCAATTAGCTTCCCGACTTTTGGACACTCAAGGAACCCCCATGGCTTCATGTGGACAATCTAATGAAGAACGCAGCACAAAGGAGATACTAGAAACTCCAGTGGACAGTACGGAACATGACTTTGTACTAGAACAAGTGGAGGAAGCTATAATAGTTGCAGAGGAAGAAGTGGTTGAAGATTTGGGAGATGCAGAACCTCCACGGAAACCTCAAGTCACAGAACCCTCTTCTAAGGAGTTTGAATTTGTTGTTGAGGAGGGTGTACAACCTCCAAGGCATATCATGCTTAAGGACTTGGAAGAGGTCGATCAAGAGATGGAGATTAAAGAAGAAGAAGCACAACCTCCCATGCCCTTGGTAAGTAATTAAGAAGAGATTGAATTGGAAGAAAGCTACCAAGAGGAAGAGTTTGAAATTGAAGAAGCTTGCAAAGAGGTGGAAGTTGTCAAAGAGCACAAGGGAGTGGAGCTTGAAATCACATTGCCAAAGTTATTAGAGACCCCTCCCCCTAAGTTGCCATCATCCTTCACAACATTCAAGTGGGTAAAATTCATATCCCTCAGCTTTCTAATTCCATTTGAATATGGGCTACTGGAGACGGATGGTCAACTTGAGCTCTTTGTGGCATTAAGAGTAAGAGGAAGATGGTCAGTGGTAAGAATTGTCCTGCAAGGTTCATCATGGTTGGAAGCTTTAAGTTTAAACGCAAGGGTTGGTGTAAAGCTCAATTGAATGGGTCTAGGAGGCTGTTTGGTAGCTGCAGTAAGAATTTAAATTACTTATCACCCAGCTGGAAAGATACAGATCCCGACACAAATAGGTGTAAAAGCAAGATTTGGGATCCTGGAATCTGCTCTGACATTTGTCACCCCGAGGGCCTAAGAATCTGTTTGAAGCTTCTTAAAGGCTTTACATGCCTAGTTTGGGACCCCGGAGGTTACTGGAGATACAAACATTGGTGGAGATTCCTGGATGAGTTCAAGCACAAGCCACCATAATAGGGAACTCACCAAATGTCCAACTTAAGGACTTTAACTAAAAGTGCTAGGTGGGAGACAACCCACCATGGTATGATCGTTCTTTTTCAATTTTATTTCGTGTTGTCTATTTTTTTATTTATTTTATTTTATTTTATTTTCATTGAACCTGGAAGTTTTCATAGCATCTACATTAACACTGCATATTGCATACTGCATAATTGCTTAATAAAAAAAGAGGGAAAACACGTACGCGACGCGGCAGCGTCGCTGACGCGTCCGCGTCACTAGTGCGTTGGGAAGAAAAGAATTGAACAGAGAGTCACGCGAGAGCGTGGCTGGAGGCGCGCCTTTAGCATAGTTTGACCCCACGCGACCGCGTCGCTCACGCGACCGCGTCATGTGGAACTTTGGCCTCCCACGCGACCGCGTCACCCACGCGGCCGCGTGCCATGAAAATCGACGTCAAAAAGGTGCATGGCCGAAAGTTGTGCTGGAATTGGGCTGGACTCGTGCTAGAAGCCCAAGCGCTCCCATGCGAACGCGTGCCCCACGCGGCCGCGTCGTCTTTCAAAAATGGCCATCCATGCGATCGCGTCACCGACGCGACCGCGTCACCCAGATTTTTGGCAAAATAAGATTTTGAACAGCAAGTTGCGCGAGCGCGCGGCTGGCCTCGCGCCTGTGGCACGAAATCACTCACGCGACCGCGTGCCCCACGCGGCCGCGTCACTTGACAATAGCGCCAACCTCGCGAACGCGTCACTCACGCGTTCGCGTCGCCTGCGCCGCACAGCTTATCCAGATCAGCCAAGATATCTTCTGTTTTCTCCCCTAAATCTAAATCTTTTCTTTCCCTTCTTATTTCTTTCTTCCTTCCTTTCTTTTTCTTCTTTTTTTCTTTTAATTGGTGTTGAAAATTTATTTGGGTCATTATTTCCCATATTTTGCTTATGGATTATTTGGGATTTGTTTAAACAATTATATATTATTATAAGGGTGCTTGCATGTTCTGATTAATATTTTCCATACCTTATTTAACATGCATGCTATGTGTTTGTGAAAACGCCCATATGGCATTTTGCACTATTTTTAGATTTCTTTTAAATCTACTACTCTAAATGCCTGCTTTTCACATAACCCCTTCTCTATTTTATTATTTAAATATAATTTTTTTTACAAACATATTATTAGTTTGGAAGACTTGGTAATCCAACATGGACATTGAATGCTTGATCTATGCTACTCATGCCTTTGCCAGCATGCCAATAAACATCTTGCATTTAACTATCATCACATGCACTTACTATATTTCTATTGATGACTTTTCACTTGTAGTCATGACCATGTGTTAACATCATTCTTCTTTACTGTGCATTGATTACCACCTTTCCCGCTCTCTTTCTTGCTGGATCCCCTAGCCTTACTTGTTACTTTCCTTTTTCCCCTTGCAGGATGGCCACCAAGAAGGGTAAAGAGAGAAAGCTACTCCCAAACCACCGGCAAGGAAAGGAACACAAGAGAGCACTAGCTGAGGAACTACAACCCCCATCCACCTGCACATCTCAGCATGCACCGAGGACGGTGCAATCTTTAAGTGTGGGGAGGTCGATACTAATCTCCACGGGTTAGTTAGTCCCTTCTCAACACCAATTTTTGTTTTTCATTGTTGCATTTGCATGTTTGATTGCATGTTTGTTTCTTGTGCATATTTTACCACTTGGTTAAAGTAATATTTTCTTTTTCAAGAAATTTTTATAGTATTTCACTAATTTGAATAAACTTTTTGAAAAACTTGTTTGAAGAAATATTATTTTGGAACATAGTTTAGAGCCTGAACACACAAAACCAGTGAGATTTTGAGCCTATTTGATTGGTTGCATTTTATCAACCAATATTTTATTTTTGGTGTGTGTTTTTCTCTCTAAAATTGTGATCTTTGTCTTGCTTAATTCTATATTTCCATTATTTAATGTATGCATGCATTGATATGATTGAGGCATTTGTTTCACTAAGCTTACATACCCATATGGCCTTACCCTTTCATTATCCTTTGCAAACCAATTTGAGCCTTGGTGTACGAAATTGTGATCAATACTTTTTGCAACTCAAATAATCCCCAGTAATGAATCCAAAAACTTGGTATTCAATACCATGGCATAAACACAACTTCGCACAACTAACCAGCAAGTGTACTGGGTCATCCAAGTAATAAACCTTACGCGAGTAAGGGTCGATCCCATAGAGATTGTTGGTATGAAGCAAGCTATGGTCACCTTGTAAATCTTAGTCAGGCAAACTCAAATGGGTATGGTGATAAACGCATATAACATAAAGATAAAGATAGAGATACTTATGTAATTCATTGGTAGGAATTTCAGATAAGCGTATGAAGATGCTTTCCCTTCCGTCTCTCTGCTTTCCTACTGTCTTCATCCAATCCTTCTTACTCCTTTCCATGGCAAGCTTATGCAAGGGTTTCACCGTTGTCAGTGGCTACCTCCCATCCTCTCAGTGGAAATGTTCAACGCACCCTGTCACGGCACGGCTATCCATCTGTCAGTTCTCGATCAGGCCGGAATAGAATCCAGTGATTCTTTTGCGTCTGTCACTAACGCCCCGCCCTCAGGAGTTTGAAGCACGTCACAGTCATTCAATCATTGAATCCTACTCAGAATACCACAGACAAGGTTAGACCTTCCGGATTCTCTTGAATGCCGCCATCAGTTCTAGCCTATACCACGAAGACTCTGATCTCACGGAATGGCTGGCTCGTTTGTCAGGCGAGCACTCGGTTGTCAAGCGATCAACCATGCATCGTGTATCAGGAATCCAAGAGATATTCACCCAATCGAAGGTAGAACGGAGGTGGTTGTCAGTCACACGTTCATAGGTGAGAATGATGATGTGTCACGGATCATCACATTCATCAAGTTGAAGAACAAGTGATATCTTAGAACAAGAACAAGCGGAATTGAATAGAAGAACAATAGTAATTGCATTAATACTCGAGGTACAGCAGAGCTCCACACCTTAATCTATGGTGTGTAGAAACTCCACCGTTGAAAATACATAAGAACAAGAGTGATCATTGGCTTCGGCCCCCAGAGAGGGAACCAGAAGAACCAAGATGAAAATTCAATAGTAAAAGGTCCTACTTATAGAAAACTAGTAGCCTAAGGTTTACAGAGATGAGTAAGTGACATAAAAATCCACTTCCGGGCCCACTTGGTGTGTGCTTGGGCTGAGCTTTGAAGCATTTTCGTGTAGAGACTCTTCTTGGAGTTAAACGCCAGCTTTTATGCCAGTTTGGGCGTTTAACTCCCATTTTGGTGCCAGTTCCGGCGTTTAACGCTGGGATTTCTGAGGGTGACTTTGTACGCCGGTTTGGGCCATCAAGACTTGGGCAAAGTATGGACTATCATATATTGCTGGAAAGCCCAGGATGTCTACTTTCCAACGCCGTTGAGAGCGCGCCAATTGGGCTTTTGTAGCTTTAGAAAATCCGCTTCGAGTGCAGGGAGGTCAGAATCCAACAGCATCTGCAGTCCTTTTTAGTCTCTGAATCAGATTTTTGCTCAGGTCCCTCAATTTCAGCCAGAAAATACCTGAAATCACAGAAAAACACACAAACTCATAGTACAGTCCAGAAAAGTGAATTTTAACTAAAAACTAATAAAAATATACTAAAAACTAACTAGATCATATTAAAAAGATACTATAAACAATGCCAAAAAGCGTACAAATTATCCGCTCATCAAGCCTAATATACCTATTTGTTCTTTACTTTAGCTCATTACTAACTCTAAGCAGAAAACAATAATATCCTTAATTTGAATCCTTGGTTAGCTTAGACTAGTAAAAGTGCTCATGATTTAAGTGTGGGGAAGTTGGGTTTGAAATTATTTAGTTTGAATAATTGGGTGTTGTATATTTTAGTAAAAATATGCAAAATAATAGTTGAGAACATATTATTGCATTCAATACTTTAATCATATGCATTGAGAAAAAAAAAAAGAAAAGAGCAATTAATAAAAGGGGACAAAATGCCCCAAAGTAAGTGT
This sequence comes from Arachis hypogaea, assembly GCF_003086295.3. Classification (NCBI taxonomy): domain Eukaryota; kingdom Viridiplantae; phylum Streptophyta; class Magnoliopsida; order Fabales; family Fabaceae; genus Arachis; species Arachis hypogaea. Next base: position 90,499,671 of record NC_092044.1, on the reverse strand, counting down.
TGGTATTAATGCATATGTACTAAACTCAATGTTAGGATGCATGAACATGTGGAAAGCACAGTTAATGGGAAGTTAGATTTTGCATTTTAATTAAATGGATTGTCTTAAGTTAGGTGGGAAGTTTATGTTAATTAATGATTCAAATTTTAGTCCACTTGGCTAAATACAATCCTACCTTGACCCTAACCCCATTACAACCCTTAAAAGACCTCTTGATTTGTGTATTGGTGCATTAAATTTTTGTTGATTGTTAGATGAAGAGCAAGCTAGAGAAAGCAAGATTAGTAGAGAATTGAGAGAATTGACCCCAGACACTTGAGAGTTAGAGTGATATACACTACCAAGTAAGGGTTCAGCGCTTAATTCTATGTTCCCTGCTTTTATGAGCTATCTTCTTCTTGCAAGTTATTTGTATTGTATTTTATGATTTGAATTAGTGAAATCCAGTTCATATTTATTCTTGAAAGATTTATTTACTTTTTCACCAAGTAGGTAGAAACATTTTTGCATTTAGTTGCATTCATAGGTTTCATCTCATATATTCTATCATTCCTCTTCATCTCTTTATAGTTTCTCTTGAGCTTAGCATGAGGACATGCTATTGTTTAAGTGTGGGGAGGTTGATAAACCACTATTTTATGGTTTATCTTATGCTCAATTGAGTGGTTTTTATCAACTCTTTACTCACTTATTCATACAATTCGCATGTTTTACATTTTCATTCCTGATTTTGTGCTATAATTGAAAACATGCTTCTTTGATCTTATATTTGCTTATTATTAATCCTCTCTTATTACCATTAGATACCTTGATATGTGTGTTAAGTGTTTTCAGATATTATAGGGCAGGAATGGCTCAGAGGATGGAAAGGAAGAATGCAAAAATGGAAGGAATACAATAAGTTGGAGAAACTGCTAAGCTGTCCAGCCTGACCTCTTCGACTCAAATGGCTATAACTTTAGCTACAGAGATCCAAAAGACACGGTTCTAGTTGCGTTGGAAAGCTAACGTCTGGGGCTTCGATTTGATATATAATATGCATAGTTGCCCTGACGCTAGGCAACACGAACGCACGATTCACGCGGACGCGTCGCATCTGCGAACTTCAACCCGCGCGGCCGCGTGGGCGACGCCTCCGCGTCACTTGGCCGCGACCTGTACGGACCAGAAAGCGCTGGAAGTGACTTCTGGGATGTTTCTGACCCATTTTTCGGCCCAGAGAATACAGATTAGAGGCTATAAAGTGGGGGAATGCATCCATTCATGATCATGCTCTGATAATTCATAATTTTAGTTTTAGATGTAGTTTTTAGTGAGAGAGGTTCTTTCCTCTTTCTTAGGATTAGGATTTAGGACTTCTCTTAGTTTTAGAAGTGACTCTCAATCCCAGGTTCAATGTTCTTTGTATTTATTTATTTTCAATGTTCTTTGTATTTATTTATTTTCAATGTTCCATGTTTAGATTGATTTTCTTAGTTAATGTTATTTGAGATATTTCAGTTTATGATTGTTTTATTTATGAATGCTTTTTATTTAATTTAGATAGTTTCCCGTTTTGGCTTTGGTTAAATAATTGGTGACTCTTGAGTTATCAAACTCATTGTTGATTGAAAATTGGATTTCTTCGTTTCATTAATTCAACTTCCAATAACTCTGACTTTTCCCAAGGAAAGACTAGGACCTGAGGAATCAAAATTAATTCATCCACTTAACTTACCTTCATAGTTAGAGGTTAACAAAGTGGGAGAAAAATTCAATTCTCATCACAATTGATAAGGATAACTAGGATAGGACTTCCGGTTCTTATACCTTGCCAAAGGTTTATTTTACAGTTATTATTATTTTATTTTTTTTGTCATTCAACTAACCTTTTACCTTAATCCAAAACCCCAAAACACACTTTTTCATAACCAATAATAAGAACATACCTCCCTGCAATTCCTTGAGAAGACGACCCGAGGTTTAAATACTCGGTTATCAATTTTAAAGGGGTTTATTACTTGTAACAACCAAAACTTTTGTACGAAAGGGATTTCTGTTAGTTTAGAAGCTATATCTACAACGCAAATATTTGTTATTACTCACTCCATCCCCTTACTTTAATTCTTTGGATCTAACTTACTTTCTCTTCCCTTTTTCAGAATGGCCACCAAGAAAGGCAAAGAGAAAGCTACCCCTAAACCCACAGCAAGGAAAGGTACGAAGAGAGAATTAGTGGCAGAGCCTTCTTCAACTACAGTCAAGCCCTCAACAAAAAGAATTAAAAGGATTATCAAGGTTGATAAAAAAGAGAGAGCCTTCCCAGCCAAGGACACTGCACGATTCCCAAATCGCTACTGTGAGCAGATGTTTCCTATTCTGGCAGCTCGAAATTACAACAATGAACACCTTCTTATCCTTCCGTCTCGTATCGCCGAATTTGTTGAGCCACAAATTGCACAAAGACATTGGGGATTTTTACAGAGACAGCCACGACAGGTTAATCTTTCTTGGGTTGTTGAGTGCTACTCCAACTTCCACCTACTGACTCTGCACTCCGTCTATTTACGCCAGAAGCAAGTCCCCATTATAGAAGAGGCCATCCAGAAAGCCTTAGATCTCCCACCTATTCTAGAAGGGTTGGATGCTTTTCAGAAAGCCGCAACCAAGCGCCAGGCATACACTTTTGACTGGGACGCTGTTCTCAGAGTTATTGCTCACCCTGTCAGCAAATGTATCTTCAGATACCATCGTTTCCGTCCTAAGGGAATCTCGGCTTCCGCACTTACCTTAGAGGCTCACGTATGGGCATAGATTATGTCCCATTACGTCTTCCCGAGTACTCATGAGTCCTCCTTCACCGCAGACATGGCCATTCTACTATGGTGCATCCTCATAGACCAGCCTCTCAATTTACCGCGACATATCCGGAATGCTATGGAACATGTGCAGATCGCGGGCAACCTACCTTTCCCCGCATTGGTCTCTGATCTTATCTCAGCATCCGGAGTATCCTACAAAGCTGGAGACACCAAAGCCATTCTTCCACGGGATGATCAATATGTCCCTAATGGGAGATATCTCAGGCCACAACTTGCCACTACCAGCCAGTCCACAGAGGATGCCACACCTCCTCCACCATCTACTAGTCAACTGCTGCATCAGATACTGAAGCGGTTGGACCAACATGAAAAAAAAGCTAAGCTCCGAGAGCGCCGCAATCAACGCCGATTCAAACACCTCAGGGAGCTACTTAGAGGAGATTGCAGAGACTCAGACACCCTGGACTCCACTTCCTTCACCAACACAGGGAGCCATGACGACCCCGACTATGGAGACACTGCCACCAGCCCACCCTTGTTCCTGACAGCTGGCACCGAGGACGGTGCAAAGCCTTATGTGTGGGGAGGTCGGTCAGTACCTGACTTCCGGAGGTAATTTCTCTTCCCTAGCACCAATAAATTAGGATATTTTAGTTAGATTTTCTTTCTTTTATAGAATAGAATAAATTGCATAGTAATAGGTTAGTTGCATGCATGTTCTACTTGATTGAAAAGACAATAAGTTTCTTCTGAAAAGCTATCTTTGGAACAAAATTTCACTAATTTTAATCAAAACTCTTATGCTAAAATTGCTTGAAGTTGTATTTGGAACATGATTTTTGAGTTAATGAACACACAACCTGTAAAAATTTGAGCCTTTATGCATGGTTACATTATTTAACCATAATTATTTTATTCTTGTGTGTTTACTTCTTTATGATTGTAATCTATATTTTGTTTCATCCTATATGTCCAATATTTATTATGTTTATATGCTTGCATGTGATTGAGGCCATTATTTGTTTAAACTCACTTATCTAAATTAAGCCTACCCTTTTTAATTACCTTTGTTAACCACTTTGAGCCTTTAAATTCTATTTGTTCTATATTTTACCACATTACTAACCTTAAACGGAAAAACAATTGTATATCCCAAATTGAATCTTTGGTTAGCTTAAGATAGAATTGTGTATGCTAGTTAAGTATGGGAATTTGTGGGAACAAAAGTTATTAAGGAAATGTGTCATGATAATACAATGGGAATTTGGATACCTACTCATGTGAAGCCATAAGAATTAAAAATCTATGTGCATTGATAAGCTATGTTTATTTTTATAAAAAAAATAAAATAAAAAAATCAATAAATAAATAAGGGGACAAAATCACCCCAATGTTAAATTAAAAATTCAAGATCAATGCACATATGATAAAATTGATACATGAGTATGGAATGTAAAAGGGAATTCTGGGTAGCTAGGTATAAATTCTAAAGTTATATAAAATATATAGGTTGGGTTAAAGCTGGGTTAATTAAAGATTCAATTTATAAGCTCACTTAACCATATATGTATCCCTATCCTTACCTTGGCCCCATTACAACCTTGAAAAGCCCTCATGATGTTTGCATTAGTATATTAACTGTTGTTGATTGGTTAGGAGAAAAACAAAAGTTAGAGAGCATGATTAGAGAAGGATAGAGTGATTACCCTATACACTAGAGAGATTAGAGCGTACATACATCATCAGTGAGGGTTCAATGCTTAAATTTCCATGTTTCCCGCTTTCATGAGCTATCTTCTTGCACTTTTATCTGTCTTACTGTATAATGATAGAATTAGTGGAATTTGATTTGTAATTGTTTTGAAGAGCTTATTTACTTTTGATCAAGTGGGCAAGAATCATATAGTTGCATTCATATATATAGGTTGCATTGCATTGCATGAGTGTTCATACTTATTTATCTTATCTCCTTCAATTAAGCATGAGGACATGCTAATGTTTAAGTGTGGGGAGGTTGATAAACTACTATTTTATGGTTTATATTGTGTTTAATTGTGTGGTTTTATCATGATCCTTACCCACTTATTCATTAATTTAGCATGCATTTATATTTCCTTCCTGAAATTATTACATGGTTGAAAACTGCTTCCTAGAGACTTTTTAATTATGCATTTTAGTTCTCCTTTATCCCTTTCGATGCCGTGATCTGTGTGTTAAGTGTTTCAGGCTCTATAGGACATGGATGAGTTGGAGATTGGAAAGGAAGCTAGCAAAAATGGAAGGAACACAAGAAATTGAGGAGATAACTAGCGAGAAGTGACGCGGCCGCATGGCTCACGCGTTCGCGCGAAAGAAGAGAAATCGCAGTGACGCGGCCGCATGGCTCACGCGACCGCGCGGAATGGAAAAGCACAAGTGACGCGGAGGCGTGGACGACGTGTACGCGTGGCAGGAAAAAACGCGAATGACGCGTCTGCATGGATGACGTGACCGCGTGACGTGCGCGATCTGCATAATCTGCAGATTCCGCTGGGGGCAATTTTGGGCCATGTTTTGACCCAGTTCTCGGTCCAGAACAGCAGACTAGAGCCAGAGAACATGCAGAAACCAGGGACAATAATTCATTCTACACTGTTTTAGTTTTATATCTAGTTTTTACTCCTCCTCTAGGTTTTTCTCTCTACACATTGATAGTTTTTAGGATTTTATTTTTCTATCACTTTTTGCATTGGGATATTGAGAAGAGTTATTACCTCATCAAGACTTCGTCATTCTAGTTCGTTTTCTTTACTTGGCTTTACTCTTCCATGTCCTTTGCTTTGTTAATTTTACCATTGGAATATTATTAGGATTTATTTAATACAAGGATTACTTTTATTTTTATTTGATTATTTTGATTTTTATTTACAATGTATTTCTTTAATTCCTTTTCATATGTTATGAATTTTACATTCACAATGAGCGAGTAGTTCCCTAACTTGATGGGGTGTTGATTGAAAGGAACCAATTGAGTTGGAAGGCTTGAAAGAAAGATTGTAATTGGGTTATTGTTGGCTTGCCCTCTAGTCACTAACACCAATCCCTTTTAATTAAGTGGGTTGCAACTTGTGAATGGGCATAGCATCCCAACTTGTTTAACTTTCCCGTACCTAGTAAGAGATAACTAAACAGGATAACCTTTAATTATCAATTAATCTAGAGAGTAATCCAACAATAGCGGGACTTCCAACTAATCAACTCCCAATCAAGGCTTTTATTTACATTATTCAAATTTTCCAATTTTATTTCCTGTTTACTCAACTCTAACCTTTTTGAAAACATCTGATTAGTAAAATAGCACACTTTTCTGCAACTTGTTGGGAGACGACCTGGGATTCATACTCCCAGTAATTAAAATTTAAATTTCTGTGACACCTTTCTAAATTGATAAGTGGAATTCTGGTGAGTTAAGAACTATACTTGCAATGCATATATTTTAATAATTTTTAATTCACCAATTTCTGCCGCATCAATGACCCAGTGCACTTGCTGGTCAGCTATGCGGAGTTGTGAAGAAAGTGTGTGAGATTACGATTCCATGTACCAGTAAGTTGCTAGCATTAGTGGAAACAATAACAACTAACAACTCAAGAATTATCACTAAATGTCGGACATTATGACTCTAGTATTCCATAATTTCATTTTTCCAAGTCAAGGGGTGAAAAATTACCCCATAATGAAAATTCGCATTTCATCAAACACATAGAGGGCATAATCATAAAACATGGCAAAATTGGGAAAATGATGAAAACTATGAACCACAAATGATCAAAATCAACAAAGGCAACTCAAACAGACATATAAAAGCCATCAAACATCAAATTCATTAACTCAAACACAAAATTGCCAAAATATGTATATATTGATAAAAGAAATGAAAATATAAGAAAGTGTAGAACAAGTAATGTAATAAAAGAGAAATTAAAGAAATACTTACAATGAAATTGCTATGATCCAAAATCCCAAATCCTAATTAAGAACCCTAAAGAAAATTGAGATAAAACTCACCTAAAACTACCCTAAAACTATCCTAAGTATGTTGTATGAAGTATGGTATGAGTATGATATCAATTGGTGTTGCTTTCCCTTTCATATATGCTCTAAAGCCTTTAGAAATGGGCCAAAAGCCCCTCAAATTGCGAGCCACGTGACTTTTTAATGAAGTCACGTGCAGGGACTTGTGCATACGCACAGGTGTGTGCGTACGCACACTTGCTGATTTTCCTCCTGTGCGTAAGCACAGAAGTTGTGCATAGGCACACTTGCTGATTTTCATTCTGTGCGTACACATAGAGCTGTGCGTGGGCACAGGTGCTGATTTTGACCCTTGTGCGTAGGCGCAGAAGGTGTACGTAGGCACACTCTAAAATGCTTCTCTCCTTTGATTTATTCATGTTTTCTCCTAATTTATACTTTTCTTCCACTCTTTTCAAGCCATTTGGTGCACGAAATTGCAATCACACTTTTGCAATTCCGCACAACTAACCAGCAAGTGTACTGGGTCGTCCAAGTAATACCTTACGTGAGTAAGGGTCGATCCCACGGAGATTGTTGGCTTGAAGCAAGCTATGGTTATCTTGTAACTCTTAGTCAGGATATCAATAATTATCAGGGTTGATTGTAAAAAAATAAAAGAACATGAAAATAGTACTTGTTTTGCAGTAATAGAGAACATGTTGAGGTTTTGGAGATGCTCTATCTTCTGAATCTCTGCTTTCCTACTGTCTTCTTCTTCAGGCACACAAGACTCCTTCCATGGCAAGCTGTATGTAGGGTTTCACCGTTGTCAATGGTTACCTCCCATCCTCTCAGTGAAAATGTTCAACGCGCTCTATCACAGCACGGCTAATCATCTGTCGGTTCTCAATCGGGTTGGAATAGAATCCAGTGATTCTTTTGCGTCTGTCACTAACGCCCAGCCCTCAGGAGTTTGAAGCTCGTCACAGTCATTCAATCCTTGAATCCTACTCAGAATACCACAGACAAGGTTTAGACCTTCCGGATTCTCTTGAATGCCGCCATCAATTTTAGCTTATACCACGAAGATTCTGATTAAGGAATCCAAGAGATATTCACTCAATCTAAAGTAGAACGGAGGTGGTTGTCAGGCACACGTTCATAGGCGAGAATGATGATGAGTGTCACGGATCATCACATTCATCAGGTTGAAGAACAAGTGATATCTTAGAATAGAAGCAAGCGTGATTGAATGAAAAACAGTAGTAATTGCATTAATCCATCAAGACACAGCAGAGCTCCTCACCCCCAACCATGGGGTTTAGAGACTCATGCTGTAGAAGATACAATGAGAAACGTGTAAAGTGTCATGAGGTACAGATACAATGTCAAAAGATCCTATTAATAGTGAACTAGTAACCTAGGGTATACAGAAATGAGTAAATGACATAAAAATCCACTTCCGGGGTCCACTTGGTGTGTGCTTGGGCCGAGCATTGAAGCTTTTATGTGTAGAGACTTTTTCTGGATTTAAACGCCAGTTCTTATGCCAGTTTGGGCGTTTAACTCCAATTCTTATGCCAGTTCTGGCGTTAAACGCCGGGAATTCTGAAGCTGATTTGCAACGCCGATTTAGGCCATCAAATCTTGGGCAAAGTATGGACTATTATACATTGCTGGAAAGCACAGGATGTCTACTTTCCAACGCCGTTGAGAGCACGCCAATTGGGCTTCTGTAGCTCCAGAAAATCCACTTCAAGTGGAGGGAGGTCAGAATCCAACAGCATCTGCAGTCCTTTTCAGCCTCTGAATCAGATTTTTGCTCAGGACCCTCAATTTCAGCCAGAAAATACCTGAAATCACAGAAAAACACACAAACTCATAGTAAAGCCCAGAAAAGTGAATTTTAACTAAAAACTAATAAAAATATAATAAAAACTAACTAAAGCATACTCAAAACATACTAAAAACAATGCCAAAAAGCGTATAAATTATCCGCTCATCACAACACCAAACTTAAATTGTTGCTTGTCCCCAAGGAACTGAAAATTAAAATAGAATAAAAAGAAGAGAATATACTATAGACTCCAAAATATCAAAGAAACTTAGCTCCAATTAGATGAGCGGGACTAGTAGCTTTTTTGCTTCTGAACAGTTTTGGCATCTCACTTTATCCTTTGAAGTTTAGAATGATTGGCATCCATAGGGACTCAGAACTCAGATAGTGTTATTGATTCTCCTAGTTAAGTATGATGATTCTTGAACATAGCTACTTTATGAGTCTTGGCTGTGGCCCAAAGCACTCTGTCTTCCAGTATTACCACCGGATACATACATGCCACAGACACATAATTGGGTGAACCTTTTCAGATTGTGACTCAGCTTCCCAATTAGAGGTGTCCAGGGTTCTTAAGCACACTCTTTTTGCCTTGGATCACAACTTTATTTCTTTCTTTTCCTTTTTCTCTTTCTTGTCTTTTTTTTTCGTTTTTTTTGTATTCACTGCTTTTTCTTGCTTCAAGAATCAATTTGATGATTTTTTCAGATCCTCAATAACAGTTCTCCTTTCCCATCATTCTTTCAAGAGCCAACAATTTTAACATTCTTAAAACAACAAATTCAAAAGACATATGCACTGTTCAAGCATTCATTCAGAAAACAAAAAGTATGGTCACCACATCAAACTAATTCAACTAGTTTCAAAGATGAATTCGAAATCCTGTACTTCTTGTTCTTTTATGATTAAAGCACTTTTCATTTAAGAGAGGTGATGGATTCATAGGACATTCATAGCTTTAAGACATGAAGTCTAAATTTTATTAATCATGAATTAAGAACAAGACTCAGAAATAGATATAAGATAAGACTAGTAGTAATAGAAAACAAAAATTTAAATAAGCTCCTAATGATAGAAGTTATCACAGAGTTAGGACTCAACAACCTTGATTTTGAGAAGTGGATGCTTCCTCAATTTGAGGGGAGAACTTTTGGCGTTTGAACTCTTGAAGTTCACACCCCTGCTTCTCTCGTTCCTTCAGCAATTTGCAGAGCATGCAGTTCTGATTTTGCTGTTCTTCCTTAAGTTGTTCCATAGTTTCTTGCAACTTAGTGATAGATGCTTCTAGGCTGGCCCAGTAGTCAATTTCAGGAAATTCAGGGAGGAACTCCTGCGCCCTCTTTTTGATAGAGTTGTCTTGCATTTGTCCTTCCATTGACTTCTTGGTGATTGGATGTTCAATGGGTATGAATTCATCTACTCCCATCTTCACCCCAGCCTCTTTACAGAGCAAGGAGATCAAGCTCAGGTAAGCCAGTTTGGCTTCAGTGGAATTCTTATTTGCAATTGTGTAGATCTCACAAGCAATTAGATGATGAACCTCAACTTCTTTTCCAAGCATAATGCAATGAATCGTCACTGCTCTCTTGATAGTGACCTCAGAACGGTTGCTAGTGGGCAATATGGAGCGCCCAATAAAGTCTAGCCAGCCTCTTGCAATTGGTTTGAGGTCTCCCCTCTTGAGTTGGTTTGGGACACCTTTTGAATTGGTTATCCACTTAGTTCCAGGGAGGCAAATGTCCTCTAGAACTTGATCCAACCCCTTATCTGCTCTCACCATTCTCCTATTAAAGGATTCAGGATCATCTTGCAGTTGAGGCAATTTGAAGACCTCTCTAATTTTGTCCAGATGGAAGTAGATAACTTTCCCTCTGACCATGGTTCTGTAAGTATGGAAAGCAGTTCCAGTCATTCTCTGCTTATCTGTCAGCCACAGATTTGAGTAGAATTCCTGAACCATATTTCTTCCAACCTTTATCTCAGGATTGGTTAGAACTTCCCATCCTCTGTTTCGAATTTGCTCTTGGATCCCCGGATATTCATCTTCTTTTAGATTGAATTTGACTTCTGGGATCACTGACCTCAGACCCATTATTTTGTGATAATGGTATTCATATTCTTTGGTTAAGAACTTCTCTTGATTCCAAAGACTCTTTGGATTATTCTCTTTCTTGCCTCTTAAATTGGTTTCTTTTCCCTTAGGAGCCATGATCTTGATGAATCTTGGCTTAGTGATCACGGAAAAGCACACCAAACTTAGAGGTTTGCTTATCCTCAAGCAAAAGAAAGGAGAGAGGGGAGAGAGGAGGAGAGCAAAGTCGAATGGTGGGGAGAAAGGGGTGGCTGAACGTGTATTTATAAGGGAGGGGGGAAGAGATTTCGAAAATTTTGAAGGAGATTTGAGAAGATATGGAGAGAATTTGAGAAAAATTTGAGTTTTTGAAGAAGATTTGGGAGGGATTTGAGAGAGATTTGAAGATTGATTTTAATTTTTGAAAAATTGAAGGTGAATGATGAAAGTTTGAAATGTGTTTATGTAGAAAAGTATGGATCAAAAAAGGAAAGTTTAAAAAAATTTTAATCAGAAAGCAAAATCTCCGTCCCCCATCTTTCTGGCGTTAAACGCCCAGAATGGTATCCATTCTGGCATTTAACGCCGATTTGTTGGCCATTGTGGGCGTTTAACGCCTAGCCAGGTACCTTGGCTGGCATTAAACGCCAGAATTCCCTTTGTCACTGGGCGTTTTGCTAAACGCCCAGGATGCTGCACGCCTGGCGTTAAACGCCCAGAATGGTGCCCATTCTGGCGTTTAACGCCCAAAATGGCACCTTTACTGGCGTTAAATGCCCAGAATGGTGCCCATTCTGGCGTTTAACGCCCAAAGTACCCCTTACTGGCGTTTTTTCGCCAGCAAGCTCTTTTTCTCTGCTTTTTGCACTGAATCCTTCTGTGACTCTGTGAATTCCTTCATTTTTTGATAATTGCCCTTGTAGAAACAAAACATATAACCTGCTAATGACTGGGTTGCCTCCCAGCAAGCGCTTCTTTATTGTCTTTAGCTGGACCTTCACTGAGGATCATTCCAGCTTCAGTTTTGAGCATTCCTGCTCAAAATTGCTTTCAAGATAATGCTTGATCCTCTGTCCATTAACAATGAACTTCTTGTCAGAATCAGTATCCTGAAGCTCAACATATCCATATGGTGATACTCCTGTAATCACATACGGACCCCTCCAGCGGGATTTAAGTTTTCCTGGGAACAATCTGAGCCTAGAGTTGAAGAGCAAAACTTTTTGTCCTGGCTCAAAGATTCTGGATGACAACTTCTTGTCATGCCACTTCTTTGCCTTTTCCTTATAAATCTTAGCATTTTCAAAGGCACTGAGTCTAAATTCATCTAGCTCATTTAGCTGGAGCAATCTTTTTTCACCAGCTAACTTAGCATCTAGGTTTAGGAATCTGGTTGCCCAATAGGCTTTATGTTCCAGTTCCACAGGCAGATGACAGGCCTTGCCATACACAAGTTGGTATGGAGAGGTTCCTATTGGAGTCTTGAATGCTGTTCTGTATGCCCACAGAGCATCATCCAAGCTCTTTGCCCAATCCTTTCTACGGGCAATTACAGTCCGTTCTAGGATTCTTTTTAACTCTCTGTTAGAGACTTCAGCTTGCCCATTTGTCTGTGGATGATACGGGATTGCCACTTTGTGGCTAATTCCGTATCGGACCATAGCAGAGTACAGCTGTTTATTGCAGAAATGAGTACCCCCATCACTGATTATGACTCTGGAAACACCAAATCTGCTGAAGATGTGTTTCTGGAAGAATTTTAGCACGGTCTTAGTATCATTAGTGGGTGTAGCAATTGCTTCTACCCACTTAGATACATAGTCCACTGCCACCAGAATGTAAGTGTTCGAGTATGATGGTGGGAACGGACCCATGAAGTCAATCCCCCATACATCAAATAACTCAATCTCTAAGATCCCTTGTTGAGGCATGGCGTATCTGTGAGGCAAGTTACCAGCTCTTTGGCAGCTGTCACAGTTACGCACAAACTCTCGGGCATCTCTATAGAGAGTAGGCCAGTAGAAGCCACATTGGAGGACCTTAATGGCTGTTCGCTCACTTCCAAAATGTCCCCCATACTGTGATCCATGGCAGTGCCATAGGATCCTTTGTGCTTCCTCTCTGGGTACACATCTGCGGATCATTCCGTCTGCACATCTCTTAAAGAGATATGGCTCATCCCATAGGTAGTACTTGGCATCTGAAATTAATTTCTTTCTTTGCACCCTACTGTACTCCTGGGGTATGAACCTCACAGCTTTGTAATTTGCAATATCTGCAAACCATGGAGCTTCCTGAATGGCAAAGAGTTGCTCATCTGGGAAAGTCTCAGAGATCTCAGTAGAAGAGAGGGACGCCCAAGCTACTGGTTCTATTCGGGACAGATGATCAGCTACTTGGTTCTCTGTCCCTTTTCTGTCTCTTATTTCTATATCAAACTCTTGCAGAAGCAACACCCATCTTATGAGCCTGGGTTTTAAATCCTGCTTTGTGAGTAAGTACTTGAGAGTAGTATGGTCAGTGTACACAATCACCTTTGATCCCACTAGATAGGATCTAAACTTGTCAATGGCATAGACCACTGCAAGTAACTATTTTTCTGTGGTTGTGTAATTCTTCTGTGCATCATATAGAACACGGCTGGCATAATAAATGACGTGCAGAAGCTTGTTATGCCTCTGTCCCAACACTGCACCAATGACATGGTCACTGGCATCACACATTAGTTCGAATGGCAATGTCCAGTCTGGTGCAGAGATAACTGGTGCTGTGACCAGCTTGGCTTTCAGGGTCTCAAATGCCTGCAGACACTGTGTGTCAAACACAAATGGTGTGTCGGCAGCTAGCAGGTTGCTCAGAGGTTTAGCAATTTTCGAAAAATCCTTTATAAACCTTATGTAGAATCCTGCGTGTCCCAGAAAGCTTCTGATTGCCTTAACATTGGTAGGTGGTGGTAATTTTTCAATTACCTCTACCTTTGCCTTATCCACCTCTATTCCCCTGCTTGAAATTTTGTGCCCAAGGACAATTCCTTCAGTCACCATAAAGTGACATTTCTCCCAGTTTAAAACCAGGTTAGTCTCTTGGCACCTTTTCAGGACAAGTGCTAGGTGGTTAAGACAGGAGCTGAATGAGTCTCCATATACTGAGAAGTCATCCATGAAGACTTCCAGGAATTTCTCCACCATATCAGAGAAAATGGATAACATGCATCTCTGAAAGGTTGCAGGAGCATTACACAGACCAAAAGGCATTCTCCTGTAGGCAAAGACGCCAGAAGGGCAAGTAAATGCTATTTTCTCTTGGTCTTGAGGATCTACTACAATTTGGTTGTAACCCGAATAGCCATCCAAAAAGTAGTAATAATCATGACCAGCTAGTCTTTCTAGCATTTGGTCTATGAATGGTAAAGGAAAATGATCCTTTCTGGTGGCTGTATTGAGCCTTCTGTAGTCAATACACATACGCCACACTGTGACTGTTCTTGTAGGAACCAGTTCATTTTTTTCATTATGAACTACTATCATGCCTCCCTTCTTGGGGACAACTTGGACATGGCTCACCCAGGGGCTATCAAAAATAGGATAAATGATCCCAGCCTCTAGTAATTTAGTGACCTCTTTCTGCACCACTTCCTTCATGGCTGGATTTAGCCGCCTTTGTGGTTGAACCACTAGTTTGGCATTATCCTCCAATAGGATCTTGTGCATGCATCTTGCTGGGCTAATGCCCTTAAGATCACTTATGGACCACCCAAGAGCTGTCTTGTGTGTCCTTAGCACTTGAATTAGTGCTTCCTCTTCCTGTGAATTTAAAGCAGAGCTTATGATTACAGGAAAGGTATCACCTTCTCCCAGAAATGCATATTTCAGGGATGGTGGTAATGGTTTGAGCTCTGTTTTGGGAGGTTTCTCTTCTTCCTGAGGGATTTTCAGAGGTTCTCTTATTCTCTCTGATTCCTCCAAATCAGGCTGAACATCTTTGAAGATGTCCTCTAGCTCTGATTCTAGAATTTCAGTCATATTGATCTCTTCCACCAAAGAGTCAATAATGTCAGTGCCCATGCAGTCATTTGGTGTGTCTGGATGCTGCATAGCTTTTACAGCATTCAACTTGAACTCATCCTCATTGACTCTCAAGGTTACTTCCCCTTTTTGTACATCAATGAGAGTTCGTCCAGTTGCTAGGAAAGGTCTTCCTAGAATGAGAGTTGCACTCTTGTGCTCCTCCATTTCCAGCACTACAAAATCAGTTGGAAAGGCGAATGGCCCAACTTTGACAATCATGTCCTCAATTATGCTTGATGGATATTTAATGGAGCCATCAGCAAGTTGGAGGCATATCCGGGTTGGTTTGACTTCTTCAGTCAACCCAAGCTTTCTGATAGTGGATGCAGGTATTAGATTGATACTTGCTCCAAGGTCACACAGGGCTGTCTTGGTGCAAGCACCTTCTAATGTGCATGGTATCATAAAGCTTCCTGGATCTTGAAGCTTTTCTGGTAAGCTTTTCAGAATGACTGCACTGCATTCTTCAGTGAGAAATACTTTTTCAGTTTCTCTCTAATCCTTCTTATGACTTAAGATCTCTTTCATGAACTTAGCATAAGAAGGTATTTGCTCAAGTGCCTCTGCAAATGGAATCTTTATTTCAAGAGTCCTTAGATAGTCTGCAAAGCGGGCAAATTGCTTATCCTGCTCCGCTTGGCGGAGTTTTTGAGGATAAGGCATCTTGGCTTTATATTCTTCAACCTTAGTTGCTGCAGGTTTATTCCTTACAGAAGTGGTTGGAGAAGCCTTTTTAGAGGGGTTATTATCAGCACTATCAGGTGTCTGATCCTCTATTGGCGTTTGAACGCCAGGATTGGGTGAATATTGGGCGTTTAATGCCAACTTTTCTCCCTTTTCTGGCGTTTGAACGCCAGAACTGGGCAGGGATTGGGCGTTTAACGCTAGCTTTCCCCCCTTTTCTGGCGTTTGACTGCCAAAAGTATTCTTCTCTGGGCTCTTATTGTCCTCAGAGGGATTTTGGACAGTGGTTTGGTTATCCTCTGTCAATTGTTCCTTATTTTGCTTTTTGCTACTTTGAGCAGTGTTATTCAATGTCTTCCCACTCCTCAGTTGAACTGCTTGGCATTCTTCTATTATTTGTTTAGATAGCTGCTGTTTTGCCTGATTCAACTGAGATTCTATGTTCTTGTTAGCAATTTTAGTTTCTTGGAGCATCTCTTTAAACGCTGCTAACTATTTTGTCATCAGGTGTAATTGCTGATTAAGCTCAACCATCTGTTCTTGAGGATTAGGATCAGTGGCTACTGCCATAACTTCCTCCTTTGTAGAGGACTCATTGCTAGAGTACAAATGTTGATTTCTAGCAACAGTATCTATAAGCTCTTGAGCCTCTTCAATTGTCTTCCTCATGTGTATAGATCCACCAGCTGAGTGGTCTAAAGACATCTGAGCTTTTTCTGTAAGCCCATAGTAGAAGATGTCTAACTGTACCCACTCTGAAAACATTTCAGAGGGGCACTTTCTTAGCATACCTCTATACCTCTCCCAGGCATTATAAAGGGATTCATTATCCTCTTGTTTAAAGCCTTGGATGTCCAGCCTTAGTTGTGTCATCCTTTTTGAAGGGTAAAATTGATTCAGGAATTTGTCTGATAACTGTTTCCATGTCTTTATGCTTGCTGTAGGTTGGTTATTTAACCACCTCTTAGCTTGATCTTTTACAGCAAATGAAAACAGTAATAGTCTGTAGACATCTTGATCCACCTCTTTATCACGTACTGTGTCAGTAATTTGTAAGAACTGTGCCAGAAACTCAGTAGGTTCTTCCTGTGGAAGACCGAAATACTGACAATTTTGCTGCACCATGATAATGAGTTGAGGATTTAGCTCAAAGCTGCTTGCTTTGATGGGAGGTATACAGATGCTACTCACATATGCAGCTGTAATGAGATTAGCATATGATCCTAGAGTCCTTCTGGATTGCTCAATTCCACTTAGGTCCATGATGGAAAAGGGAATATGATATGAATTCACAAGCAAAGTAAAAATATATTTATTTTTTTTAGTTGACTGAAAAAAATAAAATAAAACAAAAGGAAAATAAAATAAATTTTCGAAAACTAAAAGAAAGTAAGATCAAAGCAAATTGAAGACTAAATCAAGTAGTTAATTAAAAAGATTTTGGAATTAGCAACTGAAAAGATATAATTGAAAATTATTTTGAAGGAGATTTGATTTTTTTTTTTTTGAAATGAGGAAAGAGAAAAACAACAAAATGACACCAAACTTAAAATTTTTAGAAAATCAGACACAAATTTTCGAAAATTTTAAAGGAAAAACACAAAGAAGACACCAAACTTAGAATTTTTTTAAAGAACAAGAAAGGACTAAGAACATGCAAATTCGAAAAATTAAAAGAAAACAAAAGCATGCAATTGACACCAAACTTAAAATGTGAAACTAAACTAAAATAAAAGACTCTAAACCGACAAAAACAAAACAGTCCTAATCTAAGCAACAAGATAGACCGTCAGTTGTCCAAACTCAACAATCCCCGGCAACGGCGCCAAAAACTTGGTGCACGAAATTGCAATCACACTTTTGCAATTCCGCACAACTAACCAGCAAGTGTACTGGGTCGTCCAAGTAATACCTTACGTGAGTAAGGGTCGATCCCACGGAGATTGTTGGCTTGAAGCAAGCTATGGTTATCTTGTAACTCTTAGTCAGGATATCAATAATTATCAGGGTTGATTGTAAAAAAGTAAAATAACATGAAAATAGTACTTGTTTTGCAGTAATAGAGAACAGGTTGAGGTTTTGGAGATGCTCTATCTTCTGAATCTCTGCTTTCCTACTGTCTTTTTCTTCAGGCACGCAAGACTCCTTCCATGGCAAGCTGTATGTAGGGTTTCACCGTTGTCAATGGTTACCTCCCATCCTCTCAGTGAAAATGTTCAACGCGCTCTGTCACAGCACGGCTAATCATCTGTCGGTTCTCAATCGGGTTGGAATAGAATCCAGTGATTCTTTTGCATCTGTCACTAACGCCCAGCCCTCAGGAGTTTGAAGCTCGTCACAGTCATTCA
This sequence comes from Arachis hypogaea, assembly GCF_003086295.3. Classification (NCBI taxonomy): domain Eukaryota; kingdom Viridiplantae; phylum Streptophyta; class Magnoliopsida; order Fabales; family Fabaceae; genus Arachis; species Arachis hypogaea. The sequence goes on along the minus strand of NC_092044.1, from coordinate 90,481,867 downwards.
ATCCTTGAATCCTACTCAGAATACCACAGACAAGGTTTAGACCTTCCGGATTCTCTTGAATGCCGCCATCAATTTTAGCTTATACCACGAAGATTCTGATTAAAGAATCCAAGAGATATTCACTCAATCTAAAGTAGAACGGAGGTGGTTGTCAGGCACACGTTCATAGGCGAGAATGATGATGAGTGTCACGGATCATCACATTCATCAGGTTGAAGAACAAGTGATATCTTAGAATAGAAGCAAGCGTGATTGAATGAAAAACAGTAGTAATTGCATTAATCCATCAAGACACAGCAGAGCTCCTCACCCCCAACCATGGGGTTTAGAGACTCATGCTGTAGAAGGTACAATGAAAAACGTGTAAAGTGTCATGAGGTACAGATACAATGTCAAAAGATCCTATTAATAGTGAACTAGTAACCTAGGGTATACAGAAATGAGTAAATGACATAAAAATCCGCTTCCGGGGTCCACTTGGTGTGTGCTTGGGCCGAGCATTGAAGCTTTTATGTGTAGAGACTTTTTCTGGAGTTAAACGCCAGTTCTTATGCCAGTTTGGGCGTTTAACTCCAATTCTTATGCCAGTTCTGGCGTTAAACGCCGGGAATTCTGAAGCTGATTTGCAACGCCGATTTGGGCCATCAAATCTTGGGCAAAGTATGGACTATTATACATTGCTGGAAAGCACAGGATGTCTACTTTCCAACGCGGTTGAGAGCGCGCCAATTGGGCTTCTGTAGCTCCAGAAAATCCACTTCAAGTGCAGGGAGGTCAGAATCCAACAGCATCTGCAGTCCTTTTCAGCCTCTGAATCAGATTTTTGCTCAGGACCCTCAATTTCAGCCAGAAAATACCTGAAATCACAGAAAAACACACAAACTCATAGTAAAGCCCAGAAAAGTGAATTTTAACTAAAAACTAATAAAAATGTAATAAAAACTAACTAAAGCATACTAAAAACATACTAAAAACAATGCCAAAAAGCGTATAAATTATCCGCTCATCACCATTCCAATCTATTATACCTGAAATCACTCATCAATACCATCAAGGCATCAAATGGAATGAAAGTGGAACAAAATTGATTAAATTAAGCTCAAAATAACATGTTTTCACAATCAAGCATAATTTAGGAGGAAAGCTCAAAAGTATGCTATTTAAGGGAATAAGTGTAGGTTTATATGATGAAATCCTCTCAACTTTAACTAAAAATTATCGTAAAATATAGATTCATCAATTTCCCCACACTTAAACACTAGCATGTCCTCATGCTAATCACAATCAAAGGAGATGAATGAAAGGGCAAACAATTTATTTAATGTACTACCTATATGCGTGCAACTATCCTAAATATTACCTACTAATATCTATTCTATTGAAAGTTGATAGAAATAAACCATGAAATTCCAATCAATCTCAAGAAAGCCTTAGGGCCAAGGCAAAGAGTCAATGCACTATGATCAACGTCCAAATAATTGAAGTGAGATTTTTAAAACTAACAAACAACTTGCGAGAAGATACAATATAAGAAACAAAAACATAGAATTAGGGGTGGGCATGGTTTGGATTTTTATAAATCCAAACTAGATCCACTTGAGAACCAGTTTTATGGTTCATGAAACCTGATGACATGTCATCATATACCTATTTTTCTATGCTTTTTCATACAAGAAATTGATGAATTGTGCTTAAATATTGAATGCTTTTGTACTTAAATGATATATTTTCTTGATATTTTAATTTTATAAATCTTGTAGGAAAAAAGAAGAAAAAGAAGCAAAGAAGCACAAAAAAAGAGGAAAAAAGAGCTTTGGAGCACACTTTGAAGTTGGAGCACACTTTGGAGGCTTAGGCCACGCTTTTAAAAGCGTGGCCCATGACCAAATTAATGAAGAATAGGCAAACAGCACACACTGCCCTGCTCTTGCCAAGGGCAGGGCAGAATCGTGATGCAAAGTGAGGTTGGAATCAAGAATTTCGCTAAGGTAAAATCTGGGCGCTCACAGCATGACCATGCCTCCTTCAAAGGGCTATAACTTGAGCTACAGACGTCCAATTGATGTGCTTATTGTTGCGTTGGAAAGCTGACATTCAGAGCTTTCCAACGATATATAGAAATCCATATTTGGCGCACAATTGAGGCAGGAACGAAAGGCATCTTTAAGGGCCATGAGAAAGCAAGAAACTAGGCCTTACTTTGGTGCCAAGAAAACCAAGGAAAAGAAGTGGCGTATGCATCCACCAAGTTTTGAACTTGGAACTTCAACTTGGAAACACTGCCCTGCCCTCCGCGAGGGTAGGGCAGCATTTTGGTGATGCACACAGGCGCACCATTCTGGCGCACCAAGGAACGGTTCGGCAGCACCAGCAGCACGCACTGGCACCAAACTGGTGCACCAAAAATTTCTGCCCTGCCCTCCGCGAGGGCATGGCAGCATTCTGCAGCACCAACTTGCACACCACGCTCGCACCAAGGCCGCACGCATCAATTCCTGCCTTGCCCTCCACAAGGGCAGGGCAGCCTCCTGGGAGCAACATGGGCCAAAATCAACCAAAATTCAATTTAATTCAATTCTTCAACAAATTGAATCAAGACCAACCAAACCCATTTCTCCTCAAATCCAAAGCAAGCAAAGCCCACTCAACATGACTCAAAGGCACATGGATCAATTAAATTAGGATTTTCATTTTTGTAAATTGGCTTTAATTTCATTTTCATTTTTCATTTTGTAAAGCCTATATAAGGCATCATTTCCATCTTTGTAGGGGAGGCCGGCTCCATTAGAAAGCTCTCTTAGTTTTCATTCTTGCTTTGGATCTTGGGTGAAGAATTGAAGAACTTCTGTTTCAATCTCACCTTGAGATCTCTTCTTTAATTTTCTGCATAATTGAATTCTACTTTCTGTTCATTTCTTCTTCTTCTGCGATTCTGCAATTTGCTTTCCTTTATTTCTTTTGCAATTGTTCTTGTTGGATCAAGGAAGGATTTGAGATCTAGACTTGTTATCTAGTCCTCCACTCCTGAGATCTTCAATCACTTTTAATTTGCTGCAACTTAAGCATTGCTTTTCTGTTCTAAATTCTTCAAGGCATTTTTACTTTTCTGTTAAGATCTAGTTCCATTGAATCAATTCTCTACTCTTCTACTTGTTGCAATTTATTTTTCCTTGATTAATTTCTGCAATCCCACATCCCTGACCCATTTAAGATTCAAGCAATTTACATTTCTTGTCATTTAAGTTTCTGCAATTTACATTGCTTGTTCTTTAAGCTTCCTGCCTATTTACATTCTGCACTTTAAGTTCATTGCTATTTACATTTTGCTGCCACAATTCTCACTTAAATGTTAGCTTGACTAAACTAATCACCCACTAGAGTTGCTTGATCCATCAATCCCTGTGGGATCGACTTCACTCTTGTGAGTTATTATTACTTGATGCGACCCGGTACACTGGCCGGTTGGATTTGTGTGTTGGAAATTTGTTTTTCCACAAAAACACCATCAAAACCAAACCAAAACTGGATTGAAGAGAGAAACCAGTTCTAAACTGGTTTGAAAAAAAAATCGATTTTAAACCGGTTTTAGAATTTAAATCCATTTTTTTTAAAATCCAAATCTGAAATCCGTTTTTTTTTTATAAAATTCAATTTTAAAACCAGATTTTTTAACCGAAAATCCAGTTTTAAAACCAATTTTTGAAAATTCAGTTTTAAAACTAGTTTCTTCAACCAAAAATCCAATTTAAAACTAGTTTTTAAAAATCCAATTTTCAAACCAGATATTTTAACAAAAAATCCACTTTTAAAACCAGTTTTTAGAAATTCAATTGTCAAACCATAATTTTTTTAAAAGTAAAATTAATACTAAAGTCATTTTAAAGTATATAGATTCATTACAACTAGAATTTGGTTCTTTATAAATTTAATGACAATAGCTAATCTATATAATATTTAATCATTCTCAAAACATTAAAAGGATACCACCAAAAAATCTCTCTAAAATAACAACCACAAAGTATCAAAAGATGCCAAGTTGCCAACAAATCATCAAACAACCACAACCTTTGAGAAAAATATATCTGCAAATAACAAAATATACCTTTGTCATTTTAAAACAAATCTTTGAATGAAAGTATTAAACCAAATGAGAATATTAAGTATACCTAGTCATCATCAAGATTATCAATTGATGCCGCTATAGAACAAGCACCATCATTAGAGGAAAATATATCTGCCAAGGGAATCAAATTAATTATCAAGTCTATATTCAAAAACTTTTAATTGGTAACTAATACCTAAATTCTAAAATAGAAAGACGACAAAAACAAAAATAAAATAAAATGAGAATAAATATGAAAAAAATTCTATACCTTGATCAACATGTTGAAGAACTACACCAACATCATCTAAAGTAGAGAAAAGATCTTCCTTAAGCCAATCTCCTATGCAGACTAAGGCCTCTACCATTCTAGGTGTTAAGGAACTGTGGTATGGATCGATGACTCTTCCTCCAGTACTAAATGCAGACTCTGAAGCTACCATAGAAACAGGTATAGCCAATACCTCACGAGTCATATTTTCAAGAATTGGAAATCGGGTTGAGTTGACCTTCCACCAATTTAGTATATCGAACTTATGGGAGTATGGCTTGCATTCTTCTTGTAAATATCTATCAAGTTTAGATCTTGTATTTGTTCTACGACCGATTGCTTGCAGAAAAAAGCCCATGTTATGAAGATCAGTATTAATGTTGTTGGCTTGAACATCTTGCGTATCAACTTCACTTGCTTCCTCAGAATTTTGGTATTGCTGATAAAGTAACTTTATGCACTTGGACAACTTTGACTGATCAATTTGTCTTCTTTTTCTTCTCCAAATAAGTAATCCAAGAAATAATTGACATGCTCAATCTTTTGCATTGGATTATGTACGATAGCAATTATAACAATATATTCACCGAATCAGGATTGCCCCAATACTTCTCATACTTAACCCTCATCCTTTCTGCCATTGACACAGTACTAAAATCAACAAAATCACAAGAATGACGAATAAATTATCCAATTGCAAATACTTCCTTCATATATATATCACTGGTAACATATAAGGTACTAGAAACACGTATAGTGGCATCACTGAACACTCGCAAAAATGGTACAATGGACTCAGCATACTCCCAATCTGAATAAGAAGGAACACCTCTCCCTTTTCCTCTATTCATCTCTCCTATATAGGCATTATCTTTCAAAGCAAGAAAGTCAAATGCTTTGCGATGCTTCAAAGCTACCTCTAACATTTGATAGGTAGAGTTCCACCTAGTCTCAACATCCATGCAAGACAAGCCTTTATATTGGATTTTTTCTAGTTCAACACACTTTTGAAACCTACTAACTCTAGATGGAGAAGATCTAACATATTTTACTGCACTACGAATCCTCAAGACTGATTCATCAATCTCTTTCAACACTTCTTTTACAATTAAGTTTATAATATGTGCACAACACCTCATATGAATAAATTTACCATTCAAAATAATGCTATTCCAAGAATTCAATCGCTACTTCAGATATTTAATTGCAACATCATTAGACGAGGCATTATCAACTGTCACACTAAATATCCGATTCGAATTTCAATTATTTAAACAAGATTCAATTGTTGCTCTTATAACCTCTCCTGAATGTAAAAGTGTGCTGTCAACAAAGTGTGCTGTCAAACTCATATAAGTAAAATTTTGAATTGAAGTCCAAGTGTCAATGGTTAGACACACTCTACCACAATTTGTCGAGAGAAAATCTTGCAACTTCATCTTCTCTTCAATATAAAGAGCTCTAATGTCACGTGCTAATGTAGTCCGTGAAGGAACTTTGAATCTTGCTTGTAGGGCATGCACAAATCTTCGAAATTTCGGGCTTCCAATGAAGCGAAATGGTAGCTCTTCCCCAATAAACATTTCCACAAGTGCCCTTCGAGCCTCCTCTTGGTCAAATTTGGAAGCACTAGGTGAATTTAAAACACCACGCTCATCTATAGTCGGTGTGGTTGTTGTTTTTCTTCTTTTGTTCGAATTATTATTAGGATTTTGCTTGCATATTCTCAAATGACCACCCATTGAGCTGGTTCCATTCCCATATTGTATTAAGCTACCACAATATTTGCATTTAGTCTTCTTCTCGGTAGCATTCTCTACATCAAAATGATCCCAAACAGCTGACCGATTCTTACGAACACCTGACGGTGGAGAAGATGGTTGAGTGCTAGCGGACAACCCTGCTGTTTCAATATTACTATTTTCAGTCATCTTGCTCCGCATATAAAGCAAGATGTATATAACTCAAAATTTGGTGTCAAACATGTTAAAATTAACACAAACTAATCCAAAAAAACAACAGCTAATAAAACTTTAGCATGATTCATAAACTAATCCATGTTCATATATCTCGCAAAGAAAATACGACCCAAAGATTATGAAATTAAAACTTCATATTAAAAATGATTTCAGCATGATTCATAAACTTTACACAGTTCAAAGAGAGACAAACAACTGATTGTACCAACTTAGTATCTTGCATTTTATGAAAATAACATGATATTTGCAAAGAGATATATGAACATGGATTATGAGACTATTTCACATAAATTTAAACAGTCTAAGCAAAAATAGTACCCATTCCTTAGAAAATTACTAACACGAACCCAGAATTCAAAAAATTCAAATAATAATAATAATAATAATAATAATAATAATAATAATAATAATAATTAGCAGCCCAAGAAAAACTTATTGCTTTGTTCCCAGATAATTCAAATAATAATACACTATATTTGAACAAGAAAAGTCTCAATTCAAATAATAATAATAATTTTTTCACACAAGTCGACTAAAGAAACATTTAATTCAATGAAATTCATAATAATCATTTGGCTTTACTTGGCATCTTCATCATGAAGCAAATTTTCCCACAAGAATAAAAGAGTGTCTCCGTTACTAGAATGTTGTGAAAAACCATGATTAATATAAATACTGAATTTCCAATTTTATAACAAAATAAAGAAAATGCAGGACATGTTATTATGAGACATATATAATAGGAGATTGAATAGAACCATTTCAATCCAACTAAATCGTTTTGAAAAATGCTAAAATACAAATTTATGGTGTGAGATATATATTTGGATTGTCTTTTATTATACATTGCAAATTTAGCCTTAATAATTTTTTGAAATTCTAAAACTATATTGTTAGAGAAATTGAGAATACAAGAAAGATTTTTAAAAAAGAACTGACTTAACTTGTGTATATCTGAGAGAAGAATGACAAGTTTGGAATTGGAAAGAAGAGAGACTTTGATTTGTATTACGTGAATAAATTTCAGAGACTACTACTCTAGTCAACTGACTAGACTTAACTAACTTTTTCAAAATAGAATTGCTTTTCTCACCAAAACAAAAAATCAAAAGCTTAACATAATTTGTTCAATTCGAAAGCTTAGAATACAAGTTACTGATAAATTAACTCATTAAAGCCTATTTTAGTATTTTTTTACATTATCAGTAAAGAAAGAAACATTTCTTGAAACATACAAATCAGGAAAAAAATAAATGATAATTCTAGTTATTCATTGCAATAGGTCTTTTTTGTTAACTTGAACACAAACCAAGCAGTAATTAGGCCAAAATTCAAAAAAAATATTGAATTATCAGCAAGAAACTTAGAAACACTAAGAAAATTTTGAGAAAAAATTTTCAGTAGCTTATACAAGATTAGAAGGGTCATCAACAGTGACATAATGAGAAGCTCCTAAATCTGGAATTCATGGATCGAGTAATGTAGGTGCTACAAGAAGGATAAAGACAGGCAATTTCGCATATGCTCGGTTGCATGATAACACAGTTTTTTTTCTTTTTTTTTTCTATTTTTGTGGGGGCAAAATCATGATGTAGTTCAGACATCTTTGCCATTGCTTTCCCCTAATATGACTAGGCAGGATTAAAATTGATGGGTTATCATTCAGGAAATATATAAACAACGGTAATACAAGAAACCAAATTCATAAAAAATTAAAGTGGACAAGATATTTAGAAAAAGCTTTAATTTCTTTGAGAAACATAAGATGAATGAATGACAATAACAAAATCATATCTTGTTCCTAAATATAAAAACATAATCACAATCAACGCAGATTAATGGTTGGAGAAAGAACTAAGTATGTAAATCAATTAATCAAAATGCAATTCAAACTCAAGAATTCCAGCAGCAGTATCTCAATAGGATTAAATAATCTCAGCCCAGTTTCTCATCAAAACAGCTCAGTTCCAACAACAATTTCAGCAATTTTGCAATAAAGTAGTAAATTTTCACACAAGCAAACAATGTTCAAACCATCTCAGTCCAGTTTCTCATCAAAACAGCAATTCCATCATAAACCTAACAATGTAAAAAAAATCATCCTAAACTAATAGCAACTAATTTAACTAAGCCAATTAACCAAAATGAATCAAACTTAATAAAAATAAAAAGGAAAATGGACAAAAACCTGGAAGTAGAGAACTAGAACAGGGGCTACTGCTTGTTCTGCTTGTGCTAGAACTGCTTGTTCTAGTTCAGTTTCACGAACTTTGTTGTGCTCCTGGGTGAAAAAACAAAATCTGCAATGAAATCAATTGCAAAAATCAGACACAACAACCTGAAATTCCTCTAGAAGAAGAACGAGCAGAGGTAATGGTACTAACGCTGTGACCCAGTGGCAAGAAGCACGAGCAGAGGAGAATGGAAAGCCCACACTTGTGACGGCAAGTTGGCGAGACGGAGACGGTGAAACCAAAGAATGACAACGGCGAACGAGAAAGGAGAAGACTGAAGGAGAAGCGTCAAAGGAGAAGACGCCACAGTTGAAGGAGAAGCACCGAAGGAGAAGACGCCACAGTTGAAGGAGAAGCGCGACGCCACAGTTGATTTGTGTGTAGTGTGAACTGTGAACCGAATTAGGGTTTCTCCAAATTTGGATCCTAATTCGGATTTGGATCCGGATCTGGATTTAAGTTAGTTAAATGGTTTGGATTAAAAAACCAAACCATAAAATTGATGCAATGTGGTTTGGATTAAAAAAAAACTAGTTTTTTTTTTTAAAATGGTTTGGTTTGGATTGGGTATAAAATCCAATTTTTGGATTTTTTGCGCAGCCCTATATAGAATTAAGGATCGAACCCCTCGCCGGATATGTATTCACTCTATTCGCTCAATGTTTAGGGCTGAATCACTCAATTCTCATTTAATCATATTTTTCAAAGATTTGCAAGTCATCTAACAATCAACTAATATTTGATGCATGAAAACAAATATCATGAGGTCTTTGGAGGGTTGTAATGGGGCTAGGGTTAAGGTAAGATTAATATGGTTAAGTGGACTTAGTGAATTAGATATTTGATTAGCTCAAGTGTCCACCTAATTCTATACCATCCTATATACACATAACCAAACAACCTAATTACCCATTTATCTCCTATCTCACATCCACTCATGCATTTTCTTTCCAAAATACAAATGTATGCATCCTTTTATTTAGCTTTTTATTTCATATGCTATTATGCACAAGATTTGATTTGATTTTTTTTTTTACAAAATCAAAATTTTTTTTGTTTTTGTCAACAACAAGAGATGCAGATGTGTTGAACAATGAATGCATGAGTAATTACCCATTTTCCAAATTTTCACAATAAATATCCCATGTAACTTCATCACCAATGTTTTCCAACAATTTTCTCCCACACTTTGAGTAACACACACTACCCTACCCAAGCTAATCAAAGAAGCAATCCAAGGACATTAATGGTTTTTCACTTTAGGGAGAATAATGTGCTTAGAATCAGAACAAAGGGGATTTAAAGGCTCAAAAGGGATTATAAAGGTGAATGTAAGGGTTGGCCATATGGGTTAGGGAGTTCAATATCAAAAATGGCCTCAATCATCCTAAATGCATTCAAACACAAAATATAGGACATAAAGATTCACGCAAATCTAAGATCACAATAAAAAAGGAGTATAACACACAAGAACAAACTTTATGGTTGGAAATGTGCAACCATCTACTAGAGCTCAAATCTCACAAGGTATGTTGTTCTAGCTCTTTTTCTATGTTCTTTGAAAAGGATACTTCAAGTAAGTTGAAAAACAAGATCTCAAATCCAATCAATGGAACGCCCTAAAAGAGATTTCTTAAAAATTCGTTGTTGTTCTACCAAACTTATTTTCTATACTAGACAACATGCAAATATTTAGTACTATAAGACTACAAGCAAGATAAGATATATATAAAAGCAAACTAAGTAAAGTGCAATGAAATAAAATACTAAACAAATATTCACAAAAACATAGCTATCGAAACAAAAAAATGATGCAAAGTGTTGAGAAGGAAAAATTTACGCCCCAAAATTGCGGATCCTCCCCCACACTTAAACGTTGCACGGTCCTCCATGTATCCACATAATCCGGGAGCGAAGAGATGTGAGGCTCCACCTTCAACTGGTGGGCACCGGGGCTCGGGATGCAGTATAAAACAAACGAATAAGAATTGAGGAAGAGTTCATATGAGTATGGTATAATAGAAGACAATGTGAGTATTCTAAGTGTGCAAGATTTAGAACACACACATTGGTCGGATAAAACAGCAATCACACAATCAAAAAGAAATAGCATGCGTTCCTCAACTAAGTAGCCTAGGTTGTAAGTAAAGAGAAGTAAATTATTAAAGCACAAGCAAACCTAGGTAACCACAACTAAAGTGAATTTAATATATGAGATATTGGATATTGAACTTGTGCAAGTGAAAGCTTAAAATTGATATAGAAGCACAATAAACAATAACCAATCCAAGAATGAAAAGAAAATTCCTTGTTCATCATGAAACGTAATGAGATAGTCACATGGTAAAGGTACTTGTTACAAAAAGTGACAAGTTCAATAAGAATCAAGTTAAGTCACTCAAACAAATGTAAGGCATTAACAAGAAACAAGTACTAGTCATGTGATGAATTTGATATGAGAAATCATGATGAGCAAGTAATTTCAACTCAACTCACTTAATTCAATATGCACTCATAAATAATTTATCTTAGGGTGTGATCAAAACATGAATTATCAAACCCACTAGGTACTAGTAAATTAAAGCAAAGTATAACTGCATTGATGAAATCCAATTAAGAAGCAATCCAATCAACATTAAGCAAACACTTGCAATTTATTCAATTAAGAAACAACTAAATGATGCCTAATATAATTACTAAAATCAAAATGAAATGCAAATATAATTAACAAGAATAAGTAGAAAATAGGGCAAAAGTAAGAGAAGAGAGGGGTGGAGCAGGGTGAAAGTGCGTTAGGGCTTAATTCAAAGTACAATAAAAATTTTGCCCAAAACAGCACTTGTGCGTATGCACAGGCATGTGTGCGTACGCACATGAGGTGAAAAATAAAGTATGTGGACGCACAAGGATGTGCGAATGCTCTGAAAAGAGAAGGAATCAAGAAGTGTGCGTATGCACAAGGGCGTGCGCACGCACAGAAGACTCTTTTTTTTTTACCAAAAAGGATCATGTGTGCGTGCGCAAAAAGTGGTAGGGGTTCATATGCACAGGGAGTGCCAGCGTTCCCAACAGAAGGGGTACAAGCTGGTGTGTAGGCACACAAGACTGCGCGCTCACATAAAGTGCACGAAAAGGGCTTCATGTGTGTACGCACAAGTGGGTGCACACGCACAAAGCATAAGAAAAAACAGGGGAGTGCCCATGCACAAGTCGTGCTAGCGCTCTGAACAGAGGATGCGCAGGCTTGTGTGCGTGCGCACAGAGAGGTGCGCATGCACAGAGCACGAAATATAGACATTATGTGCATACGCACAAGAGTGTGCGCATGCACAGTGCCCTGTTTTTCTAAAAAAAAAATTCTTGAAATTCTAAGGCACTCTACCTTAGCTCAACAAAAGTTCAACCCCAAACATTCAAAACTTCACAAAATCATGATCCATGATGAACGGATTTTAGTGTGGTCTAGAATTTCACAAATGAGATCTCGTTGCACGTATAGTTTCCAAACCAACAAATAATCATTTCAATCAAAATGGCGCCGTTGCCGGGGAATTGCAAATGTGTGCCTTGTTATTGGTTATTGTACATATGTGAATATTGCGAATAGTTTGCTCTTTTATTGGTTTGCTTGTTTGATTTAGTAGCTAGATTTTATCTCCTTGTTTTTGTGCTTTTTGTTTTTGTCTTTGCTATCATGAATTCTCACTTTGGCTATGAGTTTGGTTCAAACTATGTTGTAGGAAATGGAAGCTTTAATGAGGATATGCATCAAGGATGGAACAATCAATGTTGGGAGGAGCCTCAAACTTATAGACAACCTTCTTGGCAACAACCTCCTCCTATCTCTTATAGGTATAATTCCACCATCATATGCCTATGAACCCCCTCTACAACATAACCCTCAACCATACTCACAAGCTCCTTTTTACCAAACACCTTCATATGACCCCAATCCTTACCCACCATATCAACAACCATATGAGCTATATGAACCACACACAGAGCCACCACCATTCCAACCCCAACACCTACAAGAACCACCTCCTCCATACTATTACCAAGATGAACCACCTCCAATGTATGGAAATTTTCATTTCCTTTTCCACCACAACCCTCCGTAGGAGAATGTCCATATCCATCAATCCAAGAGCAATATGATCCTACTTATAATAGCCAAGTGGAACAAGAGCCAATGGATCGTCTCAAGAAAGCAATGGATCGACTTCAAGCAACCCTCCGTCAAAAGATAGACTCATGGGATTCATCCCCCAAGAAAAATATGGTCAAGGATGATTGTGGAGGAGCAACCGTGGAGTATGTTGTGCAACAAGTGAAAAAATTGGTGAGTGTTGACCTGTCACCCCCTACCAAGAAGAACTGTCTTCCTATCATGAACCCTTCCTCCAAAATAATGAACACTTCTATCCACCCCAAGCCCCAATTGATGATTCTCTCAATTTGCTACTTTAAGAACAAAGAGAAATGCAAAGGGAAGCACTAGAGTCCATTGCCACCTTGAATGAGGTGGTGAACCGATTAGCCTCCCAATGCTTGAGCACTCAAGGAACTCCCATGGCCACATGTGGAGAATCGGTTGAAGAGCATAGCATGAAGGAGAGATGGGAAATCCTGGTGGAAAATGAGGAATGCTACTTTGTGTTAGAACAATTGGAGGAAGTTATGATTGTTAGAGAAGAGGAAGAAGTGGTTGAAGATTTAGGAGATGTTGAAAGTCCATAGGAATGTAGAATCATGAACCCCTCTTCCAAGAAGCTTGATATTGATGTGGAGGAGGGTGTACAACCTCCAAGGCACATCATGGTTGGAGATTTTGAAGAGGTTTATCAAGAGATGGAGTCAATCATTAGTGAATTCTTATCCACAATTGAATCTTCCCCCATTAGACTTGAAATGGAGATTAAAGAAGAAGAAGCACAACCTTCCATGACCTTGGTGAGCAACGAAGAAGAGATCAAGTTGAAAGGAAGATACCAAGAGGAAGAGGGTGAAATTAAAGAAGCTTGTTTAGAGGTGGAAGAAATCAAGGAAGAACACAAGAGAGTAGAGCTTGCAAGGACATTGGAGACACCTCTCCCGAAGCCATCACCATCTATTCTTTCATTCAAGTGGGTAAATTTCTCATCTCTAAGCTTAATTAGTCCACTTGAATATGGTTTACTTGAGATAGATGGGCAACTTAGAGCTTTTTGTGGCTTTAAGAGCAAAAGGGAGACGGTTAGTGGTTGGCACTGTAAATCAAAGTTCATTTTGGTTGATACTTCAAGGGGTAAATACAAGGGTTGGACTAGTGCTCAATTAGGTGGGTCTAGAAGGGTGTTTGGTTACCTCATTGAGAATTCATCTTTCTTGCCACCCAAATGGAATAATGATGATCAATTTGAAGATGGGTATAGAAACAAGATATAGGATCCGTGAATACATGAAGATCACTTTTGGGAGCCCTTAGCTTGTGAAGAACTCCATCAAGGCTTGGAGCTATTACTTTTGAAGAATGGAGCTTATTGGAAGTTCAAGCATTGGTGGATGTTCCAAGATGAGTACAAGTACAAGCCACCTTAATGAGGAGCTCCACATAAGTCCAACTTAAGGACAATAAATAAAAGTGCTAGGTGGGAGACACCCCACTATGGTAAAATCTTTTCATTTCCTCTTTTTAAATATTGGTAGAATTAGTTTAATTTCATATTTTGATTGGTTTGTTGAGTTTATTTGGTAGTCTAGGATGTTAAATAAGGTTTATAGTGTTTTGGTAGTTGTTTGGAGGTTTAGAATGCTTGGTTTAGTGCAAGAACTTGAAAAATTTTGAAAAAACAGAGCCCCAACCCACGCGTACGCGTGACCCAAGTATTTTCGACCATCCAAGTGCACGCGTCACCCACGCGTACGCATGGATTCAAAATTTTCACCCCGAGCCAAAAACCCGAGAGTTGTTCCTACTTCATGCCAACTTTGTGCCCAAAGGCACGCATACGCGTCACCCCACGCGTACGCATCGATGCTCTCTGGATAACCCACCACGCATACGCATGACCTACGCGTACGCGTCGCTTCAATTTCACCATCACCACACGCACGCTTCATCCTACCTGTGCACGTGGATAGCCTTCTTTCATCATCTTCTTTTCTTCTCTTCTTTCCATTTCTTTCCTTCTTCTTTCTTCTTCCCTTCTCCTACCCCTCATCCAACACTTCCAAACCCAATTTATAACCATTCCTTTTAGTTAGTTAGTTGTTTGGTTAGTTTTATTTTTGTTTAATTTTTTTGTTTTCATTATAAGTGTTGGATTATTAATTTGGTTTACTGTTTATTGCTGCTGATTATGGATGAGATGTTAGTTTAACATCATTGTTGTTAATTTTCATTGTTGGATTCTCTTGTTGAGATTATAATTCATTACTTGGTTTTGAATTTTTCATGCTTAACTTTTGTGAACACCAAGTACAAGTGACATTGCCTTCAAGCCCCTTACATCTTTTTGAATTGCATGATTTGGCCACCATGTGATTTGAATCTTTTTCTTTGATTAGGCAATTTCTTGATGGATGATGTTGAGCATTTATCTTAATACATTGTGTTTCATGATCATATGCATCCATGTGTTATATATTTTCTTGAATGCTTTTATGCTTCTTTATTGCTTGTTTGATTGTCTTAACCTACAAGTTTAGAGTATTTCAAGCACACTTGAATACGTGAAGTGCATGCTTCTTTTGTGGCATAGCTTTTTATGCTAGTGTGTGTTCTAAAAGGCGCCTAATTTAGAATTCACACACCTATTTTTCATAAATGTCATACTAATTCACTCACATAATTCTAGTGATTTACCTCATTCCAACAATGTATGATTCCTTACTTTTGCATTTACTTCCCTCACTATCTTGCCTTCTAATTTCAGGATAAGTAATCTTAAGCAAAAATTGAAGTAGGAGAAAGAACACGCAGTAACCGGTTGACCTACCAGCTGAAGGTGGCAATCTGGAAACTCGCCGTACCCCTTGCTCATCTTTGGATGCACCGAGGACGGTGCAAACTTTTAATGTGGGGAGGTCGTCCGACCAGTCGGCATTTTTGGGTGACAAATTCCTAATCCCAACACTTTTGCATTTCATTTTTAGGTCTTTTAGGATTTTAGTTGCATTTTCTTATTTTGCATATATATATATATGTATATATATATATATATATATATATATATATATATATATATAATAAGCTTAGTCAAAATAAATGAAATTTTTCAAGGAATTTATCTATAGGGCATTGACATCTCAATTGATTTGAGTGAAAATTTTTCATCGAACTTTCTTGAATTATATCTTGTGGAACATGTTTTGAGCTAAGAACACAAGCTTGTGAGATTTGAGCCTAATTGTGTGGTTACATCTTATAACCACTTATCTGCCTTCTTGTGTGCATTATTCTCTTCCTATGATTGTAATCTTTGATTTGTTTAATTCTTTATATCAATTATTTTGTTTATTCATACATTTATATGATTGAGGCCATCATTTCATTTAGCTCACTTGCCCAAATAGCCTTACCTTTTATCTTCCATTGTTAGCCAACTTTGAGCCTACAATTAACCCATTTGTTCTTAATTTAGCACATTACAAGCCTTAAAGTAAAAAACAATAAATGTCCTCTATTTGGATCTTTGATTATCTTAGGCTAGTGAGTGTGT
This sequence comes from Arachis hypogaea, assembly GCF_003086295.3. Lineage (NCBI taxonomy): Eukaryota > Viridiplantae > Streptophyta > Magnoliopsida > Fabales > Fabaceae > Arachis > Arachis hypogaea. The sequence continues at coordinate 90,465,578 of NC_092044.1, read as the reverse complement.
ATCATTCAAGTATGGGGAAATTTGGGACATTGGTTAAGAAAAAGGTGTGTGTTATATTTTTGTTGAAAATATTGGGAATTGGGTACATACTCATGTGTTAATCAAATGTAAAACCATATGCATTGATACTTTTGTATATCCTTCATTGCAAAAAGAAAAAAATAGAAAATAAAAAGAAAAAAAAGATATCAAAAGAAAAAGAAAAAATAGTAGAAAAAGAAAGAAAAAGAAAAGCAATAAAAAGGGGGACAAAATACCCCAAAGTGAAGTCCAATAATAATCAATGAATATGAGTTGTAATAAAAAGAGAATGCATGAGTGTGTGAAAAAGTGAAGAATTGGTAGTTAGGTTAGCTTTGAATTGTATAGGTTGTCATAGGTTAGGTTGGAAGTTTAAGTTAATCAAAGATTCAAATCCTAGTCCACTTAACCATATGCATCCTACCTTGCCCCTAGCCCCATTACAACCTAAGAAAAGACCTCATGATATATGTGTGCATGCATGAGATAATTGTTGATTGTTAGATAAAAAACAAATCTTGGAAAGCATGATTATGGGAGAATTGAGTGGATCGACCCTATACACTTGAGCGATTAGAGCGGATATACGTCCGGTGAGGGTTCAATGCTCAATTACATGTTTTCACCTAGAATCATCGCTTTTTTTGAAAGTTTGTATAAACCCTTAATAACTCAATTCAACTGTGGTTTGGCTTGGTTACTAATACCTCTAGCCCTCATGCCATATATGCTTTCTTGGGAATTGATTTATTTTGACCAAGTTGTTTCATTCATGTAGATAGTTGCATCTAGATAGGTTGCATTTAATTATCTTACATTTCAATAAATGATAGTACCATTTGTTTCTCTCTTGATTTAAGCATGAGGACATGCTTGGTTTAAGTGTGGAGAGATTTGATGCACCACTATTTTGTGGTACATTTTGTGCTTAATTTGAGTGAATTTCATCCATTATTCACACATTTATTCAAGGAAATAGCATGGTTTCATGATTTCTTTCTAAATTGTGTTAAGTGTGAAAACATGCTTTTTAGGCCTTAAATTAGCTAATTTTGATTCACCTTTGATTCCACTAGATGCCTTGATGCATTTGTTGAGTGATTTCAGGTTCAAAAGACTAGGAATAGATCAAAAGGAATGAAGAGAAAAGCATGCAAAGTGGAGAAATCATGGAAAATAAGGATTTGGGATGCATTCACCGACGCGCACACGTAGCAGACGTGCACACGTGGATATGGAGTCGCATGACGACGCGTACCCGTGGAATGAAAATGCCAAGCGACGCGTACGCATGACCCATGCGTACGCGTCGATGTTCGCACGTGAATTCATTAAATTGAAAATGCTGGGGGCAAATTATGGGCTTCCCAGGCCTAAATCCAACTCAATCCTAAGCCTATCATATGCAGAAATCAAGATGAGTTAAAGGGGGGAAGTCATAATTGAATTTTGGAGGGAATGCTTTAGTTAGTTTCTAGAGAGAGGAGCTCTCTCTTCTCTCTAGAATTAGGTTAGATATAGATTAGGATTTCTTAGATCTAGGTTTAATTCATGCTTTTATTTACTTTTCCTTTGCAATTGCTTGTTCCTCTACCTTTCCTCTCTCTAATTTTGTACTTACTTCTTGTAATTGTTTACTTTGTGTTGATGCACTCTTGTTTCTTCTATTTCTCATTAATGCAATTTATGTTCTATGTTCTTTTATTGTTGATTTGAATTGTTGTTTAATTCCTTGCAATTAGTAGTTGTAGATTTACTTTTTTGCAATTTTATCTTGCTTTCCTTTTATGCCTTCCAAGTGTTTGACAAAATGCTTGGAAGGATGTTAGAATAGATTTTTCTACTCTTGGCTTTGGTTGAATGATTGGAGACTCTTGAATTATCAAACTCTTTTGTTGATTAATAATTGAAAGTTGCGAGTTGATTTGAATCCACTAAAGCTAGTCTTTCCTTAGGAGTTGACTAGGACTTGAGGAATCAAATTGATTATCTCCACTTGACTTTCCTTCATAGTTAGAGGTTGACTAAGTGGAGCAATGGACAATTGATGTCACAATTGATGATGATAATGAGGATAGGACTTCTAGTTCTCATTCCTTGCCAAGGGCTTTCTTAGCTATTAATTTTATTCTTGCAATTTACTTTTCTTGTCCTTTATCTAAAACCCCAAAATATACATCTCATAACCAATAACAAAGAACACTTTCCTGCAATTCCTTTGAGAGACAACCCGAGGTTCGAATACTTCGGTTATTTTTATTGGGGTTTGTACTTGTGACAAACAATTTTTTGCATGAAAGGATTATTTTTGAACACTTCCCTCCATCTATGGCCTATCTAAAAAATGTAATCTCTGAAAAGAAGGCCCTAAGGGGAGATAAAACCGTGGTGCTGACTGAGAAATGCAGCGCCCTGGTTCAAAAGGAACTACCTCAGAAGCAAGATTCATTTCATAGCTAACTAAAATTGACTAAACCTTAATGTATTAGTGATTTAGTCTCCTCTAACCTAAACCAACCGCCAATATCTTGGTCACTTAATTTAGATTAGAGTGTTAAGAGCAATTCTAGTTTATGGCCACAGAAACCATAATTACAAAAGCTAAACGGATTATATGTTATGTATGCAGATTAGTTCAAGTAATTAGCAATTTAGGAGGAATTTACTTTCAAGCTATTGTTCAAGCGAGATAGCTCTGTCGAGAATCACACGAACACATGTAGAATAAGGGTTATACTGTCGTTCTACCTAGATTTATAAGATGAATAACAAAAGCAATCCTTGAAACTGAATCAATGCATTAATTAAAATAGAAAAGTAATAGTCTTAATCCATAGAAATAAACAGAGCTCCTAACCTTAACCATGGAGGTTTAGTGGCTCATGACTTACAGAGAGAACTAGGGTTTAGAAAAGTGAAACGTGCGAAAGTGAGAAGATCCCCTTTAAAGGGTGAATCTTTTCCCTTTTTATATCTAACCTAATTTGATTTGAAATTAAAATAAAATAATAAATCCTAAACCTAAAAGATTTTTTTTATAAATAAAAATTACAAAAATAAAAGATAAGATAAAAACTAAGAGCTAAATCCCCTAAAGATGCTCCTTTGAAGAGGTTGGATCCGGATTGAGTGGCGCTAAACACCAGAATTGGAGTTTAGCACCCACAAAGACAGAAACGCTCCTGATCTTTCAACATTACTGGCGCTAAACGGCAGCTTGGCTTTTAGCGCCCAAGGGGGTAACTTCGAATATTCTCCCTTTTGCTCAAAACTCTACCAGATTGATCCGAATTTCACCTTAAATAATAAAAACACTAGAAAAACTTAAAGTAGCATTCAAAGAAGATTTTCACACTAAAATATAATTAAACTCACTAAATGATAACTAAATTTAACTAGAAAATAAGTCGAAGATGGATATAAGATGCTTACACATCACAACACCAAACTTGAAATCTTGCTTGTCCTCAAGCAACTAAAAATAATATAGGGCTGAGAAGAGAAAATGCCTAAGACTTGAGTGTTCATTTAAGCTCATGTCCAATCATTGGATGAGGCTAATGAACAGGTTTGGCATCTTACTATCCTTTGAGGTTTAGAAATATTGATATCCTTCAAAACTAGAGCTCGGATGGTATAATAGACTCTTTTTGATACAACAAGTATTTCATCTTCAAGCTTAACTTGATACAACAAGACCACAAGCACTTAACTGGGGAACTCTTTTTGGGTTCTAATTTTTCTTTTTATTTCCCTGAGACAGTAGTGCTCAGAGCCTTTGGCATACTCGATAATTGCACTTAATCAATTTAGATCTTCCTAACCATTGATGCTCAGAGCCTTGGATCTTGCTTTTTATTTTTGTTTTCTTTTTGCTGTTTATTTTGCTTCAAGGATCAATTTCTCACTTACTTTAGAGACTCCATAATACTTCTCTAAGTTCATGTGCTTTAAGAACCAACATTCTTAACTCCAAGATTAATTATGCACAGTTTGGTTCATACATTCAGAATTATAGATAATACCACCACATCAAAGTAATCAGAATAACTTATAATATATAACTTAAGTCTCATGCATTTTACTACTTCTTTTCTTTTCTTTTGATTTTTCAAGCTTAGTAAGCAATACATGAGTGATGAGCGGATAATTTGTACGCTTTTTGGCATTGTTTTTAGTATGTTTTTAGTATGATCTAGTTAGTTTTTAGTATATTTTTATTAGTTTTTAGTTAAAATTCACTTTTCTGGACTTTACTATGAGTTTGTGTGTTTTTCTGTGATTTCAGGTATTTTCTGGCTGAAATTGAGGGACCTGAGCAAAAATCTGATTCAGAGACTAAAAAGGACTGCAGATGCTGTTGGATTCTGACCTCCCTGCACTCGAAGCGGATTTTCTGGAGCTACAGAAGCTCAATTGGCGAGCTCTCAACGGCGTTGGAAAGTAGACATCCTGGGCTTTCCAGAAATATATGATAGTCCATACTTTGCCCAAGATTTGATGGCCCAAACCGGCGTTCAAAGTCACCCTCAGAAATCCCAGCGTTAAACGCCGGAACTGGCACCAAAATGGGAGTTAAACGCCCAAACTGGCATAAAAGCTGGCGTTTAACTCCAAGAAGAGTCTCTACACGAAAATGCTTCAATGCTCAGCCCAAGCACACACCAAGTGGGCCCGGAAGTGGATTTTTATGTCATTTACTCATCTCTGTACACCCTAGGCTACTAGTTTTCTATAAGTAGGACCTTTTACTATTGTATTTTCATCTTGGTTCTTCTGGTTCCCTCTTTGGGGGCCGAAGCCAATGATCACTCTTGTTCTTATGTATTTTCAACGGTGGAGTTTCTACACACCATAGATTAAGGTGTGGAGCTCTGCTGTACCTCGAGTATTAATGCAATTACTATTGTTCTTCTATTCAATTCCGCTTGTTCTTGTTCTAAGATATCACTTGTTCTTCAACTTGATGAATGTGATGATCCGTGACACTCATCATCATTCTCACCTATGAACGTGTGACTGACAACCACCTCCGTTCTACCTTCGATTGGGTGAATATCTCTTGGATTCCTGATACACGATGCATGGTTGATCGCCTGACAACCGAGTGCTCGCCTGACAAACGAGCCAGCCATTCCGTGAGATCAGAGTCTTCGTGGTATAGGCTAGAACTGATGGCGGCATTCAAGAGAATCCGGAAGGTCTAACCTTGTCTGTGGTATTCTGAGTAGGATTCAATGATTGAATGACTGTGACGTGCTTCAAACTCCTGAGGGCGGGGCGTTAGTGACAGACGCAAAAGAATCACTGGATTCTATTCCGGCCTGATCGAGAACCGACAGATGGATAGCCGTGCCGTGACAGGGTGCGTTGAACATTTCCACTGAGAGGATGGGAGGTAGCCACTGACAATGGTGAAACCCTTGCTTAAGCTTGCCATGGAAAGGAGTAAGAAGGATTGGATGAAGACAGTAGGAAAGCAGAGAGACGGAAGGGAAAGCATCTTCATACGCTTATCTGAAATTCCTACTAATGAATTACATAAGTATCTCTATCTTTATCTTTATGTTATATGCGTTCATCACCATACCCATTTGAGTTTGCCTGACTAAGATTTACATGGTGACCATAGCTTGCTTCATACCAACAATCTCTGTGGGATCGACCCTTACTCGCGTAAGGTTTATTACTTGGACGACCCAGTACACTTGCTGGTTAGTTGTGCGAAGTTGTGTTTATGCCATGGTATTGAACACCAAGTTTTTGGATTCATTACCGGGGATTATTTGATTTGTGAAAAGTATTGATCACAATTTCGTGCACCAAGTTTTTGCGCCGTTGCCGGGGATTGTTGAGTTTGGACAACTGACGGTTCATCTTGTTGCTTAGATTAGGTATTTTTTTCGGAATTCTTGAAGATGAATTCTAGAGTTTCATGATGATTTGTTGAAGTCTGGCTGGCTGTGAAGCCATGTCTAATTTCATTGGACCGAGGTTTCAACTTATCATCACAAGAGCTTGTTGATTTTTATCAATCTTGCTGTTGGAGCAGTGATCTGCTAAGGCTTGGCTGGCCATTGGCCATGTCTAGTGTTTTGGACCGAAGCTTTCTTTGAAAGCTTGGCTGGCTGTGAAGCCATGTCTAATTCCTGGACCGGAGTCTTAGACTAAACATTGCATGATTCCTGGAATTCTCATTAAGAATTTTGATACCTTTTTCCACTTAATTTTCGAAAATCCAAAAAATTTTTTACAAAATTATAAAAACAAAAAAAATATTGCATGTTTGAGTCTAGTGTCTCATTCTAAGTTTGGTGTCTTTCATGCATTGTTATTTGATTCTTTGTGAATTTTGATTTTTCCTTATTATTAAAAATCCAAAAATATTTTTAATTTGTGTCTTCTCAAGTCAATAATACAGAGAATTGAAGATTCAAACATACAGCAGAGGAATTACACAGAAAAAGCTGGGCGTTCAAAACGCCCAGTGAAGAAGGACAGACTGGCGTTTAAACGCCAGCCAGGGTACCTGGTTGGGCGTTTAACGCCCAAAAGGGTATAGTTTTGGGCGTTAAACGCCAGAATGTGCACCATTCTGGGCGTTTAACGCCAGGATGGCACAAGAGGGAAGATTCTGTTTTTAATGCAGATTTTTTTCAGTTTTCAAACTTTTTCAAAATCAAATCTTTTTCAAATCATATCTTTTCAATCAAATCTTTTTCAAAATCAATTTTTCTCTATTTTTAAAAAATACTTGCTATCAATCAATGATTTGATTCAACATTTCAAGTATGTTGCCTTTTCTGTTGAGAAAGGTTTAATGTTTGAATCATATCTTTTCTTGATAGCCAAGTCATTAATTTTCAAAATCAATATTTTTTTTAAAATGTTTTTCAAATCATATCTTCTCAATCACATCTTTTTAAAACCAATCATATCTTCTTAACCACATCTTTTTCAAAATAGTTTTCAATCAAATCTTTTTGATTTCTAATTTCAAAATCTTTTTCAAAAATCACTTGATTTCTTTTTCACTTTCATTTTCGAAAATCAATTAGTGTTTTTTCAAAAATGTTTTCAAAATCTTTTACTTAATTTTGAAAATTACTTCCCTTCTTCTCACATCCTTCTATTTATGGACTAACACTATTCCTTAATGCAAAATTCGAACTCCATCTTCTTTGATAAGTTCAATTTTCTACTTCTGTCTTCTATTTTTCTTTTCTTCTGACACCTAAAGGAGTCTCTATACTGTGACATAGAGGATTCCACATTTTTCTTGTTCCCTTCTCTTTCTTATGAGCAGGAGCAAGGACAAAAGCATTCTTGTTGAGGTTGATCCTGAACCTGAAAGGACTTTGAAGAGAAAGCTAAGAGAAGCCAAAGCACAACTCTCAGTAGAGGACCTAACAGAAATCTTCAAAGAAGAAGAACCTATGGCAGTCGAAAACAACAACAATGCCAACAATGCAAGGAAGGTGCTGGGTGACTTTACTGCACCTACTCCCGACTTCTATGAGAAGCATCTCTATCCCTGCCATTGGAGCAAACAACTTTGAGCTTAAGCCTCAATTAGTTTCTCTAATGCAACAGAATTGCAAGTTCCATGGACTTCCATTGGAAGATCCTCATCAGTTCTTAGCTGAATTCTTGCAAATCTGTGACACTGTCAAGACTAATGGGGTTGACCCTGAGGTCTACAGACTTATGCTATTCTCTTTTGCTGTAAGAGACAGAGCTAGGACATGGTTGGACTCTCAACCTAAAGAAAGCCTGGACTCTTGGGAAAAGCTAGTCAATGCCTTCTTGGCAAAGTTCTTTCCACCTCAAAAATTGAGTAAGCTTAGAGTGGAAGTCCAAACCTTCAGACAGAAGGAAGGAGAATCCCTCTATGAAGCTTGGGAAAGATACAAACAATTAATCAGAAAGTGTCCATCAGACATGCTTTCTGAATGGAGCATCATAGGTATTTTCTATGATGGTCTCTCTGAACTATCCAATATGTCTTTGGATAGCTCTGCTGGAGGATCTCTTCATCTGAAGAAGACGCCTACTGAAGCTCAAGAGCTCATTGAAATGGTTGCAAATAACCAATTCATATACACTTCTGAAAGAAATCCTGTAAACAATGGGACTAGTCAGAAGAAAGGAGTTCTTGAGATTGACACTCTGAATGCCATATTGGCTCAGAACAAAATATTGACTCAACAAGTCAATATGATTTTTCAAAGTCTGTCTGGAATGCAGAATGCACCAAGCAGTACTAAGGAGACTTCATCTGAGGAAGAAGCTTATGATCCTGAGAACCCTTCAATGGAAGAGGTGAATTACATGGGAGAACCCTATGGAAACACCTATAATCCTTCATGGAGAAATCATCCAAATTTCTCATGGAAGGATCAACAGAGACCTCAACAAGGTTTCAACAATAATAATGGTGGAAGAAACAGGTTTAGCAATAGCAAGCCTTTTCCATCATCTTCTCAGCAACAGACAGAGAGTTCTAAGCAGAATACCTCTGACTTAGCAACCATGGTCTCTGATCTAATCAAAACCACTCAAAGTTTCATGACTGAAACAAGGTCCTCCATTAGAAATTTGGAGGGACAAGTGGGTCAGCTGAGCAAGAAAATTACTGAACTCCCTCCTAGTACTCTCCCAAGCAATACAGAAGAAAATCCAAAAGGAGAGTGCAAGGCCATCAACATGGCCGAATTTTGGGAGGAAGGAGAGGCAGTGAACGCCACTGAGGAAGACCTCAATGGACGTCCACTGGCCTCCAATGAGTTCCCCAATGAGGAACCATGGGAATCTGAGGCTCAAAATGAGACCATAGAGATTCCATTGGACTTACTTCTGCCATTCATGAGCTCTGATAAGTATTCTTCCTTTGAAGAGGAGGAGTATGTCACTGAAGAGCAAGTTGCTAAATACCTTGGAGCAATCATGAAGTTAAATGACAAGTTATTTGGAAATGAGACTTGGGAGGATGAAGCTCCTTTGCTCACCAAAGAACTGGATAACTTGTCTAGGCAGAAACTGCCTCAAAAGAGACAGGATCCTGGGAAGTTTTCAATACCTTGTACCATAGGCACCATGACCTTCAAGAAGGCCTTGTGTGACTTAGGGTCAAGTGTAAACCTCATGCCTCTCTCTGTAATGGAGAAGTTAGGGATCTTTGAGGTGCAAGCTACAAAAATCTCACTAGAGATGGCAGACAATTCAAGAAAACAAGCCTATGGACTTGTAGAGGATGTTCTGGTAAAAGTTGAAAACCATTACATCCCTACTGATTTCATAGTCCTAGAGACTGGGAAGTGCATGGATGAATCCATCATCCTTGGCAGACCCTTCCTAGCCACAGCAAAGGCTGTGATTGATGTTGATAGAGGAGAGTTGATCATTCAAGTGAATGAAGAATCCTTTGTGTTTGAGGCTCAAGGATATCCCTCTGTCACCATGGAGAGGAAGCATGAAGAGCTTCTCTCAAAATAGAGCCAAACAGAGCCCCCACAGTCAAACTCTAAGTTTGGTGTTGGGAGGCCACAACCAAACTCTAAGTTTGGTGTTGAACCCCCACATTCAAACTCTAAGTTTGGTGTTGGGAGGTTCCAACATGGCTCTGAGCATTTCTGAGGCTCCATGAGAGTCCTCTGTCAAGCTACTGACATTAAAGAAGCGCTTGTTGGGAGGCAACCTAATGTTATATTTTATCTATTTTCTTTTGTTATTTTATATTTTTTGTAGGTTGATGATCATGAGAAGTCACAAAATCAATGAAAAAAAAAGCAAAAACAGAAAGAAAAACAGCACACCCTGGAGGAGAGCGTGCTGGCGTTTAAATGCCAGTAAGGCTAGTTGTTGGGCGTTTAACGCCCAGTCTGGCACCATTCTGGGCGTTTAACGCCAGAAAGGGGCACCAGACTGGCGTTAAACGCCAGAAAAGGGCAAGAAGCTGGCGTTAAACGCCAGAAATAGGCACCAGCCCGGCGTTTAACGCCAGAATTGGCATAAAACGCAATTTTGCTTGCCATTTGGTGCAGGGATGACTTTTCCTTGACACCTCAGGATCTGTGGACCCCACAGGATCCCCACCTACCCTACCACCACTCTCTCTCTTCTTCACCCATTCACCAATCAGCTCAACACCTCTTCCCCAAAAACCCTTCACCTATCAAATCCCATCTTTCTCTTCACCACTTACATCCATCCTTCATAAAACCCCACCTACCTCACCATTCAAATTCAAACCACTTTCCCACCCAAACCCACCCTCAATTGACCGAACCCTACCCTTCCCCCACTCCTATATAAACCCTCATTCACTCCTTCATTTTCACACATCCTAAATACCACTTCTCCCCCCTTTGGCCAAACACAAAGCCATTCCATTCTTCCTCATTTCTTCTTCTTCTACTATCTTCTTTCTTCTTTTGCTCGAGGACGAGCAAACATTTTAAGTTTGGTGTGGTAAAAGCATTGCTTTTTGCTTTTCCATAACCATTTATGGCATCCAAGGCCGGAGAAACCTCTAGAAAGAGGAAAGGGAAGGCAAAAGCTTCCACCTCCGAGTCATGGGAGATGGAGAGATTCATCTCAAGGGTGCATCAAGACCACTTCTATGAAGTTGTGGCCTTGAAGAAGGTGATCCCTGAGGTCCCTTTTTCACTCAAAAAGGGTGAATATCCGGAGATCCAACATGAGATCCGAAGAAGAGGTTGGGAAGTTCTTACTAACCCCATTCAACAAGTCGGAATCTTAATGGTTCAAGAGTTCTATGCCAATGCATGGATCACCAAGAACCATGATCAAAGTGTGAACCCGGATCCAAAGAATTATCTTACTATGGTTCGGGGGAAATACTTGGATTTTAGTCCGGAAAGTGTAAGGTTGGCATTCAATTTGCCCATGATGCAAGGAGATGAACATCCTTACACTAGAAGGGTCAACTTTGATCAAAGGTTGGACCAAGTCCTCACAGTTATTTGTGAAGAGGGTGCCCAATGGAAGAGAGATTCAAGAGGGAAGCCGGTTCAATTGAGAAGGCATGACCTCAAACCCGTGGCTAGGGGATGGTTGGAGTTCATTCAACGCTCAATCATTCCCACTAGCAACCGGTCCGAAGTTACCATAGACCGGGCTATCATGATTCATGGCATCATGATTGGAGAAGAAATAGAAGTTCATGAGGTTATATCTCAAGAACTTTATAAGGTGGCGGACAAGTCCTCTACCTTGGCAAGGTTAGCCTTCCCTCATCTCATTTGTCACCTCTGTTATTCAGTTGGAGTTGACATAAAGGGAGACATTCCCATTGATGAGGACAAGCCCATCACTAAGAAGAGGATGGAGCACACAAGAGACCCCACTCATCATGAGATCCCTGAGATACCTCAAGGGATGCACTTTCCTCCACAAAACTATTGGGAGCAACTGAACACCTCCCTAGGAGAACTGAGTTCCAACATGGGACAACTAAGGGTGGAGCACCAAGAACACTCTGTCCTCCTCCATGAAATTAGAGAAGATCAAAGAATCATGAGAGAGGAGAAACAAAGACAAGGAAGAGACATTGAGGAGCTCAAGCACTCCATAGGATCTTCAAGAGGAAGAACAAGCCGCCATCACTAAGGTGGACCCGTTCTTTAATTTTCTTGTTCTTTATTTTTCTGTTTTTCGAAAATTATGCTTATGTTTATCTATATTTGTGTCTTGTGATCATTAGTGTCTTAGTGTCTATGCCTTAAAGTTATGAATGTCCTATGAATCCATCACCTTTCTTAAATAAAAAATGTTCCTAATTGAAAAAGAAAAGAGTTGCATGAATTTTGAATTTTATAACAGTTTAATTATTTTGATGTGGTGGCAATACTCTTGTTCTCTGAATGTATGCTTAAACAGTGCATATGTCTTTTGAATTTGTGGTTCATGAATGTTGGCTCTTGAAAGAATGATGAAAAAGGAGACATGTTACTGAGGATTTGAAAAATCATAAAAATGATTCTTGAAGCAAGAAAAAGCAATGAAAAAAATATATTCGAAAAAAAAAGAAAGAAAAAGAAAAGAAATAAGGTTGTGATCCAAGGCAAAAAGAGTGTGCTTAAGAACCTTGGACACCTCTAATTGGGGACTCTAGCAAAGCTGAGTCACAATCTGAAAAGGTTCACCCAATTATGTGTCTGTGGCATGTATGTATCCAGTGGTAATACTGGAAGACAGAGTGCTTTGGGCCACAGCCAAGACTCAATAAGTAGCTATGTTCAAGAATCATCATACTTTACTAGGAGAATCAATAACACTATCTGGATTCTGAGTTCCTAAAGAAGCCAATCATTCTGAATCTCAAAGGATAGAGTGAGATGCCAAAATTATTCAGAGGCAAAAAGCTAAAAGCCCCGCTCATCTAATTAATACTGATCTTCATAGATGTTTTTGGGATTCATTGCATATTCTCTTCTTTTTATCTTATTTGATTTTCAGTTGCTTGAGGACAAGCAACAATTTAAGTTTGGTGTTGTGATTAGCGGATAATTTGTACGCTTTTTGGCATTATTTTTAGTATGTTTTTAGTATGATCTAGTTAGTTTTTAGTATATTTTTATTCCTGGGCTTTCCAGCAATATATGATAGTCCATACTTTGCCTAATATTTGATGGCCCAAACCGGCGTTCAAAGTCACCCTCAGAAATCCCAGCGTTAAACGTCGGAACTGGCACCAAAATGGGAGTTAAACGCCCAAACTGGCATAAAAGCTGGCGTTTAACTCCAAGAAGAGTCTCTACACGAAAATGCTTCAATGCTCAGCCCAAGCACACACCAAGTGGGCCCGGAAGTGGATTTTTATGTCATTTACTCATCTCTGTACACCCTAGGCTACTAGTTTTCTATAAGTAGGACCTTTTACTATTGTATTTTCATCTTGGTTCTTCTGGTTCCCTCTCTGGGGGCCGAAGCCAATGATCACTCTTGTTCTTATGTATTTTCAATGGTGGAGTTTCTACACACCATAGATTAAGGTGTGGAGCTCTGCTGTACCTCGAGTATTAATGCAATTACTATTATTCTTCTATTCAATTCCGCTTGTTCTTGTTCTAAGATATCACTTGTTCTTCAACTTGATGAATGTGATGATCCGTGACACTCATCATCATTCTCACCTATGAACGTGTGACTGACAACCACCTCCGTTCTACCTTCGATTGGGTGAATATCTCTTGGATTCCTGATACACGATGCATGGTTGATCGCCTGACAACCGAGTGCTCGCCTGACAAACGAGCCAGCCATTCCGTGAGATCAGAGTCTTCGTGGTATAGGCTAGAACTGATGGCGGCATTCAAGAGAATCCGGAAGGTCTAACCTTGTCTGTGGTATTCTGAGTAGGATTCAATGATTGAATGACTGTGACGTGCTTCAAACTCCTGAGGGCGGGGCATTAGTGACAGACGCAAAAGAATCACTGGATTCTATTCCGGCCTGATCGAGAACCGACAGATGGATAGCCGTGCCGTGACAGGGTGCGTTGAACATTTCCACTGAGAGGATGGGAGGTAGCCACTGACAACGGTGAAACCCTTGCATAAGCTTTCCATGAAAAGGAGTAAGAAGGATTGGATGAAGACAGTAGGGAAGCAGAGAGACGGAAGGGACCAAGCATCTTCATACGCTTATCTGAAATTCCCACCAATGAATTACATAAGTATCTCTATCTTTATCTTTATGTTTTATTCGTATATCACCCATATCCATTTGAGTTTGCCTGACTAAGATTTACAAGGTGACCATAGCTTGCTTCATACCAACAATCTCTGTGGGATCGACCCTTACTCGCGTAAGGTTTATTACTTGGACGACCCAGTACACTTGCTGGTTAGTTGTGCGAAGTTGTGTTTATGCCATGGTATTGAACACCAAGTTTTTGGATTCATTACCGGGGATTATTTGATTTGTGAAAAGTATTGATCACAATTTTGTGCACCAATGAGACATATTTTAGAATAAAAATAAAACAACAGAATAAATAACTAAACTAGAAAGCAATAAAGTACTACTACTGATCATGTAAGAGACTTTCAAATAAATAATAGAAAACAAATAAAATACTAAAAAATAAAAAATAAGGAAAGCAAAAGATAACAAAACTCAACTACCTCAGTCATGGTAGCTACTGCTCCCTTCCAGGAGTCCTCTCTGGTACCTCAGCTCATCTAAGTCACACCTCTGTCTCTGCTGCTCCTCTACTAGCTGATGGATAAGGGTAGAGTGGTCTTAATGCTCAATCTTCAACTGATCAATAGAAGATGTCAGCTCCCCGACGAATGTGGTCAACTGATCCCAATAGTCGCGAGGAGGAAAGTAGAATTCCTGAGGCATCTCCGACTACTCCTACTGAGGAGGAGGGACTGGCTCATGTGGTGGTGCATGTCCAAGCTCCCTAACATGCTCCATACCCCTTCTAATGATAGGTCTATCAATAGCAATGGGGTATCTCCATCAATATAGACTCTAGCATCCTCACATAGGCGACAGATGAGGTGGGGGAAGGCCAATCTAGCAAAGGTGGAGGCCTTATCGGCTAGTCTGTATATCTCCTGCAGGATCACCCGATGCACCTCCACCTCATTACCGAACATGATGCGATAAATTATCACAGCTCGATCGATAGTAACCTCGGACCGGTTACTCGTAGGAATGATAGAGCATTGAATAAACTCCAACCACCCCCGAGTAACTAGCCTTAGATCGTGCCTGCCCATCTGGTACGGCTGATCTCTGGCATCCCTCCTCCACTGTCCTCCGGGGAGGCAAATATCAACAAGGAACTTGTCCAGTCTCTGGTCGGTGTTGACCCTCTGAGTGTAAGAGTGTGGGTCGTCTATGGATGGTGGCAAGTAAAGTATCTCTCTTACCCTTTCTGGACTGAACTCCATGATCATCCCTCTGACCATAGTACGTGATGAGCGGATATTTTATATGCTTTTTGGCATCATTTTCATATAGTTTTCATTATGTTTTGTTTAAGTTTTACTATGTTTTCATAGGTTTTAGTGCAAAATTCACATGATTTTTCGTATTTTCTAGATGAAATTGAAGAGCTTGAGCAAAAGTCTGATTCAGAGACAGAGAAAGGAATGCAGATTCTATCATGATCTGACCTTTGTGTACTCGAAGGAGATTTTCTGGAGTTACAGAATTCCAAATGGCATACTCTCAACGGCTATGGAAAGCCAACATCCAGGACTTTCCAGAAATATTTAATAGTTTATACTTTGCTTTGGAAATGAAGGCCCAAAACTGGCTTTCAATGCCAGCCACCAGCCTCGTTCCTGGTGTCCAGCGCCCATAGGGGAGCAACTGGCATCTAACGCCCAAAAAGGGAGTCCCAAGCCAGCGTTCAATGCCCCTAAGGAGTCCTAGCATGTGGAGACACTCTTAGCTCAGCCTAAACACTCACCAAGTGGGCCCAGAAAGTGTATTTTTGCACTACAAGACTAGTTTATCTTATTTCTGTAATTATTAGTTAGCAGATTAGTATATATAGACAAGAGTTCACCATTGTTAAGAACTCTTACCGATCTTTACGTTTTCCATAGTACTTTTCTATAAGCACGAGTCACTAACCTCCTAATGTTAAGGTTAGGAGCTCTGCTGAGTTTCATGGATTAATAATATTATTGTTCTAGTTCAATATGTCTGATTCTATTCTCTTATGCATTCTCATTTTTCATCTCATGAATTGAGGGTGACCCGTGATAATCACCCTTATTCTACATGGGTTCCATGTGAGTCCTGACCTGGATAGCATTGAAACAAAGCTAGAGATTGCATTGTGGATTTCAATAGAGTACCTGGGAAACTTTGGATAGGTGACATGAAATCTCGTTGATCGTGGGTAAGTGAGGTCTCTGTAGCGCTAAGGCTAGAGTCTGAGAAGCAGCGTTCCCTGATTCGGAAGATCTGGCTTGTCTGTGGCACATTGAGTAGGGTCATGAAGGGGAGTGGATTGCTTAGAGCTTCATCTTCTGCTACAGTGAGAAACCTAGAGGTGGCTTGATGAGAGGACATAAGTCACTTGCAACATGGTAGATTGCTGTAGTGGAGGAGGTTAACTTGATGAAATGACATGAGTTAATCACTTACGGCTGCCATTGAAGGAATTAGAAAGTTATTGAAGTGGACAGTAAGAAATGTTAATCCAGAAAGGCAAAGCATCTCCAAAGCCTCAACCGTTCTCATACCATTCATTTTCCACCTATCTAGTAATGTTTTATTTATTTATTCTATTTTATGCGTGTTCCGTTACAAACTATAATTTCTATTCGTTTAACTAAGATCTGCAAGGTAACTGCTGCTTGCTCGAACCAACAATCTCCATAGGATCGACCCTCACTCACATGATGTATTACTTGGATGACCCGGTATACTTGCTGGTCTATCTGTTCAAAACGCGCGGAGTCAGTTTCGTGCACCAGTGCACCCATTCTTCGGATCTGGGTTCATGCTAATGAAATGCTTGTAAGTCACCGAAGCATTGGCGTAGAATTCTATGACCATCAGCATGACCACGTCCGCCATGGGATTGGTCAGAACTTTCCAACCCCTCCTCTGAATCTGGTCTCTGATTTTTTGATACTCACCCATTTGCAAATCAAAATGGACATCTGGGATCACTTTCTTTTTGCTCACAATTTCATTGAAGTGACCCTCATGAGTCTTGGAAAAGAATCGAATGAAATCATAGGAACCAAATGAGGGAGCTTTCTCTTTTCTCTTTCTTGAAGAGGATTCTCTAATTTTTTGTGCCTGGTACGCAAAATTACAACTCGCACAACTGAACCGGCAAGTACACTAGGTCATTCAAGTAATACCTCAGGTGAGTGAGGATCAAATTCCACAAGGATTGCCAGATTGAGCAAGTTGTGGTTATCCTGCAGATCTTAGTCAGGAAAATAGAAAATGTGGTTGTTGTTGAAATTGCATAAAATAATTAAAGAAAGCAATAAAGAAATAGTAGAAAAACAATAATAAAGAATCATTTAAGGCTTTGGAGATGTCTTATCTTTCTGGATTAACTTTTCTTACTAATTACTTCAATAATGAATGATTCATTCAATGGCAAAGCTGTAAGTGATTAACTCATGTCCTCTTATCATGTTAATCTCCCCTAAACCATAGCAAAATACCGTATTTGAGTAACTCATGTCCTCTCTTCAAGTTAGCTCATAGTGCTTCACTATAGCCAAAGATGAAGCCCGTGAAATTCATGCTCCTTTTGTTTATCCTACTCAAAATGCCACAGACAAGGTCGGATCTTACGGATCGGAGAATGATGCTACAGATACCTTATTTACCCATGACTAACAGGATTTTATGTCATGTATCCCAATTAGCCCAGGTACTCTCTTGGAAACTGTGATGCACTCTCAAGCTATAGCTCAATACTATCCGGGTCGCGACTCGCATGAACTCATGTAGAACAAAGGTTCATACTTCCGTTCCACCCCAGATTCATATGGATGAAGGACGAAAATGCATCAAAGAATAGAATCAATCATATATTGAAATAGAAACAGTAATATTATTAATCCATAGGAATCAGCAGAGCTCCTAACCTTAACCTAGGAGGTTAGTTGCTCTTGCTTTATAGAGAAAACAGAGAAAGTAATGTGTCTGTGCTTCTCCCCTCCTGAGAGGCCTCCTCCTCATGAGGAAGGAAGTCCTTTATTTATAGTAAATACTAGACCTAAAAAGATATTAATAATAATTAAAAATTACAAAAATGAGATAAACTAAGCTAAAGGTGTGAAAATCCACTTCTGGGCCTACTTGGTGAGTGTTTGGGATGAGCTTGGCATCCAACTTAGTTGAGTGGGCGTTGAACGCCCACTAGGAAGTGTCCACGCTGCTTCCTTACTCTCTTGGTGGTGTTGAACGCCAAAAAGAGGATTGTTTAGGGGTTCGTTTTGGGCAGTCTTCTCTAAAGAAAAGTATAAACCATTATATATTGCTGGAAAGCCCTGGAAGTTAGCTTTTCAACGTCATTAAGATCGCGTCAATTGGACCTCTATGGCTCTAGAAATTCTCGTTTGAATGCCCGAAGGTCAGGATCTGACAGCATCTACTACCCTTTCTGTACCTCTGAACTAGACTTTACCAAAACTTGCCAAATTCATCCAAAAATCACCTAAAATCATTGAATAACTACAAAAACTCAAAGTAGCATCCAAAAAGTGATTTTGCACTAAAACCTACTAAAACATGATAAAACTTAACAAAATATACTAAAAATACTAAGAAAATAGCATCAAAAAGTGTATAAAATATCTGCTCATCAGTGCTATATGCATGGTGAAAATGAAGAAAAGTGGAGCGCCCAACACCAAACTTAAAGTTTTACTCATTTTCGAGCAAAGAAAAATAGAATTAATGGTGAAAATAATTAAAAGATGTGAGGGTATGTAAAATAAAATGAAAAAAGAGAAAATGTATGGAGAGGGATGGTTGGAAGGGGTTCAGCTATGATGGTTGAAGAATATGGGAATGTAGGAAGGGTAGAATGATGGAGAATGAAATGTGATGAAAGGTGAAAAATGAAATGAAATTTATAGAGTGTGGGGTTCGGTCATGGAAGAGAAGGTTGGGGTTAATTGGGTTTAAATGGAGTTAATGGGGATTGGGGGTAGGTAGGTATGAGAAAGAAAGATTTGAGGGATTGATGGGATTTGGGATTGGGAATGGAGGATGATGAATGTGGATGAAATAGTGGGGAAGGGGGGAGAGAGGGTATGGATTTGAATGGTCAAAAAGTAAGGGGATAGAGGGAGGGGATGTTGGAAATGGTTAAGCCTCTTCTCCAAAAATTGAAATTGATGTTCCTGGTGCTAAACGCCAGCCTCGCCGTTTAGCGCCAGAATTTACACTTCTTTTTTTTTGGGACGAGTGGTGGCGCTAAATGCCCAGTTGGCGTTTAGCGCCATTGAAGGGTGTGCTTCATGGAATTATACCCTTGTGGGTGTTAAACGCCCACCTGGCGTTTAACGCCAGCTACTGTTTGTCCTTTCTGGGTGTTAATCGCCTTCCTGGTGTTAAACGCCAACACCCTTGCTGCCTTCCCTAGCGTCAAACGCCTACCTGGCATTTAGCGCCAGAACACTTTGAGTTGAACTCTCTCCGGGGTGTTCTGTTCTTCCTCCTGAGTCCTCTGTTCCTGTTCTAAAACACTTTGCATGATCACAGATAAGATTAAACCAAGGAAAACTATAAATGAAAAGAAAATAAATAACTAAAAACTGAAAGAAAAACTAAAGGGACTTAGCTCCACTAGCTTCTTTACCGTCACTAGCTTGATGGTCAGCTCCACTAGGGAGGGAGTGATCATAGGGGCTTAGCTCTTCACCCCTCACTGTAAACCTCTTTCATGTGCTATCATGGATCAACTCAATATGCTCAACGGACAGGATCATGTTCACTGTATAAGTTAGGATTGGACTCTTAGTGAATACCACCTTTATTCTGGGAGAGAAGTCTTCAGTGGGAATCTTCTTGTTCCTCCAACCTTCAGGCACCTTCTTTTTGGGAACTCCCTCCTTGGTGGATGATGCATACCTAACACCAAACTTAGGTTTGATGTCAAGGAAAATTTTATTGGTTCCCACCAAAGGAGTCTTAAGCAGTGAGCCTTGGCTTGCATCAGTCAGAGGTCCTTGAGGGCTTGGGTTAGGGAGTTTACCCTCCATGCAAGTACTTCCCTCATCAGAGTGATGTATAGGTTTGAAAACCTTGAACACCAAGTAATCCTCACGCATCATCAAAACCAGTTCACCTTTTTCAACATCGATCAAGGCTCTTCCTGTGGCCAGAAAAGGTCTTTCCAGGATCAGAGAATTATTTGCATCTTCTCCCATGTCAAGGATTACCAAGTCTGAAGGGAGGAAAAGCTCTCCAACCTTAACAAAGACATTCTCTATTATCCCATAGGCTGGTTTCAAAGACTTGTCTGTCATTTGTAGTGTTATGCTTGTCGGCTATGCCTCTTGGATTCTGAGTTTCTTCATTACAGACAAGGGCATTAGATTGATGTCTGCACTAAGATCACATAGGGCCTTGTCAAAATTGATGTTCCCAATAGTGCATCGAATTTGAAAGCTTCCTGGATTTGGCATTTTCTTTGGTAGTTTACTTTGAATCAATGCACTGTATTCCTCAGTCAGCACCACTATTTCATCTGCCCTTAGGGTCTTCTTTTCAGAGAGTAAACTCTTCATGAACTCAACATATTGAGGCATATGCTCTAGCACCTCTGCAAAAGGAATATTGATATGTAACTTTTTGGAGACTTTCAAGAACTGCGAGAATTGCCCTTCCTTGTTCTCCTTTTGGAGCTTCTAACGGTATGATGATTTTGGTTGGGGCTTGGATGCCTTTGGTGAAGTGTGTACTATGGTGTCCTCAACCTTTTCTTCGGCTTCAACAACATGTGCTTCCTCCTTTGCCACAGGTTCACCAGTCACTCTGATGGCCTTGCATTCTTCCTTTGGATTTACCACTGTGTCACCAGGAAGAGTGTTTGGAGGTCTCTAAGGTATTTCCTTGCTTAACTGACCCACTTGTACTTCTAAATTCTGAATTGAATCTCTGGTCTCCTGCATGAAACTCTGAGTGTTATTGGAAAGTTCTGCAACTATAGAAGCTAGGTCAGGAGAGTTCTGAGTCTAGGAAGTCGCTTGTTGCTACTGAGAGGGTTAAAACTGATGGTTGTTGAATTTATTCTGATTGAAACCGCCTTGAGAGTTGTTAAAATTCGACTGAGGCTTCTGGGGCTGCTCTCTCCATCCAAAATTTGGGTGATTCTTCCATCCCTAATTAAATATGTTTGAGTAAGGATCATTATTGGGATTTCTTGAGGAATTGCCCATATAGTTAACCTGTTCAGGAGCAGGTTGAGCATAACCATAAGTCTCTCCTTGGTGGAAGCCACTACTCATGTCATAAGATGGATCTTGAGTATTAACAGCTAAGACTTGCATCCAACTCAAGTGCTGAGTAATCATACTAATCTATTGAGACATGGCCTTGTTATGGGCAAAAATAACATCCAAGGTTCCAGCTCCATGGCTCCTTTCTTCACAGGATTCCTCTCAGAGGTGTACAAGTATTGGTTGTTAGCAACCATCTCAATTAACTCATTGGCCTCTTCAAGGGTCTTCTTCATGTGCAGAGAGCCACCCGTAGAATTGTTCAAAGACATTTTAGCCATCTCTGCAAGTCTATCATAGAAGATCTGCAACCTAATCCAGTCTAAGAACATGTTAGGAGGGCACTTCCTGATCATTGACTTGAACCTCTCCCAGGCTTCATAGATGGACTCACCATCTCTCTGCCTGAAAGTCTGAATAGCTGTTCTCAGCTTAATCAGCTTCTGAGAAGGGAAGAACTTAGTTAGGAATTTGTTGACCACCTTGTCCCAAGTGTCCAAGCTTTCCTTGGGCTGAGGGTCAAGCCATTGCTTCAATCTATCCCTCAAAGCAAATAGGAAGAGCATGAGCTTATAGACATCCGGATTCACTTCATTAGTCTTCACAGTATCACAGATTTGCAAGAAATTAGAGATGAACAAATTTGGGTCTTCCTGCAGAAGACTATGAGCCAAGCATCTTTCTAGGCTTCTCATTACCATTCGGATTCTCAACATTAGCATTGGGATCCATGGTGAGCTATTTAGCTTCTTTCTCAAAAGTGTCCTTGAGATTATCACCGGCTTTGTAAGCTCTAGCTTGTTGCAGACATCACCTCAAGGTCCTCTCTGGTTCGGGATCAAAATCAAGAAGGGGTTCTTTGTTCATGTTCCTGCTCATAAACAAATAGAAAACAAAAGAAATGTGGGAATCTCTACGTTCAAGTGCAGAGAATTCTTTGTGAGGTATCCCATATAAAAGAAATACAATAAAATAGATTAAATGATTAATACTAAAAATTCTAAAATAAGAAAAATATGAACCACTAATTTCAAAAATTAAGAAAAAATCAATCGAAAAAATAAACTAAAATTACTAAAGGAGAACACCAAACTTAATTTCAAAAATTAAAGAGAAAAAAATTAAATAAAATAGAGTTAAGAATTTGAAAAATTAAGAACAAAATCAAATAAGACACAAAATTGAAAACACTAAACTTAATTTCAAAAATTAAAGAAAAGTGTTAAGATGAAATTGAACTAAACTTTCGAAAATCAAGGAACAAAATAAATAAAAATCAAAAGCTAAAAACGCCTAATCTAAGTAATGAGACAATTGGTAGTTGTCAATTACAGTCAATCCCTGGCAACTAAACCCTGAAAACACTTAACACACATATCACAGCATCGAATGGTAATAAAGGAGAATTAAAATTAGCTAATTGAAAGCCAAAGAAGCATATTTTCAATCATAACACAAAATTAGGAAGGAAAATGTAAAACATGCGAATTATATGAATAAGTGTGAGAATAATGGATAAAATCCACTAAATTATGTACAAGATAAATCCTAAAATGGGGTTTATCAGCAACAGCGCCAAAATTTTGATGTGGAATTTTGAATACCCACAACCTAACCGGCAAGTGCACCTGTCGTATCAAGTAATACCTCATGTGAGTGAAGGTCAATCCCACGAGGACATCCACTTAGTCAGGCAAGCAAAAAGTTATGTTTTGAGTGTTGTAAGACACATTAAACAGAAATTCAGAAAGTAAGAAAGCGAACAATAAAAGAAGTGTAAAATCTATAGGAGAAAACAGTTAAGGTTTCAGATTTGTTTATTCATCCGGATTAAGTTTCCTTACCAACTATTTTAATCATGCAAGATTCGTTTCACAGCAAACTGTAATTGACTAAACCCTAATGTCTTAGTGATTTAGTCTCCTCTAACCCAAATCAACTACCAATATCTTGGTCACTTAATTTTGATTAGAGGGTTAAATGAAATTCTAGTTTACGGCCACAGAAACCCTAATTACCAAAAGCTAAACAACTTATATGTCATGGATCCAGATTAGTTCAAGTAATTAGCAATTTAGGAGAAATTTTCTTTCAAACTGTTGTTCAAGCGAGATAGCTCTATCGAAAATCACAAGAACACATGTAGAATAAGGGTTATACTGTTATTCTACCCAGATTCATAAGATGAATAATGAATGCAATCCTTGAAACTGAATCAATGCATTAATTAAAATAGAAAAGCAATAGTCATAATCCATAGAAATAAACAGAGCTCCTAACCTTAACCGAAGAGGTTTTGTGGCTCATGACTTACAGAGAAAACTAGGGTTCAGAAAAGTGAAACATTCGGAAGTGAGAAGATCCCCCTTAAAGATTATCTAACCTAATTTGATTTGAAATTAAAATAAAATAATAAATCCTAAACCTAAAAGACTTT
The DNA here is from genome assembly GCF_003086295.3 of Arachis hypogaea. Classification (NCBI taxonomy): domain Eukaryota; kingdom Viridiplantae; phylum Streptophyta; class Magnoliopsida; order Fabales; family Fabaceae; genus Arachis; species Arachis hypogaea. The sequence goes on along the minus strand of NC_092044.1, from coordinate 90,442,145 downwards.
GTTTGCAAATAAAAATTACAAATATAAAAGATAAGATAATAACTAATTTAAGAGTAAAAATTACAAATATAAAAGATAAGATAATAACTAATTTAAGAGCTAAATCCACTAAAGATGCTCATTTGAAGAGGTTGGATTCGGATTGAGTGGCGTTAGACGCCAGGCGTGTAGCGCCCAAAGAGGTAGAAACACTCCTGATCTTTCAACGTTGCTAGCACTAAACGGCAGCTTGGCATTTAGCGCCCAAGAGGATAACTTCAAATATTCTCCTTTTTGCTCAAAACTTTACCAAATTGAACCGAATTTCACTTGAAATAATAAAAACACCAGAAAAACTCAAAGTAGCATTCAAAGAGGATTTTCACACTAAAATATAATTAAACTCACTAAATTTTAACTAAATTTAACTAGAAAATAAGCCGAAAATGGGTATAAGATGCTCATGCATCATGACCTAAAAAGGTCTATGATTACGGTTTGAGGGGTGACATAAAGGGGTCTATGGTCACAATTTTGGGGGTGACCTAAAAGGATCTATAATCACGATTTTAGGGGATGACCTAAAGGTATCTATGGTAACAATTTTGGGGAGTGATCTAAAAGGTTTTATTGCCACATTTTTTTGAAAGTGTGACCTAAATGAGTCTATGATTACAATTTTTGAGGGTGACCAAAAAGGGTCTATGATCACGGTTTTGGAGGATGACCTAAAAGAGTCTATAGTCATGGTTTTGAGGGATGACCTAAAGGTATATATGGTCACGGTTTTGGGGTGACCTAAAAGGGTCTATGGTCATAATTATACAAAAAAGTGACTTAAAAAGATCTATGGTCCCAGTTTTAGTAGGTGACTTAAAAGGGTCTATGGCCACGGTTTTGAATATTTCAAATATTTAAAATTTAAAAAGTCTAATAAACTAAAAACTAATGAGAATTTTATATTATTTACTTTAAATATTAAAATTTTAAATCTAATTTTATAAATAAAAAATTAATTAGAATACTATTAATTTTAAATTAAAAAATTATTTAAAACTTAAAACTAATTAATAAGTTAACAAATAAATATTATTTTTAAAATAATTTAAATAAATTATGATTGATTTTCAATTATTATTCTATCTTTTAATTTTATTAAAATTTTTACATTATCCTAATCCTAACCCTAACCCTAATCCTAATTATTATTTAAGAATATTTTTGTAACTAAATCAGGTTTTGATCATTTGAATTTAAATTAATTAAAATTTTTATATATTTTTTATGATTTTGAATATTTTATATCTTTAAAATTTAAAAAATTTAATAATTGAAAACTATTAATTAAAGTTCTTATATATTTTTTATGATTTTGAATATTTTATATATTTAAAATTTAAAAATTTTAATAATTAAAACCTATTGAGAAGTTTATATGATTTAATTTAAATATTTAATTTTAAATTTAATTTTATTAATAAAAATTAAATTAAATACTTTTAATTTTAAATTAAAAATTATTTAAAATTTAAAACTAAGTTGACAAATAAATATTATATTTTTAAAATAATTTAAATAAATTATTGTTGATTTTCAATTACTATAATGCTAAATGGGTGTGGGAGTCGGGTATTTGTATGTCATTTTTTTATTTTTCTTTTTTCTTTTTCCTTTTTTTTCTTTTTTTAAGGCATATTTGGTGGAAATTCAATATAAAAGAATTTATAATTTATGAAACAAGACTAGTCAATGTTATTTCATCAAAGATCAATTTGGCACAATTTATCTTAGATTGGCATCGACCCCTTTTCTCTGTATGATTTTTTAATGGGGGTAACTTTTCTCTTTTCATAGTGAATGAAATGTTATGTTAACATAAAACAATTTTTGTTATCATTTTTTATACAATTTATCATCTCTTGTCTGCGATATTTATCTTCTATTTTTTTTCCTTTTCGGATATGCCTCATGGTCTCTCCACAATAAGGTATATTCTTAGGGTGAATTTTAGTATACAGAGCAAAAAGTTATACAGATTTAAAGATTTGCTTACACCACATTTTTTAAAACCGTAACTCTTCACAAAGAAAAGCGTCACCTAATGGAAAAAAGTAAATTAGAAGATTTAAGAGAAGAAATAATTAAGTTATCAAAATTAATAGATCAAAAATTAATGATTCTAACTAATGTTAATTGTAATGACACCGAATTCTTAAAATCAATACAAAATGATTTTTCTCAAAATCTTTATTTTACTATAAGTTTTATTGAAGGACTTCAAAAACCTGAAAAAACTTATTTTTCACACAGAATTTCTAAGAAATGTTACCATGGAAATGATTCCCCACATCTTTATCATACTTTTAACCCACAATTAAATTCTATAGTAGATATGCTTGAAGAAATATTAGTATCCATAAAATTTCAAAGAAATAAGGAAAAAGAGAATCCCAAAGAAGAAAAATTTCAAAATATAACCAATATAACAGATTTAAAAGTAAAACCACCACTAAAATTATGAATATTGAGGAAAAATTAGAAGAAGTTACAATGCTTTTTAAACAATTAAAAATGGCTCAAGAAAATAATATTATGGAACAAGGATTTCAAATAGAAGAAGAATTAGTAAATTCTGAAAATATAGAAAATGAAGAACACATCCTAGATTATTCAAGTGACGAAAAACCAGCAATTCCAATACAAGTAAAAAATGAAGCTGGAACATCTAAAGATAATCAATTTCAATTTAAATGGGAAACAGGTTTTGATAATTATGCTTTTAAAAAAGGGTTTATAAATAAACATTGAAAATATACAAAAATACCATCAAAATACATTCCTAAAATCCAGGAAATAGAAGGAGAAAGAATGCTTGATTTAGACTGTAAAAAGAATGAAAAAGAAATTTTCGAAATTTGGTTGAATTCCTTTTTATTAGAAGCTTTTACTAATCCAAAGCTTAGTGATTTGTCTGGAAGAGATATTTGGAATTACATAGGGTTTCATACTAAAGGAACTATAAGAGATTATATGACATCAATAGAAAACCAAATAATAGAAGATTTAGCAACAAAAACAACAGCTTATGATAAGATATTATATATAATGATGATTCTATATAAAGAATTTTTTGGAAAAAATATTATAGATCATAGACAAGAAGTCTATAATAAAGAATATCAAGAAGCAAAAAACCATTTAGCTAATATTCAGATATATGATCTATGTAATGTGGAATCTTATATATGTGAATATAGAATACATTATTACAAATTAAAAGAAGAAGATAAAAATCATTATCTTAGTATGTATATAACAAAACTTCCATATCCTGCTAATGAATTTATAATGGGGAGATTTATAAGAGAAATAAATAGAGGGACAATTGAAAATAATTTTGGTGGAGCAACCTCTGCAATAAGAGAGGAAATAAAAGAACGTTGTATGCAAGAAGCGACTCAAAAGAGATTTGCAAATATAATTAGAATTTGCTGTTAGGATAATGAAGAGATACCTCAAAAATATGGTCTTAATAAAAACCTTCAAAGAAAAAGAAAATATCAATTTAGAAAATACTATCCAAACTGGAGAAAAAAGAGGTATTTTAGGAAGGAAAATAACAATAAAAACAAAAGACAAAAAAATAACTATTGCCCAAATAAAAAAGAAAATTGTAAGTGTTGGTATTGCCAAGAAGAAGGACACTATGCAAATGAATGTCCAAAAAAGAAGGATAAAAAGAATCTTACTAAACAAATAGAAATTGCTAAGTCTTGTTTCATGGAACCATTAGAGGAATCTGATGATAACTTAGACTATATTTTTGAATATGTCTCAGAAACAGACTCAGAGATTGAGTAATAATGCCACATTTATTACTATAAAAATAACAGAAAAGTTTATAAATGCTTTCATAGATTCTGGAGCAACACAATGCTTTGCTAGTTCAAACATAAAACTTAATTGGAAAAAATTAAAGAAACCATTAAGAGTTAGAATAGCTGACAAATCAATACATAAAATTGACCAAAAAGCAGAGATGGCTGAAATTTTTATGCAAAATTATAAGTTCATTGTTCCATTTATATATATGTTAGATTCTGGAATGGATTTTATCATAGGAAATAACTTTTTAAAGCTATATCATCCATTCATTCAAGAATTAATATATATAGTTTTAAAAGCTCCACACGATTCTTCAATAAATCAAAAATCGAAACGTATAAAAATACCAACCACTACTATAGATAAGATTTTAAAATTTAAAATATTTTTTATATTAGAGACATGTTATTTAAATTTATACTTTCAGATAAAAATTCCAAAAAATAATCTTGAAACAAAGATAGAAGAACTTCTGGATGAAATTTGTGCTGAAAATCCTTTAGATATTAAAAATACAAATAACGAATTAGTAAGCATTAAATTAAAAGACCCTACAAAAGAGATAAATGTTCCAAATAAAATTTCTTATTCCGCAAGAGATAGAGAAGAATTCTCATTAGAATGTAGAGATCTTTTGGAAAAAGGAATTATAAGATTAAGTAAAAGTCCTCATGCGGCTCCAGCCTTTTATGTCGAAAACAATAATGAAATTAAAAGGGGAAAACGAAGAATGGTTATTAACTATAAAAAGATGAATGAAGCAACTATTGGTGATGCTCATAAACTTCCAAGAAAAGATTCTATTTTAGAAAAAATCAAAGGAGCAACTTGGTTTTCATCTCTTGATGCAAAATCAGGATATTGGCAACTTCGTTTAGACGAAGAAACAAAGAAATTAACTGCTTTTACTTGCCCAACAAAAGAATCAACAAGTGTGTTGCTTTATGAATGGAATGTATTACCATTCGGATTAAAACAAGCCCCAGGTATTTATCAAAGATTTATGGAAGAAAATCTAAAAGAGTTAAATGAATTTGTTTTAGTGTACATTGATGATATACTAGTTTTTACAAAACAAGATAAAGAAGATCATCTTCAAAAATTATTAATAGTTTTAGAAAGATGTAAAGAAAAAGGATTAGTTCTTAGCAAAAAGAAAGCAAGAATAGCAAAACAAGAAATATAGTTTCTTGGATTTATTCTATCCACCCAAGGAAAGCTAAAACTTCAACCAAATGTTCTAGAAAAAGTAAATTTATTTCCTAATAAAATAGAAGATAGAAAAGAATTACAAAGATTTTTGGGGTGTATAAATTATATTTCTGATCAAGGATTTTTAAAGAATATAACAGAATATACTAAAAGCTTATTTCCAAAAATAAGTACTAAAAAAGAATGGAAATGGGATGAAAAAGATAGTATGCAAATTCAAAGAATTAAAGAATTATGTGAAAAACTTCAAGAACTTTATATTCCAGAAGAAAATGACTACTTAATAGTAGAAACAGATGCCTCAGACATAACTTGGTCAGGATGTCTAAAAGCCAAGAAAGCTATAAAAAGCTTGGAACAAGAAAAAGAATCACTAGATTCTAAATATTCCCCAAAGGAATTACTTTGCAGGTATATTTCAGGAACTTTTACTCCAACAGAACAGAGATATACCACTCATGAAAAGGAAACTCTAGCAGCAATTAAATCTCTTAAGAAATGGAAAATTGATTTACTACCCAGAGAATTTACATTAAGGACAGATTCAAGTTACCTAACAGGTTTTATACGATATAATTTAAAAGTTGATTATAATCATGGACGATTGGTAAGATGGCAATTATTTTTGTTACAATATCCAATAAAAATTGAATATATTAAGGGTGACAAAAATGTTATTGCAGATACATTAACGAGAGAATGGAGTTCGTCTACAACGCATTAGATCAAGAAATTCAAAAACATGAACAAGAACTCAAAAAATGCAAGCATTGTCAGCAAATAAGGACACAGATCCAATCCCTCAAGAAGGCCATTGAAGCAATGAAATCAACACAACAAGCAAAACCATCAGAGTTCAGCCAGCTAAGCGTGGTGGACAAATCAGGTGAAGAAAAAAATTTCAAAAAATAAAACAATTGCTGAAATCATTAAAAAATCCACCCTAGATAAAAAATATTATGTAATTTATAATGGCCCCATGAAAGGAGTATATGATGCCTGGGAAAAAGCAGCACCATTCACACATCAATCAAGGATAATTCATAAAGGAGGGTTTCTAACACTGGAAGAGGCAAAGGAATCCTTCAGGGAATATGAAGCTCTCCATCCAGAGCAAACCCTAAAAAGAGCAGATAAAGCTCCAATTCAAACCCAGAGAACAGGGATAATAAGAAACATTCCTACAAGGGCTGAAATCAAGGAAAAGAAAAGGGTCTGTAGATCAAATCTCAGAGAAACTCTTAACATAGTTCTGAATTGGACTGAAGAAAAAAGGGCAATTTTGGGATATTATCCTATTGCCAAAGAACAGCTAACAAAACTGGTTATATTTCCAGATGCTTCCCCATCGGACACCTATCAGTTTTTCCAGTATGGATTGATTGATACAATTTTAATTTTTAATGATCTAAAAATTATTAGTGAGTTTCCTGCAGGATTTGTTGATGCAGTAAAGAGATTTAAAAATATGATTGACAATGTAAATCCAAGGGATATATCCCTAAAATTTACAAACAGTCAACCTATTTTTAATGAAGAAGAAGAATGCTTGGTTCCAGCACACCAAGTAATATTCATGTCCGTCTTTCCATGAAATTTTCAACCAATTGATCAGATTCAAGACTTAACAATTTACAGTCATGAAGGAAGACTAGCCAGCACACTAGCAAAGGTCTTCGAAAGAACTCAAAAGATAACAAGGGAATCTCACACAAGAATCAATTATAAAAGCAGAAATACTCTGCTTGTGTCGAGTAAAAGAAATGAAATTGAAGAAAGAGAGATGAGACTCTTGGTAGAGTTTGAGTCTGCATTCTACAATCTATCCGGACTCTTAGAAAAACTCCCTGAAGGGATAAAAAGGAATCTCTGCTATTTGATAAAAAACAGAGAAGACCACAAGTGCCAGCTGTGTGTCTCAGAAATATCTAAAGAAATCAATAATGAAATGGGATCCACCCACATGATAAAAGAAGAAGACAGCTCATCCACCCACATAAAAGAAGAGGACAGCGCATCTGAAGCATCTCTCGACATTATTGCATAATGACGTAAGCGCTTAGGTCATAGAGCACCAACAATGTAGCTGGTGCAAGATAATAAACAATGACGTAAGAAATGACGTCATAAGAAGGGTAAGGATGGGAATTGTCCATCAGACCCAACCATTATAAATAGATTGCTTAGGCAATTGTAGAAGCATCAGACAATAGAAAGCAGAAGGCTAAGAGTACTCATATGCTAGGAGAGCAAGGAGGAAGCTGCCGAGGCGATTCTATAGTCTGAAGAAGAATTCCCTTAGGAAAAACCAATTCTAAACTCCCCTCTGGAGTTAGTATCTACAATCTGCCCTCCGGAGATAAAAACATCTTATGTAAAATATTCTAAATAAAGGAAGTTTTTCTCCAGAAAGGTACGCCTTTATCCTAATCTCTTAGTTATGAATTATTTAGAAAGTTTAGAATTAACAGAAGAATCTGATTATTATAGATTAACTGCTTTATTAGATAACGAAAAACAGGTTGTTCTAAAAACAGAATTAAACCTCAAATCAAATGAAAATTTTAATAAACAAAATCTTTTAAAAGAAGTTTTTAATAGAAAAAATATAATATACTATGGAAAAATTCAACTTGAAGCCCCTATAAAGATAAAATCTGCTAATGGAGAACTTGAAATAGCTTTGATAAATGATGAAGAGTTGAGTAAACAGATTGAGAAAATTAAGGATCAACAAAAAAGATCGAAAATTGGATGGATTCATATTAGTACTATACAAGTCTTAATCAAATCTACATATATGAAAGGAATTAATTCACCAATAAGCTTAGCGATTTGTGACAAAAGAATTACTGATGACCCAATAGATCAAATAATTGGAATTGTTCATGGAAACTTGGCAAATGTAAATGTAAAATTCAATGCCCATCTTGGATATGCTATACCTTTATCAACTAAAAATCTTGGAAGATCTATAAGTTTGGCTTATAAATTTCACAGAAAGAATCTAATGGAACAAGACGATGAACCATTTTCAATTACATATGCAATAAATTATGCTTTAACAAATAGCCATCATAGTATAATATTTAAAAACAGAGAAAGAATTTATGTCGATGAATTATTTCAGAAAATTGTAAAGACAGAAATACCAAAATACAAAGCTATTGAAAACCCAGTTCTATTACTAAAAGAACCATCAGGAAAATTAGTTTCATCGAATTTTCAAATAAGAGAATCCAAAATTAATAGTCCTTTAAGTTTATCTAAGTTAAAGATTAAAGAAGAAAATTCTGAAATAAAAGAATTAACAAAAAAGGTCAAAAAATTAAATGAAACCCTAAACACTAAGTTATGACAATAAATAAAGAAAAAATATATGTAACCTATCAAGACAAGAAACAAGAGCTCTTTGAAAGAGAAAATCCGTTGAATTATTTACAGTTTTCTGAAATAAATCAATGAGCATTTGAAGCTCTAAAAATAATCTATGACAAGTTAAAAAGAGAAGTTGAAGAGTTAGAAAAATTAATAGAATCTCTAGAAAATAGTGATGAATCGATGATAGAATTTGCAGAAATTCTAAGATAAATAATGAAGCATACAAAGATTGAAAGACCAGAAAACAAAATAAAAAGAAAAAGGGCGGAAAAATTAAAAAGTAAAATAAAGGAATATAAAAGAGAATTAAATAATCTTCATATCAAAATTAATGACCTGATAATAAAAAGGATAGAAATAAAAATAAATATAAACAAGTTAGAGTTAAACTTAAAAAATTTATAAATGCCTGGAAAACCATATTATGATTTAAAAGAATTAAAGCTGTTAAAAGAAAAAATGGAAAATGAAGTTGAAAAATTAAAAAGATATTTAGAAACAACAGAAAGTGTAGAAATAAAAGAGGTTTTTGAGGATTTGAGAAATTATATTAAAGAAAAAGACAAATAGATAAAAGATTTTATATACAATAATCCATGCAAAAAAGAATATTATAAACTAAAACAAGATTGAAAAAACTATAAAAATTAGAACTATAAATACTAGTAGAAATGGTCAAAACTTTTTATAAAAATTTATTCAGTTAATAGAAATTTTGAAAAAGAAATTAAAAGAAAACTTGACTTTAAAAATTGGTATCAGAGCCAAGTTAACGATTAAGGGTAACACTTTCTCTTTAAGCAACACTTTTAATGACACGCTTTTTCAGCCACAAAAAGACAAAAATCTGTACAGACACATCTGTACACTAGATGGCCCCTATTCTTAGTCTATATAGACCTTTTACAGAGGGAAATGCTTTAGCGTGCTTCATTTTAATTGATGTCACTTTTTTATTTGCATTAAAGCTAGGCTTATATAATTTTCAATTAAATTGTAACAACCTGTGAGTAAAATTTTATTATTTATTTATTTATATATATATGAATGATACTAAGTTTATCTGGTTATTTTTACATTTTTTGTGGTTTATTGTTAATTTTGTAGAGTCGATCAAAATTACGTCAATTCTTAAATTTATTTGGTGGAACAGAACATTTCAATGTCAATAAGAATCCTACAACAACTACTTTGTCATAAACAATTTTACAAGAGAAAGAATACAGAAGATCACAACTAGATGTAAAGCTTAACCATTTGTCTTCTGGTACTTATTCAAACACTTTTGTTCAGACAATAAAAATAAAGTTTGCTAATCTTTTGGATTAGCACACTTTAGAATTGTAGGTTCGCTCATTCATCTGAAAGGATTGTTTATGGTTTGGTGTAATAAATATTTCATGGCATTAGAGAATATTTTTTGGTTTCCAAAGAATTAAAGATTTGACATGTTAAAACTTGAATATTATAATTTTTAAAGGATGAGAAGAATATGTACTATATTAAAGAATATTTTTTTATGTTTAGAGTATAATATTTTCATGTCTTTTGTAATTTTTTTAAGAGCTTTTATCTAGTATGATATGTAATGGATAAATTATACCATATTTTGATTTGTGTTGTTTGAACTAAAAATATATCTAAGGGTAAAAAACTTAAATAAACCAAAGAGAGATCTTTATTACCTAAATCAGCCAAAACAAGAAATTTTTCAGCAACCCACCAAGTAGCAAATATATATAATTCGAATCAACATGATTCGAACTCCAAATGCAAGTAATTCGAAACAACTTGATTCGAATTACGTTTAAGACAAATTGCATGTAATTCGAATCAAGTAGATTCGAATTAGTGAAGCATAAATCGAATCAAGTCGATTCGAACTAGTAGGCAAACATGACTAGAGGGAGTTCAAATCATATTGATTCGAATTACTCATTGTTGGTGTCAAAGGGAAATTCGAATTAACTTGATTCGAATTACTAGTAAGTTGCCTATATAAGGAGTTCGAACCAAGCTCATTCGAATCAGTTTCACTTCCTCATACCCCACCAAATCCCAGAGAAAACGACGCAGAATCTGTTTGACAAAGACTCAAGAGGCAGATTAACGCGATGGGGGACGATCCGGGAAGGCTGTATCGTTTGGATGGAGTCGCTCACATCGCCGGGGTGATCAACGACGAGGTTAGTGGTTTTTAATAGTGGTATATGTATAGTGGTTTTTAATAGTGGTATATGTTTAGTTGTTTTTAATAGTGGTAAATGTTTAGTGGTTTTTGTTGTTACTATATTTTAGTGGTTTATTAAAGTGATATTGGAAGTGGTTTATTAAAGTGGTATTGCTAGTGGTTTATATAAGTGGTTTTGCATGCGATTTTGTATAGTGGTTTTCTATGTGGTTTTGTTGATGGTTTTTGTTAGCGGTTTACGTAGGTGGTTATGGTAGTTGTTAATTTGAAATTAATTAATTAAAGTATAGGATTTTTTATGTGTAAAAATTAATTAAAATTTCAGATTTAAGACTAGTTTTTAATTTGTTCTAATCATGCGGTCCTTTTATTTCGCAGCCCCGGTGCTGCATATCGAGTATGCGGCGGCAGCAGGGAATGCGACTGGATGAGCGGTACGTTCTGTATTGCAGATGGCCAGATTATGCCATCTTGCGAGACTGAACAACAGATGGTTCCGATTAGACGAGCCACTTGTGAGTGCATTCGTCGGCGGTGGCGTCCAGAGACGCACACTTTCCATATGCCGTTCGGAGAGTGCACGATCACACTTCAGGACGTGGCGTACCAGTTGGGGTTGCCAGTGGACGGACATTATGTCAGTGGTTGCCTGACGGATTTCCATGTATACATACAGGGTGGTCGGCCAGCTTGGCAGTGGTTCCAGGAGTTGCTGAGTGTGCTACCCCCCCCCCCGAGCCAAATTCAAAAGTTCGCAGTGAATTGCAGCTGGTTCCAGGAGACCTTCGGAGAGTGCCCCGAGGGGGCAGACGAGGAGACAGTTAGGCGCTTTGCCCGTGCCTATATCATGATGTTGTTGGGCACCCAGATTTTTGCCGACAAGTCCGGCAATCGTATTCACATCAGATGGCTACCGTACGTGGCTAGGCTTGAGGATATGGGTGGCTACAGTTGGGGGTCGGCCGCGCTTGCATGGCTATACCGGTGTATGTGCCGAGTGGCCAACAGACATGTCGTGAAGTTAGCTGGGCCGTTACAGTTACTTCAGTCCTGGATATTTTGGCGTTTTCCTAGATTTCGGCCTGATGGGTTTGATACGTTTAGCTGGCCCCTGGCATCCAGGTACGACTATCTCATTATATTATGTTTAATTAATCTATGAATTTAAGTTATCGCCTGCAATTCTTATTCTACCGCGTTACACTAATGATTGACTTCATAAATTAACGGCCTTTTCAGGTGGTCAGGTTACAATCCTGGGGTTAGCGAGAAGGGACCTCGGGTTCAGATGACCCGGCTGAGGATCGACATGTTACAGCCTAGGGATGTGAGTATGCTAAGCACCCATGTTTAGTCAATGTAATTTTAGACTTCCATAAATAGATCTTCTAATGTATTGGGGATTCTTTTTTCAGTTTATCTGGATGCCATATAGTAGACCAGAGGTCGTTCAGGTGGTCCATCCGGAGGTGTTGGAGCCTCGTCATACGGCTTTATGGCGTTCCGTTACCTCGCTGATATATTTTGCCGTGGTTGAGTGGCACCAGGTTGATCGGGTGTTACCACAGTTTGGAGGAGTACAGGCTTGCCCCCGTCCCGCCCTGAACAACGACTTCTTGATGTTGAAGGATGATAGAGGAGGTGATCGTTGGTTTCCATCCCAGTTACACCACTGGCATCTTCACTGGGAGACACGTGCGGAGCACGTCCTTCGGTTTGACGTTGTGCCGGACCCGGGGCCGTCACATGACTTCTTGGACTGGTGGCGTCAGCACGAAAAGAGGTTTTTGTCACCGGAGATGTTCTTGGGGGATCCTAGAGACATTCCTATTCCAGTTGAGGCTACACAGAGGGGTGTCAGAACAGTTCCCGACATGGACATAGTTGACGACGTTCCTGATAGGCGACGGGTTGGCAGGAGAGCTCGTGTAGGGACACGGCGTAGCGACCGGGAGTGGAGGAGGCTTGACCATGCTATCGAGGAGGGTAAGCAGGAAGGGATGGGTCGTGGACGAGGACGGCTGGTGCACGAAATTGTGATCATCAATGGTGCCATCATCATGGTACGCACAATTGTAATCTCAACTCTTTATCACAACTTCGCAAAACTAACCAGCAAGTGTACTGGGTCGTCCAAGTAATAAACCTTACGCGAGTAAGGGTCGATCCCACAGAGATTGTTGGTATGAAGCAAGTTATAGTCACCTTATAAATCTTAGTCAGGCAAACTCAAATGGTTATGGATGATGTATGAATAAAACATAAAAATAAAGATAGAGATACTTATGTAATTCATTGGTGAGAATTTCAGATAAGCGTATGGAGATGCTTTGTCCCTTCCGTCTCTCTGCTTTCCTACTGTCTTCATCCAATCCTTCTTACTCCTTTCCATGGCAAGCTGTATGTAGGGTTTCACCGTTGTCAGTGGCTACCTCCCATCCTCTCAGTCAAAATGTTCAATGAACCCTGTCACGGCACGGCTATTCAGCTGTCGGTTCTCGATCATGTCGGAATAGAATCTAGTGATTCTTTTGCGTCTGTCACTAACGCCCCACAATCGCGAGTTTGAAGCTCGCCACAGTCATTCAATCATTGAATCCTACTTAGAATACCACAGACAAGGTTTAGACCTTCCGGATTCTCTTGAATGCCGCCATCAGTTCTAGCTTATACCACGAAGATTCCGATTAAGAAATCCAAGAGATAAACATTCAAGCCTTGTTTGCTTGTAGAACAGAAGTGGTTGTCAGGCACTCGTTCATAAGTGAGAATGATGATGAGTGTCACATAATCATCACATTCATCATGTTCTTGGGTGCAAATGAATATCTTAGAACAAGAATAGGCTGAATTGAATAGAAGAACAATAGTAATTGCATTAATACTCGAGGTACAGCAGAGCTCTACACCTTAATCTATGGTGTGTAGAAACTCCACCGTTGAAAATACATAAGAACAAGGTCTAGGCATGGCCGTGAGGCCAGCCTCCCAATGATCTAAGATAGCATAAGAATAAAGATAGCTACCAAGATGAGAATACAATAGCAAAAGGTCTTATTTATAAAGAACTAGTACCCTAAGGTTTACAAAGATGAGTAAATGACATAAAAATCCACTTTCGGGCCCACTTGGTGTGTGCTTAGGCTGAGCATTGAAGCATTTTCATGTAGAGACTTCTCTTGGAGTTAAACGCCAGCTTTTGTGCCGGTTTGGGCGTTTAACTCCCATTCTTGTGCCAGTTCCAGCGTTTAACGCCGGGCAGTTTTGAGCTGATTTGAAACGCCGGTTTGGGCCATCAAATCTCGTGCAAAGTATAGATTATTATATATTGCTGAAAAGCCCAGGATGTCTACTTTCCAACGCCGTTGAGAGCGCGCCAATTAAGCTTCTGTAGCTCCAGAAAATCCACTTCGAGTGCAGGGAGGTCAGAATCCAACAGCATCTGCAGTCATTTTCAACCTCTGAATCAGATTTTTGCTCAGGTCCCTCAATTTCAGCCAGAAAATACTTGAAATCACAGAAAAACACACAAACTCATAGTAAAGTCCAGAAAAGTGAATTTTAACTAAAAACTAATAAAAATATACTAAAAACTAACTAAAACATACTAAAAACATACTAAAAACAATGCCAAAAAGCGTACAAATTATCCGCTCATCACAACACCAAACTTAAATTGTTGCTTGTCCTAAAGCAACTGATAATCAAATAAGATAAAAAGAAGAGAATATACAATGAATTCCAAAAACATCTATGAAGATCAGTATTAATTAGATGAGCGGGGCTTTTAGCTTTTTGCCTCTGAACAGTTTTGGCATCTCACTCTATCCTTTGGAATTCAGAATGATTGGCTTCTATAGGAACTCAGAATCCAGATAGTGTTATTGATTCTCCTAGTTAAGTATGATGATTCTTGAACACAGCTACTTATTGAGTCTTGGCCGTGGCCCAAAGCACTTTGTCTTCCAGTATTACCACCGGATACATACATGCCACAGACACATAATTGGGTGAACCTTTTCAGATTGTGACTCAGCTTTGCTAGAGTCCCCAATTAGAGGTGTCCAGGGTTCTTAAGCACACTCTTTTTGCCTTGGATCACAACTTTATTTCATCCTTTTTCTCTCTTTTTTTTTCGTTTTTTTTTTTTGAATATTCACTGCTTTTTCTTGCTTCAAGAATCATTTTTATGATTTTTCAGATCCTCAGTAACATGTCTCCTTTTTCATCATTCTTTCAAGAGCCAACATTCATGAACCACAAATTCAAAAGACATATGCACTGTTCAAGCATACATTCAGAAAACAAAAGTATTGCCACCACATCAAAATAATTAATCTGTTATAAAATTCAGAATTCATGCAATTCTTCTCTTTTTCTATTAAGAACATTTTTCATTTAAGAAAGGTGATGGATTCATAGGACATTCATAACTTTAAGGCATAGACATTAATGATCACAAGACACAAACATAGATAAACATAAGCATGATTTTTTGAAAAACAGAAAAGTAAAGAACAAGAAAATTAATGAACGGGTCCACCTTAGTGATGGCGGCTTGTTCTTCCACTTGAAGATCTTATGGAGTGCTTGAGCTCCTCAATGTCTCTTCCTTGCCTTTGTTGCTCCTCTCTCATGATTCTTTGATCTTCTCTAATTTCATGGAGGAGGATGGAATGTTCTTGGTGCTCCACCCTTAGTTGTCCCATGTTGGAACTTAACTCTCCTAGGGAGGTATTGATTTGCTCCCAATAGTTTTATAGAGGAAAGTGCATCCCTTGAGGCATCTCATGAATTTCATGATGAGAGGGGTCCCTTGTTTGCTCCATCCTTTTCTTAGTGATGGGCTTGTCCTCATCAATGGGGATGTCTCCCTCGATGTCAATTCCAACTGAATAACAGAGGTGACAAATGAGATGAGGAAAGGCTAACCTTGCCAAGGTAGAGGACTTATCCGCCACCTTATAAAGTTCTTGGGATATAACCTCATGAACTTCTATTTCTTATCCAATCATGATGCTATAAATCATGATAGCCCGGTCTATAGTAACTTCGGACTGGCTGCTAGTGGCAATGATTGAGCGTTGGATAAACTCCAACCATCCCCTAGCCACAGGCTTGAGGTCATGCCTTCTCAATTGAACCGGCTTTCCTCTTGAATCTCTCTTCCATTGGGCGACCTCTTCACAAATGACTGTGAGAACTTGGTCCAACCTTTGATCAAAGTTGACCCTTCTAGTGTAAGGGTGTTCATCTCCTTGCATCATGGGCAAGTTGAATGCCAACCTTACATTTTCCGGACTAAAATCCAAGTATTTCTCCCGAACCATTTTAAGCCAATTCTTTGGGTCCGGGTTCACACTTTGATCATGGTTCTTAGTGATCCATGCATTGGCATAGAACTCTTGAACCATTAAGATTCTGACTTGTTGAATGGGGTTGGTAAGAACTTCCCAACCTCTTCTTCGGATCTCATGTCGGATCTCCAGATATTCACTCTTTTTGAGTTTGAAAGGGACCTCGGGGATCACCTTCTTTAAGGCCACAACTTCATAGAAGTGGTCTTGATGCACCCTTGAGATGAATCTCTCCATCTCCCATGACTCGGAGGTGGAAGCTTTTGCCTTCCCTTTCCTCTTTCTAGAGGTTTCTCCGGCCTTGGATGCCATAAATGGTTATGGAAAAACAAAAAGCAATGCTTTTACCACACCACACTTAAAAGGTTTGCTCGTCCTCGAGCAAAAGAAGAAAAAAGAGAGTAGAAAAAGAATAAATGAAGGAGATGGAGATGGCTTTGTGGTTCGGCCAAAGGGGAAGAAGTAGTGTTTAGGTTGTGTGAAAATGAAGGATTGAAGATGGGTTTATATAGGAGTGGAGAGAGGGGTAGGGTTCGGTCATGTATGGGTGGGTTTGGGAGGGAAAGTGGTTTGAATTTGAATGGTGAGGTAGGTGGGGTTTTATGAAGGATGGATGTGAGTGGTGAAGAGAAAGATGGGATTTGATAGGTGAAGGGTTTTTGAGAAGAGGTGTTGAGGTGATTGGTGAATGGGTGAAGAAGAGAGAGAGTGGTGGGGTAGGTGGGGATCCTGTGGGGTCCACAGATCCTGAGGTGTCAAGGAAAAGTCATCCCTGCACCAAGTGGCGAGCAAAAAATGCCCTTTGTGCCAATACTGGCGTTAAACACCGGGCTGGTGCCCATTTCTGGCGTTTAACGCCAACTTCTTACCCTTTACTGGCGTTTAACGCCAGTCTGGTGCCCCTTTCTGGCGTTAAATGCCCATTTGCTAGCTTCACTGGCGTTTAAACGCCAGCAAGTTCTCCTCCAGGGTGTGTTGTTTTTCTTCATGTTTTTCTTTCTGTTTTTGCTTTTTCAATTGATTTTGTGACTTCTCATGATCATCAACCTACAGAAAACATAAAATAACAAAGGAAAATAGATAAAAATAACATTGGGTTGCCTCCCAACAAGCGCTTCTTTAATGTCAGTAGCTTGACAGAGGGCTCTCATGGAGCCTCACAGATGCTCAGAGCAATGTTGGCACCTCCCAACACCAAACTTAGAGTTTGACTGTGGGGGCTCTGTTTGGCTCTGTTTTGAGAGAAGCTCTTCATGCTTCCACTCCATGGTTACAGAGGGATATCCTTGAGCCTTAAACACAAGGGATTCTTCATTCACTTGAATGATCAATTCTCCTCTGTCCACATCAATCACAGCCTTTGTTGTGGCTAGGAAGGGTCTGCCAAGGATGATGGATTCATCCATGCACTTCCCAGTCTCTAGGACTATGAAATCAACAGGGATGTAATGGTCTTCAATCTTTACCAGAACATCATCTACAAGTCCATAAGCTTATTTTCTTGAATTGTCTGCCATCTCTAGTGAGATTTTTGCAGCTTGCACCTCAAAGATTCCTAGCTTCTCCATTACAAAGAGAGGCATGAGGTTTACACTTGACCCTAGGTCACACAAGGCCTTCTTGAAGGTCATGGTGCCTATGGCACAAGGTATTGAGAACTTTCCAGGATCTTATCTCTTTTGAGGTAGTTTCTGCCTAGACAAGTCATCCAATTCTTTGGTGAGCAAAGGGGGTTCATCCTCCCAAGTCTTATTACCAAATAACTTGTCATTTAGCTTCGTGATTGCTCCAAGGTATTTAGCAACTTGCTCTTCAGTGACATACTCATCCTCTTCAGAGGAAGAATACTCATCAGAGCTCATGAATGGCAGAAGTAAATCCAATGGAATCTCTATGGTCTCAGTAGGAGCCTCAGATTCCCATGGTTCCTCATTGGGGAACTCATTGGAGGCTAGTGGACGTCCATTGAGGTCTTCCTCAGTGGCGTTCACTGCCTCTCCCTTCTCTCCAAATTCGGCCATGTTGATGGCATTGCACTCTCCTTTTGGATTTTCTTCTGTATTGCTTGGAAGAGTACTAGGAAGGAGTTCAGTAATTTTCTTGCTCAGCTGACCCACTTGTGCCTCCAAATTTCTAATGGAGGATCTTGTTTCAGTCATGAAACTTTGAGTGGTTTTGATTAGATCAGAGACCATAGTTGCTAAGTCAGAGTGGTTCTGCTTAGAATTCTCTGTCTGTTGCTGAGAAGATGATGGAAAAGGCTTGCCATTGCTAAACCTGTTTCTTCCACCATTATTGTTGTTGAAACCTTGTTGAGGTCTCTGTTGATCCTTCCATGAAAGATTTGGATGATTTCTCCATGAAGGATTATAGGTGTTTTCATAGGGTTCTCCCATGTAATTCACCTCTTCCATTGAAGGGTTCTCAGGATCATAAGCTTCTTCTTCAGATGAAGCTTCCTTAGTATTGCCTGGTGCATTTTGCATTCCAGACAGGCTTTGAGAAATCATATTGACTTTCTGGGTCAATATTTTGTTCTGAGCCAATATGGCATTCAGAGTATCAATCTCAAGAACTCCTTTCTTCTGATTCGTCCCATTGTTCACAGGATTCCTTTCAGAAGTGTACATGAATTGGTTATTTGCAACCATTTCAATCAGCTCTTGAGCTTCTGCAGGCGTCTTCTTCAGATGAAGAGATCCTCCAGCAGAGCTATCCAAGGACATCTTCGATAGTTCAGACAGACCATCATAGAAGATACCTATGATGCTCCATTCAGAAAGCATGTCAGAAGGACACTTTCTGATTAATTGTTTGTATCTTTCCCAAGCTTCATAGAGGGATTCTCCTTCCTTCTGTCTGAAGGTTTGGACTTCCACTCTAAGCTTACTCAATTTTTGAGGTGGAAAGAACTTTGCCAAGAAGGCATTGACTAGCTTTTCCCAAGAGTTCAGGCTTTCTTTAGGTTGTGAGTCCAACCATATCCTAGCTCTGTCTCTTACAGCAAAAGGGAATAGCATAAGTCTGTAGACCTCAGGGTCAACCCCATTAGTCTTGATAGTGTCACAGATTTGCAAGAATTCAGCTAAAAACTGATGAGGATCTTCTAATGGAAGTCCATGGAACTTGCAATTCTGTTGCATTAGAGAAACTAATTGAGGCTTAAGCTCAAAGTTGTTTGCTCCAATGGCAGGGATAGAGATGCTTCTCCCATAGAAGTCGGGAGTAGGTGCAGTAAAGTCACCCAGCACCTTCCTTGCATTGTTGGCATTGTTGTTGTTTTCGGCTGCCTTGTCTTCTTCTTTGAAGATTTCTGTTAGGTCCTCTACAGAGAGTTGTGCCTTAGCTTCTCTTAGCTTTCGCTTCAAGGTCCTTTCAGGTTCAGGGTCAGCCTCAACAAGAATGCTTTTGTCTTTGCTCCTGCTCATATGAAAGAGAAAAAAACAAGAAAATATGGAATCCTCTACGTCACAGTATAGAGATTCCTTGAGGTGTCAGAGGAAAAGAAAAATAGAAGGCAGAAGTAGAAGAATTCGAACTTATCAAGAGAGATGGAGTTCGAATTGTTCATTGAGGAATAGTGTTAGTCCATAAATAGAAGGATGTGAGAAGAGGGGAAGTAATTTTCGAAAATTAAGTAAAAGATTTTGAAAACATTTTGAAAAACAATAATTGATTTTCGAAAACCAATAGTGGAAAAGAAATCAAGTGATTTTTGAAAAAGATTTTGAAATTAGAAATCAAAAAGATTTGATTGAAAACTATTTTGAAAAATATATGATTAAGAAGATATGATTGAAAAGTTATGGTTTTAAAAAGATGTGATTGAGAAGATATGATTTGAAAAGCAATTTAAAAAAGATTTGATTTTGAAAATTAATGACTTGGCTAACAAGAAAAGATATGATTCAAACATTAAACCTTTCTCAACAGAAAAGGCAACATACTTGAAATGTTGAATCAAATCATTAATTGATAGCAAGTATTTTTGAAAATGGAAAGAAATTGATTTTGAAAAAGATTTGATTGAAAAGATATGATTTGAAAAAGATTTGATTTTGAAAAATTTTGAAAACCTGAGAAAAATTTGAATTAAAAACAGAATCTTCCCTCTTGTGCCATCCTGGCGTTAAACGCCCAGAATGGTGCACATTCTGGCGTTTAACGCCCAAAGCACTACCCTTTTGGGCGTTAAACGCCCAGTCAGGCACCCTGGCTGGCGTTTAAACGCCAGTTTGCCTTCCTCACTGGGCATTTTGAACGCCCAGCCTTTTTTGTATAATTCCTCTGCTGTATGTTCTGAATCTTCAATTCTCTGTATTATTGACTCGAAAATACACAAATTAAAATTGTTTTTGGATTTTTAATAATGAGGAATAATCAAAATGCAACTAAAATCAAATAACAATGCATGCAAGACACCAAACTTAGCAGTTTGTATACTACTGACACTAACAAAATGAGAATGCACATAACAAAACACTCAAGTCAAGAGAATTCAAGATCAGAGCAATGAAATCATCAAGAACATCTTGAAGATCACTTAAGACACATGGATGAATGCAAGAAAAATAGAAACATGCAATTGACACCAAACTT
The DNA here is from genome assembly GCF_003086295.3 of Arachis hypogaea. Classification (NCBI taxonomy): domain Eukaryota; kingdom Viridiplantae; phylum Streptophyta; class Magnoliopsida; order Fabales; family Fabaceae; genus Arachis; species Arachis hypogaea. The sequence continues at coordinate 90,421,541 of NC_092044.1, read as the reverse complement.
AAAATGAGACTCTAGACTCAACAAGAAACATAAAATATTTTTGGTTTTTTATGATTTTGTAAATTTTTTTTGGATTTTTTGAAATTTAAGTGGAAAAAGAAAATAAACATATCAAAATTCTTAATGAGAATTCCAGGAATCATGCAATGTTATTCTAAAGCTTCAGTCTAAAGGAATTAGACATGGCTAGTCAAGCTTCAGCAGGACATTACATTCAAGAGCTAAATTGATGAAGATCAATCAGCTTTGGTGATGATAAGAACATCACCTTGAAACACTAGAATTCATTCTTAAGAACTCTGAAGAAAAATGCCTAATCTAAGCAACAAGATCAACCGTCAGTTGTCCAAACCCAACAATCCCCGGCAACGGCGCCAAAAACGTGGTGCACGAAATTGTGATCATCAATGGCACCATCAACATGGTACGCACAATTGTAATCTCAACTCTTTATCACAACTTCGCACAACTAACCAGCAAGTGTAATGGGTCGTCCAAGTAATAAACCTTACGCGAGTAAGGGTCGATCCCACAGAGATTGTTGGTATGAAGCAAGCTATAGTCACCTTGTAAATCTTAGTCAGGCAAACTCAAATGGTTATGGATGATGTATGAATAAAACATAAAGATAAAGATAGAGATACTTATGTAATTCATTGGTGAAAATTTCAGATAAGCGTATGGAGATGCTTTGTCCCTTCCGTCTCTCTGCTTTCCTACTATCTTCATCCAATCCTTCTTACTCCTTTCCATGGCAAGCTGTATGTAGGGTTTCACCGTTGTCAGTGGCTACCTCCCATCCTCTCAGTGAAAATGTTCAACGCACCCTGTCACGCCACGGCTATTCAGCTGTCGGTTCTCGATCATGTCGGAATAGAATCCAGTGATTCTTTTGCGTCTGTCACTAACGCCCCACAATCGCGAGTTTGAAGCTCGTCACAGTCATTCAATCATTGAATCCTACTCAGAATACCACAGACAAGGTTTAGACCTTCCGGATTCTCTTGAATGCCGCCATCAGTTCTAGCTTATACCACGAAGATTCCGATTAAGAAATCCAAGAGATAAACATTCAAGCCTTGTTTGCTTGTAGAACAGAAGTGGTTGTCAGGCACTCGTTCATAAGTGAGAATGATGATGAGTGTCACATAATCATCACATTCATCATGTTCTTGGGTGCAAATGAATATCTTAGAACAAGAATAGGCTGAATTGAATAGAAGAACAATAGTAATTGCATTAATACTCGAGGTACAGCAGAGCTCCACACCTTAATCTATGGTGTGTAGAAACTCCACCATTGAAAATACATAAGAACAAGGTCTAGGCATGGCCGTGAGGCCAGCCTCCCAATGATCTAAGATAGCATAAGAATAAAGATAGCTACCAAGATGAGAATACAATAGCAAAAGGTCTTATTTATAAAGAACTAGTAGCCTAAGGTTTACAAAGATGAGTAAATGACATAAAAATCCACTTCCGGGACCACTTGGTGTGTGCTTGGGCTGAGCATTGAAGCATTTTCGTGTAGAGACTTCTCTTGGAGTTAAACGCCAGCTTTTGTGCCGGTTTGGGCGTTTAACTCCCATTCTTGTGCCACTTCCAGCGTTTAACGCCGGGCAATTTTGAGCTGATTTGGAACGCCGGTTTGGGCCATCAAATCTCGGGCAAAGTATGGACTATTATATATTGCTGGAAAGCCCAGGATGTCTACTTTCCAACTCCGTTGAGAGCGCGCCAATTAAGCTTCTGTAGCTCCAGAAAATCCACTTCGAGTGCAGGGAGGTCAGAATCCAACAGCATCTGCAGTCATTTTCAGCCTCTGAATCAAATTTTTGCTCAGGTCCCTCAATTTCAACCAGAAAATACCTAAAATCACAAAAAAACACACAAACTCATGGTAAAGTCCAGAAAAGTGAATTTTAACTAAAAACTAATAAAAATATACTAAAAACTAACTAAAACATACTAAAAACATACTAAAAATAATGCCAAAAAGCGTACAAATTATCCGCTCATCAACGGCGTCGTGGCGGCCAACGGAGAGGGGCTGTAGCGCACCATATCGGGGGTGATCATAGTGACGATGCCGTTGCGGGGGGTGCTGCTCATGGTGGTGTTATACCCGATGCTGGCAGAGCTGCTAGAGAGTTACATGGGTCGATTATGGGAGATCCTTCGGGTCATGTTGACACTGGACTGGGGGACGAGCCTCTCGGAGATTACTTTGTTGGTGTTCCCAGCGACGATCATTGATGAGCAGATAATTTATACGCTTTTTGGCATTGTTTTTAGGTAGTTTTTAGTATGATCTAGTTACTTTTAGGGATATTTTCATTGGTTTTTATGCTAAATTCACATTTCTGGACTTTACTATGAGTTTGTGTGTTTTTCTGTGATTTCAGGTAATTTTTTGCTGAAATTGAGGGACCTGAGCAAAACTCTGATAAGGAGGCTGACAAAGGACTGCTGATGCTGTTGGAATCTGACCTCCTTGCACTCGAAATGGATTTTCTAGAGCTAAAGAACTCCAAATGGTGCGCTCTCAAAGGCGTTGGAAAGTAAACATCCAGAGCTTTCCAGCAATATATAATAATTCATACTTTATTCGTGATTAGATGACGTAAACTGGCGCTCAACGCCAGTTCCATGTTGCTGTCTGGAGTCAAACGCCAGAAACACGTCACGAACCAGAGTTGAACGCCCAAAACACGTTACAACTTGGCGTTCAACTCCAAGAGAAGCCTCAGCTCGTCGATAGATCAAGCTCAACCCAAACATACACCAAGTGGGCCCTGGAAGTGGATTTATGCATCAATTACTTACTCTTGTAAACCCTAATAGCTAGTCTAGTATAAATAGGATAGTTTTCTATTACATTAGACATCTTGGGACGTTTAGTTCTCAGATCATAGGGGCTGGTCATTCGGCCATGCCTGGACCTTTCACTTATGTATTTTCAACGGTGGAGTTTCTACACACCATAGATTAAGGGTGTGGAGCTCTGCTGTACCTCAAGTTTCAATGCAATTACTATTATTTTCTATCCAATTCGATTTATTCCTATTCTAAGATATTCGTTGCACTTCAACTTGATGAATGTGATGATCCGTGACACTCATCATCATTCTCACCTATGAACACGCGTCATTGACAACCACTTCCGTTCTACCTTAGACCGGGTGCATATCTCTTGGATTCCTTAATCAGAATCTTCGTGGTATAAGCTAGAATTGATAGCGGCATTCATGGAAATCCGGAAATTCTAACCTTGTCTGTGGTATTCCGAGTAGGATTCCGGGATTGAATGACTGTGACGAGCTTCAAACTCCTGAAGGCTGGGCATTAGTGACAGACGCAAAAGAATCACTGGATTCTACTCCAACCTGATTGAGAACCGACAGATGATTAGCCATGCTGTGACAGAGCATTTAGACCATTTTCACTGAGAGGATGGGATGTAGCCATTGACAACAGTGATGCCCTACATACAGCTTTCCATGGAAAGGAGTAAAAAGGATTGTATGAATGTAATAAGAAAGTAGAGATTCAGAAGGAACACAGCACCCCCAAGCACCTATCTGAAATTCCCACCATTGGATTACATGAGTAACTTTATCTTTATTTCCTGTTTATTTTATTTATCTTTTGAATATCTAATCCAATCATATTTGAATCAGCCTGACTGAGATTTACAAGATGACCATAGATTGCTTCATACCAACAATCTCCGTGGGATCGACCCTTACTCACGTAAGGTATTACTTGGACGACCCAGTGCACTTGCTGGTTAGTTGTGCGGAGTTGTGACTAAGTGTAATTCACATGTGAGAGCTACCAAGTCATTGGAGCCATTGTTGATGATCACAATTTCGTGCACCAAGTTTTTGGCGCCGTTGCCGGGGATTGTTCGAGTTTGGACAACTAACGGTTCATCTTGTTGCTCAGAATTAGGTAATTTTCTTTTTATTTTCTTTTCAAAAAAGTTTTCAAAAATCCTTCAAAAATTTTTCTTTATTTTCGTTTTTCTAAAGAATATTTTCGAAAAAAATAAAAGAAAATACAAAAAAATCATAAAATCATAAAAATAAAAAATATTTTGTGTTTCTTATTTGAGTATTGAGTCAATTTTTAAGTTTAGTGCCAATTGCATGCTTTTAAAATTTATGCATTTTTTCGAAAATTTCATGCATTCATAGTGTTCTTCATGATCTTCAAGTTGTTCTTCGTAAGTCTTCTTATTTGATCTTGATGATTTCTTGTTTTGTGTTGTTTCTTGTTTTTCATATGCATTTTTCGTTTGTTAGAGTCCATGCATTAAAGATTTCTATGTTTGGTGTCTTGCATGTTTTCTTTGCATCAAAAATTTTTCAAAATTATGTTCTTGATGTTCATCATGATCTTCAAAGTGTTCTTGGTGTTCATCTTGACATTCATAGTGTTCTTGCATGCATCTTGTGTTTTGATCCAAAATTTTCATATTTTGGGTCACTTTTGTGTTTTTCTCTCTCATCATCAAAAATTCAAAAATAAAAAAAATATCTTTTCCTTATTTCTCTTCAAATTTTTGAAATTTTGGGTTGACTTGGTCAAAAAATTTTAAAAATTAGTTGTTTCTAACAAGTCAAGTCAAATTTTCAATTTTAAAAATCTTATCTTTTCAAAACTTTTTCAAATCAAATCTTTTTCATTTTTATCTTATTAATTTCGAAAATTTCAAAATATTTTTTCAAAAATTTTTTTCTTAATTTTATTTCAAAATTTCGATATTACACTAACAATTAATGTGATTGATTCAAAAATTTGAAGTTTGTTACTTTCTTGTTAAGAAAGGTTCAATCTTTAAATTCTAGAATCCTATCTTTTTAGTTTCTTGTTAGTTAAGTAATCAATTTTAATTTCAAAAATTAAATCTTTTTCAAAATATCTTTTTCTTAAAAATCTTATATTTTTATCATATCTTTTTATCATATCTTTTTATCATATCTTTTATCATATCCTTTTCAAAATTTTATCTTTTTTCAAAAATTTGATTTCAAAATATCTTATCTAACTTCTTATCTTCTTATCTTTTTAAATTTGATTTTAATATCTTTTTCAACTAACTATTTGACTTTTTCTTTGTTTCTTATCTTTTTCAAAACCACCTAACTACTTTTCCCTCTCTAATTTTTGAAAATACCTCCCTTTTTTTCAAAAAATTTTTTTAATTAACTAATTGTTTTAAATTTTAATCTTAATTCTATCTTATCTTTTATTTTCGAAAATCATTTAACTTCTTTTCAAATTTATTTTCGAAATTCCTTCCCTCTCCTCTTCTTCTATTTATTTATTTATTTACTAACACTTCTCTTCACCTCTCTTCATCTCAAATCACTACCCCTACCTTTACCCTTTATTCAGACTATTCATTCTTCATCACTCCTATTCCCTTTCTTCTTCTACTAACATAAAGAAATCTCTATACTGTGACATAGAGGATTCCTCTTCTTTTCTTGTTCTCTTCTCTTTCATATGAACAGGAATAAGGAAAAAGGCATCTTTGTCGAAGCTGATCCAGAACCTGAAAGGACTCTGAAGAGAAAACTAAGAGAAGCTAAATTACAACAATCCAGAGACAACCTTTCTGAAACTTTCGAACAAGAAAAGGAGATGGCAGCGGAACCCAACAACAATAATGCAAGGAGAATGCTAGGTGATTTCACTAAACCAACGTCCAAATTTGATGGAAGAAGCATCTCCATTCCGGCCATTGGAGCAAACAATTTTGAGCTGAAACCTCAATTAGTTGCTCTAATGCAACAGAACTGCAAGTTTCATGGACTTCCATCTGAAGATCCTTACCAGTTTTTAACTGAGTTCTTGCAGATTTGTGAGACTGTAAAGACGAATGGAGTAGATCCTGAAGTCTACAGGCTCATGCTTTTCCCTTTTGCTGTAAGAGACAGAGCTAGAACATGGTTGGACTCACAACCTAAAGATAGCCTGGACTCCTGGGATAAGCTGGTCACGGCCTTCTTGGATAAATTCTTTCCTCCTCAAAAGCTGAGCAAGCTTAGAGTGGATGTTCGGACCTTCAAACAAAAAGATGGTGAATCCCTCTATGAAGCTTGGGAAAGATACAAGCAGATGACCAAAAAGTGCCCTTCTGACATGTTTTCAGAATGGACCATATTAGATATATTCTATTATGGTCTATCTGAGTTTTCCAAGATGTCATTGGACCATTCTACAGGTGGATCCATTCACCTAAAGAAAACACCTGCAGAAGCTCAAGAACTTATTGACATGGTTGCAAATAACCAATTTATGTACACTTCTGAGAAGAATTCCGTGAATAGTGGGACGCCTCAGAGGAAGGGAGTTCTTGAAATTGATGCTCTGAATGCCATATTAGCTCAGAACAAAGTGTTGACTCAGCAAGTCAACATGATTTCTCAAAGTCTGAATGGATGGCAAAATGCATCCAACAGTACTAAAGAGGCAGCTTCTGAAGAAGCTTATGATCCTGAAAACCCTGCAATGGCAGAGGTTAGCTACATGGGTGAACCTTATGGAAACACCTATAATTCATCATGGAGAAATCATCCAAATTTCTCATGGAAGGATCAACAAAAGCCTCAACAAGGCTTTAATAATGGTAGAAGAAACATGCTAAGCAATAACAAGCCTTTTCCATCATCTTCTCACCAACAGAGAGAGAATTCTGAACAGAGCCCCTCTAACCTATCAAACATAGTCTCTGATCTGTCTAAGGCCACTTTAAGTTTCATGAGTGAAACAAGATCCTCCATTAGAAATTTGGAGGCACAAGAGGGCCAGCTGAGTAAGAAAATCATTGAAACTCCTCCCAGTATTCTCCCAAGCAATACAGAAGAAAATCCAAAAGGAGAGTGCAAGGCCATTAATGTAATCAATATGGCCGAATGCACAAGGGAGGAGAAGGACAAAAATCCTAGTAAGGAAGACCTCCTGGGACGTCTCTCAAACAAGAAGGAGTTCCCTATTAAGGACCTAAAGGAATCTGAGGCTCATATAGAGACCATAGAGATTCCACTAAATCTCCTTCTGCCATTCATGAGCTCTAAAGACTATTCTTCCTCAGAAGAGGATGAAGATATGACTGGAGAGCAAGTTGCTCAATATCTAGGAGCCATCATGAAGCTGAATGCCAAGTTGTTTGGTAATGAGACTTGGGAAGGTGAACCTCCCTTGCTCATTAGTGAACTAGATACATGGGTTTAGAAAATCTTACCTCAAAAGAGACAAGATCCTGGCAAATTCTTAATACCCTGTACCATAGGCACCATGACCTTTGAAAAGGCTCTGTGTGACCTGGGGTCAGTCATAAATCTTATGCCACTCTCTGTAATAAAGAAATTAGGGATCATTGAGGTACAGCCTTCCTTATTCTCATTACAATTGGTAGACAAGTCAATAAGACATGCTTATGGATTAGTAGAGGACGTGTTAGTAAAGGTTGAAGGCCTTTACATCCCTGCTGATTTCATAATCTTAGACACTAGGAAGGAAGGAGATGAATGCATCATCCTTGGAAGACCTTTCCGAGCCACAGCAGGTGCTGTCATTGATGTTAACAGAGGAGAATTAGTGATTCAATTGAATGGGGACTACCTTGTGTTTAAGGCACACGGCTATCCTTCTGTAACAAGGGAGAGTAAGCATGCAGAGCTTCTCTCAATACAGAGTCAAACAGAGCCCCCACAATCAAACTCTAAGTTTGGTGCTGGGAGGCCATAACCAAACTCTAAGTTTGGTGTTGAACCCCCATATCCAAACTCTAAGTTTGGTGTTGGGAGTCCACAACATTGACCTGATCACCTTTGTGGCTCCATGAGAGCCCACTGTCAAGCTATTGACATTAAAGAAGCGCTTGTTGGGAGGCAACCCAATTTTTATTTATCTAATTTTATTTTTATTTTTATTGTATTTTGGGTTTTGGTAGGTTCATGATCATGAGGAGTCACGAAAAAAATATTAAAATTAAAAACAGAATCAAAAACAGCAGAAGAAAAATCACACCCTGGAGGAAGAACTTACTGGCGTTTAAACGCCAGTAAGGTGCATCTGGCTGGCGTTCAACGCCAGAACAAAGCATGGATCTGGCGCTGAACGCCAGAAACAAGCAACATCCTGGCGTTTGGACGCCAGGAATGTGCCCTGAAGAAAGCTGGCACTGAACGCCAGTAACAAGCATGGAACTGGCGTTCAACGCCAGAAACATGCTACACATGGGCGTTGAACGCCCAGAACGTAAATCACTTCGGCGTTTAAACGCCAGAATGGTATGCTAAGGCATTTTACATGCCTAATTGGTGCAGGGATGTAAATCTTTGACACCTCAGGATCTGTGGACCCCACAAGATCATCTCAGGATCTGTGGACCCCACAGGATCCCCACCTAACATATTCTCCCCTCTTCTCAACATTCATTCTCTCTTTCCAATAAACACTCTTCCCCAAAACCCTTCACCAATCACCTCAATCTCTCTTCCCAATTACCCCCTTCACCACTCACATCCATCCACTCTTCCCCATAAACCCCACCTACCTTTAAAATTAAAAAATCTTTCCCACCCAAACCCACCCTAAATGGCCGAACCTACCCTCTCCCCCCTCCCTATATATACCCCTCCATTGTACTTCATTTTCACACAACACAACCCCCTCTTCTATACCTTGGCCGAAACCTACACCTCCCCTTCTCCTCCTTCCTTTCTTCTTCTTCTTCTTCTCTTCTTTCTTCTCTTCTCGAGGGTGAGCAATATTTTAAGTTTGGTGTGGTAAAAGCATAAGCTTTTTGTTTTTCCATAACCATTGATGGCACCCAAGGCCGGAGAATCCTCTAGAAAAGGGAAAGGGAAGACAAAAGCTTCCACCTCCGAGTCATGGGAGATGGAAAGATTCATCTCCAAAGCCCATCAAGACCACTTCTATGATGTTGTGGCCAAGAAGAAGGTGATCCCTGAGGTCCCTTTCAAGCTCAAGAAAAATGAGTATCCAGAGATCCGACATGAGATCCAAAGAAGAGGTTGGAAAGTTCTAACCAACCCCATTCAACAAGTCAAAATTTTAATGGTTCAAGAGTTCTATGCCAATGCATGGATCACTAGGAACCATGATCAAAATATGAACCCAAGTCCAAAGAATTTTCTTACAATGGTTCGGGGAAAATACTTAGATTTTAGTCCAGAAAAAGTGAGGTTGGCATTCCACTTGCCCATGATGCAAGGAGATGAACGCCCCTACACTAGAAGGGTCAACTTTAATCAAAGTTTGGACCAAGTCTTTATGAACATATGTGTGGAAGGAGCTCAATGAAAAAGAGACTCCAAAGGCAAGCCAGTTCAACTAAGAAGACTGGACCTCAAGCCTGTGGCTAGAGGATGGTTGGAGTTCATTCAACGCTCCATCATTCCCACTAGCAACCGATCTGAAGTCACTGTGGATCGGGCCATCATGATTCATAGCATCATGATTGGAGAGGAAATAGAAGTTCATGAAGTCATCTCCCATGAATTCTACAAAATAGCCGATAAGTCCTCTACTTTGGCAAGGCTAGCTTTTCCTCATCTTATTTGCCATCTATGTTACTCAGCTGGAGTTATCATAGAAGGAGACATCCTCATTGAGGAGGACAAGTCCATCACTAAGAAAAGGATGGAGCAAACAAGAGAGCCCACTCATGGAGCCCAAGGGACGCATGAGGAAGCTCATCACCAAGAAATCCCAGAGATGCCTCAAGGGATGCACTTTCCACCCAACAACTATTGGGAACAACTCAACACTTCCTTAGAAGATTCGAGTTACAATGTGGAACAATTAAGGGTGGAATATCAAGAGCACTCCATCATTCTCCATGAAATAAGAGAAGATCAAAGAGCAATGAGGGAGGAGCAACAAAGGCAAGGAAGGGACATAGAAGAGCTTAAGGACATCATTGGTCCTTCAAGAAGAAGACGCCGCTAAGGTGGACTCATTCCTTGTTCTTATTTCTCTGTTTTTCGATTTCTATGCTTCATGTCTATTTATGTTTTGTGTCTCTACTTCATGATCATTAGTATGTAGTAACTATGTCTTAAGGCTATAAATAATTCCATGAATCCTTCACCTCTCTTAAAAAAATGTTTCTAATTCAAAAGAACAAGAAGTACATGAATTTTGAAAATTGTCCTTGAATTTAATTTAATTATATTGATGTGGTGACAATACTTTTTATTTTCTGAATGAATGCTTAAACAGTGCATATTTTTTATCTTGTTGTTTATGAATGTTAAATTTGTTGGCTCTTGAAAGAATGATGAACAAAGAGAAATGTTATTGATGATCTGAAAAATCATGAAATTGATTCTTGAAGCAAGAAAAAGCAGTGAAAAAACAAAAGCTTGCGAAAAAAAATCGAAAAAAAATAAAAAGAAAAAAAAGCAAGCAGAAAAAGCCAATAGCCCTTAAAATCAAAAGGCAAGGGTAAAAGGATCCAAGGCTTTGAGCATCAAAGGATAGGAGGGCCCGAGGAAATAAAATCCAGGCCTAAGCGCCTAAATCAAGCAGTCCCTAACCATGTGCTTGTGGCATGAAGGTCCAAGTGAAAAGCTTGAGACTGAGTGGTTAAAGTCGTGATCCAAAGCAAAAAGAGTGTGCTTAAGAGCTCTGAACACCTCTAACTGGGGACTCTAGCAAAGCTGAGTCACAATCTGAAAAGGTTCACCCAATTATGTGTCTGTGGCATTTATGTATCCGGTGGTAATACTGGAAAACAAAATGCTTAGGGCCACGGCCAAGACTCATAAAAGTAGCTGTGTTCAAGAATTAACATACTTAACTAGGAGAATCAATAACACTATCCGAAATTCTAAGTTCCTAGAGAAGCCAATCATTCTAAACTTCAAGGGAAAAAGTGAGATGCCAAAACTATTCAGAAGCAAAAAGCTACAAGTCCCGCTTATCTAATTAGAATTAATATTCATTGATATTTTGGAATTTATAGTATATTCTCTTCTTTTCATCCTAGTTGATTTTCAGTTGCTTGGGGACAAGCAATATTTTAAGTTTGGTGTTGTGATGAGCGGATAATTTGTACGCTTTTTGGCATTATTTTTAGGTAGTTTTTAGTATGGTCTAGTTACTTTTAGGGATGTTTTCATTGGTTTTTATGCTAAATTCACATTTCTGGACTTTACTATGAGTTTGTGTGTTTTTCTGTGATTTCAGGTAATTTCTGGCTAAAATTGAGGGACCTGAGCAAAACTCTGATAAGGAGGCTGACAAAGGACTGCTGATGCTGTTGGAATCTGACCTCCCTGCACTCGAAATGAATTTTCTGGAGCTACAAAACTCCAAATGGCGCGCTCTCAACGGCGTTGGAAAGTAGACATCCAGAGATTTCCAGCAATATATAATAGTTCATACTTTATTCGTGTTTAGATGACGTAAACTGGCGCTCAATGCCAGTCCATGTTGCTGTCTGGAGTCAAACGCCAGAAACACGTCACGAACCAGAGTTGAACGCCGAAAACACGTTACAACTTGGCGTTCAACTCCAAGAGAAGCCTCAGCTCGTGGATAGATCAAGCTCAGCCCAAACATACACCAAGTGGGCCCTGGAAATAGATTTATGCATCAATTACTTACTCTTGTAAACCCTAGTAGCTAGTCTAGTATAAATAGGATAGTTTTCTATTGTATTAGACATGTTGGGACGTTTAGTTCTCAGATCATGGGGGCTGGCCATTCGACCATGCCTGGACCTTTCACTTATGTATTTTCAACGGTGGAGTTTCTACACACCATAGATTAAGGGTGTGGAGCTCTGCTGTACCTCAAGTTTCAATGCAATTACTATTATTTTCTATCCAATTCGATTTATTCCTGTTCTAAGATATTCGTTGCACTTTAACTTGATGAATGTGATGATCTGTGACACTCATCATCATTCTCACCTATGAACGCGCGTGATTGACAACCACTTCCGTTCTACCTTAGACCGGGCGCATATCTCTTGGATTCCTTAATCAGAATCTTCGTGGTATAAGCTAGAATTGATGGTGGCATTCATGGGAATCCAGAAAGTCTAACCTTGTTTGTGGTATTCTGAGTAGGATTCCGGGATTGAATGACTTTGACGAGCTTCAAACTCCTGAAGGCTGGGCGTTAGTGACAGACGCAAAAGAATCACTGGATTCTACTCCAACCTGATTGAGAACTGACAGATGATTAGCCGTGCTGTGACAGAGCATTTGGACCATTTTCACTGAGAGGATGGGATGTAGCCATTGACAACGGTGATACCCTACATACAGCTTGCCATGGAAAGGAGTAAGAAGGATTAGATGAATGTAATAAGAAAGTAGAGATTCGGAAGGAACACAACACCTCCATGCACCTATCTGAAATTCCCACCATTGGATTACATGAGTAACTTTATCTTTATTTCCTGTTTATTTTATTTATCTTTTGAATATCTAATCCAATCATATTTGAATCAGCCTGACTGAGATTTACAAGATGACCATAGATTGCTTCATACCAACAATCTCCGTGGGATCGACCCTTACTCACGTAAGGTATTACTTGGACGACCCAGTGCACTTGCTGGTTAGTTGTGCGGAGTTGTGACTAAGTGTAATTCACGTGTGAGAGCTACCAAGTCATTGGAGCCATTGTTGATGATCACAATTTCGTGCACCAATCATACACTACATGAGAGTACACCATGGGTCAGTCCGGGCACCATGTATTTAGACTTTCTTGCCGGTGATGGTCTTGATGCTGACTACAGTGGGGACCACTTCCTTGACGAGATCACTGCCATCATGCAGGAGGATGAGGCTGCCCGTCGAGTTGGTTAGACTTCGGGGTCACAGGCACATTTAGATGTAGATCTGAATGAGCCTCCATCCGTACCTCAGACTGAGCATTTTGTCCTGGGCGGTACACCACCATCAGCAGCTTGTGCTGGATCACAGTCAGTTATCGGGCCTTCTTCATCCCGACCGTTACATATCCAGCCTACCAGACTTGCCTAGCCACCCCAGGATGATGAGGAGGATGACATAGAGGATGAGGAGCCGCTGATCTGGAGAGGTCATAGTACACGGGTTCCTCGACGTTGCTTCACGGGATCGCATCTTTTTAGATGATTTGTGTAGTGTCTTGTTTGTTAGTTCATTGTTGGTGTCGATTGTTACATACTTATGTTTATGTATTTCCGTTATCACTATTGTATGTACTAGTCATTTACTTCATCAGATGATGTCTGTATGTTTATTAGTGGTTACATTGTATCAGGCACTATGAGAACTTTGTTACTTTGTTTATTTATATTAGTTTCGTTACTTACCTTGCAAAATCCGTTAATTTAGAGAATCCTTTTTAATGTTTATGCTACGTACTTTTTGAGAGCAACTCACGTTCATCACGTATATACATAGGCTTGGAACACACTAATTCGAAACAACCAAAGTTGAACTATATACACATAATTCGAATCAGGTTAATTCGAACTCCCTCTAGTCACGTTTGCCTACTAGTTCGAATCAACTTGATTCGATTTATGCTTCACTAATTCGAATCTACTTGATTCGAATTACATGCAATTTGTCTCAAACGTAATTCGAATCAAGTTGTTTTGAATTACTTGCATTTGGAGTTCGAATCATGTTGATTCGAATTATATATATTGGCTACTTGGTGGATTGCTGAAAAATTTCTTGTTTTGGCTGATTTAGGTAATAAAGATCTCTCTTTGATTTATTTAGGTTTTTTACCCTAAATTTTAAGATTTAGATTTCTTGAATTTTTCCTTTTTAAATTTATTTTATGATTATTATAATTTTGGGATCTGATTATACTTTAAAAAAAATTCAAAAAGTATAGTAAACTATGATCACGATTTTAAAAAAGAATAACCATAGAGTAAACTATGATCACGATTTTTGAGTAGGATGACCATAGCTAAGTTATGGTCATAGTAAAAACCATGACTATAAATTAAGTTATGGTAACAGTTTTACAAAAGGGCGAGTAAGTTATGGTCACGGTAAAAAAAACGTGGTTTAAAGTACCAAAATTTAAATAATGCAATCGTGATCATAGAAATCATGACCATAAGATAAAAAATCATAACCATAGATCTATGGCCATAGTAGAGTAAGTTATGATAGAAAAATCATGACCATAAATAAAAAACTATAACTATAAATTTATAATCATTTTTTTATCAATTATGGTCACAATTTTTTACTGTAACCATAAATTTTTTTATTTTTTTATTTTTGTAGTAATTGATCAAATTTAAATGTTAATTCAAAATGAGAATCCGAGATATAACGTTATACCGTCCGAATTATTAGGGGTTAGGTTCAGTATAAAAATTAAAAAAATGCAACCATTGATTGCTGGAGCATCCCATTCCAACAACTTTTCTCATGCATCAATGCCTAATACACACGTCAAATGTACAATCGGGCATTAAAAATTCATTTGTCAAGTATGAAATATATATTGTTGTCAATGGGAATGGTTACTTTACTGTTTTGATATGAAAACTTGAAATGTGCTGGTCTTGTGCTCTTCTTATACAAACATCTGTCTCATGCTTCCATTGTATATTGGCAAGGATAACAATAATTATTAGCTAAAGACAAAATGGAGTTACTTTCGTACTAAAACGTCAAAATTTGAACTTAAGTGCAATTATTGTGAGAGTTAGGTATTGTTCTTATTAAAGTTACGAAGAAGAGAAAGTATTAGGTAAAATATGCTCACATTATTCACACTTTTGGATAAACAAATATTTTCAGACTCACCTCGTACTCTCGTAAGTCGCATTACTTTATATCACATCTTAAACACATCTTGATGATAATGAGTTAATGACTGATTCAGTAGATTTGTTATTGTATCCAGCTATATTTTAACTATATATATAAACTTCAAAATTGAAAAACAAAACTTATTTAGGGTATATATTATCAATTAAAATAATTTTATTATCTTCTTCTTTTCCAAAATTAGAAGTGAGATTTAAATTCAAAATCTTTTAATAAAAAGAAAAAAAATACACCATTTGAATTATATAATTTATTGATAATTAACTAAAATAGCTTTGTTAATTTGATGTGCGTAAAATAATTTTACTCCCTGAAATAAAATTTGAGTGTTGTTTAAAAAAATTATGAAAGATATAACAAAAGGTGATAATTAATAAATATTTTATTAATATAAAAATAAAAAATACAATATTATTATTTTCTCTTACAACAGAAAGAGCTTATGGAAGATAGTAAAAATGACTTTAATTCTTCATATACTATTTTGTTAAAATTTTATTCGTTAAACTATATTTTTAACATTTCTTGTGATAGTGCCCAGATCTTGGATTATGCATTAAGGACTGAACTTTAATCAAGTTCAACCCCAAGAAAATAAACCCAATAACTAAATTAAGAAGCATGGCGATAGAGCAGCTTCTTTGAGTTGATGACTTGATGCCTCTTAAGTCTTCACCAGAGTAGCAAATAAAATTAAAATTATAGACTGAAGTCTGAATAAGAATTAAATAAAATAAAAGAGAACCTGCAGGCAATTTACTTAAATAAATTATTTTGAGAAAGAAATTACCCAATTGTTCTAGTTGCAAAAATATTACACTTTAGTCCAATTTTATTTCTGTATAATTCATTGGAGCCTTCTACGAATTATTTATTTCAACATGGTTTGTTGCACCCTAAAACGGATTAAAAGGAGATAGGAGGTCAATATATAGTTCGCTGTATTTTAAAAATTTTGGAATACTGCATTTTAAATATATATATATATATATATATATATATATATATATATATATATATATATGTATATATATTAAAAATTTAATTTGTTCACGTCACTCACGTTAAAGCTATTATATTTATGATCCCTCAAACGAATTTCCACCTTTTTCATAATTCGCTGCTGCATTTCACTTTCAACTACAAAGTCCTTTTAGTTCCCTGCAGCCTCCAATAAACTATGTTGACGATCTTCTATCTCTTTTTAATTTGTTTTAGAGTGGAACAAACTATGTTCAAATAGATAATCTGTAAAAGACTCCAACTAATTACCAAAAAAATAAAACATTATCAAAATATAACCATTTTGCAATTAGAATAATTGATAATATTTCTCTCAAAACAAATTGTTTATGTAAATTGCCTAGAGAACCTATTATATTCCAATTGATAATACTTTTATTTACAAGAATTTAAGATAATTTAGTTATATTATTATTATCTTATAAATATAATATACTTGTTTATAATAAATAACAATAATTATATATAAAATAAAAATATTGTTAATATAAAAATGATAACCTATATCTAAGTAAAAGCTAATAATGGAATGAGTAAATATTTTCTATCCAATATTATATTACAATAACATATACTTTTTCCATGTCTATAAACACTCTATGTAGATCATTCTTATTACTTTGGTATTTATCTATCATTTTTTTCAGCAAATTAAAGATATAATTTTTATATTTTTTTATTATTTTTCAAAAGATTAAAAATAGCATAAAGTAAATAAAAAATTATATAAAAAATTTAAATTATCCCAAAAAACATTTATTTTAGAAGGCGTATTTTAAAAATATAATTATTTATGTGCCTCTTTCTATTAATTTAAACTTTTAGAATAAGTAATATTATAACAAGCAATTATATAGCCTCAATAGATCTATTCAACATAAAACTAAACTAATCCTCTAAGAAATTTATTTTCTGTCTCAACTTTCGTTTTATCATTTTTTTCTTATAATTTCATGATATGACTCATAAAATTAATCAATCTCTTTAAAATTGTTTACCATCAAAACAAATTTCAAACTTCAATTTATATAAAAAAAAAAACATAAAAGAGAAGAAAAATAATATTGAAAACGGTTTAAAGGCATTTGGCTTATATAAAATATTTTTATCAAATTATTTATTTTAAAAATTTAAACTAATAAATAGAAGTACATAAATAATTATACATTTTATATGCTCTTGCACAAGAATTGTTTGGATTTGTATGTATTTTGTACAGATTTGTTTTGCTCATATGCTAAAATGATTGATATCCTAATTTTTTTTCTTTTAATTTTTCTTCTAAATTTTAAATAAAAGGAGCTTTGAATTTTATTCTATGTTTTTAATTTTTTAAAAAGCCATATATTTAAATTTTTAATTATTTAATAATTAAGAAAAATAAAACTAAATTACGTACTTATTTGGGCGTCATTAAGTCGATAAAAAAAGATTTTTTTTTAATGGAAAAAGATCTTTTTTTTATTTTTTAGCATATTTGATAAATTTTTTGTAGTAAAAGTAAAAAACAACAACAACAACAACAAAGTCTTGTCCCACTAAGTGGGGTCGGCTACATGAATCAAACGACGCCATTGTGCTCTGTCATGTATCATGTCTACAGAGAGACCGTTTACATGTAGATCTCGTTTGACCACCTCATGGATGGTCTTCTTAGGTCTTCCTCTTCCTTTCGCCCTTTGTCCATCTTCCATCTCATCCACCCTCCTGACTGGATGTTTTATCGGTCTTCTTCTCACATGTCCAAACCACCTGAGACGCGATTCAACCATCTTTTCCACAATGGGTGCTACTCCAACTCTCTCCCTTATATCTTCATTCCTTATTTTATCCAATCGCGTATGATCACTCATCCATCTCAACATCTTTATCTCTGCCACACTCAGCTTATGTTCGTGCTCCCCTTTAGCCGCCCAACACTCCGTACCATACAGCATAGCCGGTCTTATAGCGGTGCGATAGAATTTACCTTTAAGTTTTAAAGGAACTTTTTTGTCGCATATAAAACCAGATGCACTCCGCCATTTTGACCAACCTGCTTGGATCCTATGATTTACATCATGTTCAATCTCTCCATTATCCTGTATGATGGAGAGATTGAAAAGTAAAAGCACTAGAAAAATAAAAAACATCTTTTTTGAGAAGCTACAATTTACATCTTTTTTTAAAAGATCTTTTTTCTTTAAAAAAAGATATTTTTACGTAATAAATAAACAAAAAAGTACTTTTATATGATTATACTCAAACATAAGTAATAAATAAAAAGATCTTTTTGCATGAGTTATCTACATAATAAAATTACTTTTACTTTTTTATAAGATTTTTTAAAAAAAGATAACTTAAAAAAAATTATTAAAACCTCTCCCAAACAAGCCCTAAACTCTTAAATATTATTCATCTATATATGTTGTTATTTCCTTTCGATGAATTGAACTTTTTCATTTTTAAAAAAGAGTAAACACCCAACCCGGTCCTTGTCCATTTTAACGAAGGACAAAGCGATCCTTATCCAAAAAAAAAGGGACACTTCAATCCTCAACCTTTTTATTTTGGGACAATACGATCCATCTGTTAAAAAATTCGTTAAATAATAACAAAAATTAGTTTTGTGGGGATTTTATTTGTATTTTGTGAGGATTTTAAACCTTCACAAACTATTGATAAGTTTATTTTTGAAAAATTCCTTCATCAATGGTGGTTAAGTGAAGAAAAATCATTGATAAAAATGATACCGCAAAAAAAGGTAATTGTAATACAAATATCTTTTAAAGGAAAAGAATAACATCGAATAAGAAAGGAAAGAAGAGAATTTTAATGTCGATAATATTAGTATTGGTGATGATGACGGTAGAGGAGATAATGATGATGATAAAGCAATAAAAATAATAGAGGTAGGAATAATAATAATGAGGATGTAGAAGATAGTGGTAGTAGTGGTAGTAATTGGTTATATTGTTGAAAAGAATTTTGTGGAATTTTAAAATTCCCCACAAAACTAATTTTTGTTATTATTTAACAGATTCTTTTATAGAGGGATCGTATCGTCCCAAAATAAAACGGTTAAGAGTCGAAGTGTCTCCTTTCTTTGGACAGAAATCACTTTGTCCTTCGTAAAAATGGACAATGACCGAATTGGGTGTTTACTCTTTAAAAAATTGTTCACTAACCAAAACTAATTAATAGCCTACAGACATTATTTTTACCAACTTTATATTCTCAATGTTATCTTACCAATAATTCTATCAAGTTATGTGAAAGAAAATAAGTGTTCATTAGGAATTTAGTGTTTTGTTAAGGCTTCAGTACTCTGTGAGGACTTTATATAAAAAATTTTAAAATTCTTCCCATCACAAACATGTTTTTCTCCTTTTTCAATCAATTCATACACAAGTAAATTAGAGAATCATCAACATGGATCCAGGACTCCAGGTGGAGAGAGAAGACGTAATCTTGATATGAGGAGTGAAGAGGATGAGGATGATCTAGTACAATTGGCAGGAAAGGATGTATGGAAAAGAGTGAAGGTATGTTTAAAGAGTCTGATGAGTAGATTATTTGCAGAAAAGAGATTCTCAACTGAAACAATGGATAATGCACTGAAGGCGATATGGAAGAGCCTTGCAGGGTTTTGGGCAGTTACAAGGGGAGACAATAGATTTCAATTCTTTTTCGATAATGAGCTAGACGCAATGAGAATTAAGCATAGTTCTCCATGGATATTCAAAGATTTTATTCTTCATGTTAAAAATTGGTCTAATTCAGAAGGCTCAGAGGAAGAAGAGATTCAATCATTCTCTATTTGGGTGCAATTATGGGGCATCCCGAAAAAGTTCAAGACATTAGAAGTAGGAAGGAAGCTAGGAAGAAGCTGAGAGACATTCTAGATGTTGGGATCTTCTCGGTAAGAGGGAGTCCTGAATTCTAAAAGCCAGAATTTTAACTAATGGGAGCAAAAAGGTGAAAGATTCAATTAGAATTGCTGGAC
The DNA here is from genome assembly GCF_003086295.3 of Arachis hypogaea. Lineage (NCBI taxonomy): Eukaryota > Viridiplantae > Streptophyta > Magnoliopsida > Fabales > Fabaceae > Arachis > Arachis hypogaea. The sequence continues at coordinate 90,401,681 of NC_092044.1, read as the reverse complement.
CTAATAAGGTGGTGATGGAGATGAGTTTTGAGGTATGAGAGGTTTGGAAATTGTTGTTCCTATTGTGCAAAGCTTAGGCATGAAAATAGGAACTACCATGCTTTTATTGTAGATTCAGCTGGAGGACAAACTCAGCAAGATTGCATAGGTGATTGGGTGAAGGTGGATCAAGTAGGAAAGCGAATTGACATAGGAGAGGACAATAATGCGGTTAGTGATACAACCCTAGAGGCAAAATTACAACAACCAAGGAAAAAGTTGTCACCCGCTTGACTTGTTGAGAGTTTTTCGGGGTTAAACGTGCAAGAACCCACAAACAACAGAGACAAAGAGAATGTTGAAAAGGGTAAGGAGGCTAAAATTGTGTTGGGTAGCCTCTCAAATATCAATTGGCAATTTATTGAAAGGAGAGGGAATCCTATTGTTTTGGAAGATATCACAAATGATGATCATATAGCAAAAACAGATCCTAGAGTAACAAGGGATGAAGAGACCAACGGAAAAAGGGTGAAACTAAAAAGTATGGCCAGATAAAGGCCAGATTAATTAAGTAACTTTTGTAGCATAAAAAGGAGAGTATATACTGAATGAAGAAACCACGTATTGATAGTAAAAAGGATAATGAACTGACGATGGTAGAGGGTGCTTGTTGTTCAATGGCACCCCTAGCACCATGAAGCTACTTACATGGAATTGTCAGAATTTGGAGAGAGCCCTCACAGTCCATAATCTTAAAGGGATGGTTCAGTTCCACTCCCCCGAGTTGGTTTTCCTTTGCGAATCTAAAAATCAAACTTTAATGGAGGAAACAAAATTCAGATCATGTGAATTCATGAATTAGCACATTGTTAATCCTAACGGCTTGGTAGGTGGTCTAGTGCTAGCCTAGAAGGATGATTGCAAGGTTCAGATATGCAGCAGCTCTGAATTCCATATAGCAGCAATGGTGCAAGATTTGACACTGAATACTAGATGGGGCATAGTAGGAGTGCATCTAAATTGCAACGAACAGGTGAGATCAAGGCAATTCCATGAGTTAAAAGAGATTATAAGGCATTTCAAGATGGTGTAGCTGTCTTTGGTGATTTCAGTTCGATTACTGGCCAGAATGAAAATGAGGGAGGAGGGCTCAAACTAGTATCTTGAATGGCATATTTTAATATATTTTTTGATGAAAATGATATGCATGACATAGGAATGGTTGGAAGACCTTTTACATGGTGTAATAGGAAGATAGGGGGTGAACTAATCTAACAGAGGCTGGATAGGGTTTTGGTGAATGAATAATGGCTAATGCACTACCCAAATCCAGCTGTTTTCAGACTTTTTGAGTCTAGTTTTGACCATGCCCTACTGATGCTGGATACCAAACCTCAACTAGAGGGATCAAAATGGCATTTTAAATTTCAAGAACGCTGGTGTGGCCTTGAGAAAGTTTCAGAGATAGTTTGAAAAAGCTGGAATATTAATGTTGACAGCTCTCATATGTTCCGAGTAACTCAGGAATTAAAAGCTTATAGACATATGCTTGTTCTTATTTCTTTGTTTTTCGATTTCTATGCTTCATGTCTATTTATGTTTTGTGTCTCTACTTCATGATCATTAGTATGTAGTAACTATGTCTTAAGGCTATAAATAATTCCATGAATCCTTCACACTACAAAAAATTTAGGTAAAAAGGCGGTTTTTTTGGGTAATTACGGCAGTTTGAACCGCCATTATTACCAAGTACGGTGGTTTCAAAAAACGCCGTAATTCAGAGCGCCATTTTGGTTATTACGGTGGTTTTTTAAAAACCGCCACAATTTCCTAAGGTTAAAACGACGGTTTTCTGTTGGGTTACAACGGCGGTTCAAACCGCCGTTATTTCCAAGTTAAAACGGCGGTTTTTTACTGGTTTAAAATGGCAGTTCAAACCGCCGTTATTTCCAGGTTAAAACGGCGGTTTAAGAGTTGGTTAAAATGGCAATTTAAACCGCCATTATTACCCTCATAGAATGCATTTTAGTCGATTAAAATGGCATTTTTGAACCACTGTTTTTACCCTAATAGTGACATTTCAGTCGGTTAAAACGGCATTTTTGAACAGCCGTTTTTACCCTTACAGAATGACTTTTGATTGGTTAAAATGTCATTTTTGAGCCACTGTTTTAACCCTAACAGTGACACTTTTTTATCATTTAAAAATTCAATTTTTATCCTCATTTTTATCGGTGTTAAACAAATAATATTTATTATTAGAAATCAATACTAATAAACAAAATATTAAATAACTCATAAACAAAGTATTAAACATAATATATTATCTTAGTATTAAAAATCAAAAGTAATAGCCCCTATACAAATAAAGTATCCAACATAATATAGTTTTTTAATTATAAATGTCTTAACATGTAGTTCTTAATATATAAAATCTCCATCATAATTATAAATGTCTTAACATGTAGTTCTTAATATATATAAATGTCTTAACATGTAGTTCTTAATATATAAAATTTCCATCATAATTATAAATGTCTTGACATGTAGTTCTTAGTATATAAAATCTCCATCATAGCTTTTGATGTACTTTGTCATGATAATCTCTATCCTCGCTCCAATCCTTCCTTTGTCTTGATTATTTGCTTCTAGAGTGCTTATTTTCACACCAAACTTTTGCCTGAAAAAAATCATGTTCATTTTAATTAATTTTCGTTTCACAGCTTGGTTTATTATTATTATTATTATTATTATTATTATTATTATTATTATTATTATATATTGGAACCTGTTCCATTTTGTTATATATATATATATATATATGAATAAGCTAAGATCTATATTATTAAAACATTGTAGTATATATATATATATATATATATATATATATATATATATATATATATTCCATAACCAGTGAAAAATCTTCCCAAGTCAAGTATGAAAGAGTCCTGCATTATATTATCAATAGTACAATAGTATAAGTGATATTTTTAATTTATAGATATGAATAATAATATTGTATTTCATTATATTTCTTTATTATTTCTCAAGATTATCAATTATTATATTCCATATTACAAACCTAGCAAAAAAACACTTGCCTTATCAAGATCAGGAGAAAAGGTACTTTTCCAAGTGTACTTATAGATTTCGTCATTTCCACCAGATGCTTCGATTTCTTAACCCTATGCTTCGATTCCATATTATAAACCTAGCAAGAAAAAACACTTATAACAAGCTGCATAATCAGCAGCAAAACATTAAAATAATCAATCCATACAATCGAAATTTAATTCATCTAAAAGGGAGATATATGCAATTCAGTTTTTGATCAAATATTTTGATCAACCTTTGATATAAGTAGAACGAAGAAAAAAGTATGCAAGATAGCATGACTTTTGCTTGATGGTTAGAACAAATATCAGACAGAGTCAGAAAGGCTAGATCAAAGAATTATAGGATTGTCTAGGCACTATTTAATCTTTCAAGCTAAAGTTACATTATAATTCATCTTCCAAGCTTACTCCTTGTATTAGTTCCATTTAATGAACTCCAAAAAGTATAAAATTATAGAAAAAGACGAAGGACTTCATCAATCTGCTAGGTAACAGATAATGTACAGACCACAATAAGCAAAATCAATAAATTTCTTTTGATACAGCGAAGCCAAGTTTTATTCAATAATTACCTTAATGAAGTTAATGAAGGTATTCAACACGGCCATTGACCTCTCAACCTTATTATATGAAGCACTGCCAACTACTGTTTTTATTGCTTTATCATCTGCAGTATTGACAGAGGATTATAAATTGTAAAAACAGTGACAAATGCAACACCATCCTCCAAAGCTGATCTTCTGTTAGAACCGTGTGTTCTGTTAAGAGCCTTTGTTCCTGTAAATTGTTAACATGTAAAAGACAACATAAGAATTATGAACATCTGAAGTAATGTAACCAAGTTAATAAATGATATGAAGGTAGTGAATATAATCTTGACTTGTAAGCATGCAAAAATCAGCAAAAGGAAATTGTAAATATCAATATATCATTACATATATCATTAAACCATAAAAAGTGATTATTACCCACCAGAAAATAGATGAGTAAGCAATACAATTAGAGGAAGACCAAAAAGAAAACGGTGCCATCCCCTCATCCTTTTCATGACCGATAGATGTAGAATACAATTTTAAGGGAAACAGAAACAAGGAAGAAACTAAGATAGGTCCTGCAACACTTGCGTCTCAGCTGCATAAATGATAAAAAAAGAATACAAGTTCTTAGAAATATATTCTTCTGTCAAAAGTGATGTATAGTTGTTCATTTTGATAGAGAAACAAGTTAAGTGAGGCTGTGGTCCCCTAGTTGAGAATTTAGTATATACTCTTGTTGGGAAGAGGTTTCTTTATTGATACATAGACTCCATCATCTGGCTTGACAACTCTGCAATCATATATTACCAAAAAGAATGAAATGCATGCTTGCAAGGACTTCCAGTTGTTTGAAGAGGAACTTTCAGTTCTAATGCATGATAAGTTGATTCTTTCTAACTTGCTTGTTGGTTGTATCAATTCAATGTAAATACAAAATTCCAAAGTTTAAGTGTCTAATGGATCTAACTTGGGAGAAACCAAGAGATGCCAAGAGAGTTAATGGTTAGTAGGCCACAGGGAAGACAAATTTAAGGTCTTTATAGTTATTATTCCTATTCCTATAATGGTAAGAACATCTACATAGACCATTTTATAATTGTCTTTGTCATTGAGATTGTACCTTGAGAAAGTTTAAATCATCCTAGAACATACATTAAATGAAATAGTTTTGCATGAAGCATTGATAAAAAAGGTATTTTGCACACGTGTTGCTCTTCTGGATCATTCTACGAACTTTTCATCAACTGGCATAAAATTGCATAGGACAAGTAATCAACATACAACCTTCCACCTAAAGACCCTAAGCCATTCCACTAAACTAATTCTTCTCTCATTTAGAAATAGAAAATACCTAGGCATCAGTATCTCACGAAGCTTTAATCTTGCCATAAATTCAGCATTACCGTCAAGAATTATATCTGTCCCACGACCAGCCATGTTGGTAGCAATTGTCACGGCCCCAAGCCGACCACTCTGAACTACAATCTCTGCTTCTCTCTCAACATTTTCTGGTTTTGCATTAAGAACCTTAAACAATACAGGGACAGGGTACATTATATTATATCCAAAAAACTATCGGATTAGAAAGAACAGTTAGAAGAACAATTATTAATAACGGCATCCGGTCTTGGGCAAAGAATACACTACCCTTCTCCATTAAAGACATTCAACACAGGTAAGATTAAGAAAATAATGTGCGCTCACATCTTCCAAGATCCCCATTAAAACGAAAAAGACTTTACCTCATGTGGAATTCCAGCTTCTTTCAATTGCTCTGACAAAGAATCGCTCTGCTCCACACTGGTGGTGCCAACAAGTACTGGACGACCAGTTTTATGCATTCTAGAGATTTCTACTACAACTGCTCGCCATTTCCCACTAGTTGCCCTAAAAACTACATCAGATTCATCCTGAGAAGAAAATAAAGCCTCATTAGACATGATAAAACTCTTCAATTTTTTTATCAAGAAATATATTGCTAACATGAAGAGAAGAATGGCAGTACATGGGAGGGTAAGTGATACTCCTTACAAAAGGGGAAAACAAGCATACTATCAAATAAACAGTTGAGAGGACAAGATACTCCTTAAATATGCAAAAAGCAAGCAAACAAAAAATACTAACAATGAAGCATAACTTGATTAAAAAGGGGAATGAATCTCACATGGTTGATTAACTTGTTTTAGACCTTTGATGCTGAAATAGTGAATTGCAGGGGACTACAGTGGCTAACTAGCTCTCTTTTTTGGTATTGATAGTGGCTAAGGAGTGCAGAACAAAGCTTTCCACTCTTCTTACTATGGACTTAACCCTGCATTCAGTGTTGATCACCTGATAAAGTTGAAGTTGGTGAAGGAAATTTCATTAATGAGTGAGGTTTTCAAGGAGGCCATAGTCAACATTGAAGTGGAAGAGAAATTCTTAGCAGAATTTGAGGCAAAGAAGCTTAAGGTTTCTTGTCTCAAAAAAGATTACAGAGAACATAAGGAGGACAAAGTAGCTCAGACAAACAATCGATGGATGATCAAATCATGCAACTTCAGTTAAAAAGTAGCTCAGACACACATTTTAATAGGTATGCGAATGGTTATTTTATTTTAATAGGAACCCCTGAAGAATCAGCCCATCATATAGAGCCAAATTATCAGAGGCAGCAGTTACCTGCCAGTTGCTTCTCCAACTTTGATAATCCCTTTGATCTAAAATCCAGATGAGCAATTGACACAACAGGTAATTATAATTATAATTATCAAATTAGCTCAATTAAATTTTACTAACCTTATAATTGAATCTGTCTTTTCTTTTGGCTTTCTCATTTAAGAGTGCTTCCACATCCTCTCTTGTGAACTCTATTATGCTAGATAAAACAGACTTTGCTAGATCTTTTGGAGAAATGATCTGATAATTTACAGAATCCTTCATTCCATTTTTTGAAACCCTGCAATGATACAAGAACATATAAATTATTTGTCAAATTGATGTACTATACAATGCAAACATTAGTTGAAACCTAGAATAAAATCAAGAACAAGTTACAACCCTTTTCCTACATGTAGCGGCTAAATCAACATGTATATGATATGTATATTTTAAAGTTTGCATTTAACCTTGTTCAGCATTTTCTGCTTACCTGCTAAGCTGTTCTACAACTTCAAATTTCAGTAAGTTTACATTCATCAACCTAGTTTAGTTTATTATTCATTAAGTTATACGTAAGTTACCATCAAGAATCCTAACACTTTAATGTTACAAATGGATGAAAACCTTAAGATCTTATATAGATCTAAGAGAAATACCAGACCTAAGAGGAAACTATCAGCCAAAACAAAATTCAAACACCAACAGCAACATAAATGAGACCTTATACTTAAAAAATCAATAAATCAATCACTGTCGACATAAATAAATTCAAAAACTAAGAAGAAAATAATATCAGAAACAAAAAATAAAATCTCTAACAGAAACGGAACATAAATAAGACCTTTGGAAGAGTGAGGGACAGCGGCAAAGGCACCAAGCAGAGAAATGGAGGAACATCAGCGGCGGCAGAGCAGCGGAACACAAATTGCTGTTGATCTTGCTGCGCAAATGGCGGAATCGACTTCTCCACTCGCGATGAATCCTCACAAACAACCTTAAAAGAGAGACTTATCACAAAGGAAGGAAATTAAAGGAAAGGAAAGGAAGGAAAGAAGGAACGAAAGGAAGCTGACCTAGATCATTGCAGAGGAAGGAAAGGAAGGTGTTGATGATTTTGGTGGAGAAGACACAGAGGTCGATAAGGAGAGGAAGCTGGAGGAGACGTCACCGGAGGAGATCACCGCTGTAGGAGATGTCGCCGAAGGAGATCGACGCCGGATGAGATGTCACCGGAGAAGATCGTCGGAGAACGCAAGAAGATCGAAGATCGTTGCACAGGCCAGGAGCAACAGCGTCATGCGCGTGGTGTTTCGACTTTCATGTTTCAACCAAGGGTTTCTGAAATGTAGGATTACTAATTCTGCTTTTATACCACGTGATAACTGCGGTTCAAAACTGCCATAATTACAAAAAATGCCACAAATCCAAAAATCAATTACGGTAGTAGCAGAAAATGCCAGAATATCAAAATATTATGGCGGTTCTTGAAAGCTGCCATAATATAAATGTCATTTTAATCTCCTTTTTTTGTAGTGTCACCTCTCTTAAAAAAAATGTTTCTAATTCAAAAGAATAAGAAGTATATGAATTTTGAAAATTATCCTTGAATTTAATTTAATTATATTGATATGGTGACAATACTTTTTGTTTTCTGAATGAATGCTTAAACAGTGCATATTTTGATCTTGTTGTTTATGAATGTTAAAGTTGTTGGCTCTTGAAAGAATGATGAACAAAGAGAAATATTATTGATGATCTGAAAAATCATGAAATTGATTCTTGAAGCAAGAAAAAACAGTGAAAAAGCAAAAGCTTGCGAAAAAAATGGCAAAAAAAACAGAAAGAAAAAGAAAAAGCAAGTAGAAAAAGCCAGTAGCCCTTAAAACCAAAAGGCAAGGGTAAAAGGATCCAAGGCTTTGAGCATCAATGGATAGGAGGGCCCAAGGAAATAAAATCCAGGCCTAAGCGGCTAAATCAAGCTGTCCCTAACCATGTGCATGTGGCATGAAGGTCCAAGTGAAAAGCTTGAGACTGAGTGGTTAAAGTCGTGATCCAAAGCAAAACGAGTGTGCTTAAGAGCTCTGGACACCTCTAACTGGGGACTCTAGCAAAGCTGAGTCACAATCTGAAAAGGTTCACTGATGAGCGGATAATTTATACGCTTTTTGGCATTGTTTTTAGTATGTTTTTATTATGTTTTAGTTAGTTTTTATTATATTTATATTAGTTTTTAGTTAAAATTCACTTTTCTAGACTTTACTATGAGTTTGTGTGTTTTTCTGTGATTTCAGATATTTTCTGGCTGAAATTGAGGGACCTGAGCAAAAATCTGATTCAGAGGCTGAAAAGGACTGCAGATGCTGTTGGATTCTGACCTCTCTGCACTCGAAGTGAATTTTCTGGAGCTACAGAATCCCAATTGGCGCGCTCTCAATTGTGTTGGAAAGTAGACATCCTGGACTTTCCAGCAATGTATAATAGTTCATACTTTGCCCGAGATTTGATTGCCCAAACAGGCGTTCCAAGTCAGCTCAAGAATTCTGGCGTAAAACGCCGAAACTGGCACAAGAATGGGAGTTAAACGCCCAAACTGGCACAAAAGCTGGCGTTTAACTCCAAGAAGAGTCTCTACACGAAAATGCTTCAATGCTCAGCCCAAGCACACACCAAGTAGGCCTGAAAGTGGATTTTTATGTCATTTACTCATTTTTGTAAACCCTAAGCTACTAGTTCTCTACAAATAGGACCTTTTGCTATTGTATTATATATCTTTGATCACTTTAGATCTCTAGATCATCTTTGGACGTCTAGTTCTTAGATTATTGGGGGCTGGCCTCTCGACCATGCCTAGACCTTGTTCTTATGTATTTTCAACGGTGGAGTTTTTACACACCATAGATTAAGGTGTGGAGCTCTGCTGTACCTCGAGTATTAATGCAATTACTATTGTTCTTCTATTCAATTCAGCTTATTCTTGTTCCAAGATATTCATTCGCACTCAAGAACTTGAGGAATGTGATGATTATGTGACGCTCATCATCATTCTCACTTATGAACGTGTGCCTGACAACCACTTCCGTTCTACAAGCAAACAAGGCTTGAATGTTTATCTCTTGGATTCCTTAATTAGAATCTTCGTGGTATAAGCTAGAATTGATGGCAGCATTCTTGAGAATCCGGAAGGTCTAAACCTTGTCTGTGGTATTCTGAGTAGGATTCAAGGATTGAATGACTGTGACGAGCTTCAAACTCGCGATTATGGGGCGTTAGTGACAGACGCAAAAGAATCACTGGATTCTATCCTGACATGATCGAGAACCGACAGCTGAATAGCCGTGCTGTGACAGAGCGCATTGAACATTTTCACTGAGAGGATGGGACTGTAGCCATTGACAACGGTGATGCCCAACATACAGCTTACCATGGAAAGGATTAAGAAGGATTGGATGAAGACAGTAGGAAAGCAGAGAGACGGAAGGGACAAAGCATCTCCATACGCTTATCTGAAATTCTCACCAATGAATTACATAAGTATCTCTATCTTTACTTTATGTTTTATTTATCTTTTAATCATTAATCCTCCATAACCGTTTGAATCCGCCTAACTGAGATTTACAAGATGACCATAGCTTGCTTCATACCAACAATCTCCGTGGGTCGACCCTTACTCACGTAAGGTTTATTACTTGGACGACCCAGTGCACTTGCTGGTTAGTTGTGCGAAGTTGTGATAAAGAGTTGAGATTGCAATTGAGCGTACCATGTTGATGGCGCCATTGATGATCACAATTTTGTGCACCAAGTTTTTGGCGCCGTTGCCGGGGAATGTTTGAGTTTGGACAACTGACGGTTCATCTTGTTACTTAGATTAGGTATTTTTCAAAATTTTTAAGAATGAATTCTAGTGTTTCAAGGTGATGTTCTTATCATCACCAAAACTGATTGATCTTCATCAATTTAGCTCTTGAATGCAATGTTCTGCTGAAGCTTGGCTAGCCATGTCTAATTTCTTTAGACTGAAACTTTAGACTAACATTGCATGATTCCTGAAATTCTTTTTAAAAATTTTGAATCTCTTTATTTTCTTCTCCATATAATTTTCGAAAAAAAACAAAAAAAATTACAAAATCATAAAAATCAAAAATATTTCTTGTTTGAGTCTAGTGTCTCATTTTAAGTTTGGTGTCAATTGCATGTTTCTGTTCTTCTTGCATTTATCATGTGTCTTCATTGATCTTCAAGTTGTTCTTGATGATTTACTTGCTCTGATCTTTAAATTCTCTTGTTTTGTGTGTTTTGTTGTTTCTCATATGCATTCTCAATTTGTTAGTGTCAGTAGTATACAAACTTCTAAGTTTGGTGTCTTGCATGCATTGTTCATTTGATTTTAGTTGCATTTTGATTTTTCCTCATCATTAAAAATCCAAAAAAAATTTAATTTGTGTCTTTTCAAGTCAATAATGTAGAGAATTAAAGATTCAGAACATACAGCAGAGGAATTACACAGAAAAAGCTGGGCGTTCAAAACGCCCAGTGAAGAAGGAAAACTGGCGTTTAAACGCCAGCCAGGGTACCTGGCTGGGCGTTTAACTCCCAAAAGGGTAGCATTTTGGGCGTTAAACGCCAGAATGGATACCATTCTGGGCGTTTAACGCCAGGATGGCACAATAGGGAAGATTTTGTTTTTAATTCAAATTTTTTTTCAAGTTTTCATAATTTTTCAAAATCAAATCTTTTTCAAATCATATCTTTTCAATCATATATTTTCAAAATCAATTTCTTTCCATTTTCAAAAATACTTGCTAACAATTAATGATTTGATTCAACATTTCAAGTATGTTGCCTTTTTTGTTGAGAAAGGTTTAATGTTTGAATCATATCTTTTCTTGTTGGCCAAGTCATTGATTTTTAAAAAGTCAAATCTTTTTAAATTGTTTTTCCAAATCATATCTTCTCAATCATATCTTTTTAAAACTATATCTTTTCAATCATATCTTCTTAATCACATCTTTTTCAAAATAGTTTTCAATCATATCTTTTTTATTTCTAATTTCAAAATCTTTTTCAAAAATCACTTTATCTCTTTCCCAATCATATTTTTCGAAAATCATTCTTCAATTTTCAAAATGTTTTTAAAATCTTTTTAAATTTATGTTCGAAAATTTCTTCCCCTCTTCTCACATCTTTCTATTTATGGACTAACATGTACAATTTGAACTCTATCTTTCTAAGTTCAAATTCTTCTACCTCTTCCTTCTATTTTTCTTTTTCCTCTGACACCTCAAGGAATCTCTATACTGTGACATAGAGGATTCCATATTTTCTTGTTCTCTTCTCTTTCTTATGAGCAGGAGCAAAGACAAAAGCATTCTTGTTGAGGCTGACCCTGAACCTGAAAGGACCTTGAAGCAAAAGCTAAGAGAAGCTAAAGCACTACTCTCTGTAGAGGACCTAACAGAAATCTTCAAACAAGAAGAAGACATGGCAGCCGAAAACAACAACAATGCCAACAATGCAAGGAAGGTGCTGGGTGACTTTACTGCACCTACTCCCGACTTCTATGGGAGAAGCATCTCTATCCCTGCCATTGGAGCAAATAACTTTGAGCTTAAGCCTCAATTAGTTTCTCTAATGCAACAGAATTGCAAGTTCCATGGACTTCCATTGGAAGATCCTCATCAGTTTTTAGCTGAGTTCTTACAAATCTGTGACACTGTCAAGACCAATGGGGTTGACCCTGAGGTCTACAGACTTATGCTATTCCCTTTTGCTGTAAGAGACAGAGCTAGGATATGGTTGGACTCACAACCTAAAGAAAGCCTGAACTCTTGGGAAAAGCTAGTCAATGCCTTCTTGGCAAAGTTCTTTCCACCTCAAAAATTGAGTAAGCTTAGAGTGGAAGTCCAAACCTTCAGATAGAAGGAAGGTGAATCCCTCTATGAAGCTTGGGAAAGATACAAACAATTGATCAGAAAGTGTCCTTCTAACATGCTTTCTGAATGGAGCATTATAGGTATCTGCTATGATGGTCTGTCTGAACTATCCAAGATGTCATTGGATAGCTCTGCTGGAGGATGTCTTCATCTGAAGAAGACGCCTGCAGAAGCTCAAGAACTCATTGAAATGGTTGCAAATAACCAATTCATGTACACTTCTGAAAGGAATACTGTGAACAATGGGACGAATCAGAAGAAAGGAGATATTGAGATTGATACTCTGAATGCTATATTGGCTCAGAACAAAATATTGACTCAGCAAGTCAATATGATTTCTCAAAGTCTGTCTGGAATGCAAGCTGCACCAGGCAGTACTAAGGATGCTTCATCTGAAGAAGAAGCTTATGATCCTGAGAACCCTTCAATGGAAGAGGTGAATTACATGGGAGAACCCTATGGAAACACCTATAATCCTTCATGGAGAAATCATCCAAATCTCTCATGGAAGGATCAACAGAGACCTCAACAAGGGTTCAACAACAATAATGGTGGAAGAAACAGGTTTAGCAATGGCAAGCCTTTTCCATCATCTTCTCAGCAACAGACAGAGAATTCTAAGCAGAACTCCTCTAACTTAGCAACTATAGCCTCTGATCTAATCAAAACCACTCAAAGCTTCATAACTGAAACAAGGTCCTCCATTAGAAACTTGGAGGCACAAGTGGGTCAGTTGAGTAAGAAAGTTACTGAACTCCCTCCTAGTACTCTTCCAAGCAATACAGAAGAAAATCCAAAAGGAGAGTGCAAGGCCATCAACATGGCCGAATTTGGAGAGGAGGAAGAGGTAGTGATCACCACTGAGGAAGATCTCAATGGACGTCCACTGGCCTCCAATGAGTTCCCTAATGAGGAACCATGGGAATCTGAGGCTCACACTGAGACCATAGAGATTCCATTTGATTTACTTCTGCCATTCATGAGCTCTGATGAGTATTCTTCCTCTGTAGAGGATGAAGATGTCACTGAAGAGCAAGTTGCTAAATACCTTGGAGCAATCATGAAGTTAAATGACAAGTTATTTGGTAATGAGACTTGGGAGGATGAACCCCCTTTGCTCACCAAAGAACTGGATGACTTGACTAGGCAGAGGTTACCTCAAAAGAGACAGGACCCTGGGAAGTTCTCAATACCTTGTACAGTAGGCACCATGACCTTCAAGAAGGCTCTGTGTGACCTAGGGTCAAGCATAAACCTTATGCCTCTCTCTGTAATGGAGAAGCTAGAGATCTTTGAGGTATAAGCTGCAAGAATCTCACTAGAGATTGCAGACAATTCAAGAAAACAAGCTTATGGACTTGTAGAGGATGTTCTGGTAAAAGTTGAAGACCATTACATCCCTACTAATTTCATAGTCCTAGAGACTGGGAAGTGCATGGATGAATCAATCATCCTTGGCAGACCCTTCCTAGCTACAGTAAAGGCTGTGATTGATGTTGACAGAGGAGAATTGATCATTCAAGTGAATGAAGAATCCCTTGTGTTTAAGGCTCAAGGATATCCCTCTGTAACCATGGAGAGGAAGCATGAAGAGCTTCTATCAAAACAGAGTCAAACAGAGCCCCCACAGTCAAACTCTAAGTTTGGTGTTGGGAGGCCTCAACCAACTTCTAAGTTTGGTGTTGAACCCCCACATTCAAACTCTAAGTTTGGTGTTGGGAGGTCCCAACATTGCTCTGAGTATCTGTGAGGCTCCATGAGAGCCCACTGTCAAGCTACTGACATTAAAGAAGCGCTTGTTGGGAGGCAACCCATTGTTATATTTATCTATTTTTCCTTTGTTATTTTATGTTTTCTACAGGTTGATGATCATGGGAAGTCACAAAATCAATTGAAAAAGTAAAAACAGCATGAAAAACAGAAAGAAAAACAGCACACCCTGGAGGAAAACTTGCTGGCGTTTAAACGCCAGTAAGGGCAGCAAATGGGCGTTTAACGCCCAGTCTGGCACCATTCTGGGTGTTTAACGCCAGAAAGGGGCACCAGACTGGCGTTAAACGCCAGGAAAGGGCAAGAAGCTGGCGTTAAACACCAGAAATGGGCACCAGCCCGGCGTTTAACGCCAGAATTGGCATAAAGAGCAATTTTGCTCGCCACTTGGTGCAGGGATGAATTTTTCTTGACACCTCAGGATCTGTGGACCCCACAGGATCCCCACCTACCCCACCATTCTCTCTCTTCTTCACCCATTCACCAATCACCTCAACACCTCTTCCCCAAAAAACCTCACCTACCTCACCATTCAAATTCAAACCACTTTCCCTCCCAAACCCACCCATACATGACCGAACCCTACCCCTCTCTCCACCCCTATATAAACCCATCTTCACTCCTTTATTTTCATACAACCTAAACACTACTTCTCCCCCTTGGCCGAACCACAAAGCAACCTCCATCTCCTCTATTTCTTCTTTTTCTACTCTCTTCTTCCTTCTTTTGCTCAAGGACGAGCAAACCTTCTATGTTTGGTGTGGTAAAAGCATTGCTTTTTGTTTTTCCATAACCATTTATGGAATCTAAGGCCGGAGAAACCTCTAGAAAGAGGAAAGGGAAGGCAAAAGCTTCCACCTCCGAGTCATGGGAGATGGAGAGATTCATCTCAAGGGTGCATCAAGACCACTTCTATGAAGTTGTGGCCATGAAGAAGGTGATCCCCGAGGTCCCTTTCAAACTCAAAAAGAGTGAATATCCGGAGATCCGACATGAGATCCGAAGAAGAGGTTGGGAAGTTCTTACCAACCCCATTCAACAAGTCGGAATCTTAATGGTTCAAGAGTTCTATGCCAATGCATGGATCACCAAGAACCATGATCAAAGTGTGAACCCGGACCCAAAGAATTGGCTTACAATGGTTCGGGGGAAATGCTTGGATTTTAGTCCGGAAAATGTAAGGTTGGCATTCAACTTGCCCATGATGCAAGGAGATGAACACCCTTACACTAGAAGGGTCAACTTTGATCAAAGGTTGGACCAAGTCCTCATAGACATTTGTGAAGAGGGCGCTCAATGGAAGAGAGATTCAAGAGGAAAGTCGGTTCAACTGAGAAGGCATGACCTCAAGCCCGTGGCTAGAGGATGGTTGGAGTTTATCCAACGCTCAATCATTCCCACTAGCAACCGGTCCGAAGTTACTATAGACCGGGCCATCATGATTTATAGCATCATGATTGGAGAGGAAATAGAAGTTCATGAGGTTATATCCCAAGAACTTTATAAGGTGGCGGACAAGTCCTCTACCTTGGCAAGGTTAGCTTTCCCTCATCTCATTTGTCACCTCTGTTATTCAGTTGGAATTAACATAGAGGGAGACATCCTCATTGATGAGGACAAGCCCATCACTAAGAAGAGGATGGAGCAAACAAGAGATCCCACTCACCATGAAATCCCTGAGATACCTCAAGGGATGCACTTTCTTCCACAAAACTATTGGGAGCAAATCAACACCTCCCTAGGAGAATTGAATTCCAACATGGGACAACTAAGGGTGGAGTACCAAGAACATTCCATTCTCCTCCATGAAATTAGAGAAGATCAAAGAATCATGAGAGAGGAGCAACAAAGACAAGGAAGAGACATTGAGGAGCTCAAGCACTCCATAAGATTTTCAAGAGGAAGAATAAGCCGCCATCACTAAGGTGGACCCGTTCTTTAACTTCCTTGTTCTTTATTTTCCTGTTTTTCAAATTTTTATGCTTATGTTCATAATCTATGTTTGTGTCCTGTGATCATTAGTGTCTTAGTGTCTATGCCTTAAAGTTATGAATGTCCTATGAATCCATCACCTTTCTTAAATGAAAAATGTTCTTAATTGGAAAAGAGAAGAATTGCATGAATTTTGAATTTTATAACAGATTAATTATTTTGATGTGATGCCAATACTTTGACTTCTGAATGTATGCTTGAATAGTGCATATGTCTTTTGAATTTGTTGTTCATGAATGTTGGCTCTTGAAAGAATGATGAAAAAGGAGACATGTTACTGAGGATCTGAAAAATCATAAAAATGATTCTTGAAGCAAGAAAAAGCATTGAATTAAAAAAACGAAAAAAGGGGGAAAAGAAAAAGAAAAAAATAAAGTTGTGATCCAAGGCAAAAAGAGTGTGCTTAAGAACCCTGGACACCTCTAATTGGGGATTCTAGCAAAGTTGAGTCACAATCTGAAAAGGTTCACCCAGTTATGTGTTTGTGGCATGTATGTATCCGGTGGTAATACTGGAAGACAGAGTGCTTTGGGCCACAGCCAAGACTCATAAAGTAGCTATGTTCAAGAATCATCATACTTAACTAGGAGAATCAATAACACTATCTGGATTCTGAGTTCCTATAGAAGCCCATCATTCTGAGTTTCAAAGGATAAAGTGAGATGCCAAAATTGTTCAGAGGCAAAAAGCTAAAAGCCCCGCTCATCTAATTAATACTGATCTTCATAGATGTTTTTGGAATTCATTGCATATTCTCTTCTTTTTATCTTATTTGATCTTCAGTTGCTTGGGGACAGCAACAATTTAAGTTTGGTGTTGTGATGAGCGGATAATTTATACGCTTTTTGGCATTGTTTTTAGTATGTTTTAGTTAGTTTTTATTATATTTTTATTAGTTATTAGTTAAAATTCACTTTTTTGGACTTTACTATGAGTTTGTGTATTTTTCTGTGATTTCAGGTATTTTCTGGCTGAAATTGAGGGACCTGAGCAAAAATCTGATTCAGAGGCTGAAAAGGACTGTAGATGCTATTGGATTCTGACCTCCCTGCACTCGAAGTGGATTTTCTGGAGCTACAGAAGCCCCATTGGTGCGCTCTCAATTGCGTTGGAAATTAGACATCCTGGTGGTGCACGAAATTGTGTATGCCAATATTAATGGACTATTTAACACAGCTTCGTACCACTAACCAGCAAGTGCACTGGGTCGTCCAAGTAATACCTTACGTGAGTAAGGGTCGATCCCACGGAGATTATTGGTTTAAAGCAAGCTATGTTTATTTTATTATTCTTAGTCAGGATATTAATTAAAATTATCAGTTGGAATTATTAGAAAAATAAAAGAGTGTGAAATAGTTACTTGTTGAGCAGTAATGGAGAATATGTTAGGGTTTTTGGAGATGCTTTGTCCTCTGAATCCCTGCAACATAATGCTTACTCACTTTCATAAATGCAAGGCTCCTTCCATGGCAAGCTGTATGTAGGGAATCACCATTGTCAGTGGCTACCTCCCATCCTCTCAGTGAAAACGGTCCAGATGCTCTGTCACAGCACGGCTAATCAGCTGTTGGTTCTCGATCATGTTGGAATAGGATCCATTGATCCCTTTGCGTTTGTCATCACGCCCAGCAATCGCGAGTTTGAAGCTCGTCACAGCCATTCAATCATTGAATCCTACTCGGAATACCACAGACAAGGTTTAGACTTTCCGGATCCTCAAGAGTGGCCGCCATCAGTTCTAGCTTATACCACGAAGATTCTGATTAAGGAAGCTAAGAGATACTCATTCAATCTGATGTAGAACGGAGGTGTTTGTCAGGCACACGTTCATGGATTGAGGAAGGTGATGAGTGTCACGGATCATCACCTTCTCCATAATTAAGCGCAAATGAATATCTTAGATAGGAACACGCATGTTTGAAAGGAGAAACAGAAACAATTGCATTAATTCATCGAGACGCTGCAGAGCTCCTCACCCCCAACAATGGAGTTTAGAGACTCATGCCGTCAAAGTGTATAAAATTCAGATCTGAAAAAATGTCATGAGGTACAGAGTTAATCTCTAAAAGTTGTTTAAATAGTAAACTAGTAAACTAGGTTTACAAAAAATGAGTAAACTATGATAGATGGTGCAGAAATCCACTTCTGGGGCCCACTTGGTGTGTGCTGGGGCTGAGACTTAAGCTTCTCACGTGCCTGGGACTGTTTTGGGCGTTCAACGCCAGGTTGTAACCTGTTTCTGGCGTTGAACTCCAACTTGTAACCTGTTTCTGGCGCTGGACGCCAGACAACAGCATGATACTGGCGTTGAACACCAGTTTACGTCGTCTATCTTCGCGCAAAGTATGGACTATTATATATTGCTGGAAAGCCCTGGATGTCTACTTTTCAACGCCATTGAGAGCGCGCCAATTGGACTTCTGTAGCTCCAGAAAATCCATTTCGAGTGCAGGAAGGTCAGAATCCAACAGCATCAGCTGTCCTTTTTCAGCCTAACTCAGATTTTTGCTCAGCTCCCTCAATTTCAGCGAGAAAATACTTGAAATCACAGAAAAACACACAAACTCATAGTAAAGTCCAGAAATATGATTTTTGCCTAAGAACTAATAATATTTTACTAAAAACTAATTAAAACATGCTAAAATCTACATGAAATTACCCCCAAAAAGCGTATAAAATATCCGCTCATCACAACACCAAACTTAAACTGTTGCTTGTCCCCAAGCAACTAGATGAACAAAAATAGGATAAAAAGAATTTAAGGAGTAATAAAATCTCCGAGTTTTAAGTGAAGCTCAGATTCTAATTTAGATGAGCGGGGCTAGTAGCTTTTTGTTTCTGAACAGTTTTGGCATCTCCCTTTATCCTTTGAAATTCAGAATGATTGGCATCCATAGGAACTCAGAATTCAGATAGTATTATTGATTCTCCTAGTGTAGTATGTTGATTCTTGAACACAGTTACTTTATGAGTCTTGGCCGTGGCCCTAAGCACTTTGTTTTCCAGTATTACCACCGGATACATAAATGCCACAGACACATGACTGGGTGAACCTTTTCAGATTGTGACTCAGCTTTGCTAAAGTCCCCAGTTAGAGGTGTCCAGAGCTCTTAAGCACACTCTTTTTGCTTTGGATCACGACTTTAACCACTTAGTCTCAAGCTTTTCACTTGGACCTGCATGCCACAAGCACATGGTTAGGGACAGCTTGATTTAGCCGCTTAGGCCTGGAATTACTTCCTTGGGCCCTCCTATCCACTGATGCTCAAAGCCTTGGATCCTTTTCACCCTTGCCTTTTGGTTTTAAGGGCTATTGGCTTTTTTCTTTTTCTTGATCCAATGATTTCTTGTAAAAGTTTTTTTTTACTGCTTTTTCTTGCTTCAAGAATCAAATTCATGATTTTTCAGATCATCAATAACATTTCTCTTTTTCATCATTCTTTCAAGAGCCAACAATTTTAACATTCATAAACAACAAGATCAAAAATATGCGCTGTTTAAGCATTCATTTAGAAGACAAAAAGTATTGCCACCACATATAAATAATTAGAATTTTTCTTATTAAGAACTCGAAAACATTATTGCCTCTTTATTCTAAAAATCTACTATTTTATTCATGTTTGATGATGATGAGAAAAATAAATTATAACTTGATTGAAAATAAAATCAAAATAGATATGCTAATTACTACTACTACTACTACTATATATCTTCTAAGGTAAATTTCTACTAAGAACAGTTATCACAGAGTTAAGCCAAAGATTAGAACTCAACGACCTTTATTTTGGGAAGTGGATATTCCTCTAGTCTGTGGGGTGCTTGGTCCTTCAAGATATAATTTCTAACGCTTCAGTTCCTTCAAGTCACATCCTTGCTCTTCCTGTTCCCTTAGGTGCCATGATCTTGATGAGTTTTAGCTCAGTGATCATGGCAAATCACACCAAACTTAGAGGTTTGCTTGTCCTCAAGCAAAAGAAAGGATAGGAGAGGAATAGAGGGAGAGGCAATTTTGAAATTCAAAAGATATGATGAGTTTGAAAAAGATTTGAAAAAGAGTTGGATTGGAAAAAGATTTGTGTTTATGGATTAAGATATATTTGATACTTTTGAAAAGGGGATTTTAGAAATTAGGATTAAAATTTTTGGAATTGAAGGATGATATTTTAAAACATGTTTATGCAAGAAATTATGAATTGAAACATAAAAATTAGAAAATTTGTGAAGAAAAACGAATTTTACCTCCTCCCCACCATTCTGGCGTTAAACGCCCAAATGCTGCTTGTTTTGGGCGTTTAACGCCCAATTGCTGCTTCTCCTGGGCGTTCAACGCCCAGCTGTTGCTTCTTTCTGGCGTTGAACGCCAGGAAGTCCTTTGTCACTGGGCATTTTTCTGAACGCCCAGGACGCTGTTAATCTGGCGTTAAACGCCCAGAAGGTGCTTCTTTCTGGCGTTCAACGCCCAGAAGATGCTCCTTTCTGGCGTTTAACGCCCATATGGCTACCCTTACTGGCGTTGAACGCCCAGTGGGTGCTTCTTTTGGGCGTTCAATGCTCAAAATGTTTCTTACTGGCTTTTTCACGCCAGTGAGCTTCCAAATTCCCTTGTAACTCTGTGAATCCAATCAATTGCTATTTTACCTTTTGAAGATACTTTGACATATACCTGTAAAAATTAATTAGCAAAAACAAATAAAATTAAATTTTGTGAATGGCTGGGTTGCCTCCCAGCAAGCGCTTCTTTATTGTCCTTAGCTGGACAGTGAGCTCTCATGGACTCTCACAGATAATCAGAGCAAGGTTGGGACCTCCCAACATCAAACTTAGAGTTTGAATGTGGGGGTTCAACACCAAACTTAGAGTTTGGTTGTGGCCTCCCAACACCAAACTTAGAGTTGGACTGTGGGGGCTTTGGTTGACTCTGCAGTGAGAGAAGCTTTTCATGCTTCCTCTCCATGGTTACAAAAGGAGAACCTTGTGTCTTATAGTTTGCAATGTCTGCAAACCACAGAGCTTCCTGAACAGCAAACAATTGCTCATCCGGAAAGGTTTCAGAGATCTCAGTAGGAGGGAGGGATGCTCCTGCTACTGGTTCTATCCGGGACAGGTGATCAGCTACTTGATTCTCTGTTCCTTTTCTGTCTCTTATTTCTATATCAAACTCTTGCAGAAGCAACACCCATCTTATGAGCCTGGACTTTGAATCCTGCTTTGTGAGTAGATATTTAAGAGCAGCATGGTCAGTGTACACAATCACTTTTGATCCTACTAAGTAGGATCTAAACTTGTCAATGGCATAAACCACTGCAAGTAATTCTTTTTCTGTGGTTGTGTAATTTTTTTGGGCATCATTTAAAACACTGCTAGCATAATAAATGACATGCAGAAGCTTGTTATGCCTTTGTCCCAATACTGCACCAATGGTATAGTCACTGGCATCACACATTAGTTCAAAGGGTAATGTCCAGTCTGGTGCAGAAATAACTGGTGCTGTGACCAGCTTAGCTTTCAGGGTCTCAAACGCCTGCAGACACTTTGTGTCAAACACAAATGGCGTGTCAGCAGCTAGCAGATTGCTCAGAGGTTTTGCAATTTTTGAAAAATCCTTTATAAACCTCCTATAGAATCCTGCATGCCCCAGAAAACTTCTGATTGCCTTAACATTGGCAGGTGGTGGTAATTTTTCAATTACTTCAACTTTAGCTTGATCCACCTCTATTCCCTTGTTTGAAATTTTATGCCCAAGGACAATCCCTTCAGTCACCATAAAGTGACATTTTTCCCAGTTTAAAACTAGGTTGGTCTCTTGGCATCTTTTCAGAACAAGTGCTAAATGGTTAAGGCAGGAGCTGAATGAGTCTCCAAATACTGAAAAGTCATCCATGAAGACTTCCAGAAACTTCTCTACCATATCAGAGAAGATAGAGAGCATGCACCTTTGAAAGGTTGCAGTTGCATTGCACAAGCCAAATGGCATCCTTCTGTATGCAAATACTCTAAATGGGCATGTGAATGCCGTTTTCTCTTGATCCTGGGGATCTACTGCAATTTGATTATAACCTGAATATCCATCCAGGAAGCAGTAGTATTCATGACCTGCTAGTCTTTCTAGCATCTGGTCTATGAATGGTAAAGAAAAATGATCCTTTCTGGTGGCTGTATTGATCCTTCTATAATCAATACACATACGCCACCCTGTAACTGTTCTTGTAGGAACCAGTTCATTTTTTTCATTATGAACCACTGTCATGCCTCCTTTCTTAGGGACGACTTGGACAGGGCTTACCCAGGGGCTGTCAGAAATAGGATAAATAATCCCAGCCTCTAGTAATTTAGTGACCTCCTTCTGCACAACTTCCTTCATGGATGGGTTTAGCCACCTTTGTGGTTGGACCACTGGCTTGGCGTCACCCTCCAATAGGATCTTGTGCATGCATCTGGCTGGGCTAATGCCCTTAAGATCACTGATGGACCACCCAAGAGCTGTCTTGTGTGTCCTTAGCACTTGAATTAGTGCTTCCTCTTCCTGTGGCTCTAAGGTAGAGCTTATGATTACAGGAAAGGTATCACCTTCTCCCAGGAATGCATATTTTAGGGATGGTGGTAATGGTTTGAGCTCGGGTTTAGGAGGTTTCTCCTCTTCCTGAGGGATTTTCAGAGGTTCTACTATTCTCTCTAATTCCTCCAGATTAGGCTGAACATCTTTAAAGATGTCCTCTAGCTCTGATTCGAGACTCTCAGCCATATTGACCTCTCTTACCAGAGAGTCAATAATATCAACACTCATGCAGTCATTTGGGGTGTCTGGATGTTGCATGGCTTTGACAACATTCAACTTGAACTCCTCCTCATTGACTCTCAAGGTTACTTCCCCTTTTTGGACATCAATGAGGGTTCAGCCAGTTGCTAGGAAAGGTCTTCCTAGAATGAGAGTTGCACTCTTGTGCTCCTCCATTTCCAACACCACAAAGTCAGTAGGAAAGGCAAATGGCCCAACCTTGACAATCATGTCTTCAATCACGCCTGATGGGTATTTAATGGAGCCATCAGCAAGTTGAAGACATATCCGGGTTGGTTTGACTTCTTCAGTCAAACCGAGCTTTGTGATAATAGATGCAGGTATTAGGTTGATACTTGCCCCAAGATCACATAGAGCTTGCTTGGTGCAATTACCCTCTAATGTGCATGGTATCATAAAGCTCCCAGGATCTTTAAGCTTCTCAGTAAGCTTTTCAGAATGACTGCACTGCATTCTTCAGTGAGGTAAACTTTTTCAGTCTCCCTCCAATCCTTCTTATGACTTAAGATCTCTTTCATGAACTTAGCATAAGAGGGTATTTGCTCAAGTGCTTCTGCAAACGGAATCTTTATTTCAAGAGTCCTGAGATAGTTTGCAAAGCGGGCAAATTCCTTATCCTGTTCCGCTTGGCGGAGTTTTTGAGGATAAGGCATTTTGGCTTTGTATTCCTCAACCTTAGTTGCTGTAGGTTTATTACCTGTTGAAGTGGGTTGGGAAGCCTTTTTAGAGGGGTTGTTATCAGCACTTGTATGTGACTGATCTCCCACTGGCGTTTGAATGCCAGGGGTGGAAGCTGGAGTGGCGTTAGACGCCAACTCCTTATCTGTTACTGGCGTCTGAACGCCAGAACTATGCTTCCCTTGGGCGTTCAACGCCGGATTCATGCTTGTTTCTGGCGTTGAACGCCAGAAATGAGCATGGTCTGGGCGTTCAGCGCCAGCCTTATTCCTCTTTGGGCTCTGATTGTCCTCAGAGGGATTTTGAGTAGCCATTTGTTCATTTCTTGGCTTCCTGCTGCTTTGAAGTGAGGTATTTAATGTTTTCCCACTTCTTAATTGAACTGCTTGGCATTCTTCTGTTATTTGTTTTGACAGTTGCTTTTCTGTTTGCTTTAACTGTACTTCCATATTCCTGTTAGCCATTCTTGTTTCCTGTAGTATTTCCTTGAATTTGGCTAGCTGCTGAGTTAGAAAGTCTAATTGCTGATTGAATTCATTAGCCTGGTCTACAGGACTGAGTTCAGCAGTTACTGTTTTAGCTTCTTCTTTCATGGAAGATTCACTGCTTAGGTACAGATGCTGATTTCTGGCAACTGTATCAATAAGCTCTTGAGCTTCTTCAATTATTTTTCTCATATGTATAGATCCACCAGCTGAGTGATCTAGAGAAATTTGAGCTTTTTCTGTAAGCCCATAGTAGAAGATGTCTAATTGCACCCACTCTGAAAATATTTCAGAGGGGCATTTTCTTAGCATCTCTCTATATCTCTCCCAGGCATCATAAAGGGATTCATTATCTCCTTGTTTGAAGCCTTGGATGCTTAGCCTCAACTGTGTCATCCGTTTTGGAGGAAAATATTGATTCAGGAATTTTTCTGACAGCTGTTTCCATGTCCTTATGCTGTTCTTAGGTTGGTTATTCAACCACCTCTTAGCTTGATCTTTTACAGCGAATGGAAACAGTAATAGTCTGTAGATATCCTGATCTACTTCTTTATCATGTACTGTGTCAGCAATTTGTAAAAGTTGTGCCAGAAACTCTGTAGGTTCTTCCTGTGGAAGACCGGAATACTGGCAACTTTGCTGCACCATGATAATGAGTTGAGGATTCAACTCAAAACTACTAACTCCAATGGAGGGTATACATATACTACTCCCATATGAAGCAGTAGTGGGGTTAGCATATGACCCCAGAGTCCTCCTGGACTGTTCATTTCCACTTAGTTCCATGATGGAGCAAGGGAGATGATATGGATGTTGATATTGTCTATTTTATTTTAAAAATAATTTTTGAAATAATAAAATAAAACAAAAACCGAAATAAATATATATATATAATTTTTTTTACTTAAAAAGATAAGAATTGAAAAATTTTAAAATTGAAATCTGAATTTTTATAAAAAAATGTCGAAAAAATAGTTCAAAATTAGTTAGAAAAGATATTTTTTTTGAATTTTGAATTTTATGATGAAAGAAAAAAACACATAGAAGACACAAGACTTAAAATTTTTAGATCTAATGCTCCTTATTTTCGAAAATTTTGGAGGGAAAACACCAAGGAACACCAAACTTAAAAATTTTAAGATCAAAACACAAGAAAAACTCAAGAACACCTTGAAGATTCACAAGAACACAAGAACAAAAGAAAGAACACCAAACTTAAAATTTTTAGAAAACTTCACTAAATTTTTGAAAATTGAAGAAAAATTAATAATAAAACACCAAACTTAAAGTTTGGCACAAGATTAAATCAAGAAAAATTATTTTTAAAAGAAGTTTTGAAATAAAGATACCCAATTACCAAGAACATAGACCAATGCTCTAGCCAATTGGGCAGAAAAGGTAACAATTGTTCTGAATAGGTATATTCCTTTTGGAAGACTAATGCCTTAGATTAGCACAAGAAAAACAAGAAAAGACACAGAACAAGAAAAACTCAAGATCAAACAAGAAAAATAAACAAGAATAACTTGAAGATCAAGGAAGAACAAAGAACACTAATACGAAAATTTTAAAGAAAAATATAAAATATGCAATTGACACCAAACTTATAACAAGACACTGGACTCAAAGAAAAATAAAAAATTAATAAAGAAAAATAATATTTTTGAAAAGAAAATAAAAGACTCTGACCCAATTGCCAAAATCTTCCTAATCTAAGAAATAAAATAAACCTTTAGTTGTTCAAACGCGAACAATCCCCGGCAACGGCGCCAAAAACTTGGTGCACGAAATTGTGTATGCCAATATTAATGGACTATTTAACACAGCTTCGTACCACTAACCAGCAAGTGCACTGGGTCGTCCAAGTAATACCTTATGTGAGTAAGGGTCGATCCCACAGAGATTATTGGTTTGAAGCAAGCTATGTTTATTTTATTATTCTTAGTCAGGATATTAATTAAAATTATCAGTTGGAATTATTAGAAAAATAAAAGAGTGTGAAATAGTTACTTGTTGTGCAGTAATGGAGAATATGTTAGGGTTTTTGGAGATGCTTTGTCCTCTGAATCCCTGCAACATAATGCTTACTCACTTTCATAAATGTAAGGCTCCTTCCATGGCAAGCTGTATGTAGGGAATCACCATTGTCAGTGGCTACCTCCCATCCTCTCAGTGAAAACGGTCCAAATGCTCTGTCACAGCACGACTAATCAGCTGTTGGTTCTCGATCATGTTGGAATAGGATCCATTGATCCTTTTGCGTTTGTCATCACGCCCAGCAATCGCGAGTTTGAAGCTCGTCACAGCCATTCAATCATTGAATCCTACTCGGAATACCACAGACAAGGTTTAGACTTTTCGGATCCTCAAGAGTGGCCGCCATCAGTTCTAGCTTATACCACGAAGATTCTGATTAAGGAAGCTAAGAGATACTCATTCAATCTGATGTAGAACGGAGGTGTTTGTCAGGCACACGTTCATGGATTGAGGAAGGTGATGAGTGTCACGGATCATCACCTTCTCCATAATTAAGCGCAAATGAATATCTTAGATAGGAACACGCATGTTTGAAAGGAGAAACAGAAACAATTGCATTAATTCATCGAGACGCTGCAGAGCTCCTCACCCCCAACAATGGAGTTTAGAGACTCATGCCATCAAAGTGTATAAAATTCAGATCTGAAAAAATGTCATGAGGTACAGAGTTAATCTCTAAAAAATGAGTAAACTATGATAGATGGTGCAGAAATCCACTTCTGGGGCCCACTTGGTGTGTGCTGGGGCTGAGACTTAAGCTTCTCACGTGCCTGGGGCTGTTTTGGGCGTTCAACGCCAGGTTGTAACCTGTTTCTGGCGTTGAACTCCAACTTGTAACCTGTTTCTGGCGCTGGACGCCAGACAGCAGCATGATACTGGCGTTGAACACCAGTTTACGTCGTCTATCTTCGCGCAAAGTATGAACTATTATATATTGCTGGAAAGCCCTGGATGTCTACTTTCCAACGCCGTTGAGAGCGCGCCAATAGAACTCGCATAGCTCCAGAAAATCCATTTCGAGTGCAGGAAGGTCAGAATCCAACAACATCAGCAGTCCTTTTTCAGCCTAACTCAGATTTTTGCTCAGCTCCCTCAATTTCAGCCAGAAAATACTTGAAATCACAGAAAAACACACAAACTCATAGTAAAGTCCAGAAATATAATTTTTGCCTAAGAACTAATAATATTTTACTAAAAAATAATTAAAACATGCTAAAATCTACATGAAATTACCCCCAAAAAGCGTATAAAATATCCGCTCATCACCTGGGCTTTCCAGCAATGTATAATAGTCTATACTTTGCCCTAGATTTGATGGCCCAAACAGGCGTTCCAAGTTAACTCACGAATTCTGGCGTAAAACGCTGGAACTGGCACAAGAATGGGAGTTAAACGCCCAAACTGGCACAGAAGCTGGCGTTTAACTCCAAGAAGAGTCTCTACACGAAAATGCTTCAATGCTCAGCCCAAGCACACACCAAGTGGGCCCGGAAGTGGATTTTTATGTCATTTACTCATCTTTGTAAACCCTAAGCTACTAGTTCTCTACAAATAGGACCTTTTGCTATTGTATTATAAATCTTTGAGCACTTTTGATCTCTAGATCATCTTTGGACGTCTAGTTCTTAGATTATTGGGGGTTGGCCTCTCGGCCATGCCTAGACCTTGTTCTTATGTATTTTCAACGGTGGAGTTTCTACACACCATAGATTAAGGTGTGGAGCTCTACTGTACCTCGAGTATTAATGCAATTACTATTCAATTCAGCTTATTCTTGTTCCAAGATATTCATTCGCACTCAAGAACTTGAGGAATGTGATGATTATGTGATGCTCATCATCATTCTTACTTATGAACGCGTGCCTGATAACCACTTCCGTTCTACAAGCAAACAAAGCTTGAATGTTTATCTCTTGGATTCCTTAATCAGAATCTTCGTGGTATAAGCTAGAATTGATGGTGGCATTCTTGAGAATCCGGAAGGTCTAAACCTTGTCTGTGGTATTCTGAGTAGGATTCAAGGATTGAATGACTGTGACGAGCTTCAAACTCGCGATTATGGGGTGTTAGTGACAGACGCAAAAGAATCACTGGATTCTATTCCGACATAATCGAGAACTGACAGCTGAATAGCCGTGTTGTGACAGAGCGCGTTGAACATTTTCACTGAGAGGATGGGACTGTAGCCATTGACAACGGTGATGCCCAACATACAGCTTGCCATGGAAAGGAGTAAGAAGGATTGGATGAAGACAGTAGGAAAGCAGAGAGACGGAAGGGACAAAGCATCTCCATACGCTTATCTGAAATTCTCACCAATGAATTAAATAAGTATCTCTGTCTTTACTTTATATTTTATTTATCTTTTAATCATTAATCCTCCATAACCGTTTGAATCCGCCTGACTGAGATTTACAAGATGACCATAGCTTGCTTCATACCAACAATCTCCGTGGGATCGACCCTTACTCGCGTAAGGTTTATTACTTGGACGACCCAGTGCACTTGCTAGTTAGTTGTGCGAAGTTGTGATAAAGAGTTGAGATTGCAATTGAGTGTACCATGTTGATGGCGCCATTGATGATCACAATTTCGTGCACCATTCACCCAATTATGTGTCTGTGGCATTTATCTATCCGGTGGTAATACTGGAAAACAAAATGCTTAGGGCCACGGCCAAGACTCATAAAAGTAGCTGTGTTTACGAATCAACATACTTAACCAGGAGAATCAATAACACTATCCGAAATTCTAAGTTCCTAGAGAAGCCAATCATTATAAACTTCAAGGGAAAAAGTGAGATGCCAAAACTGTTCAGAAGCAAAAAGCTACAAGTCCCGCTCATCTAATTAGAATTAATATTCATTGATATTTTGGAATTTATAGTATATTCTCTTCTTTTTATCCTAGTTGATTTTCAGTTGCTTGGGGACAAGCAACAATTTAAGTTTGGTGTTGTGATGAGCGGATAATTTGTACGCTTTTTGGCATTATTTTTAGGTAGTTTTTAGTATGATCTAGCTACTTTTAGGGATGTTTTCATTGGTTTTTATGCTAAATTCACATTTCTGGACTTTACTATGAGTTTGTGTGTTTTTCTGTGATTTCAGGTAATTTCTGGCTGAAATTGAGGGACCTGAGCAAAACTCTGATAAGGAGGCTGACAAAGGACTGCTGATGCTGTTGGAATCTGACCTCCCTGCACTCGAAATGGATTTTCTGGAGCTACAGAACTCCAAATGGCGCGCTCTCAATGGCATTGGAAAGTAGACAATCATAGCTTTCCAGAAATATATAATAGTCCATACTTTATTCGTGATTAGACGACGAGAACTGGCGCTCAACGCCAGTTCCATGTTGCTGTCTGGAGTCAAACGCCAGAAACACGTCACGAACCAGAGTTGAACGCCGAAAATACGTTACAACTTGGCATTCAACTCCAAGAGAAGCCTCAGCTCTTGGATAGATCAAGCTCAGCCCAAACATACACCAAGTGGGCCCTGGAAGTGGATTTATGCATCAGTACTTACTCTTGTAAACCCTAGTAGCTAGTCTAGTATAAATATGATAGTTTTCTATTGTATTAGACATCTTGGGACGTTTAGTTCTCAGATCATGGGGGCTGGCCATTTGGCCATGCCTAGACCTTTTACTTATGTATTTTCAACGGTGGAGTTTCTACACACCATAGATTAAGGGTGTGGAGCTCTGCTGTACCTCAAGTTTCAATGCAATTACTATTATTTTCTATCCAATTCGATTTATTCCTGTTCTAAGATATTCGTTGCACTTCAACTTGATGAATGTGATGATCCATGACACTCATCATCATTCTCACCTATGAACGCGCGTGATTGACAACCACTTCCGTTCTACCTTAGACCGGGCGCATATCTCTTGGATTCCTTAATCAGAATCTTCATGGTATAAGCTAGAATTGATGGCGGCATTCATGGGAATCCGGAAAGTCTAACGTTGTCTGTGGTATTCCGAGTAGGATTCCGGGATTGAATGACTGTGATGAGCTTCAAACTCCTGAAGGCTGGGCGTTAGTGACAGACGCAAAAGAATCACTGGATTCTACTCCAACCTGATTGAGAACCGACAGATGATTAGCCGTGCTGTGACAGAGCATTTGGACCATTTTCACTGAGAGGATGGGATGTAGCCATTGACAACAGTGATGCCCTACATACAGCTTGCCATGGAAAGGAGTAAGAAGGATTGAATGAATGTAATAACAAAGTAGAGATTCAGAAGGAACACAACACCTCCATGCACCTATCTGAAATTCTCACCATTGGATTACATGAGTATCTTTATCTTTATTTCCTATTTTTTTATTTATCTTTTGAATATCTAATCCAATCATATTTGAATCAGCTTGACTGAGATTTACAAGATGACCATAGATTGCTTCATACCAACAATCTCCGTGGGATCGACCCTTACTCACGTAAGGTATTACTTGGACGACCCAGTGCACTTGCTGGTTAGTTGTGCGGAGTTGTGACTAAGTGTAATTCACGTGTGAGAGCTACCAAGTCATTGGAGCCATTGTTGATGATCACAATTTCGTGCACCAATCATACACTACATGAGAGTACACCATGGGTCAGTCCGGGCACCATGTATTCAGACTTTCTTGCCGGTGATGGTCTTGATGCCGACTACGGTGGGGACCACTTCCTTGATGAGATCACTGCCATCATGCAGGAGGATGAGGCTGCCCGTCGAGTTGGTTAGACTTCGGGGTCATAGGCACATTTAGATGTAGATCTGAATGAGCCTCCATCCGTACCTCAGACTGAGCATTTTGTCCTGGGCGGTACACCACCATCAGCAGCTTGTGCTGGATCACAGTCAGTTGTCGGGCCTTCTTCATCCCGGCCGTTACATATCCAGCCTACCAGACTTGCCCAGCCACCCCAGGATGATGAGGAGGATGACATAGAGGATGAGGAGCCGCTGATCCGGAAAGATCATAGTACACGGGTTCTTCGACGTTGCTTCACGGGATCGCATCTTTTTAGATGATTTGTGTAGTGTCTTGTTTGTTAGTTCATTGTCGGTGTCGATTGCTACATACTTATGTTTATGTATTTCCATTATCACTATTGTATGTACTAGTCATTTACTTCATCAGATGATGTCTGTATGTTTATTAGTGGTTACATTGTATCAGGCACTATGAGAACTATGTTACTTTGCTTATTTATATTAGTTTCGTTACTTACCTTGCAAAATCTGTTAATTTAGAGAATCCTTTTTAATGTTTATGCTACGTACTATTTGAGAGCAACTCACGTTCATCACATATATACATAGGCTTGGAACACACAAATTCGAAACAACCAAAGTTGAACTATATACACATAATTCGAATCAGGTTAATTCGAACTTCAACAATGAGTAATTCGAATCAATATGATTCGAACTCCCTCTAGTCCCGTTGTCTACTAGTTCGAATCAACTTGATTCGATTTATGCTTCACTAATTCGAATCTACTTGATTCAAATTACATGCAATTTGTCTCAAACGTAATTCGAATCAAGTTGTTTTGAATTACTTGCATTTGGAGTTCGAATCATGTTGATTCGAATTATATATATTGGCTACTTGGTGGATTGCTGAAAAATTTCTTGTTTTGGCTGATTTAGGTAATAAATATCTCTCTTTGGTTTATTTAGGTTTTTTACCCTAAATTTTAAGATTTAGATTTCTTGAATTTTTCCTTTTTAAATTTATTTTATGATTATCATAATTTTGGGATCTGATTATGCTTTAAAAAAAATTCAAAAAGTATAGTAAACTATGATCACGATTTTAAAAAAGAATAACCATAGAGTAAACTATGATCACGATTTTTGAGTAGGATGACCATAGCTAAGTTATGGTCATAATAAAAACCATGACTATAAATTAAGTTATGGTAACAGTTTTACAAAAGGGCGACTATAGAGTAAGTTATGGTCACGGTAAAAAAGACGTGATTTAAAGTACCAAAATTTAAATAATGCAATCGTGATCATAGAAATCATGACCATAAGATAAAAAATCATAACCATAGATCTATGGCCATAGTAAAGTAAGTTATGATAGAAAAATCATGACTATAAATAAAAAACTATAACTATAAATTTTGTAATTATTTTTTTTTATCAATTATGGTCACAATTTTTTACTGTAATCATAGATTTTTTTATTTTTTTTGTAGTAACTGATCAAATTTAAATGTTAATTCAAAATGAGAATCTGAGATATAACGTTATGTTGTCCGAATTATTAGGGGTTAGGTTCAGTATAAAAATTAAAAAAATGCAACCATTGATTGCTGGAGCATCCCATTCCAACAACTTTTCTCATGCATCAATGCCTAATACACACGTCAAATGTACAATCGGGCATTAAAAATTCATTTGTCAAGTATGAAATATATATTGTTGTCAATGGGAATGGTTACTTTACTGTTTTGATATGAAAACTTGAAATATGCTGGTCTTGTGCTCTTCTTATACAAACATCTGTCTCATGCTTCCATTGTATATTGGCAAGGATAACAATAATTATTAGCTAAAGACAAAATGGAGTTACTTTCGTACTAAAACGTCAAAATTTGAACTTAAGTGCAATTATTGTGAGAGTTAGGTATTGTTCTTATTAAAGTTACGAAGAAGAGAAAGTATTAGGTAAAATATGCTCACATTATTCACACTTTTGGATAAACAAATATTTTCAGACTCACCTCGTACTCTCGTAAGTCGCATTACTTTATATCACATCTTAAACACATCTTGATGATAATGAGTTAATGACTGATTCAGTAGATTTGTTATTGTATCCAGCTATATTTTAACTATATATATAAACTTTAAAATTGAAAAACAAAACTTATTTAGGGTATATATTATCAATTAAAATAATTTTATTATCTTTTTTTTTTCAAAATTAGAAGTGAGATTTAAATCCAAAATCTCTTAATAAAAAGAAAAAAAAATATACCATTTGAATTATATAATTTATTGATAATTAACTAAAATAGCTTTGTTAATTTGATGTGCGTAGAATAATTTTACTTCCTGAAATAAAATTTGAGTGTTGTCTAAAAAAATTATGAAAGATATAACAAAAGGTTATAATTAATAAATATTTTACTAATATGAAAATAAAAAATACAATATTATTATTTTCTCTTACAACAGAAAGAGCTTATGGAAGATCTTGTTCGTATATATGAAAATAGTAAAAATGGCTTTAATTCTTCGTATACTATTTTGTTAAAATTTTATTCGCTAAACTATATTTTTAACATTTCTTGTGATAGTGCACAGATCTTGGATTATGCATTAAGGACTGAACTTTAATCAAGTTCAACCCCAAGAAAATAAATTCAATAACTAAATTAAGAAGCATGGCGATAGAGCAGCTTCTTTGAGTTGATGACTTGATGCCTCTTAAGTCTTCACCAGAGTAGCAAATAAAATTAAAATTATAGACTGAAATCTGAATAAGAATTAAATAAAATAAAAGAGAACCTTCGTAAAAATGGACAAGGATCGAATTGAGTGTTTACTCTTTAAAAAATTGTTCACTAACCAAAACTAATTAATAGCCTACAGACATTATTTTTACCAACTTTATATTCCCAATGTTATCTTACCAATAATTTTTTCAAGTTATGTGAAAGAAAATAAGTGTCCATTAGGAATTTAGTGTTTTGTTAGGGCTTCAGTGCTCTGTGAGGACTTTATATAAAAAATTTTAAAATTCTTCCCATCACAAACATGTTTCTCTCCTTTTTCAATCAATTCATACACAGGTAAATTAGAGAATCATCAACATGGATCTAGGACTCCAGGTGGAGAGAGAAGACGTAATCTTGATCTGAGGAGTGAAGAGGATGAGGATGATATAGTACAATTGGCAGGAGAGGATGTATGGAAAAGAGTGAAGATATGTTTAAAGAGTCTGATGAGTAGATTATTTGCAGAAAAGAGATTCTCAACTGAAACGATGGATAACGCACTAAAGGCAATATGGAAGAGCCTTGCAGGGTTTTGGGCAGTTACAAGGGGAGACAATAGATTTCAATTCTTTTTTGATAATGAGCTAGACGCAATGAGAATTGAGCATAGTTCTCCATGGATATTCAAAGATTTTATTCTTCATGTTAAAAATTGGTCTAATTCAGAAGGCTCAGAGGAAGAAGAGATTCAATCCTTTTCTATTTGGGTGCAATTATGGGGCATCCCGAAAAAATTCAAGACATTAGAAGTAGGAAGGAAGCTAGGAAGAAGCTGAGAGACATTCTAGATGTTGGGATCTTCTCGGTAAGAGGGAGTCCTGAATTCTAAAAGCCAGAATTTTAACTAATGGGAGTAAAAAGGTGAAAGATTCAATTAGAATTGCTGGACCTAATAAGGTGGTGATGGAGATGGGTTTTGAGGTATGAGAGGTTTGGAAATTGTTGTTCCTATTGTGCAAAGCTTAGGCATGAAAACAGGAACTGGCATGCTTTTATTGTAGATTCAGCTAGAGGACAAACTCAGCAAGATTGCATAGGTGATTGGGTGAAGGGGGATCAAGTAGGAAAGCGAATTGACATAGGAGAGGACAATAATGCGGTTAGTGATACAACCCTAGAGGCAAAATTACAATAACCAAGAAAAAAGTTGTCACCCGCTTGACTTGTTAAGAGCTTTTCGGGGTTAAACATGCAAGAACCCGCAAACAACAGAGACAAAGAGAATGTTGAAAAAGGTAAGGAGGCTAAAATTGTGTTGGGTAGCCTCTCAAATATCAATTGGCAATTTATTGAAAGGAGAGGGAATCCTATTGCCTTGGAAGATATCACAAATGATGATCATATAGCAAAAACAAATCCTAGAGTAACAAGGGATGAAGAGACCAGTGGCAAAAGGGTGAAACTAAAAAGTATGGCCAGACAAAGGCCAGATTAATTAAGTAACTTTTGTAGCATAAAAAGGAGAGTATATACTGAATGAAGAAACCACGTATTGATAGTAAAAAGGATAATGAACTGACGATGGTAGAGGGTGCTTGTTGTTCAATGGCACCCCTAGCACCATGAAGCTACTTACATGGAACTGTTAGAATTTGGAGAGAACCCTCACAGTCCATAATCTTAAAGGGATGGTTCAGTTCCACTCCCCCGAGTTGGTTTTCCTTTGCGAATCTAAATATCAAACTTTAATGGAGGTAACAAAATTCAGATCATGTGAATTCGTGAATTAGCACATTGTTAATCCTAACGGCTTGGTAGGTGGTCTAGTGCTAGCCTAGAAGGATGATTGCAAGGTTCAGATATGCAGCAACTCTGAATTCCATATAGCAGCAATGGTGCAAGATTTGACACTGAATACTACATGGGGCATAGTAGGAGTGCATCTAAATTGCAACGAACAGGTGAGATCAAGGCAATTCCATGAGTTAAAAGAGATTATAAGGCATTTTCAAGATGGTGTAGCTGTCTTTGGTGATTTCAATTCGGTTACTGGCCAGAATGAAAATGAGGGAGGAGGGCTCAAACTAGTATCTTGAATGGCATATTTTAATATGTTTTTTAATGAAAATGATATGCATGACATAGGAATGGTTGGAAGACCTTTTACATGGTGTAATAGGAAGATAGGGGGTGAACTAATCTAACAGAGGCTGGATAGGGTTTTGGTGAATAAATAATGGCTAATGCACTACCCAAACTCAGCTGTTTTGAGACTTTTTGAGTCTAGTTTTGACCATGCCCTACTGATGCTGGATACCAAACCTCAACTAGAGGGATCAAAATGGCATTTTAAATTTCAAGAACGCTGGTGTGGCCTTGAGAAAGTTTCGGAGATAGTTTGAAAAAGCTGGAATATTAATGTTGACAGCTCTCATATGTTCCGAGTAACTCAGGAATTAAAAGCTTATAGACATATGCTTGTTCAATGGTATCAGAGTAGTAATTCTAACTCAAAGAAGGTAATAGGCGAGCTCACAGAACAACGAGAAGAACTGAGAATAGCAGGAGTAACAGAAGCCCCGAAATCATTGAAATAGAGCTAAAACTCGAAAGAGCCTACCGTAATTAAGTCTCGGGTAAAGTGGTTGAAGGAAGGTGATTAGAATATAGCTTTCTTCCATCAAAAATTTAAAGAGTGGTCAAAGTGCAATAAAATCTAGAAGCTCATGGGTAATGATGGCGAGATTGCTACATCTCACGCTGACATTGTGATGAGCGGATATTTTATACGCTTTTTGATGTTATTTTCATAGTGTTTTCAATATATTTTGTTAAGTTTTATTGGGTTTTATATCAAAATTCACTTTTTGGATACTACTTTGAGCTTTTGTGTTTTTTTCTATGATTTTAGGTGAATTTTGGGTGAATCTGGCAAGTTTTGACAAAAGTCTAATTTAGAAGCAAAGAAAGGAGTGTAGATGCTATCAGATCCTGACTTTCATGCATTCAAACGAGTATTTCTAGAGCTTCAAAGGCCCAATTGATGCTCTCTCAATGGCGTTGGAAAGCTAACTTCCAGGGCTTTTCAGCAATATATAATGGTCTATACTTTTCTTTGGCTTGGATGGCCCAAAACGGGGGTTGAACGCCTAACTTACCCCTTTTCTGGTGTTGAACGCCCCAAAGGGAGCAACCTCCCAAGTTAAACGCCCAAATTGGCGTTCAATGCCCCAAAGGGAGCAGGAACCAATGTTGAATGCTCAGAACTCAAGTTAGACACCAAACAACAGCCCAAACACTTTCCAAGTGGGTCCCAAAGTGGGTTTTAGCACTCCTTAGCTTAGTTCCGCATATTTTTGTACTTTTAATTAAATTAACATCTTTTAGGGTTAGCATCTCCTATTTAAAAAGGAGAACACTTAGGAATTAGACACGCCTCTGAGGGAGGATGGATACCATACTTTACACCTAAGTTTCTCTGTAAATTATGAGCTACTAAACTTTTTAGGTTAAGGTTAGGAGCTCTACTGATTCCTATGGATTAATACAATTACTTTTCTATTCCAATAAATGTGTGATTCTATTCTATGATGTATTGTTGTTCTTCATCCTTATGAATCTCGATTCTATATGAATTCCTTACGAGTCCTGACCCAGATAGTATTGAGTTATAACTTGAGGATGCATCACGGGTTCCAACAGAATTATCTGGATCAATTGGGGTATGTGACATATAACCTCATTAGTCAGGGGTAATTGAGGTTCCTTTGGCTCTAAGAGCTAGAACCATAAGAGTAGCAGTCTCTGATCCGAAAGATCCGACCTTATCTGTGGCGTTTTGAGTAGGATCAACAAAGAGATTGACTTGCGCGAGCTTCACCCTCTCCCAGATTGATCTGGTCCATTCGGATGTTTGGTCTGGACTTGAGGAGATTAATGACCATGACCAATGGCTTAATCAATTACAGTCTTGCCATTGAAGGAATAATTCATCATTGGAGTAGTGAGCATGACGAGTTAATCCATAAGAGGAAGCAACTCCGAAGTCTTAACTGACATCTCTTCACTGTCTCTACCTTATCCATTTACTGCGTTTGTTATTGTTGTTTATGCGCCTACAACAATCAAAACTATCTTTCTATTCGCCGGACTAAGACCTGCAAAATAACCACAGCTTGCTCAATCCGGCAATCTTCGTTGGACCTGAGGTATTACTTGGATGATCCGGTGCACTTG
Source organism: Arachis hypogaea (assembly GCF_003086295.3). Classification (NCBI taxonomy): domain Eukaryota; kingdom Viridiplantae; phylum Streptophyta; class Magnoliopsida; order Fabales; family Fabaceae; genus Arachis; species Arachis hypogaea. The sequence continues at coordinate 90,364,014 of NC_092044.1, read as the reverse complement.
CTGGTTCAGTTGTGCGAGTTTAAATTTTGCGCACCATGTTTTTGGCGGCGTTGCTGGGGATTGTTTGTGATTGACAAACTAACGGTTGTCTTGCTCCTTAGATTAGGTACTTTTTACTATTTTTCTTTTAATTGTGTTTCTCGTTTTCTTTTTCAAAAATTTTTCAAAATCCATTTCTTTTGTTTGAGTCTTGTGTCAATCTTTAAGTTTAGTGTCTTTTTTGTTGTTCTTTTTTTGAGTTTTAAAAACTTGTTCTTGATTGTTCCTCCTTGTGTTCGAATTTGTTCTTGGTGTTTTTTTGTTTGATCTCAAAATCTGTAAGTTTGGTGTCTTTTTGTGTTTGTCCCCTCAGTTTTTGAAAATTAGAGTATTTGATTTCAAAATTTTTAAGTTTGGTGTCCGTTTTGTGTTTGTCTTTTCAATTTTTCAAATTTCAAATTTCAAATTTCAAACTTTCTTGTTATCTTATTTTAATTTGATTTCAAATTTTTAGTTTGGTGCCCTATTAGTTATCTTTTTGTTTGTCTTTTCAAAATTTCAAATTTTCTTGTTTATCTTTTTATCTTTTCAAATCTTTATCTTATCTTTCCTTTCGTTGAATTTCAAAATTTTATTATCTTATCTTAATTCAAATCAACTTCCAAAATTCAAAATTTTCAAATTCAATTTTAAATTCAAATTTTAAAAGTTTAGTATTTTGTTAGCTTTTTTTATTTCAAGATTAAATTTCAAAATTTTTGTTTGACTTTCTCTTTTTAAATTCAAAATTTTTTAAAATCAAATCTTCTATCTTAATTTTAAAATCTTATCTTATCTTTGTTTGACTTTTTCTTTCCCTTTTTAATTCCAAAATTTTGAAAATCAAATCTTGTATCTTATTTTCAAATCTTGTTAGTTAGTTGTTTGTTTTGTTTTATTTTAATTTTAAAAGCTTCGTGTTGTCTTTTCTTTTCTTTTTGAATTTCTTTAAACCTCTTTCTTTCTAAATTTCTATTTAAATTTTTGAATTTTTTTATTATTTTCTTATTTTTGAATTAGTTTTCTATTTTTCTATTTTGTTTAATTATTCTCGGAAAAATATATATATAAAAAATAAATAAAAATTTTGAAAACCCTTTCTTTTAACTCTTGCATTCTTGTTCTTGAATTTTCCTTTTTATAATTTCTTACTTTATCTCTTTTTAGGACATCTCACTGGGAGCTCTCTATACTGTGACATAGAGACTTCCATTTTTCTTTGTTTCTTGTATATGTATGCAAGAACAAGAAGAGTTCACTATAGACCCAATTGGAAATGTACAACCTAAAAGAACTTTGGGGTCTTATACAACTCCCACTCCTGACTTCTATGGAAGGAGTATTAATGGACCTCTTATTGATCCAGATGACTTTAAGGTCAACTTCAACCTGATCATGCTGATACATCAACATTTCCAGTTTCATAGACTTTCGCAGGAAGATCCAAACAAATTCATCTTTGACTTCTTGCAGTTCTGTGACATTGTAGAGACCAATGGAATGGAGCCTGAAGTCTCCAGGAGAATACTCTTCCCATTTGCTCTGAATGATCAAGCAAAGTTATGGTGGAATTATGAATCCAGAGGAAGTGTGAACACTTGGGATAAGGCTATTAATGAATTCCTGAACAGGTTCTCCTCCTCGCACGGATGGACTAAGCTAATGACAGATGTTCGGACCTTCAGGAAGAAAGAGAGAGAATCCCTCTATAATGCTTGGGAGAGGTATAAGCGGATGATCAAGAAATGCCCCCTAACATGTTCGCATGTTGGTGCAGGATAAAGATCTTCTATGATGGTCTTTTTGAGATGGCCAAGAGTTTATTTTACAGTTATTTATTAATTTTTATTGCTTGAAAATATACATGGCCCAAACTCCAAATTTCTCAAAACCCCAAATTTACAATCTCCATAACCAATAATAAGAACATACCTCTGATGAGCGGATAATTTGTACGCTTTTTGGCATTGTTTTTAGTATGTTTTTAGTATGATCTAGTTAGTTTTTAGTATATTTTTATTAGTTTTTAGTCAAAATTCACTTTTCTGGACTTTACTATGAGTTTGTGTGTTTTTCTGTGATTTCAGGTATTTTCTGGCTGAAATTGAGGGACCTGAGCAAAAATCTGATTCAAAAACTAAAAAGGACTGCAGATGCTGTTGGATTCTGACCTCCCTGCACTCGAAGTGGATTTTCTGGAGCTACAGAAACCCAATTGGCGCGCTCTCAACGGCGTTGGAAAGTAGACATCCTGGGCTTTCCAGAAATATATGATAGTCCATACTTTGCCCAAGATTTGATGGCCCAAATTGGCGTTCAAAGTCACCCTCAGAATTTCCAGCGTTAAACGCCGGAACTGGCACAAGAATGGGAGTTAAACGCCCAAACTGGCACCAAAGCTGGCGTTTAACTCCAAGAAGAGTCTCTACATGAAAATGCTTCAATGCTCAGCCCAAGCACACACCAAGTGGGCCCAGAAGTGGATTTTTATGTCATTTACTCATCTTTGTAAACCTTAGGCTACTAGTTCTCTATAAGTAGGACCTTTTACTATTGTATTGGAGAGCTTTTGATCATGTTTTTATGATTGAACCCTCTTTGGGAGGCTGGCCATTCGGCCATGCCTAGATCTTGTTCTTATGTATTTTCAACGGTGGAGTTTCTACACACCATAGATTAAGGTGTGGAGCTCTGCTGTACCTCGAGTATTAATGCAATTACTATTGTTCTTCTATTCAATTCCGCTTGTTCTTGTTCTAAGATATCACTTGTTCTTCAACTTGATGAATGTGATGATCCGTGACACTCATCATCATTCTCACCTATGAACGTGTGACTGACAACCACCTCCGTTCTACCTTAGATTGAGTGAATATCTCTTGGATTCCTGATACACGATGCATGGTTGATCGCCTGACAACCGAGCGCTCGCCTGACAACCGAGCCAGCCATTCCGTGAGATCAGAGTCTTCGTGGTATAGGCTAGAACTGATGGCGGCATTCAAGAGAATCCGGAAGGTCTAACCTTGTCTGTGGTATTCTGAGTAGGATTCAATGATTGAATGACTGTGACGTGCTTCAAACTCCTGAGGGCGGGGCGTTAGTGACAGACGCAAAAGAATCACTGGATTCTATTCCGGCCTGATTGAGAACCGACAGATGGATAGCCGTGCCGTGACAGGGTGCGTTGAACATTTCCACTGAGAGGATGGGAGGTAGCCACTGACAACGGTGAAACCCTTGCATAAGCTTGCCATGGAAAGGAGTAAGAAGGATTGGATGAAGACAGTAGGAAAGCAGAGAGACGGAAGGGACCAAGCATCTTCATACGCTTATCTGAAATTCCCACCAATGAATTACATAAGTATCTCTATCTTTATCTTTATGTTTTATTCGTATATCACCCATATTCATTTGAGTTTGCCTGACTAAGATTTACAAGGTGACCATAGCTTGCTTCATACCAACAATCTCTGTGGGATCGACCCTTACTCATGTAAGGTTTATTACTTGGACGACCCAGTACACTTGCTGGTTAGTTGTGCGAAGTTGTAGTGATCACAATTTCGTGCACCAAGTTTTTGGCGCCATTGCCGGGGATTGTTGAGTATGGACAACTGAAGGTTCATCTTGTTGCTTAGATTAGGTATTTTTCTTCAGAGTTCTTAAGAATGAATTTTGGTGTTTCAAGATGATCTGTTGAAGTCTGGCTGGCTGTGAAGCCATGTCTAATTTCATTGGACCGAGGTTTCAACTTATCATCACAAGAGCTTGTTGATTTCTATCAATCTTGCTGTTGGAGCAGTGATCTGCTAAGGCTTGGCTGGCCATTGGCCATGTCTAGTGTTTTGGACCGAAGCTTTCTTTGAAAGCTTGGCTGGCTGTGAAGCCATGTCTAATTCCTGGACCGGAGTCTTAGACTAAACATTGCATGATTCCTGGAATTCTCATTAAGAATTTTGATACCTTTATTTTCTTTTTCCACTTAATTTTAAAAAAAAAGCACAAAAAAAATTACAAAATCAAAAAATCCAAAAATATTTCTTGTTTGAATCTAGAGTCTCATTTTAAGTTTGGTGTCAATTGCATGTTTTTGTTCTTCTTGCACTCATGCATGTGTCTTCATTAATCTTCAAGTTGTTCTTGATGATTTCTTGCTCTGATCTTTAAATTCTCCTGACTTGAGTGTTTTGTTGTGTCTCATATGCATTTTCATTTTGTTAGTAGTGTACAAACTGCTAAGTTTGGTGTCTTGCATGCATTGTTATTTGATTTTAGTTGCATTTTGATTATTCTTCATTATTAAAAATCCAAAAATTTTTTTTATGTCTTTTCAAGTCAATAACACAGAGAATTGAAGATTCAGAACATACAGCAGAGGAATTGCACAGAAAAAGCTGGGCGTTCAAAACGCCCAGTGAAGAAGGACAGACTGGCATTTAAACGCCAGCCAGGGTGCCTGGTTGGGCGTTTAACGCCCAAAAGGGTAGAGTTTTGGGCGTTAAACGCCAGAATGTGCACCATTCTGGGCGTTTAACGCCAGGATGGCACAAGAGGGAAGATTTTGTTTTCAAATCAATTTTTTTTCAAGTTTTCAAAGTTTCTCAAAATCAAATCTTTTTCAAATCATATCTTTTCAATCATATGTTTTCAAAATTGATTTCTTTCCATTTTTAAGGATACTTGCTACCAATTAATGATTTGATTCAACATTTCAAGTATGTTGCCTTTTCTGTTGAGAAAGGTTTAATGTTTGAATCATATCTTTTCTTGTTAGCCAAGTTAGTAATTTTTAAAATCAAATCTTTTTAAAAATGTTTTTCAAATCATATCTTCTCAATCACATCTTTTTAAAACCAATCATATCTTCTCAATCACATCTTTTTCAAAATAGTTTTCAATCAAATCTTTTTGATTTCTAATTTCAAAATCTTTTTAAAAAATCACTTGATTTCTTTCCCCCTCTTATTTTCGAAAATCAATTAGTGTTTTTCAAGATGTTTTCAAAATCTTTTACTTAAATTTTCGAAAATTACTTCCCTTCTTCTCACATCCTTCTATTTTTGGACTAACACTATTCCTTAATGCACAATTCGAACTCCATCTTCTTTGATAAGTTCAAATTCTTCTACTTCTGCCTTCTATTTTTCTTTTCCTCTGACATCTCAAGGAATCTCTATACTGTGACATAGAGGATTCCACATTTTCTTGTTCTCTTCTCTTTCTTATGAGCAGAAGCAAAGATAAAAGCATTCTTGTTGAGGCTGATCCTGAACCTGAAAGGACCTTGAAGAGAAAGCTAAGAGAAGCCAAGGCACAACTCTCTGTAGAGGACCTAACAGAAATCTTCAAAGAAAAAGAACCCATGGCAGCCGAAAACAACAACAATGCCAACAATGTAAGGAAGGTGCTGGGTGACTTTACTGCACCTACTCCCGATTTCTATGGGAGAAGCATCTCTATCCCTACCATTGGAGCAAACAACTTTGAGCTTAAGCCTCAATTAGTTTCTCTAATGCAACAGAATTGCAAGTTCCATGGACTTCCCTTGGAAGATCCTCATCAGTTTTTAGCTGAATTCTTACAAATCTGTGATACTGTCAAGACTAATGGGGTTGACCCTGAGGTCTACAGACTTATGCTATTCCCTTTTGCTGTAAGAGACAGAGCTAGGACATGGTTGGACTCACAACCTAAAGAAAGCCTGAACTCTTGGGAAAAGCTAGTCAATGCCTTCTTGGCAAAGTTCTTTCCACCTCAAAAATTGAGTAAGCTTAGAGTGGAAGTCCAAACCTTCAGACAGAAGGAAGGAGAATCCCTCTATGAAGCTTGGGAAAGATACAAACAATTAATCAGAAAGTGTCCCTCTGATATGCTTTCTGAATGGAGCATCATAGGTATTTTCTATGATGGTCTCTCTGAACTGTCCAAGATGTCTTTGGATAGCTCTGCTGGAGGTTCTCTTCATTTGAAGAAGACGCCTACAGAAGCTCAAGAGCTAATTGAAATGGTTGCAAATAACCAATTCATGTACACTTCTGAAAGAAATCCTGTGAACAATGGGACTAATCAGAAGAAAGGAGTTCTTGAGATTGACACCCTGAATGCCATACTGGCTCAGAACAAGATATTGACTCAACAAGTCAATATGATTTCTCAAAGTCTGTCTGGAATGCAAAATGCACCAAGCAGTACTAAGGAAGCTTCATCTGAAGAAGAAGCTTATGACCCTGAGAACCCTTCAATGGAAGAGGTGAATTACATGGGAGAACCCTATGGAAACACCTATAATCCTTCATGGAGAAATCATCCAAATCTCTCATGGAAGGATCAACAGAGACCTCAACAAGGTTTCAACAACAATAATGGTGGAAGAAACAGGTTTAGCAATAGCAAGCCTTTTCCATCATCTTCTCAGCAACAGACAGAGAGTTCTAAGTAGAACACCTCTGACTTAGCAACCATGGTCTCTGATCTAATCAAAACCACTCAAAGTTTCATGACTGAAACAAGGTCCTCCATTAGAAATTTGGAGGCACAAGTGGGTCAGCTGAGCAAGAAAATTACTGAACTCCCTCCTAGTACTCTTCCAAGCAATACAGAAGAAAATCCAAAAGGAAAATGCAAAGCCATCAATATGGCCGAATTCGGAGAGGAGGAAGAGGCAGTGAACGCCACTGAGGAAGACCTCAATGGACATCCACTGACCTCCAATGAGTTCCTCAATGAGGAACCATGGGAATCTGAGGCTCAAAATGAGACCATAGAGATTCCATTGGACTTACTTCTGCCATTCATGAGCTCTGATGAGTATTCTTCCTCTGAAGAGGATGAATATGTCCCTGAAGAGCAGGTTGCTAAATACCTTGGAGCAATCATGAAGCTAAATGACAAGTTATTTGGAAATGAGACTTGGGAGGATGAACCCCCTTTGCTCACCAAAGAACTAGATGACTTGTCTAGGCAGAAATTACCTCAAAAGAGACAAGATCCTGGGAAGTTTTCAATACCTTGTACCATAGGCACCATGACCTTCAAGAAGGCCTTGTGTGACTTAGGGTCAAGTGTAAACCTCATGCCTCTCTCTGTAATGGAGAAGCTAGGGATCTTTGAGGTGCAAGCTGCAAAAATCTCACTAGAGATGGCAGACAACTCAAGAAAACAAGCTTATGGACTTGTAGAGGATGTTCTGGTAAAAGTTGAAGACCATTACATCCCTGCTGATTTCATAGTCCTAGAGACTGGGAATTGCATGGATGAATCCATCATCCTTGGCAGACCCTTCCTAGCCACAGCAAAGGCTGTGATTGATGTTGATAGAGGAGAATTGATCACTCAAGTGAATGAAGAATCCTTTGTGTTTAAGGCTCAAGGATATCCCTCTGTCACCATGGAGAGAAAGCATGAAGAGCTTCTCTCAAAACAGAGCCCCCACAGTCAAACTCTAAGTTTGGTGTTGGGAGGCCACAACCAACTTCTAAGTTTGGTGTTGAACCCCCACATTCAAACTCTAAGTTTGGTGTTGGGAGGTTCCAACATTGCTCTGAACGTCCCTGAGGCTCCATGAGAGCCCTCTATCAAGCTACTGACATTAAAGAAGCGCTTGTTGGGAGGCAACCCAATGTTATATTTTATCTATTTTCTTTTGTTATTTTATGTTTTCTGTAGGTTGATGATCATGAGAAGTCACAAAATCAATAGAAAAAGCAAAAACAGAAAGAAAAACAGGAAGAAAAATAGCACACCCTGGAGGAAGAACCTACTGGCGTTTAAACGCCAGTAAGGCTAGCAGATGGGCGTTTAACGCCCAGTCTGGCACCATTCTGGGCGTTTAACGCCAGAAAGGGGCACCAGACTGGCGTTAAACGCCAGAAAAGGGCAAATACTTGGCGTTAAACGCCAGAAATGGGCACCAGCCCGGCGTTTAACGCCAGAATTGGCTAAAAACGCAATTTTGCATGCCATTTGGTAGGAATGACTTTTTCTTGACACCTCAGGATCTGTGGACCCCACAAGATCCCCACCTACCCCACCACTCTCTCTCTTCTTCACCAATCACCTCAACACCTCTTCCCCAAAAACCCTTCACCTATCCAATCCCATCTTTCTCTTCACCACTCACATCCATCCTTCATAAAACCCCACCTACCTCACCATTCAAATTCAAACCACTTTTCCTCCCAAACCCACCCATACATGACCGAACCATGAGCCCCCCCTCTCCTATATAAACCCATCTTCACTCCTTCATTTTCACACAACCTAAACACCACTTCTCCCCCTTTTTGGCCGAACACAAAGCCATTCCCTTCTTCCTCATTTCTTCTTCTTCTACTCTCTTCCTTCTTCTTTTGCTCGAGGACGAGCAAACCTTTTAAGTTTGGTGTGGTAAAAGCATTGCTTTTTGTTTTTCCATAACCATTTATGGCATCCAAGGCCGGAGAAACCTCTAGAAAGAGGAAAGGGAAGGCAAAAGCTTCCACCTCCGAGTCATGGGAGATGGAGAGATTCATCTCAAGGGTGCATCAAGACCACTTCTATGAAGTTGTGGCCTTGAAGAAGGTGATCCCCGAGGTCCCTTTTTCACTCAAAAAGAGTGAATATCCGGAGATCCGACATGAGATCCGAAGAAGAGGTTGGGAAGTTCTTACCAACCCCATTCAACAAGTCGGAATCTTAATGGTTCAAGAGTTCTATGCCAATGCATGGATCACCAAGAACCATGATCAAAGTGTGAACCCGGATCCAAAGAATTGGCTTACCATGGTCCGGGGGAAATACTTGGATTTTAGTCCGGAAAATGTAAGGTTGGCATTTAACTTGCCTATGATGCAAGGAGATGAACATCCTTACACTAGAAGGGTCAACTTTGATCAAAGGTTGGACCAAGTCCTCACAGTCATATGTGAAGAGGGCGCCCAATGGAAGAGAGATTCAAGAGGAAAGCCGGTTCAATTGAGAAGGCATGACCTCAAACCTGTGGCTAGAGGATGGTTATAGTTTATCCAACGCTCAATCATTCCCACTAGCAACCGGTCCGAAGTTACTATAGACCGGGCTATCATGATTCATAGCATCATGATTGGAGAAGAAATAGAAGTTCATGAGGTTATAGCTCAAGAACTCTATAAGGTGGCGGACAAGTCCTCTACCTTGGCAAGGTTAGCCTTTCCTCATCTCATTTGTCACCTCTGTTATTCAGTTGGAGTTGACATAGAAGGAGACACCCCCATTGATGAGGACAAGCCCATCACTAAGAAAAGGATGGAGCACACAAGAGACCCCACTCATCATGAGATCCCTGAGATTCCTCAAGGGATGCACTTTCCTCCACAAAACTATTGGGAGCAACTAAACACCTCCCTAGGAGAATTGAGTTCCAACATGGGACAACTAAGGGTAGAGCACCAAGATCACTCTGTCCTCCTCCATGAAATTAGAGAAGATCAAAGAATCATGAGAGAGGAGCAACAAAGACAAGGAAGAGACATTGAGGAGCTCAAGCACTCCATAGGATCTTCAAGAGGAAGAACAAGCCGCCATCACTAAGGTGGACCCGTTCTTTAATTTCCTTGTTCTTTATTTTCTGTTTTTCGAATTTTAGTGCTTATGTTTATCTATGTTTGTGTCTTGTGATCATTAGTGTCTTAGTGTCTATGCCTTAAAGTTATGAATGTCCTATGAATCCATCATCTCTCTTAAATGAAAAATGTTCTTAATTGAAAAAGAGAAGAATTGCATGAATTTTGAATTTTATAACAGTTTAATTATTTTGATGTGGTGGCAATACTTTTGTTTTCTGAATGTATGCTTAAACAGTGCATATGTCTTTTGAATTTGTGGTTCATGAATGTTGGCTCTTGAAAGAATGATGAAAAAGGAGACATGTTACTGAGGATCTGAAAAATCATCAAAATGATTCTTGAAGCAAGAAAAAAAGGTAGTGAATACAAAAAAAAAATTTCGAAAAAAAGGAGAAAAAGAAAGAAAAAGAAAGAAATAAAAGTTGTGATCCAAGGCAAAAAGAGTGTGCTTAAGAACCCTGGACACCTCTAGTTGGGGACTCTAGCAAAGCTAAGTCACAATCTGAAAAGGTTCACCCAATTATGTGTCTGTGGCATGTATGTATCCGGTGGTAATACTGGAAGACAGGGTGCTCTGGGCCACAGCCAAGACTCAATAAGTAGCTGTGTTCAAGAATCATCATACTTAACTAGGAGAATCAATAACACTATCTGGATTCTGAGTTCCTAAAGAAGCCAATCATTATGAATTTCAAAGGATAGAGTGAGATGCCAAAACTATTCAGAGGCAAAAAGCTAAAAGCCCCGCTCATCTAATTAATACTGATCTTCATAGATGTTTTTGGGATTCATTGCATATTCTCTTCTTTTTATCTTATTTGATTTTCAGTTGCTTGAGGACAAGCAACAATTTAAGTTTGGTGTTGTGATGAGCGGATAATTTGTACGCCTTTTGGCATTGTTTTTAGTATGTTTTTAGTATGATCTAGTTAGTTTTTAGTATATTTTTATTAGTTTTTAGTCAAAATTCACTTTTCTAGACTTTACTATGAGTTTGTGTGTTTTTCTGTGATTTCAGGTATTTTCTGGCTGAAATTGAGGGACCTGAGCAAAAATCTGATTCAGAGACTAAAAAGGACTGCAGATGCTGTTGGATTCTGACCTCCCTGCACCCGAAGTGGATTTTCTGGAGCTACAGAAGCCCAGTTGGCGCTCTCTCAACGGCGTTGAAAAGTAGACATCCTGGGCTTTCCAGAAATATATGATAGTCCATACTTTGCCCAAGATTTGATGGCCCAAACCGGCGTTCAAAGGAACCCTCAGAATTCCCAGCGTTAAACGCCGGAACTGGCACAAGAATGGGAGTTAAACGCCCAAACTGGCACCAAAGCTGGCGTTTAACTGCAAGAAGAGTCTCTACACGAAAATGCTTCAATGCTCAGCCCAAGCACACACCAAGTGGGCCCGGAAGTGGATTTTTATGTCATTTACTCATCTTTGTAAACCTTAGGCTACTAGTTCTCTATAAGTAGGACCTTTTACTATTGTATTGGAGAGCTTTTGATCATGTTTTTATGATTGAACCCTCTTTGGGAGGCTGGCCATTCGGCCATGCCTAGACCTTGTTCTTATGTATTTTCAACGGTGGAGTTTCTACACACCATAGATTAAGGTGTGGAGCTCTGCTGTACCTCGAGTATTAATGCAATTACTATTGTTCTTCTATTCAATTCCGCTTGTTCTTGTTCTAAGATATCACTTGTTCTTCAACTTGATGAATGTGATGATCCGTGACACTCATCATCATTCTCACCTATGAACGTGTGACTGACAACCACCTCCGTTCTACCTTAGATTGAGTGAATATCTCTTGGATTCCTGATACACGATGCATGGTTGATCGCCTGACAACCGAGCGCTCGTCTGACAACCGAGCCAGCCATTCCGTGAGATCAGAGTCTTCGTGGTATAGGCTAGAACTGATGGCGGCATTCAAGAGAATTCGGAAGGTCTAACCTTGTCTGTGGTATTCTGAGTAGGATTCAATGATTGAATGACTGTAATGTACTTCAAACTCCTGAAGGCGGGGCGTTAGTGACAGACGCAAAAGAATCACTGGATTCTATTCCGGCCTGATTGAGAACCGAAAGATGGATAGCCGTGCCGTGACAGGGTGCGTTGAACATTTCCACTGAGAGGATGGGAGGTAGCCACTGACAACGGTGAAACCCTTGCATAAGCTTGCCATGGAAAGGAGTAAGAAGGATTGGATGAAGACAGTAGGAAAGCAGAGAGACGGAAGGGACCAAGCATCTTCATACGCTTATCTGAAATTCCCACCAATGAATTACATATGTATCTCTATCTTTATCTTTATGTTTTATTCGTATATCACCCATATCCATTTGAGTTTGCCTGACTAAGATTTACAAGGTGACCATAGCTTGCTTCATACCAACAATCTCTGTAGGATCGACCCTTACTCGCGTAAGGTTTATTACTTGGACGACCCAGTACACTTGCTGGTTAGTTGTGCGAAGTTGTAGTGATCACAATTTCGTGTACCAACCTCCCTGCAATTCCTTGAGAAGACGACCCGAGGTTTGAATACTCGGTTATCAATTTCAAAGGGGTTTGTTACTTGTGACAACCAAAACGTTTGTACGAAGGGATTTTTGTCGGTTTAGAGACTATATCTACAACGCGACTGTTTTTATGATATTCTTTACTGGCAAAAAATCCTAACGTCAAAATGGCGCCATTGCCGGGGAATTGCAAACGTGTGCCTTATTATTGGTTATTGTAAATATTAGCTTTTTGATTTGTTTTTATTTTTTATTTTTATTCGCTTTTTCGTAAATTAAGAGGTTATGGATTTTTATTTTAAAATTTTTATCTTATCTTATCTTATTTCAAAAATCAAATTTAAAAATTTTCAATTTTCAAATTTAAAAAAAAAAATTCAAATTTCAAAATTTAAAATTCAAATTTCAAAATTTAATTTTCAAATTCAAAATTTAAATAACCTTTTAATTTCAATTTGTTTTTATTTTTGTTTTTAATTTTTTTTTATTTGCTATCATGAACTCTCACCCCTTTGGCTATGAGTCTGGTTACAATAATATTGCAGGAAGAAGAAATTACAATGAGAACAGGCATCAAGGTTGGAACAATCAAAGATGGGAGGAGCCACAAGGACTTGATCAATCCTCATGGCAACAACCACCTCCAATGGACTATCAACAACCACCACCATATGCCTATGAACCCTTTCCTCAACATAACTTTGGACCACCAAACTCACAAGCCCCTTTCCGCCATTCACCTCCATATGACCTTAACCCTCAACCACCATACCAACCACCTTATGAGCCATATGAACCATATATAGAACCACCCCAATTCCAACCCAATTACTCCCAAGAACCACCACTTCAATATTCATCATCTCCATATCCATCAATCCAAGAGCACTATGATCCTACTTATGAAAGCCAAGTACATCAAGAGACAAAGGATCGTTTTCAGGCAACCATTCAACAACTGGAGCAAGTAGTAATTCAATGGGTTTCTAGACGCTCAAATATACAAGGATCAGCCACAGCTCCATGTGGATAGTCTACTGAAGAGCGTAGCATGACGGAGATACCAGAAACCCCAGTGGACAAGACAGAGAATGAATTCGTACTAGAACAAGTAGAAGACGCTGTCATTCTTCAAGAAGAAGAAGAAATGGTTAAAGACTTAGGAGACGCAGAACCACCATGGGAAAGTCAAGACATAGAGCCTCCTTCCAAGACGGTTGAAATTGATGTTGAGGAGGGTGTACAACCTCCAGAGCATATCATAGTTGAAGACTTGGAAGAGGTTGATCAAGAGATGGAGATTCAAGAAGAAGAAGCACAACCTACCATGCCCTTGGAAAACAATGAAGAGGAGATTGAATTGAAAGAGAGCTACCAAGAGGAAGAGGTTGAAATTGAAGAAGCTTGCAAAGAGGTGGTAATTATCAGAGAGGAGTACAAGGGAGTGGAGCTTGCAATTTCATTAAAAATACCTCCCCCTAAGTTGCCATCATCCTTCACAACATTCAAGTGGGTAAAATTCATATCCCTTAGCTTTCTAATCCCACTTGAATATGGGCTACTGGAGACGGATGGTCAACTTAGAGCTCTTTGTGGCATCAAGAGTAAGAGGAAGATGGTCAGTGGTAAGAATTGTCCTGCAAGGTTCATCATGGTTGGAAGCTTTAAGTTTAAACGCAAAGGTTGGAATAAAGCTCAACTGAATGGGTCTAGGAAGCTGTTTGGTCGCTGCAGTGAGAATTTAGATCACCTTTCACCCGGCTGGAAAAATACAGATCGAGACAAAAACGGGTGTAAAAGTAAAGTTTGGGATCCTGGAATCTGTTCTGGCATTTGTCACCCCGGGAGCCTAAGAATCTGTTTGAAGCTTCTTAAGGGCTTTACATGCTTAGTTTGGGATTCCGGAGGACACTGGAATCACAAACATTGGTGGAGATTCCTGGATGAGTTCAAGCACAAGCCACCATAACAGGAAGCTCACCAAATGTCCAACTTAAGGACTTTAACTAAAAGTGCTAGGTGGGAGACAACCCACCATGGTATGATCGTTCATTTTTCATTTTTATTTAGTTTTATTTGTTTTCTAGTTTTATTTTATTTTATTATATTGAACCTGGAGTTTTGCGTCACATTCATATTAACACTGCATTCTTCATTTTTCAAAAAAAAAAAAGGATTTACGCACGCGACGCGGCAGCGTCGCTGACGCGTCCGCGTCGTATGTGCGTTAGGAGGAAAAGAAATTGAACAGAGAGTTACGCAGGAGCAGGGCTGGAGGCGTGCCAAGGGCACAAATTGTCTCACGCGACCGCATCGCTAATGCGGCCGCGTCATTTGCAAAATGGCTTCCCCACGCGTCGGCGTCACCCACGCGACCGCGTGGCCCTGGATTTCGACGTAACAAGGTGTATGGCCGAAAGTTGAGCTGGAATTGGGCTGGACTCGTGCTGGAAGCCCAAGCCCTACCACGCGACCGCGTGCCCAACGCGGCCGCGTCATTTTAAGAAAAAGGCCACCCGCGCGATCGTGTCATCCACGCGACCGCGTCACCCTGGATTTTGGCAATACTAAGTTTTGAACAGAGAGTTGTGCGACCGCGAGGCTGCACTCGCGCCACTAGCACAAATCAAGTCACGCGATCGCGTGCCCCACGCGTCCGCGTCGCCTAACCTTATTGCGCACCACGCAACCGCGTCACCCACGCGACCGCGTCGCCAGCGTCGCACAACCTCTCCAGATTAGTGCCAATTTTCTTATCTTTTCTTCTCCGAATCCTTATTCTTCTTATCTTTTCTTATTTCTTTCTTCTTCCTTTCTTATTTTCTCTCACTTCCATTCTATTTTATTTAATTTATTTGCATACTTTCATTCATTGCATTTTTTTTATTTTGTGCATATTTTTATTTTCTTTTCTAAATTTGTTATTTTGGTGGTAAAAATTTAATTGGGAAATTATTTTCTTGTAAATTATTATGAAATTTTTGACAATTATATATTACTTTTTGAAGGGTTGCTTACATGTTCAATTTAATACTTTCAATAGCTTATTTACCATACATGCTATGTGTTTGTGAAAAAGCCCATATGGCATTATGCACTTCTTTATTATACTTTATACTATTCAATGCTTGCTTTTCATAAACTCCCTTTACTATTTTATTAATTGAATATAATTGTCAATACAAACATGGTGATTTATTACAAGTGATGCTTGGTCTATGCTACTCATGCCCTTTGCCGGCATGCCAATAAACACCTTGCATTCACTTGTCCTTATATGCACTAGCTATTTTCAATTGATGGCTTTTCACATGTACTCGCGACATGTGTTAATGTCAATTACATCCTAATGTGCATCCATCACCACTCTTCCGTTCTCTTCCTTGCTATATCTCTATTTGAATTTAATTTACTTTCTCTTCCCTTCTTCAGGATGGCCACCAAGGAAGGAAAGGAGAAAGCTATTCCCAAACCGCCGGCAAGGAAAGGAACAAAAAGAGCTCAGCTGAGAAACCACAACCCCCATCCACTTGCACATCTCAGCATGCACCGAGGATGGTGCAATCTTTAAGTGTGGGGAGGTCGATACCGATCTCCATGGGTTAGTTATTTCTTGACTCAACACCAAAAATTTTTTATTTTATTTGTTTGTTCATTGTTGCATTTGCATAATTGATTGCATATTTGTTTGATTTTTTGCATATTTTACCACTTGGTTAAAGTAATATTTTCTTTTCCAAGAAACCTTTTAAAGTATTTCACTAATTTGAATAAAATTTTTTGTTACACTTGTTTGAAGAAATATTATATTGGAATATGGTTTAGAGCTTGAACACACAAAACCTGTAAGATTTTTGAGCCTAATTGATTGGTTGCATTTTATCAACCAATAATTTAATTTTGATGTGTGTTTTTCTCTCTAAAATTGTGATCTTTGTCTTGCTTAATTCTATATTTCCATTATTTGATGTATACATGCACTTACATGATTGAGGCTTTTGTTTCACTGAGCTCACATACCCATATGGCCTTACCTTTCATTATCCCTTGCAAACCAATTTTGAGCCTATTATACCCATTTGTTCTTTATTTTAGCACATCATCAACTCTAAGCGAAAAACAATAATGTCCTTAATTTGAATCCTTGGTTAGCTTAGACTAGTGAAAGTGCTTATGATTTAAGTGTGGAAAAATTGTGTTTGGAAACATTTGGTTTGAGAATTGAGTACGTTAGAAATTTCTGAAAATGTGAAAGAAATGTTTAGGACATGTTTATGCATTCAATAATTTAATCATATGCATTGAGAAAAACAAAAGAAAAATAATATAAAAAAAGAGAGAAAAATAAAAGAAAAAGAAAAGAAAAGAAAAGAAAAAGAGCAAATAAAAGGGGACAAAATGCCCCAAAGTGAGTGGTGAAAGCAATGCATATGAGTTGTACTTGAAATTAGAATGTATGAATATGTGGAAAACATAGTTAATGGATGGTTAGATGTTGTATTATGATTACATGGATTGTCTAAGTTAGGTGGAAAAGTTTAAGTTAATTAAGGATTAAGATTTTTAGTCCACTTGGCCAAATACAATCCTACCTTGACCCTAACCCCATTACAACCCTTAAAAGACCTCTTGATATGTGTATTTATGCATTAAATTTTTGTTGATTATTAGATGAAGAGCAAGCCTTAGAAAGCAAGGTTAGTAGAGAATTGAGAGAGTCGAACCATAAACACTTGAATGATTAGAGTGTATACACTTCCAATGAGGGTTCGATGCTCGATTCTTTGTTCCCGGCTTTCATGAGCTATTTTCTTCTGCAAGTTTACTTTTACTTCATTTTTATGATTTGAATCAGTGAAATCCAGTTCATATATGTTCTTGAAAGATTTATTTATTTTTAACCAAGTAGGTAGAAACATTCTGCATGTAGTTGCATTCATATAGATAGGATTGCATTTCATATTAATCTACCATTCCTCTTCATCTTTATAGTTTCTCTTGAGTTTAGCATGAGGACATGCTAGTGTTTAAGTGTGGGGAGGTTGATAAACCACTATTTTATGGTTTATCTTGTGCTCAATTGAGTGGATTTTATCAACTCTTTACCCACTTATTCATAATATTTGCATAGTTTTATATTTCCTTCCTGATTTTGTACTATGATTGAAAACGTACTTCTTTGATCTTATATTTGCTTATTATTAATCCTTTCTTATTACCATTAGATGCCTTGATATGTGTGTTAAGTGATCTCAGAGATTACAGGGCAGGAATGGCTCAGAGGATAGAAAGGAAGCATGCAAAAGTGGAAGGAATACAAGAAGTTGGAGAAATTGCTAAGTTGTCCAGCCTGACCTCTTTGCACTCAAACGGCTATAACTTTAGCTACAGAGGTCCAAACGACGCGGTTCTAGTTGCGTTGGAAAGCTAACATCTGGGGCTTCGATTTGATATATAATTTGCCATAGCTGCCATAGCTATCACTTCCAGCTCTTTCTGTGTCCTCTGTAGCTAAAGTTATAGCCGTTTGAGTGCGAAGAGGTCAGGTTAGACACCTTAGCAATTTCTCCAACTTATTGTATTTCTTCCATTTTTGCATGCTTCCTTTCCATCCTCTGAGCCATTCCTGCCTTATAATCTCTGAAAACACTTAACACACATATCAAGGCATCTAATGGTAATAAGAGAGGATTAATAATAAGCAAATATAAGATCAAAGAAGCATGTTTTCAATCAAAGCACATAATTAGGAAGGCAAATGTAAAACATGCGAATAGTATGAATAAGTGGGTAAAGAGTTGATAAAATCCACTCAATTGAGCACAAAATAAACCATGAAATAGTGGTTTATCACTGCCCCGACGCCAGGCGACGCGAACGCATGGGTCACGCGGACGCGTGACCTGGTAGAAACACGCGGCCGCGTCACTTTTCCGCGACCTGTACGTACCAGAATATGCTGGGGGCGATTTCTGGGCTGTTTTTAACCCAGTTTGCAGCCCAGAAAACACAGATTAGAGGCTATAAAGTGGGGGAATCCATTCATTCATGAGGAGGCTCTCACATTCACAATTTTAGGAGTAGATGTAGTTTTTAGAGAGAGAGGCTCTCTCCTCTCTCTTAGGATTAGGATTTAGGATTTCTCTTAGTTTTAGGAGTGACTCTCAATCCCAGGTTCAACGTTCTTTTACTTTATATTCCTCTTTTTACTTTCAGATGCTTCAATGCTTGTAGTAGATATGTTGCCTATTTGGCTTATGCTACATTCATGTTATGATTTTCTTAATTAATATTATTTGAGGTAATTCAGATTTAAGATTTCTTTGCTCTGTTTAAGATTGCTTTCAATTTAATTTAGATATTTTTCTCCCTTTTGGCCTTGGTTAAATAATTGGTGACTCTTGAGTTATCAAACTCATTGTTGATTGAGAATTGGAATTCTTCAAGAATTAATTCATCCACTTAACTTACCTTCATAGTTAGAGGTTAATAAAGTGGGAGAAAAATCCAATTCTCATTACAATTGATAAGGATAACTGGGATAGGACCTCCAGTCTTCATACCTTTCCAAGAGTTTATTTTACAGTTATTTATTAATTTTTATTGCTTGAAAATATACCTGTGCACATTGCCCAAACTCCAAATTTCTCAAAACCCCAAATTTACAATCTCCATAACCAATAATAAGAACATACCTCCCTGCAATTCCTTGAGAAGATGACCCGAGGTTTGAATACTCGATTATCAATTTCAAAGGGGTTTGTTACTTGTGACAACCAAAACGTTTGTACGAAGAGATTTTTGTCGGTTTAGAGACTATATCTACAACACGACTGTTTTTATGATATTCTTTACTGATAAAAATCCTAACGTCAAGGCTTAACAAGAGATTGAAAAGACATTACCACATGCCCCATTAGTGGCACAAGTGCCTGAGATACCACACCCTCAGAAGCCCCAAAAGGAAACCAATGATGAGAACCCCTCACAATTCTTGGCAGCCTCTAAGGCACTGTAAATCAATACTCCAATTTCTGAGGTTGTAAAGAGTTTACCCCCTGAAAAGAATGCTTTAAAGGGAGACGAAATAGAGGTACTGATGAGCGGATATTTTATACGCTTTTTGACATTATTTTTATATAGTTTTTCTTAGGTTTTGTTTAAGTTTTATTGCATTTTCATAGGTTTTAGTGCAAAATTCACATTTTGAATTCTACTTTGAGTTTGTGTGTTTTATGATGATTTCAGGTATTTTCTGGCTGAAATTGAAGAGTTTTAGCAAAGTCTAATTCAGAAGCAAGGAAAGCGTAGCAGATATTGTCAGGATCTGACCTCCTTGCATTAAAATGAGCATTTCTGGATCTACAAAGGTCCAAATGACGCGTTCTCAACGGCATTGGAAAGCTAACTTCCAGAGCTTTCCAAAATTATATATTGGTTTATACTTTTCTTTGATGGAGTGTGCCCATTCTGGGCGTTGAACGTCAAGGAGCTACCCCCTAGCTGGCGTCCAATGCCTCAAAGGAGATCCAAAGCTGGCGTTGAATGCCGACCACCCCTAGTGGGCATTCAACGCCCATTCCTCCAAGTGGACGCCAAGATCAGCCCAAGAACTCAAGTCAAGTGGGCCCGTAAGTTGATTTTTGCACCTCTTGTCTATTCTATCATATTTTTTTACTTCTTAGTTACTAAATTAGTCTATTCCCCTACTTTTACTTTCGAACATTATTGTGGAGTATGAGCCACTAACCTCTTAGGTTAAGGTTAGGAGCTCTACTGATTCTTATGGATTAATAATATCATTATTCTATTTCAACCTATGCTTGATTCTATTCTAAGATGTATCTTCGTTCTTCATCCTAATGAATTGGGAGTGTAACTTGATTGTCATCCCCATTCTACATGGGTTCTTGAGAGTGACGGGATAGTATTGAACCACAAGCTTGATTATACATCTCTTAGACGGCTAATCCATGACTTCATTATAGACTTGGAGACATCAGTTCAGTCGAGGTACGGGGCGATTAAGGCCTTTGTGGTATATGCTAGAATTAAGAAGTAGTGTTTCTATGATCCGGAAGATCCGACCTTGTCTGTGGCATTTTGAGTAGGATCACCAAGGGAATGGACTGCAGGAGCTTCACCCTCGTTCAGATTGGATGACCACTGACCTAGCATTTGATCTGAAGTAGAGGAGATTAATAACCACTGACCTGGCGTTAATCACTTAGGTTGCGTTTGTTTACAAAGACAGGACACTGAGACATGGACATAGAGACAGAAAATCATGTTTGACAGAAGAGCCATGGACAGAGACAGTGTGTCCAGAGACACCGTACTTTGTGTCCATCCTGACAGGAAGGACACAGGGACACTAACGAGAGACACAACTTATTTTTCATTCTTTTTTTTTCATTATTTTTGTTAATTTTTCAAAATTATATTTTTTTATTATTATATTTTTCATCTCATTTTTTGAATGAAAAAAATGAATAAATTAGATTTTCAAATTTGTTCTAGTTTACCACCAAACAGAATACAAGAACACAAAATTTTGTGTCTCTGTCCATTGATGATAGGTCATCATATACCCATTTTTTAAGCAAATTTCACTTGTTTTACTAGTCTTTATGCACTTTCTTGCATCCTAAGTAAGTAATTTGGAATGAAAATGCATAACTTCTTTAAATCAAACAACCACCATTAAATTGAGGCTAAATCATGAGGTTTGGGCAAAAATTAATTGATTTTTAATGAATTATAAACCTTATGAGTTTAGAGATACTTTGATTGGTTGTATTGGTTTCTTGAAGGTGAAGAAAGGAAGAAAAGAAGTAAAACGTGGCTTAAGAAAGCGTGGCCCAAGGAAAAAAGAATGTGGCACATGGAAGGGAGGAAGCTACACTGCCCTCTAGGAGAGCACACTGCCCTCCAGGAGAGCAGCATATTGAACCAAGCCTTGAAAAGCATCATTGCCCTGCCCACAACAAGGGCGGAGCATAATTTGATGCCAAGGACCAAAGGAAGCAAAAACTCTGCCCTGCCTTCCTCTAGAGCAATATCGGGCTTCATCCAAGAATAATTCAAAGGAAATTACTTCCTAGTGCTTCCTATGGGTTTCGAACCCAAGAACAAGAAGGAAAGGAGTAGCGCTCAAGCACAAGAAAAACAAGCAAAAATTGGCTTACTTTCAATCTCCCAGGATCGAACACGGCACCATGAGGAAGCAAGGAATTAGGCATTACTTTGGTGCCAAGAAAACCAAGGAAAAGGAGCAGCATGTGCCTCCACCGAGTTTCGAACGTGTGACTTCACCATTGGCAACATTGCCCTGCCCTCCACAAGGGCAGGGCAGAATTTTGTGGTGCATGGCCAGCGCACAAAATTGACGCGCACCAAGGGAGTCTCGGCCAGCAGCAGCACGCACGGGCAGCACTTGGCGCACCATGGCAACTCTGCCCTGCCCTCCACAAGGGCAGGGTAGCATCCTGACGCATCACACACACCAAGCACGCACGCAATGAAGCCGCATGCACCATTTCCTGCTCTGCCCTCCACAAGGGCAGGGCAGCCTCTTGGAAGCTACTTTCTCATGGGCTGAAAATTGGATTTTTCATTTCTTCACCAAATCAAAAGCCCATCCAAATTCCAAAATCCAAGAATAGAAAGTGTATAAATAGGAGATAGTTTGATGTAATTAGGACCTTTTACCCTGCTTTTGATTTTTGAATTTTTACATTCTGAGACTTCATTGAGAGCTTTGAACTGAGATCTTAGAGAATTGGGAAGGAGAATTGATCTCTCTTCTTCTTCGTTCTTGCTTGAGCACTTTTTACTTTTCTTGTTTGAGTCTTGGGTGTGAAGAATTGAGGAATTTTTGTCTCAATCTCCATTCATGATCTCTTTAATTTCCTTTCTGCATAATTGAGTTCAATTCCATTTCCTTCACTGCTGCAATCTTTAATTTCTTGTTAATTGCTTTGTGAACTTGGATCTGGGAAGGGCAATTGAGATCTAGACTCTGCTATCTAGTCTCTAGAGCCCTGAGATCTGATTCTCTTTTCGGTTCTTCTGCTGAACCATTACATTTTCACTTTCTGTTTGAATCTTAGTTACTTTCAATTCATCTTCTGCTTTATTAATTGCTGCAATTAAATTTCCCTTGCTTAATTTCTGAATTCCCAGTCCTCAAATCCCTTTTCCATTCAAGCAATTTATATTTCTTGCACTTTAAGTTACTGCAATTTACATTTCTTGCATTTTAAGTTTCAGTCATTTAATTTCTTGTTCTTTAAGATTCAGCTCTTTTACTTTCAGTTCTTTTTAATTTCTGCAATTCATCCCTCTCCTTTTACATTTCTTGCTATTTACTTACTGTTGGATACAAAATCACTCAACCAATACTTGATTCGCTTGACTAAATCAACCACCGAACTAAAATTGCTCAATCCTTCAATCCCTGTGGGATCGACCTCACTCCCGTGAGTTTTATTAGTTGATGCGACCCGGTACACTTGTCGGTGAGTTTTGTGTTGGATCGTTTTCCACACATCAAGTTTTTGGCACCGTTGCCAGGGATTGAAACAGATTGACAATGATTAAGTGAAGTAGAGATCTAGATCAAGCATTTTTTTTCCTTTTCTGACTAACACACTAACTGTTTGAAAATTTGCCTCTATCAACTCACTAACTGTTTGAGAGTTTGTCTCAATTAACTGCACTCAATCCTCAAGAGTGCTGCTGTTTATTCCTCCTGATTGTTTGCGTGCCACAGGAAAGAAGAGAAGTCAGAGGAAAGACTATCATTGGAAAAGAAGTCTCTACAGACGAAGAATATCATGACATGAAGCCAGCACTCATTACACTAATCAAGAACGATTGTTCCTATGACGGAAATCCATTGGAAGATCCTCAACAGCACATATCCACTTTTCTAAGGACTTGTGGTGCTGTCAAAACTGATGGTCTAGATCATGACACTTATAAGATCCTGTTATTCCCTTTCTCATTAAGGGGTGAAGCTGCACAATGGATTTAAACTTTTCCCCAAGGAAGTATCACTAGTTGGGATGATTTGGTCACCAAATTTCTGGCCAAATTCTCTTCATCCCGACAGATCATCAAGCTGAAAAGGGGGAACATCCATTCACACAAGGAGAAGAAGAACCACTCTTCAAGGCATTGGAAAGATACAAGGAAGCAATTGATAAAGTGGGTTTCCAAGCTTTCTATGAAGGACTAACCCCAGAAACAAGAAAAGCAGTGGACTACTTCTCAGATGGCCTACTCAAAGCAACAATAACTGCCTAAGGAATTGCAAATTTCAATGATAAAAGAGTCAACAACCAACACTCATTCGAGAAACCACAGAATGTAATTTCAGAAAAAGAAGTGACGAATCTTGAAGGAATGAATGCATTCATGAACCTGAACAAACAAATGCACCATCAAACACAGCAACACATGGAGCTGAGAGATAGAAAAGCTGATTGCCCGCAGTCTGCTGCAGTGAATGCCCAATTTCCACCATGGAGGCCTTATTCTTATCTAAGAATGAGGGAGTTCCAACATCAAGAACAAGGAAGTTTCAACCAGGGCAAATCCATGACCACAAACAACCAACATTACTCATCCACTAATGCCAATCAAAGCCAATACTCACAAAACATACACTTCCAGACTCATTCCAACTGGAGAAGGACTGAGTACCAAAATCCCGAACCAAGGGACTTCAATTACAATAATCCCAACTTCACAAAACAGCAAAAACACCATTATGTTAACAACAACCACTACATGCCACCACAACACCCACCTTTCCAACCTTTAACATCTCACAACCGACCAATCCCACAAGACTCTCAGAGGATCACCAACTTGGAGATCCTAATAGAGAGAATGATGAAACACCAAGAGGAGATGACAAAGAACCAAGAGATGTCAATCAGAAGAATTGAGGGGCAGATAGCTCAACTGGCGAAGCAATTTGCAGAAATGGGTGAGAAGAAGGCAAATACTTTCCCCAGAGCTACTGAAGACAAACCAACTAACAACGAAGATGTTGCAAAGAAGGAAGGATGGAAAAGGATCATAGAGGAAAGTAAGAAAACCTTGGACAAAGAAAGTACCAGCCAAGAAAAACACAACAAGGAATTCTTACAAGGAGAGACAGAGGATAGAATTAAAGAAAAGCAGAAAATCCCCACTGAAAAATTTTCACTAGGGGATAGAGTAATGATAAACATTCAAACCATGAAGGTGTCCCCACAGTTGTCTGATCACTACATTATGACTAAGATCCTTCCACAGGAATTCATAGAGGTCATCAAAGAGGAAACCGGAAGGAAGTTCACGGTGAAGAAAGACAAGCTAAGGCGCTGTCATTTTCAATTTTCATGATCAGCAGAATGGAGGATGTCAAGCTAGTGACAATAAAGAAGCGCTTGTTGGGAGGCAACCCAACCTGAGGTAGTTTTCTTTTCATAGCTTTTTCAATAAAAATGTTGAATAATTGGTATGCATTGCAAGGAGCTAAGTTTGGTGTTGCACACCAAAACAATTTAAGGGAGAATGAAGGATTCTAAGTTTGGTGTTCCACCAAAATCTCATTTAAAAGAACATTCTTACTTCCTGCACAATGCTAGCTCCAAGCAATCAGACAAATTATTCAACTATTTAACTGCTTTTTAGCTTTAACTCCATAACCTTTAGCAAGGACACAAGGTTTCACATATAGTTAACCTGTTGCATCAGAGACAGTGGCAAGTAATTAAGTTTGGTGTTCTCACACCAAAATAAATCTAAGAGCCACACTCAATTTATGCATACTAACCATGCAATTAAGGGCTTGAGAAGCAAGCAACTTTGAGAATTATGCAGGACATGAGTCAACAATTGAAGATATTGTGCATCTTAACTCAAAGAAAACACAACAGAAGGAAGAATCAAAGGGCTGCAACTTCAAAGGTTGTATCTAAACTTAATCCTTGCTGCTGTGAATTGTTTTGAACATGGAAACCATTATATATCCTGCTAAAGTGTTTATCTAGTTGCAAGTGAAGTTGTTTGATTAAGTATGTTAATCTGCATAATGCTTGTCATTCATCACCTAGCTGAATTTTGTTTTGTTTCCCATATGCTTGAATAAAAGAGAATTGTTTGAATTGGAAAGTAAATATCCAATGTTGCATAAGTTAGAATGGAAGTTAATGGTGGTGTATGTGTTTGATTAAATGCATAACTCATGAAATAATTACTGCATAGTGTCATTTTCATTGAAGTGTGAGCTAGCTTGCTGTTATAAAGGTTCCTATCAATAAAGAAAAATCCCTTGAGAACAAAAATAAAACAGAAAAAAAAGGAAGAAGAAAAAGCCAATGTGGCAAGAAAAACAAAGAATAAAGGCTGGACACAAATAGCTTGGACCCTAGGACACATGCCTGTGGTGTTCTTGTACTAGGATATGCTTGGATAAGTAAATTCTGAGGGGTATTTCAAAACCCGGTCACTTAGATCAACTGATTTGGGATGACCAATTGAAAGTCCACAATAAAGAGCAACTTAGATACAGAACATTTTTAGTTATCCAAAGAGATGCTAGGCATCAATGATCCTAGGAGGAAATAGTGAGCCATGTGTCTGTGATGGAAAGATGTTGAGTAAAAATAAAGCCAAAGGCTACTTCTGCAACATTAGACACCAAGCCTTCAAAGAATAATAAGCTTGTTAAGCAAAATGAGAGAAGAAAAGTTAGCAAGGGAGCAATTAAAGAGTAAACCTTATAACAGCAAGTTTAGTAAGCCTTTGAGAAAAAATGTATATTATGTAACAGCAAACAATAACTTGGGTTGTCATTGTCTGCATAAAAACTCCATAAATCAAGTTCTGCTATATGCCTAATAAGGATATAATTGCTCTTCTTGTTCATTTCATTTTCTCTTAGTTTTGATGCTTGCTTGGGGACAAGCAAGAATTAAGTTTGGTGTTGTGATGACAGGTCATCATATACCCATTTTTTAAGCTAATTTCACTTGTTTTACTAGTCTTTATGCACTTTCTTGCATCCTAAGTAAGTAATTTGGAATGAAAATGCATAACTTCTTTAAATCAAACAACCACCATTAAATTGAGGCTAAATCATGAGGTTTGGGCAAAAATTAATTGATTTTTAATGAATTATAAACCTTATGAGTTTAGAGATACTTTGATTGGTTGTTTTGGTTTCTTGAAGGTGAAGAAAGGAAGAAAAGAAATAAAACGTGGCTTAAGAAAGCGTGGCCCAAGGAAAAAAGAATGTGGTGCATGGAAGGGAGGAAGCTACACTGCCCTCCAGGAGAGCAGCATATTGAACCAAGCCTTGAAAAGCATCATTGCCCTACCCACAACAAGGGCGGAGCACAATTTGATGCCAAGGACCAAAGGAAGCAAAAACTCTGCCCTGCCCTCCTCAAGAGCAATACCGGGCTTCATCCAAGAATAATTCAAAGGAAATTGCTTCCTAGTGCTTCCTATGGGTTTCGAACCCAAGAACAAGGAGGAAAGGAGTAGCGCTCAAGCACAAGAAAAACAAGCAAAAATTGGCTTACTTTCAATCTCCCAGGATCGAACACGGCACCATGAGGAAGCAAGGAATTAGGCATTACTTTGGTGCCAAGAAAACCAAGGAAAAGGAGCACCATGTGCCTCCACCGAGTTTCGAACGTGTGACTTCACCATTGGCAACATTGCCCTGCCCTCCACAAGGGCAGGGCAGCATTTTGTGGTGCATGGCCAGCGCACAAAATTGACGCGCACCAAGGGAGTCTCGGCCAGCAGCAGCACGCACGGGAAGCACTTGGCGCACCATGGCAACTCTGCCCTGCCCTCCACAAGGGCAGGGCAGCATCCTGACGCATCACACACACCAAGCACGCACGTAATGAAGCCGCATACACCATTTCCTGCTCTGCCCTCCACAAGGGCAGGGCAGCCTCCTGGAAGCTACTTTCTCATGGGCTGAAAATTGGATTAAAAATCCAATTTAATTCATTTCTTCACCAAATCAAAAGTCCATCCAAATTCCAAAATCCAAGAATAGAAAGTGTATAAATAGGAGATAGTTTGATGTAATTAGGACCTTTTACCTTGCTTTTGATTTTTGAATTTTTACATTCTGAGACTTCATTGAAAGCTTTGAACTGAGATCTTAGAGAATTGGGAAGGAGAATTGATCTCTCTTCTTCCTCGTTCTTGCTTGAGCACTTTTTACTTTTCTTGTTTGAGTCTTGGGTGTGAAGAATTGAGGAATTTCTGTCTCAATCTCCATTCAAGATCTCTTTAATTTCCTTTCTGCATAATTGAGTTCAATTCCATTTCCTTCACTGCTGCAATCTTTAATTTCTTGTTAATTGCTTTGTGAACTTGGATCTGGGAAGGGCAATTGAGATCTAGACTCTGCTATCTAGTCTCTGGAGCCCTGATATCTGATTCTCTTTTTGGTTCTTCTGTTGAACCATTACATTTTCACTTTCTGTTTGAATCTTAGTTACTTTCAATTCATCTTCTGCTTTATTAATTGATGCAATTAAATTTCCCTTGCTTAATTTCTGAATTCCCAGTCCTCAAATCCCTTTTCCATTCAAGCAATTTATATTTCTTGCACTTTAAGGTACTGCAATTTACATTTCTTGCATTTTAAGTTTCAGTCATTTAATTTCTTGTTCTTTAAGATTCAGCTCTTTTACTTTCAGTTCTTTTTAATTTCTGCAATTCATCCCTCTCCCTTTACATTTCCTGTTATTTACTTACTGTTGGATACAAAATCACTCAACCAATACTTGATTCGCTTGACTAAATCAACCACCGAACTAAAATTGCTCAATCCTTCAATCCCTGTGGGATCGACCTCACTCCCGTGAGTTTTATTACTTGATGCGACCCGGTACACTTGCCGGTGAGTTTTGTGTTGGATCGTTTTCCACACATCATCCATCAGTGTCTTGTCTTGTCCTGTTCTCAGTGTCTTGTCCTGTCTTGTTTTCAGAAACAAACGCAGCCTTACAGCCTGCCATGGAACACATCATCAAAAGTTGAAGTAGATAGTGAGAAAAGTTAACCCAGAAGGAAGAAGCATCTCTGAATCCTCAACCGTTCTCTTATCACTGATTTCACACTTATCCAGTAATACTCTATTTATTCTATTTCTATGCGTTATTTCACAACAACTATATTTTCTATCTGCCTAACTAAAATCTACAAGATAGCCATTGCTTGTTCAATCTGACAATCTCCGTGGGATCAACCCTCACTCACCTGAGGTATTACTTGGACGACCTGATGCACTTGTCGGTCTATCTATGCGAATACTGAGGAATCAATTTCACACACCAAGTTTTTGGCGATGTTGCCAGGGATTGTTTGAGTTCGACAAACTACCGGACTAGCTTGTTGCTTAGATTAGGTACTTTTTACGGATTTAAAGAGCTATTGAACCGTAATTTTACTCTTTTAATTGTGTCTTTTGTTTTCTTTTCAAAAACTTTTCAAAACCTTTTTCTTTTCTTTATTAATCTTGATCTTTTGTTTGAGTCTTGTGTTCTTGTTCTTGTTAAAAGTTTCGAACTTTCTTGGTCCCTTTTTCCAAAAAAAAAAAAATTTCAAAAATTGTGTATTTTGTTTGAGTCTAGTTCCAATTTTTAAGTTTGGTGTCTCTTGTGTGTTCATTATTTTCCTTAAATTTTTGAATTTGTTCTTGAGTGTTCTTCGTGGTATTCAAGTTATTCTTGTTTCTTTTCTTTGTTTGATCTTAAAAATTTTAAGTTTGGTGTTTTTTGATTGTTTTTCTCTTTCTTCATTAATTCGAAAAAAATCTTTTCTATCTTTATTCAAATTTTCAAATTTCAATTCTTATCTTTTTAAATCTTTTCAAATCTTTTCTTTTAATTTGATTCTTTCCCATCTTATCTTTCTTTTAATTTTTAAAATCTCAAATCTTTTTAAATCTTTACTAGCATTTCAAATTTGATTTTCAAATCTTTTTAATTTCAAACTTATCTCTCTTAACTTCTTTTTAAATCTTCATCTTATCTTTCACTTTTTAAATTTTAAAACTTACTTAACTTATCTTCTTTTTAATTTAAAACTTTTTCAATTACAAATCTCCACTTTCTTTTTGACTTTTCCCTTCTATTTTTCGAAAACCACTTTTTAATTTTCAAATCTTTTTAGATAATTAGTTTTTAATTTCTTTCTTGTTTTTCGAATTCAATAAATTAAAAAATAAAAAACATTTTTATTCTAATTTCCATTTTCATTCCTAATTATTCGAATTATCCTACCTTCCTTCACTATGAACCCAAATGGGAATGAACAGTTCAGAAGAACTTTGGGGTCCTATACAGCCTCCACTCCTGACTTCTATGGAAGAAGTATTAGTATACCCCCATTAGAGCAAGTAATTTCGAGCTAAACCCTCAGTTCATTACTCTAGTGCAGTAAAAATGCCAATATTCTGGACTTCCACAAGAAGAGCCTACTGAGTTCCTGGATAATTTCTTACAAATTGCTGACACAATACACAACGAGAGAGTGGATCAGGATGTCTACAGATTATTGTTCTTTCCCTTTGCTGTAAGAGACCAAGCGTAGAGGTGGTTAGATAACCAACCCAAATCCAGCTTGAAAACATGGAAGCAGCAACTAAACAAATTTCTGAATCAATACTTTTCCCCACGGAAGTTAACTAATGAGCGGATAATTTATACGCTTTTTGGCATTGTTTTTAGTATGTTTTTAGTATGATCTAGTTAGTTTTTAGTATATTTTTATTAGTTTTTAGTTAAAATTCACTTTTCTGGACTTTACTATGAGTTTGTGTGTTTTTCTGTGATTTCAGGTATTTTCTGGCTGAAATTGAGGGACCTGAGCAAAAATCTGATTCAGAGACTAAAAAGGACTGCAGATGCTGTTGGATTCTGACCTCCCTGCACTCGAAGTGGATTTTCTGGAGCTACAGAAGCCCAATTGGCGCGCTCTCAACGGCGTTGGAAAGTAGACATCCTGGGCTTTCCAGCAATATATGATAGTCCATACTTTGCCCAAGATTTGACTGCCCCAAACCGGCGTTCAAAGTCACCCTCAGGAATTCCAGCGTTAAACGCCGGAACTGGCACAAGAATGGGAGTTAAACGCCCAAACTGGCACCAAAGCTGGCATTTAACTCCAAGAAGAGTCTCTACACGAAAATGATTCATTGCTCAGCCCAAGCACACACCAAGTGGGCCCGGAAGTGGATTTTTATGTCATTTACTCATCTTTGTACACCCTAGGCTACTAGTTTTCTATAAGTATGACATTATACTATTGTATTTTCATCTTGGTTCTTCTGGTTCCCTCTCTGGGGGCCAAAGCCAATGATCACTCTTGTTCTTATGTATTTTCAACGGTGGAGTTTCTACACACCATAGATTAAGGTGTGGAGCTCTGCTGTACCTCGAGTATTAATGCAATTACTATTGTTCTTCTATTCAATTCCGCTTGTTCTTGTTCTAAGATATCACTTGTTCTTCAACTTGATGAATGTGATGATCCATGACACTCATCATCATTCTCACCTATGAACGTGTGACTGACAACCACCTCCGTTCTACCTTCGATTGGGTGAATATCTCTTGGATTCCTGATACACGATGCATGGTTGATCGCCTGACAACCGAGTGCTCGCCTGACAACCGAGTGCTCGCCTGACAAATGAGCCAGCCATTCCGTGAGATCAGAGTCTTCGTGGTATAGGCTAGAACTGATGGCGGCATTCAAGAGAATCCGGAAGGTCTAACCTTGTCTGTGGTATTCTGAGTAGGATTCAATGATTGAATGACTGTGACGTGCTTCAAACTCCTGAGGGCGGGGCGTTAGTGACAGACGCAAAAGAATCACTGGATTCTATTCCGGCCTGATCGAGAACCGACAGATGGATAGCCGTGCCGTGACAGGGTGCGTTGAACATTTCCACTGAGAGGTTGGGAGGTAGCCACTGACAACGGTGAAACCCTTGCTTAAGCTTGCCATGGAAAGGAGTAAGAAGGATTGGATGAAGACAGTAGGAAAGCAGAGAGATGGAAGGGAAAGCATCTTCATACGCTTATCTGAAATTCCTACTAATGAATTACATAAGTATCTCTATCTTTATCTTTATGTTATATGCGTTCATCACCCTACCCATTTGAGTTTGCCTGACTAAGATTTACATGGTGACCATAACTTGCTTCATACCAACAATCTCTGTGGGATCGACCCTTACTCGCGTAAGGTTTATTACTTGGACGACCCAGTACACTTGCTGGTTAGTTGTGCGAAGTTGTGTTTATGCCATGGTATTGAACACCAAGTTTTTGGATTCATTACCGGGGATTATTTGATTTGTGAAAAGTATTGATCACAATTTCGTCCACCAAGTTTTTGGCGCCGTTGCCGGGGATTTTCCGAGTATGGACAACTGACGGTTCATCTTGTTGCTTAGATTAGGTATTTTTTTCAGAATTCTTAAGAGTGAATTCTAGAGTTTCAAGATGATCTGTTGAAGTCTGGCTGGCTGTGAGGCCATGTCTAATTCTATTGGACCGAGGTTTCAACTTATCATCACAAGAGCTTGTTGATTTCTATCAATCTTGCTGTTGGAGCAGTGATCTGCTAAGGCTTGGCTGGCCATTGGCCATGTCTAGTGTTTTGGACCGAAGCTTTCTTTGAAAGCTTGGCTGGCTGTGAAGCCATGTCTAATTCCTGGACCAGAGTCTTAGACTAAACATTGCATGATTCCTGGAATTCTCAGTAAGAATTTTGATACCTTTATTTTCTTTTTCCACTTAATTTTCGAAAGTCCAAAAAAAAAAATTTACAAAATCATAAAATCCAAAAATATTTCTTGTTCGAGTCTAGAGTCTCATCTTAAGTTTGGTGTCAATTGCATGTTTCTATTCTTATTGCATTCATGCATGTGTCTTCATTGATCTTCAAGTTGTTCTTGATGATTTCATTGCTCTGATCTTTGAATTCTATTGACTTGAGTGTTTTGTGTTTCTCATATGCATTCTCATTAGTGTCAGTAGTATACAAACTGCTAAGTTTGGTGTCTTGCATGCATTATTATTTGATTTTAGTTGCATATTGATTATTTCCTATTATTAAAAATCCAAAAAATATTCTTAATTTGTGTCTTTTCAAGTCAATAATACAGAGAATTGAAGATTCAGAACATACAGCAGAGGAATTGCACAGAAAAAGCTGGGCGTTCAAAACGCCCAGTGAAGAAGGACAGACTGGCGTTTAAACGCCAGCTAGGGTACCTGGTTGGGCGTTTAACGCCCAAAAGGGTATAGTTTTGGGCGTTAAACGCCAGAATGTGCACCATTCTGGGCGTTTAACGCCAGGATGGCACAAGAGGGAAGATTCTGTTTTTAATGCAGATTTTTTTTCAGTTTTCAAACTTTTTCAAAATCAAATCTTTTTCAAATCATATCTTTTCAATCAAATCTTTTTCAAAATCAATTTCTCTCTGTTTTTAAAAAATACTTGCAATCAATCAATGATTTGATTCAACATTTCAAGTATGTTGCCTTTTCTGTTGAGAAAGGTTTAATGTTTGAATCATATCTTTTCTTGATAGCCAAGTCATTAATTTTCAAAATCAATATTTTTTTTAAAATGTTTTTCAAATCATATCTTCTCAATCACATCTTTTTAAAACCAATCATATCTTCTTAACCACACCTTTTTCAAAATAGTTTTCAATCAAATCTTTTTGATTTCTAATTTCAAAATCTTTTTCAAAAATCACTTGATTTCTTTTTCACTTTCATTTTCGAAAATCAATTAGTGTTTTTTCAAAAATGTTTTCAAAATCTTTTACTTAATTTTCGAAAATTACTTCCCTTCTTCTCACATCCTTCT
Source organism: Arachis hypogaea (assembly GCF_003086295.3). Classification (NCBI taxonomy): domain Eukaryota; kingdom Viridiplantae; phylum Streptophyta; class Magnoliopsida; order Fabales; family Fabaceae; genus Arachis; species Arachis hypogaea. Next base: position 90,330,965 of record NC_092044.1, on the reverse strand, counting down.
ATTTATGGACTAACACTATTCCTTAATGCAAAATTCGAACTCCATCTTCTTTGATAAGTTCGAATTTCCTACTTCTGTCTTCTACTTTTCTTTTCCTCTGACACCTAAAGGAATCTCTATACTGTGACATAGAGGATTCCACATTTTCTTGTTCCCTTCTCTTTCTTATGAGCAGGAGCAAAGACAAAAGCATTCTTGTCGAGGCTGATCCTGAACCTGAAAGGACCTTGAAGAGAAAGCTAAGAGAAGCCAAAGCACAACTCTCTGTAGAGGACCTAACAGAAATCGTCAAAGAAGAAGAACCCGTGGCAGCCGAAAACAACAACAATGCCAACAATGCAAGGAAGGTGCTGGGTGACTTTACTGCACCTACTCCCGACTTTTATGGGAGAAGCATCTCTATCCCTGCCATTGGAGCAAACAACTTTGAGCTTAAGCCTCAATTAGTTTCTCTAATGCAACAGAATTGCAAGTTCCATGGACTTCCATTGGAAGATCCTCATCAGTTTTTAGCTGAATTCTTGCAAATCTGTGACACTGTCAAGACTAATGGGGTTGACCCTGAGGTCTACAGACTTATGCTATTCCCTTTTGCTGTAAGAGACAGAGCTAGGACATGGTTGGACTCACAACCTAAAGAAAGCCTGGACTCTTGGGAAAAGCTAGTCAATGCCTTCTTGGCAAAGTTCTTTCCACCTCAAAAATTGAGTAAGCTTAGAGTGGAAGTCCAAACCTTCAGACAAAAGGAAGGAGAATCCCTCTATGAAGCTTGGGAAAGATACAAACAATTAATCAGAAAGTGTCCTTCTGATATGCTTTCTGAATGGAGCATCATAGGTATTTTCTATGATGGTCTCTCTGAACTATCCAAAATGTCTTTGGATAGCTCTGCTGTAGGCTCTCTTCATTTGAAGAAGACACCTACAGAAGCTCAAGAGCTGATTGAAATGGTTGCAAATAACCAATTCATGTACACTTCTGAAAGGAATCCTGTAAACAATGGGACTAGTCAGAAGAAAGGAGTTCTTGAGATTGACACTCTGAATGCCATATTGGCTCAGAACAAAATATTGACTCAACAAGTCAATATGATTTCTCAAAGTCTGTCTGGAATGCAAAATGCACCAAGCAGTACTAAGGAAGCTTCATCTGAGGAAGAAGCTTATGATCCTGAGAACCCTTCAATGGAAGAGGTGAATTACATGGGAGAACCCTATGGAAACACCTATAATCCTTCATGGAGAAATCATCCAAATCTCTCATGGAAGGATCAACAGAGACCTCAACAAGGTTTCAACAATAATAATGGTGGAAGAAACAGGTTTAGCAATAGCAAGCCTTTTCCATCATCTTCTCAGCAAAAGACAGAGAGTTCTAAGCAGAATACCTCTGACTTAGCAACCATGGTCTCTGATCTAATCAAAACCACTCAAAGTTTCATGACTGAAACAAGATCCTCCATTAGAAACTTGGAGGCACAAGTGGGTCAGCTGAGCAAGAAAATTACTGAACTCCCTCCTAGTACTCTCCCAAGCAATACAGAAGAAAATCCAAAAGGAGAGTGCAAGGCCATCAACATGGCCGAATTTTGGGAGGAAGGAGAGGCAGTGAACACCACTGAGGAACACCTCAATGGACGTCCACTGGCCTCCAATGAGTTCCCCAATGAGGAACCATGGGAATCTAAGGCTCAAAATGAGACCATAGAGATTCCATTGGACTTACTTCTGCCATTCATGAGCTCTGATGAGTATTCTTCCTCTGAAGAGGATGAGTATGTCACTGAAGAGTAAGTTGCTAAATACCTTGGAGCAATCATGAAGTTAAATGAAAAGTTATTTGGAAATGAGACTTAGGAGGATGAACCCCCTTTGCTCACCAAAGAACTGGATGACTTGTCTAGGCAGAAACTGCCTCAAAAGAGACAGGATCCTGGGAAGTTTTCAATACCTTGTACCATAGGCACCATGACCTTCAAGAAGGCCTTGTGTGACTTAGGGTCAAGTGTAAACCTCATACCTCTCTCTGTAATGGAGAAGTTAGGGATCTTTGAGGTGCAAGCTGCAAAAATCTCATTAGAGATGGCAGACAACTCAAGAAAACTAGCCTATGGACTTGTAGAGGATGTTCTGGTAAAAGTTGAAAACCATTACATCCCTACTGATTTCATAGTCCTAGAGACTGGGAAGTGCATGGATGAATCCATCATCCTTGGCAGACCCTTCCTAGCCACAACAAAGGCTGTGATTGATGTTGATAGAGGAGAGTTGATCATTCAAGTGAATGAAGAATCCTTTGTGTTTGAGGCTCAAGGATATCCCTCTGTCATCATGGAGAGGAAGCATGAAGAGCTTCCCTCAAAACAGAGCCAAACAGAGCCCCCACAGTCAAACTCTAAGTTTGGTGTTGGGAGGCCACAACCAAACTCTAAGTTTGGTGTTGAACCCCCACATTCAAACTCTAAGTTTGGTGTTGGGAGGTTCCAACATGGCTCTGAGCATCTGTGAGGCTCCATGAGAGCCCTCTGTCAAGCTACTGACATTAAAGAAGTGCTTGTTGGGAGGCAACCCAATGTTATATTTTATCTATTTTCCTTTGTTATTTTATGTTTTTTGTAGGTTGATGATCATGAGAAGTCACAAAATCAATGAAAAAAGCAAAAACAGAATGAAAAACAGGAAGAAAAACAGCACACCCTGGAGGAGAACGTGCTGGCGTTTAAACGCCAGTGAGGCTAGCTGTTGGGCGTTTAACGCCAGAAAGGGGCACCAGACTGGCGTTAAACGCCAGAAAAGGGCAAGAAGCTGGCGTTAAACGCCAGAAATGGGCACCAGCCCGGCGTTTAACGCCAGAAATGGCTAAAAACGCATTTTTGCATGCCATTTGGTGCAGGGATGACTTTTCTTTGACACCTCAGGATCTGTGGACCCCACAGGATCCCCACCTACCCCACCACTCTCTCTCTCTTCTTCCCCATTCACCAATCACCTCAACACCTCTTCCCCAAAAACCCTTCACCTATCAAATCCCATCTTTCTCTTCACCACTCACATCCATCCTTCATAAAACCCCACCTACCTCACCATTCAAATTCAAACCACTTTCCCACCCAAACCCACCCTCAATTGACCGAACCCTACCCTTCCCCCACTCCTATATATACCCTCCTTCACTCCTTCATTTTCACACAACCTAAACACCACTTCTCCCCCTTTTAGCCGAACACAAAGCCATTCCCTTCTTCCTCATTTCTTCTTCTTCTACTCTCTTCTTTCTTATTTTGCTCGAGGACGAGCAAACATTTTAAGTTTGGTGTGGTAAAGGCATTGCTTTTTGTTTTTCCATAACCATTTATGGCATCCAAGGCCGGAGAAACCTCTAGAAAGAGGAAAGGGAAGGCAAAAGCTTCCACCTCCGAGTCATGGGAGATGGAGAGATTCATCTCAAGGGTGCATCAAGACCACTTCTATGAAGTTGTGGCCTTGAAGAAGGTGATCCCCGAGGTCCCCTTTTCACTCAAAAAGGGTGAATATCCGGAGATCCGACATGAGATCCGAAGAAGAGGTTGGGAAGTTCTTACCAACCCCATTCAACAAGTTGGAATCTTAATGGTTCAAGAGTTCTATGCCAATGCATGGATCACCAAGAACCATGATCAAAGTGTGAACCCAGATCCAAAGAATTATCTTACTATGGTTCGGGGGAAATACTTGGATTTTAGTCCGGAAAATGTAAGGTTGGCATTCAACTTGCCTATGATGCAAGGAGATGAACATCCTTACACTAGAAGGGTCAACTTTGATCAAAGGTTGGACCAAGTCCTCACAATCATATGTGAAGAGGGCGCCCAATGGAAGAGAGATTCAAGAGGAAAGCCGGTTCAATTGATAAGGCATGACCTCAAACCTGTGGCTAGAGGATGGTTAGAGTTTATCCAACGCTCAATCATTCCCACTAGCAACCGGTCCGAAGTTACCATAGACCGGGCTATCATGATTCATAGCATCATGATTGGAGAAGAAATAGAAGTTCATGAGGTTATAGCTCAAGAGCTTTATAAGGTGGCGGACAAGTCCTCTACCTTGGCAAGGTTAGCCTTCCCTCATCTCATTTGTCACCTCTGTTATTCAGTTGGAGTTGACATAGAGGGAGACATTCCCATTGATGAGGACAAGCCCATCACTAAGAAGAGGATGGAGCACACAAGAGACCCCACTCATCATGAGATCCCTGAGATGCCTCAAGGGATGCACTTTCCTCCACAAAACTATTGGGAGCAACTAAACACCTCCCTAGGAGAATTGAGTTCCAACATGGGACAACTAAGGGTGGAGCATCAAGAACACTCCATCATCCTCCATGAAATTAGAGAAGATAAAAGAATCATGAGAGAGGAGCAACAAAGACAAGGAAGAGACATTGAGGAGCTCAAGCACTCCATAGGATCTTCAAGAGGAAGAAAGAGCCGCCATCACTAAGGTGGACCCGTTCCTTAATTTCCTTGTTCTTTATTTTCTGTTTTTCGAAAATTATGCTTATGTTTATCTGTATTTGTGTCTTGTGATCATTAGTGTCTCAGTGTCTATGCCTTAAAGTTATGAATGTCCTATGAATCCATCACCTTTCTTGAATAAAAAACGTTCTTAATTGAAAAAGAGAAGAATTGCATGAATTTTGAATTTTATAACAGTTTAATTATTTTGATGTGGTGGCAATACTTTTGTTCTCTGAATGTATGCTTAAACAGTGCATATGTCTTTTGAATTTGTGGTTCATGAATGTTGGCTCTTGAAAGAATGATGAAAAAGGAGACATGTTACTGAGGATCTGAAAAATCATTAAAATGATTCTTGAAGCAAGAAAAAGCAGTGAATACAAAAAAAAAAGAGAAAAACGAAAAGAAAGAGGGAAGAAAAGAAAACGAAAAAAGAGAAAAAGAAAGAAATAAAGTTGTGATCCAAGGCAAAAAGAGTGTGCTTAAGAACCCTGGACACCTCTAATTGGGGACTCTAGCAAAGCTGAGTCACAATCTGAAAAGGTTCACCTAATTATGTGTCTGTGGCATGTATGTATCCGGTGGTAATACTGGAAGACAGAGTGCTTTGGGCCACGGCCAAGACTCAATAAATGGCTATGTTCAAGAATCATCATACTTTACTAGGAGAATCAATAACACTATCTGGATTCTGAGTTCCTAAAGAAGCCAATCATTCTGAATTTCAAAGGATAGAGTGAGATGCCAAAACTATTCAAAGGCAAAAAGCTAAAAGCCCCGCTCATCTAATTAATACTGATCTTCACAGATGTTTTTGGGATTCATTGCATATTCTCTTCTTTTTATCTTATTTGATTTTCAGTTGCTTGAGGACAAGCAACAATTTAAGTTTGGTGTTGTGATGAGCGGATAATTTATACGCTTTTTGGCATTGGTTTTAGTATGTTTTTAGTATGATCTAGTTAGTTTTTAGTATATTTTTATTAGTTTTTAGTTAAAATTCACTTATCTGGACTTTACTATGAGTTTGTGTGTTTTTCTGTGATTTCAGGTATTTTCTGGCTGAAATTGAGGGACCTGAGCAAAAATCTGATTCAGAGACTAAAAAGGACTGCAGATGCTGTTGGATTCTGACCTCCCTGCACTCGAAGTGGATTTTCTGGAGCTACAGAAGCCCAATTGGCGCGCTCTCAACGGCGTTGGAAAGTAGACATCCTGGGCTTTCCAGCAATATATGATAGTCCATACTTTGCCCAAGATTTGACTGCCCCAAACCGGCGTTCAAAGTCACCCTCAGGAATTCCAGCGTTAAACGCCGGAACTGGCACAAGAATGGGAGTTAAACGCCCAAACTGGCACCAAAGCTGGCGTTTAACTCCAAGAAGAGTCTCTACACGAAAATGATTCATTGCTCAGCCCAAGCACACACCAAGTGGGCCCGGAAGTGGATTTTTATGTCATTTACTCATCTTTGTACACCCTAGGCTACTAGTTTTCTATAAGTATGACATTATACTATTGTATTTTCATCTTGGTTCTTCTGGTTCCCTCTCTGGGGGCCGAAGCCAATGATCACTCTTGTTCTTATGTATTTTCAACGGTGGAGTTTCTACACACCATAGATTAAGGTGTGGAGCTCTGCTGTACCTCGAGTATTAATGCAATTACTATTGTTCTTCTATTCAATTCCGCTTGTTCTTGTTCTAAGATATCACTTGTTCTTCAACTTGATGAATGTGATGATCCGTGACACTCATCATCATTCTCACCTATGAACGTGTGACTGACAACCACCTCCATTCTACCTTCGATTGGGTGAATATCTCTTGGATTCCTGATACACGATGCATGGTTGATCGCCTGACAACCGAGTGCTCGCCTGACAAACGAGCCAGCCATTCCGTGAGATCAGAGTCTTCGTGGTATAGGCTAGAACTGATGGCGGCCTTCAAGAGAATCTGGAAGGTCTAACCTTGTCTGTGGTATTCTGAGTAGGATTCAATGATTGAATGACTGTGACGTGCTTCAAACTCCTGAGGGCGGGGCGTTAGTGACAGACGCAAAAGAATCACTGGATTCTATTCCGGCCTGATCGAGAACCGACAGATGGATAGCCGTGCCGTGACAGGGTGCGTTGAACATTTCCACTGAGAGGTTGGGAGGTAGCCACTGACAACGGTGAAACCCTTGCTTAAGCTTGCCATGGAAAGGAGTAAGAAGGATTGGATGAAGACAGTAGGAAAGCAGAGAGATGGAAGGGAAAGCATCTTCATACGCTTATCTGAAATTCCTACTAATGAATTACATAAGTATCTCTATCTTTATCTTTATGTTATATGCGTTCATCACCATACCCATTTGAGTTTGCCTGACTAAGATTTACATGGTGACCATAGCTTGCTTCATACCAACAATCTCTGTGGGATCGACCCTTACTCGCGTAAGGTTTATTACTTGGACGACCCAGTACACTTGCTGGTTAGTTGTGCGAAGTTGTGTTTATGCCATGGTATTGAACACCAAGTTTTTGGATTCATTACCGGGGATTATTTGATTTGTGAAAAGTATTGATCACAATTTCGTGCACCATTAACCCAGTTAAGACTGGACATCCAAGGCTTTAAACAAGAATAATGAAACTCTTCATGGTGCCTGGGGGAGGTATAGAAGAATGATAAGAAAATACCCCACTGAAATATTTTCAGAATGGGTGCAATTAGACATCTTCTATTACGGCCTCACAGACATGGCTAGGATGACTCTAGACCACTCTGCTGATGGTTCTATACATATGAGAAAAATAATTGAAGAGGCTCAAGAACTTATTGAGTCAGTTACCACAATCCAGCATCTGTATTCGGCTGATGAGACTTCCATAAAATGAGAGGTTAAGGCAGTATCTACTGAATCTAACCCTCTAGAACAAAATGACCCATTGACTCAGCAGCTACACGCCCTTGCACAGCAGTTGCTGGAATTGCAAGAAGTGCTGCAAGAAACTTAGACTTCCAACAGAAATATAGAAGCACAGCTGAGTCAAAATAGGCAGCAATTATCTAAATAGATAAAAAAAGAATGTCAAACTATCCAACTGAGGAGTGAGAAAGCATTAAACACCCAACCTCAGAACAACAGGAGACCAGGGGAGGAAAAGCTGATAGAGGATAACCAGACTGCTGTCCAATACACCTCTGAGGGCGTTGAACGCCCAGAGAGGAATGTCATTGGCATTCAACACCAAGAAGGGGGTAGCACTCCTGTTGTTAGAGGGGGCAGCACTCCTAGCGTTGAACGCCCAAAAGGAGATAGTATTCCTGGCATTGAATGCTGATAAACCCCATTTGTAGAGTTTATCTTGTATTGAATTTAAGGGATTTTATGACCTTTTACCCACATTTATTCAATGAAATAGTATGATTTTGTGATTGTCTCCTTATTTGGGCTTAAGTGTAAAAACATGCTTTCTAGGGCGTTAATTAGCTAAATTTAATTCACCTTTGATTCCACTAGATGGCTTGATTTGTTTGTTAAGTAATTTCAGTTTAAAAAGGGTTAGGAATGGATCAAAGGAGTGAAGAGGAAAGCATGCAAAGTGGAGAAATCATGAAAAGTCAAAGAGTTGAACTCGCCCATGGACGCGCGCGTGCACCAGGCGCTTACGCGTGCATTACGAATCACCCCATGGACGCGTACGCATGTTGTACGCGTATGCGTCGGTGCTGGTTTATGATTTTTTTATTGAAAATGTGACCAGCAAAATTAGAAGGGTTGTGGGGCCCAATCCCAACCAACTTTGGCACCAAAGATGCTATTTAAAGCCAAGGATTGAAGAGCAAAAGGGGATTCCATTCATTCACACACATTAGGATTAGTTTAGAGTTAGTTTCAGAGAGAAGCTCTCACTTCTCTCTAGGATTAGGATTAGGATTAGGTTTAGTTCTTAGATCTAGATTTAGATTCATTCTTTCTTCTACTTCTTCTTCTCAATTCGTTGTAGTTACATTCATTCTTCTTTCATTCTCTTGTTGTAATCTCTTTTATGTTGTTATTGTGTTTTGTTGTAGATCTACTTTTGTTTCTTCTACTATCTTTCAATTCAATCAAGGTAATTCATAATAAATGTGTTTCTTTTGATTGTTGTTGTTAATTCTTTTCAATAATTGTTATTAGATTCTATTCTTGTTGTCAATTTGCTTTGCTTTTCTTTTGTAACTTCCAAGTGTTTGATGAAATACTTGGTTGGGTTTTAGTGTAGGTTTTGTTCCTCTTGGCCTAGGTAGAGTAATTAGTGACTCTTGAGTTATCTAATTCCTTTGTTGATTGATAATTAGAAGTTGCTAATTGATTTGAATGCCTCCAAAGCTAATCTTTCCTTTAAGGGTAGATTAGGACTTGAGGAATCAAATTGATTAATCCACTTGACTTTCTTTTATGGTTAGAGATTAACTAAGTGGGAGTAATGGACAATTTGTTGTCACAATTGAGGAGGATAACTAGGATAGGACTTCTAGCTCTTATATCTTGCCAAGAGCTTTATTAGTTGTTAGTTTATTTTCTTTGCCATTTATATTTCTTGTCTAAAATCTTAAAAACCCCAAATATAACTCACAACCAATAACAAGACACTTTATTAAAATGGCGCTGTTGCCGGGGAATTACAATGGTGTTATGTTATTGGTTATTATACATATGTGAATAGTGTGATATATCTTGATTTTTGCTTTATTTGCTAGTTGTAGAATTTTATTTCTCTTGTTTTCCATTATCTTTTGATTTTTGTTTTCTCTTTTCATTATGAATTCTCATTTTGGCTATGAGTGTGATTACAACTATGTTGTAGGAAGTGGAGATTTCAATGAAGAAATGTATCAAGGATGGAATAATCAAAGGTGGGAGGAGCCATATGCATATGATCAATATTCATGGCAACAACCTCCACCAATGCACTATGAAAAAGAGCCATTCTATGATGCATACCAATCCAATGGCTATGGTGAATCTCCTTGTGACTTTCAAGAACCACCACTATATGCCTATGAGTCATATCCTCAACATAGCTTTGAACTATCATGCTCACAAGCTCTCTACCACCAAGGACCTTCATATGACCCTAATCCATATCCACCATACCAACCACCTTTTGAGCCATGTGACCCACATATTGAACCACCACCATTCCAACCTCAATACTTCCAAGAGCCACCTTCTCCATATTATTACCAAGATGAACCACCTCCAATGTGTGAAAACTTTCAACCACAAGATGAATTCTACCTTCCACCACAACCTTCCATGGAAGAATACTCATGTCCTTCAATCCAAGAGCCATATGATCCTTATCATGATATCCAAGCAGAACAAGAGTCAAGGGATCATCTCAAAGAAGTATTGGATCAATTTCAAGCAACCATGGAGTGTGTTATGCAACAAGTGGAAAGAGTGGAAAATATTGAACCACCACAACTCTACCAAGAAGAACCACCTTCCTATTCTGAACCTTTCTCCCAAAATGATGAACCCTTCCACCTACCTCAATCTCTAATGGATGAAACCCTTGGTGTTCTTGTTCAAAGATAAGAAGAGATGAAAATGGATGTGCAAAATTTTATGGCTGCCTTGGATGCAGTAAAAAATCAATTAGCCTCCCAATGCTTGAACACTCAAGGAACTCCTATGACTACATGTGAAGAATTAAATGAAGAACATAGCATGAAGGAGAGATTGGAAACTCTGGTGGGAAATGAGGGTAGTTGCTTTGTGTTGGAACAATTGGAGGAAGCTAGGATTATCGAAGAAAAGGAAGAAATGGTTGAAGACTTAGGAGATGCGGAACCCCCATGGGAACCTAGAGTTGAAGAAGACCCCTCCAAAAAGATTGAAGTTGATGTTGAGGAGGGATGTGCACAACCTCCAAAGCATATTCCATATGAAGAATTGGATGGGATAGAGCAAGAATTGAGTACCCTTGGTGATGAAGATCAAGCATCAAGTCCTAGAGGTGGAGAATCCCTTGAACTTGAAGAACCGTCTCCCGGTGCATTTGAAAGCGTTGAGGAGGTAAATTTTTCTCACCCTCCCTATTATGATTTGAGTAAAGGAAAATGTTTAGATAAAATTGTTGAACAAAGGTTTGAGATTAAGAGATCTTGTGAAGAGGTGGAAGCCCCTAGAAATAGAAGAACGGGGGTTGGTTATGCTTTGTCAAGATCTTTGGAAGCATCTTTGCCTAGGTTGCCATCTACTCCTTCACTTGAGTGGGTAAAATTCATTTCTATTAGCTTTATTGTCCCACTTGAGTATGGCTTGCTTGAAACGGATGGTCAACTTAGGATGTTTCGTGGTTGGCGTTGCAAATCAAGGCTCATTTTGGTTGATACTTCAAGAGTTGAATACAAAGGTGGGAATTGTGCTCAAATAGATGGGTCTAGGAGGATTGTTGGGCACTTCATAGATAATTCAACTTGTTCACCACCCAGATGGACTAATAATGATGACCAACCTCAAGACGGGTATGAAAATAAAGTGTGGAATTCCAGATTACAAGAAGATGATCGACAATGGGAGCCCCAAGCTTGTGAAGAACTCCATCAATACTTGGCTCAATCCATAAGAAATCTTGGGGCACAATGGAGAACCAAGCATTGGTGGGAGTTCCAAGATGAATACAAGCACAAGCCACCTTGATGAGGAGCTCCCCATAAGTCCAACTTGAGGACAATAAACAAAAGTGCTAGGTGAGAGACAACCCACCATGGTAATATCTTTTCATTTTTCCTTTTGTAAATATTGGTAGGAATTAGCTTGATTTCATATTTTTTTAGTTTAATTAGTAGTATAGCATGTTAAATAAGGTTTTAGGGTGTTTTGGTAGATGTTTGGAGGTCTGGAATGCTTGGATTGGTGCAAAAAATATAGAAAAATTTTGAAAAACAGAGCACCATTCACGCGTACGCGCACTGTATGTGTACGCGTGCATCAAGCATTTTTGCTTACCCACGCGGCCGCGCACATGATGCGCACGCGTGGATTCAGAAGTTCCACCTTCCAGCCAAAACCCGAGAGTTAGGCCTGCACTGTGCGGAAATTGGGCCTAAGGCACAAACCAATTCACGCGTACGCACACCTGTCGCGTACGCGCCACTCTCGGAACAAGCCATCGACACAGATGCCCTTATTTCATACAATTCCTTTCTTCTCTTCTTTCCATTTTCGTCCTTCTCCTTTCTTCTTCCCTTCTCCTACCCCCCATCCAACACTCCCAAACACCATTGATAACCATTTATTTTAGTTAACTAATTAGTTAGTTAGTTAATTAGTTAGTTTTAGCTAGTTTTCATTTCATTTTCTCTTTTTCATTGTAAGTGTTAGATTATTATTCTTGTTTACCATTAATTGCTATTGAGTATTAAAGAGGGATGTTATCTTAACATCATTATGTTTATAATCTTTGTTGGATTCTATGATTGAGGTTATATTTTGCTACTTGGTTTTGAGTTTTTCATGCTTACCTTTTGAAAAATACCAAGTGATGAGAATTGCCTTCGAGTTTGTGACTCTTTTGAATTGCATGTTGTAGCTAGCCACCATATGATTTGAACTCTCTCTTTGAATGGGCAATTTCTTGATGGATGTTGAGCATTTACCTTAATGCATTGTGTTCATGATTATATGCATCCATATATGTTTGACTTGAATGCTTTCACGCTTCTTTAATGCTTGTTTTACCTTACAAGCTTACTTAAAGCATCTCAAGCACACTAGGATAAGTGAAGCACATGCTTCTTTTGTGACATAGCTCTTTATGCTAACGTGCGTTCTAAACCGTGCAATTTAGAATTCACACACTTATTTGTCATTAATATCACACTAATTCACTCACTCAATTCTAGTGATTTACCTCATTCCAACAATTATGCTTCCTTGCCTTTGTCCCTTTTTATCTTATGGTGTTGTTTTCTATTTTTCATGAACAATGCACCACAAGCAATAATGGAAGCAAGACTAAGAACATGCAGCAATCCGGAGAGTCGCCGTACCCCCTTACTCATCTTTGAGTGCACCGAGGACGGTGCAAACTTTTAAGTGTGGGGGGATCGTCCGACCGGTCGGCAATTTTGGGTGACGAGTTTCTAATTCCAACACTTTTGCATTTCATTTTAGGTTTTTAGGATTTTTTCTTGCATTTTCTTATTTTTTGCATATATATACACAATAAGCTTAGTCAAAATAATGAAAATTTTTCAAGGATTTCTATCTATAGGGCACCAATTGATTTGAGTGAAAACTTTTCATAGAACTTGCTTGAATTATATATATATATATATATTGTGGAACATGAATTTTGAGCTAAGAACACAAGCAAGTGAGATTTGAGCCCAATGGTGTGGTTACATCTTATAACCACTTATTTTTCCTTCTTGTGTGCATTATTCTCTTTCTATGATTGTAATCTTTGATTTGTTTGAATCTTTATGTCCATTACTTTGTGTATTCATGCATTTATATGATTGAGGCCATCATTTTATTTAGCTCACTTACCCAAATAGCCTTACCTCTTATCATCCATTGTTAGCCAATTTGAGCTTACGATTAACCCACTTGTTCTTTAATTTAGCACATTACAAGCCTTAAAGCGAAAAACAAATAAATGTCGTTATTTGGATCTTTGATTAGCTTAGGCTAGTGTGTGTGTAACATTCAAGTGTGGGAAATCTTGGAACATTGGGGGAATAAAAGGGTAGTTTTGTATTTTTATTGGAAATATTGGGAATTGGGTACATACTCATGTGTTGATCAAATGTAAAACCTTATACATTGATGTTCTTGTATATAGAAAAAAATGAGAAAAACAAAAGAAGAAGAAAAGAAAAGAAAAAAAATAGAAAAAGAAAGAAACAAATAAAAAGAAAGAAATAAAAAGGGGACAAAAGGCCCCAAGCAAAGCTCAATAAGGGTCAATGCATAAGTGTTGTGAAATGAAAAGGAAATGCACGAGTATGTTAAAAAAAGTAAAAAATGGGTAGTTAGGTTAGCTTTGAAATTGTATAGGATGTCATAGGTTAGGTGGGAAGTTTAAGCTTATCAAAGATTCAAATTTCAAGCCCACTTGACCAAATATGCATCCTACCATGACCCTAGCCCCATTACAACCTAAAGAAAAGACCTCATGATACTTGTATGCATGCATAAAATATATGTCAATTGTTAGAAGAAAAACAAATATTAGAAAGTATGATTAGGAGAGAGTTGAGAGAATTAACCCTAAACACTTGAGCGAATAGTAGGGGTGGACATGGTTTGGATTTTTTTAAATCCAAACCGGATCCATTTCAGAACCAGATTTATGGTTCATGAAACCAAACCAGAACTGGATTGAAGAGAGAAACCGGTTTTAAACCGGTTTGAAAAAATAAAAACCGGTTTAAATCAGTTTTAGAATTTAAATCTGGTTTTTACTTATAAACCGGTTTTAAATCCAGTTTTACATATAAAACCATTTTTTTAATCCAAATCTAAAATCCAGTTTTTTTTTAAAAAATCCAAATCTAAAATCTAGTTTTAAATCCGGTTTTTTTAAAATCCAAATCTAAAATCCGGTTTTTTTTTTAAAATCCAAATCTAAAATCCGGTTTTTTTTATAAAATCCACTTTTAAAACAAGTTTTTAGAAATTTAATTTTCAAACCATAATTTTTTTAAAAGTAAAAATTAATACTAAAGTCATTTTAAAGTGTATAGGTTCATTACAACTAGAATTTGGTTCTTTATAAATCTAATGACAATAGCTAATCTATATAACATTTAATCATTCTCAAGACATCAAAATAATACCACCAAAAAATCTCTCTAAAACAATAACCACAAAGTATCAAAAGATGCCAAGTTGCCAACAAAATCATCAAACAACCACAACCTTTGAGGAAAATATATCTGCAAGTAACAAAATATACCTTTGTCATTTTAAAACAAATCTTTGAATGAAAGTATTAAACCAAATGAGAATATTAAGCATACCTAGTCATCATCAAGATTATCAACTGATGCCGCCATAGAACAAGCACCATCATTAGAGGAAAATATATCTGCCAAGGGAATAAAATTAATTATGAAGTCTATATTCAACAACTTTTAATTGGTAACTAATACCTAAATTCTAAAATAGAAAGATAATAAAAACAAAAATAAAATAAAATGAGAAGAAATATGAAACAAATTTTATACCTTGATCAACTTGTTGAAGAACTTCACCATCATCATCTAAAGCAGAGAAAAGATCTTCCTTAAGCCAATCTCCTGTGCAGACTAAGGCTTCTACCATTCTAGGTGTTAAAGAACTGTGGTATGGATCGAGGACTCTTCCTCCAGTACTAAATGCAAACTCCAAAGCTACCATAGAAACAGGTATAGCCAATACCTCACGAGCCATATTTCCAAGAATTGGAAATCGGGTTGAGTTGACCTTCCACCAGTTTAGTATATCGAACTTATGGGAGTATGGCTCGCATTCTTCTTGTAAATATCTATCAAGTTCAGATCTTGTATTTGTTTTGCGACCAGTTGCTTGCAGAAAAAAGCCCATGCCATGAAGATCGGTATTAATGTTGTTGGCTTGAACATCTTGCGTATCAGCTTCACTTGCTTCCTCAGAACTTTGGTATTGCTGATAAAGTAACTTTATGCACTTGGACAACTTTGACTTCAATTCGCCTCCTTTTTCTTCTCCAAAGAAGTAATCCAAGAAATAATTGACATACTCAATCTTTTGCATTGGATTAAGTACGATAGCAATCAATAACAACATATTCACCGAATCAGGATTGCCCCAATACTTCTCATACTTAACCCTCATCCTTTCTGCCATTGACAAAGTACTAAAATCAACAGAATCACAAGAATGACGAATAAATCGTCCAATTGCAAATACTTCCTTCATATACATATCATTGGTAACATATAAGGTACTAGAAACACGTATAGTGGCATCACTGAACACTCGCAAAAATGGTACAATGGACTCAGCATACTCCCAGTTTGAATCCAAAGGAACACCTTTCCCTTTTCCTCCATTCATCTCTCCTATATAGGTATTATCTTTCAAAGCAAGCAACTCAAATGCTTTGTGATGCTTCAAAGCTACCTCTAACATTTGATAGGTAGAGTTCCACCTAGTCTCAACATCCATGCAAGGCAAGCCTTTATATTGGATTTTTTCTAATTCAACACACTTTTGAAACCTACTAGCTCTAGATGGAGAAGATCTAACATACTTTATTGCACTACGAATCCTCAAGACTGATTCATCAATCCCTTTCAACCCCTCTTTTACAATTAAGTTTATAATATGTGCACAACACCTCATATGAATAAATTCACCATTCAAAATAATGTTATTCCAAGAATTCAATCGCTGCTTCAGATATTTAATTGCAACATCGTTAGAGGAGGCATTATCAACTGTCACACTAAAGACCAGATTCAAATTCCAATTATTTAAACAAGATTCAATTGTTGCTCCTATAACCTCTCCTGAATGACTTGTCACTTGACAAAAATTAAGTATTTTTTTATGTAATTTCCAATCCAAATCAACAAAGTGTGCTGTCAAACTCATATAAGTAAAATTTTGAATTAAAGTCCAAGTGTCAGTGGTTAAACATACTCTACCACAATTTGACGAAAGAAAATCTTGCAACTTCATCTTCTCTTCAGCATAAAGAGCTCCAATGTCACGTGCTAATGTAGTCCGTGAAGGAACTTTGAATCTTGCTTGTAGGGCATGCACAAATTTTCGAAATTTCGGGCTTTCAACGAAGCGAAATGGTATCTCTTCCCCAATAAACATTTCCACAAGTGCCCTTCGCGCCTTCTCTTGGTCAAATTTGGAAGCACTGGGTGAATTTAAAACACCACGCTCATCTATAGTCGGTGTGGTTGTTGTTTTTCTTCTTTTGTTCGAATCATTATTAGGATTTTGCTTGCATCTTCTCAAATGACCACCCATTGAGATGGTTCCATTCTCATATTGTATTAAGCTATCACAATATTTGCATTTAGCCTTCTTCTCAGTAGCATTCTCTACATCAAAATGATCCCAGACAGCTGACCGATTCTT
Organism: Arachis hypogaea; assembly: GCF_003086295.3. Classification (NCBI taxonomy): domain Eukaryota; kingdom Viridiplantae; phylum Streptophyta; class Magnoliopsida; order Fabales; family Fabaceae; genus Arachis; species Arachis hypogaea. The sequence continues at coordinate 90,314,359 of NC_092044.1, read as the reverse complement.
ACGAACATCTGACAGTGGAAAAGATGGTTGAGTGCTAGCGGACATCCCTGCTGCTTCAATATTACTGTTTTCAGTCATCTTGCTCTGCATATAAAGCAAGGTGTACATAACTCAAAATTTGATGCCAAACATGCTAAAATTAACACAAACTAATCCAAAGAAACAGTAGCCAATAAAACTTCAGCATTAACTCTACCTTATCCCTATAAAAAGTAGTCACTCAAGCATTAAAATATGTTTAGTAAACTAAATTAGACAATTATTCTTAATTCTAATCAAAACTAAAAGTGCCTGAATCAACATAAATAATCAGACCCCATATTAATTAAATACTGGTAGTAACTAATAGTGACCTATCATGAGTTTTCTCAAAAGATTAATGTCATTTCTTCATTCTTGCATATCATACAACTTTATTTACAACCAAATCAGCATCCAAAATCCATCTTCCTGCAATGGAAGCATTCTGGTCGGAAAGAGTTCCCCCTAAACTTGGCTTATTTTCACTTGATTAAAAAAATTCTCAATACATGGCAATAGGCACTAGCTTCATAAAATTAAAAGAGGAAATCAAAGAAATACAAAAAAGAAAGATCTTTAAAGAAGTATTTAAGGAGCAATACCGTCAACAGTATCTGTGCAAAGAATTCATTCTATAAAGGTTTTCCAAAAAATAGAAAAGGAGGAAATAGACACAGAATACAATGAAATTCAACCACCAATGAACAATAGAGACCACAGTGGAATTTGTCGGGAAAATCAAAGAAAAGGTGAAATGTGATGTCAAATGTGTGGTAAAATACAAAACAGCTTTAAAAAATGTTCGTGTCACTTATATTCTCCCCATGCCATCATTCAAGATCAACTCAACATAGTATCCCTATAATTGCCCTTGGCAAGACACTAGTTGAAAATATTACATATTTTGGGCAATGGCTAAACTTTCTAGTAAGAACAGATTTGGGTTTATATCTGCGTTATTATAAGTTGTGATTCACAACAGAACTACCTAGTGTTCCAACATCCCCAATGAAGTGAAATCTAACAGCATCAATATGCATGGCAAAATTGTGATAAATCAGATTCTTTGCAAAATGTACACCACTATTATAGTCATACAAAGAATAAAGATAATACAAATCCTAAAATTTCATTAAATTCATATACTTGTTTGTATATGCACACTTTGCATTCTAAAAAAGAGTTAAAAGAAGAAGAATAAGGGAGTGGGCAAGGTGGATCACACCTTCACGCTTATTATAGGCTTCTTCAGATATTATATATTTTTTCAGCAATGAAGTATCTTCCAGCCAACCACCAGATGTAATAAATGATGGATCAAGATCTACAACATGTAAACAAAACCTGCCAAAGAAGAACACAAAAATTCATCATTTGAAGTGTTCTTACTATCCCTCTTATGTAGCATTGTTCAAATTCATCATTCATCCCTGCAAATTAATCATGATATTGAGCCCACAACCATATGAAACCTTACCCCTATCCTTACTTATAAACAACTTTAACATCATTATATGGCAATATTCTAAAATTTCCATGCCCTCTAAGACCAAGAGTCCTCATGTAATTGCAATGGTGCCTTAACTCTACCTCTTTCAACAAATAAATTGGCACAACTAGCATGAAAGAATTGATTAATCATCATAATATAAACCCAACTTCCTTTCTCTTATGGCAGACCAAAGCACATGCATATTTTAGTGACCAAACATTATATGACGCTCTCAGGCAAAAAATATATCCGACAAAATTGGGTCTATCACTGCTTATTACAATATTATTATTCTATACATAATGCATGCTCCCTAGCCCAAATTTGATAAAGTAATCTACTCACCATTAAGAAATCATCTTGAAATTTCCCAGATTCAATAGCAGGCAATCTTCTCAGGAGACTTGACACTTGTCTTAACAGTGAATTTTCACAAGGAACATCACCTGCATTTTAAACAAAGGTTGAAACAATAGTTACTACTGAAAGTTTCAACAAATGTGGACCATGTATGATAATATTGTTCAAGCCAGAAATAGAAATACTTCCCATAGAAACACTGTGCACCTATTAACTTGAATGTGGCTTAGCAAACTAGTTGAGTGTTGAATTCGCTTAAAATATGTGATAAATAAAAACTTCAAAATTAGATTTTTCTTAGCAGAGATTAAGCTACATAAATGGCAGAATGCAGATAGATCAATAGAAAATCCTACTAGTAAACAAATAACCCTTTTTTTTTAAAAAAAAGAAAATGATTACTTTATGAATTAATGACTTTGATCCTAAATCTTATCAGTTCATCAAGGATTCAACTACTACTTAGTTTAATTAGATATTTTTCAACAAAAAATGAACCATAGTGAAGAAGAAACTTACAGCAGGATCCATTGAAATGGAGAGTTCAAATGTTCAATACTGAGAGATTTTAAAATCTGCACATTCAATCCATTGAAGTGAAGAAGTCAGTATACTCATGAAGGAACAAAACAAAACAAATCAACAAAATAGAAAAAACCCAGATAAAACTCAGAACTCAGAACAAGGGCAAGGAGGAGGCTTACCTCGATGAACATGAGCTCCAGTGAGCCACCAACGAAAGAAGAAGAGAACCGAAAAAGAGAGAAGACAGAGTCGTGAATGGGAGGTGATGACAAGTCATCATATACCCATTTCTCAAGCTAATTTCACTTGTTTTACTAGTTTTTATGCACTTTCTTGCACCATAAGTAAGCAATTTAGAGTGGAATTGCATGTTTTATTTGAATCAAATAACCACCATTTAATTGATGCTAAATCATGAGGTTTAAGCTAAATTTAATTGAATTTTAATTGATTTATAAACCTTGTGAATTTATTGATACTTTGATTGGTTATTTTGATTAATTGTAGGTGAAGAAAAGAAGAAAAGAATGAAGCGTGGCTTAAGAAAGCGTGGCCCAAGGAAGAAAAGAGTGTAGCGCATGGAAGGGAGAAAGCCACACTGCCCTCCACAAGAGCACACTGCCCTCCAAGGGAGCACAACAATGAACCAAGCATTCAAGGCTTCACTGCCCTGCCCTCCTTGAGGGCGGAGCACAATTCTAGGCCAAGAAACAAGGGAAGGAAAAATTCTGCCCTGCCCTCCTCAAGAGCAATTTCGGGCTCCTCATGGAAAAATTCAAGGAAATTGTTCTCCAAGTGCCACCCATGGGTTTCGAACCCAAGCACATGAAGGGAAGGGAGTGGCGCAACAATAAAGGAAAATGAGCCACACTTGGCTAAAAGGTTACCACCAAGTTTCGAACACAAGATCTCTAGGAAGCCAAGCCTTAAGCGTGAATCATGTGCCAAGAAGAAAAAGCTCAGCATGCCTTCAACCAGGTTTCGATCTTGGGACCTCACCCAAGAACACGGAAAGCTTGCGCTGCCCTGCCCTTGTGGAGGGCAGAGCAACATTCCTTGGTGCATGGTGCATAATTTGGCACGGCCAGCACACACATTGATGCACAGCAAGGGAGCTTGGGCGCGCAGCTTGGACGCACCATGACAACACTGCCCTGCTTTCCACAAGGGCAGGGCAGCATCCTGATGTCCCTGCCAAATTTGGCACGCTAGTTGGATCCACATGCAAGGCTTCCCTGCTCTGCCCTCCACAAGAGCAGAGCAACCTCCCGGGAGCAACATGGACTGAATTTCACTCAAAAATCCAACTTAATTCACTTCTTCACCAAATCAAAAAGCCTACTCAAAATTCTTAGATCCAAAATAGAAAGTGTATAAATAGGTGTTAGTTAGGATTAGAAGGGGAGCTTACTTTCATTTTAATTTTCATCCTTAGTCAACTTGAGAGCTCACTTCCCATTTTTTTGTTTTCTGCAAAATTGGCTTGAGAATTGGAGGAGAGAATTCACTTCTTCTTCCTCTGATTGTTTTATTTTCTTTACTGGGTTTTGTTTGAGTCTTGAGTGTGAAGAATTGAGGAACTTCTGTCTCAATCTCCATTTAAGATCTCTTTGATTTTCCTACTGCATAATTGAGTTAAATTCCATTTCCTTTACTGCTACAATCTTCAATTTCTTTTTAATTGCTTTGTGAACTTGGATCTAAGAAGGCAATTGAGATCTAGACTCTGCTATCTAGTCTCTGGAGTCCTGAGATCTGATTTTCTCTTTTAGGTTCTTCTACTGAACCACTGCTGCAGTTGAATTTCCATTTGCTATTTGAAGATCTAGTCAATTTCAATTCATCTCTTGCTTAGTTAATTGTTGCAATTTAATTTTCCTTGCTTAAATTCTGAAATCCCAGTCCTCAAATCCCTTCTTCATTCAAGCAATTTATATTTCTTGCACTTTAAGTTACCGCAATTTACATTTCTTGCACTTTAAGTTTCAGTCATTTAATTTCTTGTTCTTTAAGATTCAGCATCTTTACTTTCAGTTCTCTTTAATTTCTGCAATTCATCCCTCTCCCTTTACATTTCCTGCTATTTACTTACTGTTGAATACAAAATCACTCAACCAATACTTGATTCGCTTGACTAAATCAAACACTAAACTAAAATTGCTCAATCCTTCAATCCCTGTGGGATCGACCTCACTCCCGTGAGTTTTATTACTTGATGCGAGCCGGTATACTTGCCGGTGAGTTTTGTGTTGGATCATTTTCCACACATCAGGAGGTCGAGGACTCGAGGTAGAGAGACAGAGTCTCGAATCAAAGTGAAGACTGAAGACTCGAAGAGGTAGTGGCCGACGAACCACCGGCGAGCTCCGACGAGAGGCAGAGAAGAAGAAATGTTGATGGTAGATTTGTCGGAGAGTGGATTTGGTTTCGTTGAAAGGGATTTGTCGAAGAGGAGAAGACTCAAAAATCAAAATTAGGGTTTTTTTAGATCTGGATTTTAATTTAGATCTGGATTTGGATCCGGTTTAAAACCATTTAAATGGATTGGATCAAAAACCAAACTATAAAATAAATATAATTTGGTTTGGATTTTTTTTGGTTTAAACCTGGTTTTTTTTTAAATGGTTTGGTTTGGATTTTTTTAAAATGGTTTGGATCTGGTTTTTTTGCCCAACCCTAGCGAATAGAGTGCAAACACATCAGGTGAGGGTTCGATACTCAATTACATGTTTCCACCTATGATCATCTCCTTTCATGCAAGTTTGTAAAAATATTTAATGACTCAACCCAATTGGAGATTAAACTTGCTAGTCCTTAGCCCTTGTGCATATATGCTTCTTAGGAATTGATTTATTTTGACCAAGCAATTGCATTCATTTAGATAGGTTACACATAGTTTAGATCCATTGAATAAATGCCATACCTTTGCTTCACTGTTGGTTTAAGCATGAGGACATACTTGGTTTAAGTGTGGGGAGGTTGATAAACCCCATTTGTAGGGTTTATCTTGTATTGAATTTAAGGGATTTTATGACCTTTTACCCACATTTATTCAATGAAATAGCATGGTTTTGTGATTGTCTCCTTATTTGGGCTTAAGTGTGAAAACATGCTTTCTAGGTCGTTAATTAGCTAAATTTAATTCACCTTTGATTCCACTAGATGCCTTGATTTGTTTGTTAAGTAATTTCAGTTTGAAAAGGGCTAGGAATGGATCAAAGGAGTGAAGAGGAAAGCATGCAAAGTGGAAAAATTATGAAAAGTCAAAGAGTTAAACTCGCCCATGGACGCACGCGCGCACCAAGCGCTTACGCGCGCATTGCGAATCACCCCATGGACGCGTACGCATGCTGTGCACGTATGCGTCGGTGTTGGTTTATGATTTTTTTAATGAAAACGTGCCCAGCAAATTCAGAAGGGTTGTGGGGCCCAATCCCAACCAACTTTGGCACCAAAGATGCTATTTAAAGTCAAGGATTGAAGAGCAAAGGGGGATTCCATTCATTCACACACATTAGGATTCGTTTAGAGTTAGTTTTAGAGAGAGAAGCTCTCCTCTCTAGGATTAGGATTATGATTAGGTTTAGTTCTTAGATCTAGATTTAGATTCATTCTTTCTTCTACTTTTTCTTCTTAATTCCTTGTAGTTACATTCATTCTTCTTCCATTCTCTTATTGTAATCTCTTTTATGTTGTTCTTGTGTTTTGTTGTAGATCTACTTTTATTTCTTCTACTCTCTTTCAATTCAATCAAGGTAATTCATAATAAATGTGTTTCTTTTGATTGTTGTTGTTAATTCTTTTCAATAATTGTTGTTAGATTCTATTCTTGTTGTTAATTTGCTTTGCTTTTCTTTTGTACCTTTCAAGTGTTTGATGAAATGCTTGGTTGGGTTTTAGTGTATGTTTTGTTCCTCTTGGCCTAGGTAGAGTAATTAGTGACTCTTGAGTTATCTAATTCCTTTGTTGATTGATAATTAGAAGTTGCTAATTTATTTGAATGCCTCCAAAGCTAATCTTTCCTTTAAGAGTAGATTAAGACTTGAGGAATCAAATTGATTCATCCACTTGACTTTCTTTTATGGTTAGAGGTTAACTAAGTGGGAGTAATGGACAATTTGTTGTCACAATTGAGGAGGATAACTAGGATAGGACTTCTAGCTCTCATATCTTTCCAAGAGCTTTATTAGTTGTTAGTTTATTTTCTTTGCCATTTATATTTCTTGTCTAAAATCTTAAAAACCCCAAATATAACTCACAACCAATAACAAGACACTTTATTATAATTCCTAGGGAGAACGACCTGAGGTTCCAATACTTTGGTTTATAAATTTAGGGGTTTGTTACTTGTGACAAACAATCTTTTGTATGAAAAGATTATTGCTTGGTTTAGAAACTATACTTTACAACGAGATTTCATTAGTGAAATTCTAAACCGTCAAAAATCCAATCTTCAAATGCCAGGAAAGGTGCAACAAGGGCATTGAATGCCCAAATAGGGATGGTCAGACTCATGCAAATGCTGATAAGACCCCTCCTAAGCAAGCCACTAACCCCTTTCTATTTCTGTAGGCATTTAACCTACATTAACTAAGATTGATTGATGCACCACTATTTTGTGGTACATCTTGTGCTTAATTGAGTGGATTTTATCCACTAATCTCACATTTATTCAAGTAAATTGCCTGTTTTACATTTCCTTCCTGAATTTGTGCTATGATTGAAAACATGTTTCTTTGGTCTTAATTCATCTAATTTTAATCCTCTCTCATTACCATTCGATGACTTGATATGTGTGTTAAGTGATTTCAGGGTTTATAGGGCAGGAATGGCTTAGAGGATGGAAAGGAAGCAGGTAAAAGTGGAAGGAATACAAGAAACTGAAGGAATTACTAAGCTGTCTAGCCTGACCTCTTTGCACTCAGTCGATCATAACATGAGCTACAGAGATCCAAATGAGCCGGTTTCAATTGCGTTGGAAAGCTACATCCGGGTCTTTGCAACGATATATAATTTACCATAGCTGCATGGCTGTTAAGTGATGCGCACGCGTGGATCACGTGTATGCGTGACCTGGTGAAAGTTCAATCCTTGCATACGCATGGACGACGCGTACGCGTGACATGCGCACGTGCTCGACGTATCAAAAATTACTGGGGGTAATTTCTGGGCTGTTTTTGGCCCAGCTTTTTGCCCAGAAAACACAGAATAGAAGCTGTAGAGTGGGGGAATCAGATTCATTCATCATTCACTTTTCATTCACACAATTTTAGATTTTAGATGTAGTTTTTAGAGAGAGAGGCTCTCTCTCTCTCCTCTCTCTAGGTTTTAGGATTTAAGATTTCTCTTCTACTCTTATTGATTACTCAATGTTATTATTTTAGTTTGTGAACTTTTGATGTTAGATTCAATTTCCATATTAATGCAATTGATTGTTTGGATTTTATTATTTCTTATTGCTTTTCTATGTAATAATGTTATACCCTCCAAGTACTTGACAAAATGCTTAGAAGGATGTTAGAGTAGGATTTTACGATCTTGGCTTGGTTGAGTAATTGGTAATACTTGAGTTATCAAACTCTTTGTTGATTGATAATTGAAAGTTGCCGATTGATTTAGATTCTACTAAAGCTAGTCTTTCCTCAGGAGTTGACTAGGACTTGAGGAATCAAATTGATTAGTCCACTTGAAATTCCTTCATTCGTTGAGGGTTAACTAAGTAGGAGCAATGAACAAGTCTCATCACAATTGATAAGGATAATTAGGATAGGATTTCCAATTCTCATACCTTGCCAAGAGTTTTTCCAGTCATTTGATTTTCATTACCATTTACTATTCTTGCCTCTTATCTAAAAGAAAACCCAAAACACACTTTTCCATAACCAATTATAGGCATACTTCCCTGTAATTCCTTAAGAGACGACCTGAGGTTTAAATACTTCGGTTATTATTTATTAGGGTTTGTACTTATGACAAACAATCTTTTGTACGAAAGGATTTTAGTTGGTTTAGAAGCTATACTTTCAACGAGCCTTTATTTGTGAATTCTAGACCACACTAAAGTCCGTTCGTCAAAATGGCGCCGTTGTCGGGGAAAATGGGCTTTAGTGTGGTTTAGAATTCACAAATAAAGGCTCGTTAAAAGTATAGCTTCTAAACCAACTAAAATCCTTTCGTACAAAAGATTATTTGTCACAAGTACAAACCCCTAATAAATAATAACCGAAGTATTTAAACCTCGGGTCATCTCTCAAGGAATTGCAGAGAAGTATGCTTATAATTGCTTATGGAAAAGTGTATTTTTTGGGTTTTTTTTTTGGATAAGAAGCAAGAATAGTAATTGGTAATGAAAATCAAATGACGGAAAAAACTCTTGGCAAGGTATGAGAACTGGAAATCCTATCCTAGTTATCCTTATCAATTGTGATGAGAATTGTTCTTTGCTCCCACTTAGTTAACCCTCAACGAATGAAGGAAAGTCAAGTGGACTAATCAATTTGATTCCTCAAGTCCTAGTCAACTCCTGACGAAAGACTAGCTTTAGTGGAATCCAAATCAATAAGCAACTTTCAATTATCAATCAACAAGGAGTTTGATAACTCAAGTGTTACCAATTACTCTACCAATCCAAGAACGTAAAATCCTACTCTAACATCCTTCAAAGCATTTTGTCAAGTACTTGGAGGGCATAACATAAAAACATAGAAAAACAATAAGAGATAATAAAATCCAAACCGTCAATTGCATTAATATGGAAATTGAATCTAACATCAAAAGTTCACAAACTAAAATAATAACAATGAGTAATCAATAAGAGTAGAAGAGAAATCCTAAATCCTAAAACCTACAGAGAGGAGAGAGCATCTCTCTCTAAAAGCTACATATAAAACCTAAAATTGTGTGAATGAGAAGTAAATGATGAATGAATCTGATTCCCCCACTCTCCAGCTTCTATTCTGTATTTTCTGTGCCAAAAATTGGGCCAAAAATAGCCCAAAAATTGCCCCCAGCGATTTCTGATACGTGTAGCACGTGCGCATGTCACGCGTACGCATGGATTGAACTTTCACCAGGTCACGCGTACGCGTGATCCACACATGCGTGTTGCTTAACAGTCAGGCAGCTATGGAAATTTATATATATCATTGTGAAGCCCCAGAAGAGCTTTCCAAGGCAACTGGAACCGGCTCATTTGGACCTCTGTAGCTCAAGTTAAGATCGATTAAGTGCGAAGAGGTCAGGCTAGACAGCTCAGCAATTCCTTCAGTTTCTTGTATTCCTTCCACTTTTTCCTGTTTCCTTTCCATCCTCTAAGCCATTCCTGCCCTATAAACCCTGAAATTACTTAACACACATATCAAGGCATCAAATGGTAATGAGAGAGGATTAAAATTAGCTGAATTAAGACCAAAGAAGCATGTTTTCAATCATAGCCCAAATTCAGGAAGAAAAATGTAAAACATGCAATTTACATGAATAAGTGTGAGATTAGTGCATAAAATTCACTCAATTAAGCACAAGATGTACCACGAAATAGTGGTGCATCAAATCTCCCCACATTTAAACATTAGCATGTCCTCATGCTAAGCTCAAGAGAAGCTATAAGAGTAAAGAGAAATGGTAGAAAGCATGAGATACAACCTATCTATATGAATGCAACTACATATAAAAAATGATTCTACCTACTTGTTTAAAAGTAAATAAACCTTTCAAGAGAAAATATGAACTGGATTTCACTAATTCAAATCATAAAAATGAAGTACAATTAGACTTTCAGAAGAAAATAGCTCATGAAAGCCGGGAACAAAGAATCGAGCATCGAACCCTCACTGGAAGTGTATACACTCTAATCACTCAAGTGTTTAAGGGTTGAGTCTCTCGGTTCTCTACTAATCTTGCTTTCTAAGGCTTGCTCTTCTTCTACCAATCAACAAAGAATTAATACATAGATACACATATCAAGAGGTCTTTTAAGGGTTGTAATGGGGTTAGGATCAAAGTAGGATTGTATTTGGTCAAGTGGACTAAAATCTGAATCCTTAATTAACCTAAACATCCATGTAATTAACCTAACTTAAGACAATCCATGTAATTACAATACAAGATCTAACTGCCCATTAACTATGTTTACCACACATTCATGCATCCCAAATTTAAGTACAACTCATATGAATTGATATTATTACTTAACTTGGAGCATTTTGTCCCCTTTCTATTATTTGCTTTTTTTCTATTTCTTTTATTTTTCTTGTATTTATTATTGTATTTTTTTTGTTTTTCACAATGCATATGATTAAGGTATTGAATGCATGAACATGTCCTCAACATTTTTTTTTACATTTTCACAAAAAGGTCTAACATACTCAATTCCCAAACCAAACAATTCCAAACCCATTTTCCCCACACTCAATTCATGAGCACTCTCACTAGTCTAAGCTAACTGATGAGCGGATAATTTATACGCTTTTTGGCATTATCTTTAGGTAGTTTTTAGTAGGATCTAGCTACTTTTAGGAATGTTTTTATTAGTTTTTATGCAAAATTTACATTTCTGGACTTTACTATGAGTTTGTGTGTTCTTCTGTGATTTCAGGTATTTTTTGGCTGAAATTGAGGGGCATGAGCCAAAAATCTGATTCAGGCTGAAAAAGGACTACTGATGCTGTTGGATTCTGACCTCCCTGCACTCAAAATGGATTTTTTGGAGCTACAAAACTCCAAATGGCGCGCTTTTAACGGCGTTGGAAAGTATACATCTAGAGCTTTCCAGCAATATATAATAGTTCATACTTTATTCGAGTTTAGATGATGCAAATTGGCGTTCAACGCCAGTTCCATGCTGCATTCTGGAGTAAAACGCTAGAAACACGTCACAAACCAAAGTTAAACGCCAAAAACACGTTACAACTTGGCGTTTAACTCCAAAAGAAGCCTCTGCATGTGTAAAGCTCAAGCTCAGCCCAAGCACACACCAAAGTGGGCCCCAGAAGTAGATTTCTGCATTTAGACTTATTTCTGTAAACCCTAGTAACTAGTCTAGTAGAAATAGGACATTTTACTATTGTATTAAATATCTTTGGATTATTTTTGGATTACCTTATGATCCTTTGATCATGTTTATGGGGGCTGGCCATTCGGCCATGCCTGGACCATCACTTATGTATTTTCAATGGTGGAGTTTCTACACACCATAGATTAAGGGTGTGGAGCTCTGCTGTACCTCAAGTTTTAATGCAATTACTACTATTTTCTATTCAATTCAGCTTATTCTTGTTCTAAGATATTCATTGCACTTCAACATGATGAATGTGATGATCCATGACACTCATCATCATTCTCACCTATGAACACGTGATTGACAACCACTTCCGTTCTACCTCAGAACGAACGAATATCTCTTGGATTCCTTAATCAGAATCTTCGTGGTATAAGCTAGAATTATTGGCGGCCACTCTTGAGAATCCAAAAAGTCTAAACATTGTCTGTGGTATTCTGAGTAGGATTCAGGGATTGAATGACTGTGACGAGCTACAAACTCGTGATTGTTGGGCGTAGTGACAGACGCAAAAGAATCAATAGATTCTATTCCGACATGATCGAGAACCGACAGATGATTAGCCGTGCTGTAACAGAGCATTTGGACCATTTTCACTGAGAGGATGAGATGTATCCATTGACAACGGTGATTTTCTACATACAGCTTGCCATGGAAAGGAGTAAGAAGGATTGAAGGAAGGCAGTAGGAAAGTAGAGATTCCGAAGGAACACAGCATCTTCATACACTTATCTGAAATTCCCACCAATGATTTACATAAGTATCTCTATCTTTATTTTATGCTTTATTTATTATTATTTTCGAAAACCTTTATAACCATTTGAATCCGCCTAACTGAGATTTACAAGATGACCATAGCTTGCTTCATACCAACAATCTCCGTGGGATCGACCTTTACTCACGTAAGGTTTATTACTTGGACGACCCAGTGCACTTGCTGGTTAGTTGTGCGGAGTTGTGACAAAGTGTGATTCACGCTTGAGAGCACTACCAAGTTTTTGGCGCCATTATTGATAATCACAATTTCGTGCACCAAGTTTTTGGCGCCGTTGCCGGGGATTGTTCGAGTTTGGACAACTGATGGTTCATCTTGTTGCTCAGATTAGGTAATTTTCTTTTCAAAAAGTTTTCAAAAATCTATCAAAAAATTTTTCTTTGTTTTCGTTTTTCGAAAAAAATAGTTTTCGAAAAAAAAACTAAAAAAATTATAAAATCATAAAATCAAAAATATTTTTATGTTTCTTGTTTGAGTCTAGTGTCAATTTTTAAGTTTGGTGTCTTGCATGTTTTAAAAACTTTTGCATTTTTCGAAAATTCATGCATGTGTTCTTCATGATCTTCAAGTTGTTCCTGACAAGTCTTCTTGTTTGATCGTTAAATTTTCTTGTTTTGTATTTTTTGTTGTTTTTCATATGCATTTTTGCATTCATAGTGTCTAAGCATGAAAAATTTCTAAGTTTGGTGTCTTGCATGTTTTTCTTTTCTTGAAAATTTTTCAAAAATAAGTCTTGATGTTCATCTTGATCTTCAAAGTGTTCTTGGTGTTCATCTTGACATTCATAGTGTTCTTGCATGCATCATTGGTTTTGATCCAAAATTTCATGTTTTGGGTCATATTTGTGTTTTTCTCTCTCATCATTAAGAATTAAAAAATAAAAAATATCTTTTCCTTATTTTGCTCATATTTTTCGAAAATTTGAGTTGACTTAGTCAAAAATTTTTAAAACTTAGCTGTTTCTTATAAGTCAAATCAAATTTTCAATTAAAAAAAAATCCTATCTTTCCAAAATCTTTTTCAAAAATCAAATCTTTTTCAATTTTTTTATTTATTTTTGAAAATTTTTAAAATTTATTTTCAAAATCTTTTTCTCATCTTTATTTCAAAATTTCGAAAACTTTACTAACAATGAATGTGATTGATTCAAAAATTTGAAGTTTGTTACTTTCTTGTTAAGAAAAGTTCAATCTTTAAATTTTAGAGTCATATCTTATAGTTTCTTGTTAGTCAAGTAATCAATTTTAATTTAAAAAAAAATAAAATCTTTTCTAAAATATCTTTTTCAATCATATCTTTTCAAAATATCTTTTTCAAATCATATCTTTTTCAAAATTGATTTCAAAAATCTTTTCTAACTTCTTATCTTTTCAAAATTGATTTTCAAATCTTTTTCAACTAACTAATTGACTTTTTGTTTGTTTTACTATTTCTTATCCTTTCAAAACCACCTAACTACTTTCCTCTCTCTAATTTTCGAAAATTACCTCCCTTTTTTTTCAAAATTCTTTTAATTAGCTAATTGTTTCAAATTTTAATTTTAATTGTTTTTCTTCTCTTAATTTTCGAAAATCACTAACCCTTCTTCAAAAGTTTTTTTCGAATTTCTCCCTCTCTCACCTCTTTCTATTTATTTCATTCATTTACTAACACTTCTCTTCATGTTAAAATTTGAACCCCCTCTTCCTCTCTAAGTTCGAATTTTCCTATTTTCCTCCTTCTATTATTTTCTTCTTCTACTAACATAAAGGAATCTTTCTACTGTGGTAAAGAAGATCCTTATTATTATTTTCTGTTCTCCTCTTTTTCATATGAGCAGGAGCAAGGACAAGAATATTCTTGTTGAAGCAGATCCTGAACCTGAAAGGACTCTGAAGAGGAAACTAAGAGAAGCTAAATTACAACAATCCAGAGACAACCTTACAGAAATTTTTGAAAAGGAAGAGGAGATGGCAGCCGAAAATAATAATGCAGAGAGGATGCTTGGTGACTATACTACACCTACTTCCAAATTTGATGGAAGAAACATCTCAATCCCTGCCATTGGAGCAAACAATTTTAAGCTGAAACCTCAACTAGTTGCTCTAATGCAACAGAACTACAAGTTTCATGGACATCTATCAGAAGATCCCTATCAGTTTTTAACTGAGTTCTTGCAGATCTGTGAGGCTGTTAAGACTAATGGAGTAGATCCTAAAGTCTACAGGCTCATGCTTTTCCCTTTTACTGTAAGAGACAAAGCTAGAACATGGTTGGACTAATAACCTAAAGATAGCCTGGACTCTTGGGATAAGCTGGTCACGGCCTTCTTGGCTAAGTTCTTTCCTCCTCAAAAGTTGAGCAAGCTTAGAGTGGATGTTCAGACCTTCAAACAAAAAGATGGTGAATTTCTCTATGAAGCTTGGGAAAGATACAAGCAGATGACCAAAAGATGTCCTTTTGACATGCCTTCAGAATGGACCATTTTGGATATATTCTATTATGGTCTCTAAGATGTCACTGGACCATTTTGCAGGTGGATCCATTCACCTAAAGAAAACGCCTACAGAAGCTCAAGAATTCATTGACATGGTTGCAAATAACCAATTCATGTACACTTCTGAGAGGAATCCTGAGAGTAATGGGACGCCTCAGAGGAAGGGAGTTCTTGAAATTGATGCTCTGAATGCCATATTGGCTCAGAACAAAATATTGAGTCTGCAAGTCAACATGATTTCTCAAAGTCTGAATGGATGGTAAAATGCATCCAACAGTACTAAAGAGGCATCTTCTGAAGAAGAAGCTTATGATCCTGAGAACCCTGCAATGGCAGAGGTGAATTACATGGGTGAATCCTATGGGAACACCTATAATTCCTCATGGAGAAATCATCCAAATTTCTTATGGAAGGATTAACAAAAGCCTCAACAAGGCTTTAATAATGGTGAAAGAAACAGGCTTAGCAATAGCAAGCTTTTTCCATCATCTTCTCAGCAATAGATAGAAAATTATGAGCAGAGCCCCTCTAGCTTAGCAAACATAGTCTTTGATCTGTCTAAGGCCACTTTAAGTTTCATGAGTGAAACAAGGTCCTCCATTCGAAATTTGGAGGCACAAGTGGGTCAGCTGAGTAAGAAAATCATTGAAACTCCTCTTAGTACTCTCCCAAGCAATACAGAAGAGAATCCAAAAAGAGAGTGCAAGGCCATTGATATAATCAAAATGGCCGAATATACAAAGGAGGAGAAGGACATGAATCCCAGTAAGGAAGACCTCCTGGGACGTCCTCTGAACAAGAAGGAGTTCCCTATTGAGGACCTAAAGGAATCTGAGGCTCATATAGAGACCATAGAGATTTCATTAAACCTCCTTCTACCATTCATGAGCTCTGAGAACTATTATTCCTTGAAGAGGATGAAGATGTAACTGAAGAGCAAGTTGCTCAATATCTAGGAGCCATCATGAAGCTGAATGCCAAGTTGTTTGGTAATGAGACTTGGAAAGGTGAACTTCCTTTGCTCATTAGTGAACTAGATACATGGGTTCAGCAAACTCTACCTCAAAAGAAACAAGATCCTAGTAAATTCTTAATACCCTATACCATAGGCACCATGACCTTCGAGAAGGCTCTGTGTGACCTGGGGTCAGGTATAAATCTTATGCTACTCTCTGTAATGGAGAAACTGGAGATCTTTGAGGTACAAGCTACAAGAACCTCATTAGAGATGGCAGACAAGTCAATGAAACAAGCTTATGGATTGGTAGAGGACGTGTTAGTGAAGGTTAAATGCCTTTACATCCCTGCTGATTTCATAATCTTAGACACTGGGAAAGAAGAGGATGAATGCATCATCCTTGGAAGACCCTTCCTAGCCACAGCAGGAGCTGTGATTGATGTTGACAGAGGTGAACTAGTCCTTCAATTGAATGGGGACTACCGTGTGTTTAAAGCTCAAGGTTATCCTTCTGTAAACATGGAGAGGAAGCATGAAAAGCTT
The DNA here is from genome assembly GCF_003086295.3 of Arachis hypogaea. Lineage (NCBI taxonomy): Eukaryota > Viridiplantae > Streptophyta > Magnoliopsida > Fabales > Fabaceae > Arachis > Arachis hypogaea. The sequence goes on along the minus strand of NC_092044.1, from coordinate 90,298,154 downwards.
CTCTCAATACAGAGTCAAATAAATCTGCCACAATCAAACTCTAAGTTTGGTGTTGGGAGGCCTGATGAGCAGATAATTTATACGCTTTTTGGCATTGTTTTTAGGTAGTTTCTAGTAGGATCTAGCTACTTTTAGAATGTTTTTATTAGTTTTTATGAAAAATTCACCTTTCAGGACTTTACTATGAGTTTGTGTGTTTTTTTGTGATTTCAGGTATTTTCTGGCTGAAATTGAGGGACCTGAGCAAAAATCTGATTCAGGCTGACAAAGGACTACTGATGCTGTTGAATTCTGACCTCTCTGCACTCGAAATCGATTTTCAGGAGATTCAAAACTCCAAATGGCGCGTTCTCAATGGAGGAACCTTGATCACTTATGTATTTTCAACGGTGGAGTTTCTACATACCATAAATTAAGGTGTGGAGCTCTGCTGTACCTTGAGTTTTAATGCAATTACTACTATTTTCTATTCAATTTAGCTTATTCTTGTTCTAAGATATTCATTGCACTTCAACATGATGAATGTGATGATCCGTGACACTCATCATCATTCTCACCTATGAATGCGTGACTGACAACCACTTCCGTTCTACCTTAGAACGAGCATGTATCTCTTGGATTCCTTAATCAGAATCTTCGTGATGTAAGCTAGAATTATTGGCGGCCATTCTTGAGAATCTGGAAAGTCTAAACCTTGTCTGTGGTATTCCGAGTAGGATTCAGGGATTGAATGACTGTGACGAGCTTCAAACTCGCGATTGTTGGGCGTGATGACAAACGCAAAAGAATCAATAGATTCTATTCCGACATGATCGAGAACCGATAGATGATTAGCCGTGCTGTGACAGAGCATTTGGACCATTTTCACCGGGATATAGCCATTGACAACGGTGATGCCCTACATACTGCTTGCCATGGAAAGGTGTAAGAAGGTGGTGTGCGAAATTGTGATCAATACTTTTCACAAATCAAATAATCCCCGGTAATGAATCCAAAAACTTGGTGTTCAATACCATGGCATAAACACAACTTCGCACAACTAACCAGTAAGTGTACTGGGTCGTCCAAGTAATAAACCTTACGCGAGTAAGGGTTGATCCCACAGAGATTGTTGGTATGAAGCAAGCTATGGTCACCTTGTAAATCTTAGTCAGGCAAACTCAAATGGGTATGGTGATATATGAATAAAACATAAAGATAAAGATAGAGATACTTATGCAGTTCATTGGTGGGAATTTCAGATAAGCGCATGAAGATGCTAGTCCCTTCCGTCTCTCTGCTTTCCTACTGTCTTCATCCAATCCTTCTTACTCCTTTCCATGGCAAGCTCAAGCAAGGGTTTCACCGTTGTCAGCTACCTCCCATCCTCTCAGTGGAAATGTTCAACGCACCCTGTCACGGCACGGCTATCCATCTGTCGGTTCTCGATCAGGCCGGAATAGAATCCAGTGATTCTTTTGCGTCTGTCACTAACGCCCCACCTTCAGGAGTTTGAAGCACGTCACAGTCATTCAATCATTGAATCCTACTCAGAATACCACAGACAAGGTTAGACCTTCCGGATTCTCTTGAACGCCACCATCAGTTCTAGCCTATACCACGAAGACTCTGATTTCACGGAATGGCTGGCTCGGTTGTCAGGCGAGCACTCGGTTGTCAGGCGATCAACCATGCATCGTGTATCAGGAATCCAAGAGATATTCACCCAATCGAGGGTAGAACGGAGGTGGTTGTCAGTCACACGTTCATAGGTGAGAATGATGATGAGTGTCACGGATCATCACATTCATCAAGTTGAAGAACAAGTGATATCTTAGAACAAGAACAAGCGGAATTGAATAGAAGAACAATAGTAATTGCATTAATACTCGAGGTACAGCAGAGCTCCACACCTTAATCTATGGTGTGTAGAAACTCCACCGTTGAAAATACATAAGAACAAGGTCTAGGCATGGCCGTGAGGCCAGCCTCCCAATGATCTAAGAACTAGATGTCCAAAGATGATCAAAGGATCTGAAAATAATCCAAAGATCCAAGGATGAAAATACAATAGTAAAAGGTCCTACTTATAGAGAACTAGTAGCCTAGGGTGTACAGAGATGAGTAAATGACATAAAAATCCACTTCCGGGCCCACTTGGTGTGGGCTTGGGCTGAGCATTGAAGCATTTTCGTGTAGAGACTCTTCTTAGAGTTAAACGCCAGCTTTGGTGCCAGTTTGGGCGTTTAACTCCCATTCTTGTGCCAGTTCCGGCGTTTAACGCTGGGAATTCTGAGGGTGACGTTGAACGCCGGTTTGAGCCATCAAATCTTGGGCAAAGTATGGACTATCATATATTGCTAGAAAGCCCAGGATGTCTACTTTCCAATGCCGTTGAGAGCGCGCCAATTAGGCTTCTGTAGCTCCAGAAAATCCACTTCGAGTGCAGGGAGGTCAGAATCCAACAGCATCTGCAGTCCTTTTTAGTCTCTGAATCAGATTTTTGCTCAGGTCCCTCAATTTCAGCCAGAAAATACCTGAAATCACAGAAAAATACACAAACTCATAGTAAAGTCCAGAAAAGTGAATTTTAACTAAAAACTAATAAAAATATACTAAAAACTAACTAGATCATACTAAAAATGTACTAAAAACAATGCCAAAAAGCGTACAAATTATCCGCTCATCACAACACCAAACTTAAATTATTGCTTGTCCTCAAGAAACTGAAAATCAAGTAAGATAAAAAGAAGAGAATATGCAATGAATTCCAAAAACATCTATGAAGATCAATATTAATTAGATGAGCGGGGCTTTTAGCTTTTTGCCTCTGAACAGTTTTGGCATCTCACTCTATCCTTTGAAATTCAGAATGATTGGCTTCTTTAGGAACTCAGAATCCAGATAATGTCATTGATTCTCCTGGTTAAGTATGATGATTCTTGAACATAGCTACTTATTGAGTCTTGGCCGTGGCCCAAAGCACTCTGTCTTCCAGTGTTACCACCGGATACATACATGCCACAGACACATAATTGGGTGAACCTTTTCAGATTGTGACTCAGCTTTGCTAGAGTCCCCAATTAGAGGTGTCCAGGGTTCTTAAGCACACTCTTTTTGCCTTGGATCACAACTTTATTTCTTTCTTTTTCTCTCTTTTTTTTTTCTTTTTCTTTCTCCTCTTTTTTTTCGAAATTTTTTTTTTGTATTCACTGCTTTTTCTTGCTTCAAGAATCATTTTTATGATTTTTCAGATCCTCAGTAACATGTCTCTTTTTTCATCATTCTTTCAAGAGCCAACATTCATGAACCACAAATTCAAGATACATATGCACTGTTTAAGCATACATTCAGAAAATAAAAGCATTGCCACCACATCAAAATAATTAAACTGTTATAAAATTCAAAATTCATGCAATTCTTTTCTTTTTCAATTAAGAACATTTTTCATTTAAGAAAGGTGATGGATTCATAGGACATTCATAACTTTAAGGCATGGACACTAAGACACTAATGATCACAAGACACAAACATAGATAACATAAGCACTAAAATTCGAAAAACAAGAAAGTAAAGAACAAGGAAATTAAAGAACGGGTCCACCTTAGTGATGGCGGCTCTTTCTTCCTCTTGAAGATCCTATGGAGTGCTTGAGCTCCTCAATGTCTCTTCCTTGTCTTTGTTGCTCCTCTCTCATGATTCTTTGATCTTCTCTAATTTCATGGAGGATGATGGAGTGTTCTTGGTGCTCCACCCTTTGTTGTCCCATGTTGGAACTCAATTCTCCTAGGGAGGTGTTTAGTTGCTCCCAATAGTTTTGTGGAGGAAAGTGCATCCCTTGAGGCATCTCAGGGATCTCATGATGAGTGGGGTCTCTTGTGTGCTCCATCCTCTTCTTAGTGATGGGCTTGTCCTCATCAATAGGGATGTCTCCCTCTATGTCAACTCCAACCGAATAACAGAGGTGACAAATGAGATGAGGGAAGGCTAACCTTGCCAAGGTAGAGGACTTGTCCGCCACCTTATAAAGCTCTTGAGATATAACCTCATGAACTTCTATTTCTTCTCCAATCATGATGCTATGAATCATGATAGCCCGGTCTATGGTAACTTCGGACCGGTTGCTAGTGGGAATGATTGAGCGTTGGACAAACTCCAACCATCCTCTAGCCACGGGTTTGAGGTCATGCCTTCTCAATTGAACCGGCTTCCCTCTTGAATCTCTCTTCCATTGGGCGCCCTCTTCACATATGACTGTGAGGACTTGGTCCAACCTTTGATCAAAGTTGACCCTTCTAGTGTAAGGATGTTCATCTCCTTGCATCATGGGCAAGTTGAATGCCAACCTTACATTTTTCGGACTAAAATCCAAGTATTTCCCCCGAACCATAGTAAGATAATTCTTTGGATCCGGGTTCACACTTTGATCATGGTTCTTGGTGATCCATGCATTGGCATAGAACTCTTGAACCATTAAGATTCCGACTTGTTGAATGGGGTTGGTAAGAACTTCCCAACCTCTTCTTCGGATCTCATGTCGGATCTCCGGATATTCACTCTTTTTGAGTGAAAAAGGGACCTCGGGGATCACCTTCTTCAAAGCCACAACTTCATAGAAGTGGTCTTGATGCACCCTTGAGATGAATCTTTCCATCTCCCATGACTCGGAGGTGGAAGCTTTTGCCTTCCCTTTCCTCTTTCTAGAGGTTTCTCCGGCCTTGGATGCCATAAATGGTTATGGAAAAATAAAAAGCAATGCTTTTACCACACCAAACTTAAAAGGTTTGCTCCTCCTCGAGCAAAATAAGAAAGAAGAGAGTAGAAGAAGAAGAAATGAGGAAGAAGGGAATGGCTTTGTGTTCGGCCAAAAAGGGAGAGTAGTGGTGGTTAGGTTGTGTGAAGATGAAGGGGTGAAGATGGGTTTATATAGAAGTGGGGGGGGCTTGGTTCGGTCATGTATGGGTGGGTTTGGGAGGGAAAGTGGTTTGAATTTGAAGGGTGAGGTAGGTGGGATTTTATGAAGGATGAATGTGAGTGGTGAAGAAAAAGATGGGATTTGATAGGTGAAGGGTTTTTGGGGAAGAGGTGTTGAGGTGATTGGTGAATGGGTGAAGAAGAGAGAAAGTGGTAGGGTAGGTGGGGATCCTGTGGGGTCCACAGATCCTGAGGTGTCAAGGAAAAGTCATCCCTGCACCAAATGGCATGCAAAAATGCGTTTTTAGCCATTTCTGGCGTTAAACGCCAGGCTGATGCCCATTTCCGGCGTTTAACGCCAAGTTTTTGCCCTTTACTGGCGTTTAACGCCAGTCTGGTGCCCCTTTCTGGCGTTAAACGCCCAGAATGGTGCCAGACTGGGCATTAAACGCCCAACAGCTAGCCTTACTGGCGTTTAAACGCCAGCACGCTCTCCTCCAGGGTGTGCTGTTTTTCTTTCTGCTTTTCATTCTGTTTTTTGCTTTTTTCATTGATTTTGTGACTTCTCATGATCATCAACCTACAAAAAATATAAAATAACAAAGAAAAATATATAAAATATAACATTGGGTTGCCTCCCAACAAGCGCTTCTTTAATGTCAGTAGCTTGACAGAGGACTCTCATGGAGCCTCACAGATACTCAGAGCAATGTTGGAACCTCCCAACACTAAACTTAGAGTTTGAATGTGGGGGTTCAACACCAAACTTAGAATTTGGTTGTGGCCTCCCAACACCAAACTTAGAGTTTGACTGTGGGGGCTCTGTTTGGCTCTGTTTTGAGAGAAGCTCTTCATGCTTCCTCTCCATGATGACAGAGGGATATCCTTGAGCCTTAAACACCAAGGATTCTTCATTCACTTGAATGATCAACTCTCCTCTATCAACATCAATCACAGCCTTTGCTGTGGCTAGGAAGGGTCTGCCAAGGATGATGGATTCATCCATGCACTTCCCAGTCTCTAGGACTATGAAATCAGTAGGGATGTAATGGTCTTCAACTTTTACCAGAACATCCTCTACAAGTCCATAAGCTTGTTTTCTTGAGTTGTCTGCCATCTCTAGTGAGATTTTTGCAGCTTGCACCTCAAAGATCCCTAGCTTCTCCATTACAGAGAGAGGCATGAGGTTTACACTTGACCCTAAGTCACACAAGGCCTTCTTGAAGGTCATGGTGCCTATGGTACAAGGTACTGAAAACTTCCCAGGATCCTGTCTCTTTTGAGGTAGTTTCTGCCTAGACAAGTCATCCAGTTCTTTGGTGAGCAAAGGGGGTTCATCCTCCCAAGTCTCATTTCCAAATAACTTGTCATTTAGCTTCATGATTGCTCCAAGGTATTTAGCAACTTGCTCTTCAGTGACATACTCATCCTCTTCAGAGGAAGAATACTCATCAGAGCTCATGAATGGCAGAAGTAAGTCCAATGGAATCTCTATGGTCTCATTTTGAGCCTCAGATTCCCATGGTTCCTTATTGGGGAACTCATTGGAGGTCAGTGGACGTCCATTGAGGTCTTCCTTAGTGGCGTTCACTGCCTCTTCCTCCTCTCCAAATTCGGCCATGTTGATGGCCTTGCACTCGCCTTTTGGATTTTCTTCTGTATTGCTTGGGAGAGTACTAGGAGGGAGTTCAGTAATTTTCTTGCTCAGCTGACCCACTTGTGCCTCCAAGTTTCTAATGGAGGACCTTGTTTCAGTCATGAAACTTTGAGTGGTTTTGATTAGATCAGAGACCATGGTTGCTAAGTCAGAGGTGTTCTGCTTAGAACTCTCTGTCTGTTGCTGAGAAGATGATGGAAATGGCTTGCCACTGCTAAACCTGTTTCTTCCACCATTGTTATTGTTGAAACCTTGTTGAGGTCTTTGTTGATCCTTCCATGAGAAATTTGGATGATTTCTCCATGAAGGATTATAGGTGTTTCCATAGGGTTCTCCCATGTAATTCACCTCTTCCATTGAAGGGTTCTCAGGATCATAAGCTTCTTCTTCAGATGAAGCTTCCTTAGTACTGCTTGGTGCATTTTGCATTCCAGACAGACTTTGAGAAATCATATTGACTTGTTGAGTCAATATTTTGTTCTGAGCCAATATGGCATTCAGAGTGTCAATCTCAAGAACTCCTTTCTTCTGACTAGTCCCATTGTTCACAGGATTCCTTTCAGAAGTGTACATGAATTGGTTATTTGCAACCATTTCAATCAGTTCTTGAGCTTCTGTAGCGTCTTCTTCAGATGAAGAGATCCTCCAGCAGAGCTATCCAAAGACATCTTGGACAGTTCAGACAGACCATCATAGAAAATATCTATAATGCTCCATTCAGAAAGCATGTCAGAGGGACATTTTCTGATTAATTGTTTGTATCTTTCCCAAGCTTCATAGAGGGATTCTCCTTCCTTCTGTCTGAAGGTTTGGACTTCCACTCTAAGCTTACTCAATTTTTGAGGTGGAAAGAACTTTGCCAAGAAGGCATTGACTAGCTTTTCCCAAGAGTTCAGGCTTTCTTTAGGTTGTGAGTCCAACCATGTCCTAGCTCTGTCTCTTACAGCAAAAGGGAATAGCATAAGTCTGTAGACCTCAGGGTCAACCCCATTAGTCTTGACAGTGTCACAGATTTGCAAGAACTCAGCTAAAAACTGATGAGGATCTTCCAAGGGAAGTCCATGGAACTTGCAATTCTGTTGCATTAGAGAAACTAATTGAGGCTTAAGCTCAAAGTTGTTTGCTCCAATGGCAGGGATAGAGATGCTTCTCCCATAGAAATCGGGAGTAGGTGCAGTAAAGTCACCCAGCATCTTCCTTGCATTGTTGGCATTGTTGTTGTTTTCGGCTGCCATGGGTTCATCTTCTTTGAAGATTTCTGTTAGGTCCTCTACAGAGAGTTGTGCCTTGGCTTCTCTTAGCTTTCTCTTCAAGGTCCTTTCAGGTTCAGGATCAGCCTCAACAAGAATGCTTTTGTCTTTGCTTCTGCTCATATGAAAGAGAAGAGAACAAGAAAATGTGGAATCCTCTATGTCACAGTATAGAGATTCCTTGAGGTGTCAGAGGAAAAGAAAAATAGAAGGCAGAAGTAGAAGAATTCAAACTTATCAAAGAAGATGGAGTTCGAATTGTGCATTAAGGAATAGTGTTAGTCCAATAATAGAAGGATGTGAGAGGAGGGGAAGAATTTTCGAAAATTAAGTAAGATATTTTAAAAACATTTTGAAAAACACTTATTGATTTTCGAAAACCAAGAGTGAAAAAGAAATTAAGTGATTTTTGAAAAAGATTTTGAAATTAGAAATTAAAAAGATTTGATTGAAAACTATTTTGAAAAAGATGTGGTTAAGAAGATATGATTGGTTTTAAAAAGATGTGATTGAGAAGATATGATTTGAAAAACATAAAAAAAAAAAGATTTGATTTTGAAAATTAATGACTTGGCTATCAAGAAAAGATATGATTCAAACATTAAACCTCTCTCAACAGAAAAGGCAACATACTTGATATGTTGAATCAAATCATTAATTGATAGCAAGTATCTTTGAAAATGGAAAGAAATTGATTTTGAAAAAGATTTGATTGAAAAGATATGATTTGAAAAAGATTTGATTTTGAAAAATTTTGAAAACTTGAAAAAAATTTGCATTAAAAACAAAATCTTCCCTCTTGTGCCATCCTGGCGTTAAACGCCCAGAATGGTGCACATTCTGGCGTTTAACGCCCAAAACTCTACCCTTTTGGGCGTTAAACGCCCAACCAGGTACCCTGGCTGGCGTTTAAACGCCAGTCTGTCCTTCTTCACTGGGCGTTTTGAACGCCCAGCTTTTTCTGTGCAATTCCTCTGCTGTATGTTCTGAATCTTCAATTCTTTGTATTATTGACTTGAAAAGACACAAATTAAAATATTTTTGGATTTTTAATAATGAGGAATAATCAAAATGCAACTAAAATCAAATAACAATGCATGCAAGACACCAAACTTAGCAGTTTGTGTACTACTGACATTAATGAGAATGCATATGAGACACATAAACACTCAAGTCAAGAGAATTTAAAGATCAAAGTAAGAAATCATCAAGAATTACTTGAAGATCCTTAAGACACATGAATGAAAGCATGCAATTGACACCAAACTTAAAATGAGACACTAGACTCAAACAAGAAATTTTTGGATTTTATGATTTTTTTGATTTTTTTGTGTTTTTTTTTTTCGAAAATCTAGTGGAAAAAGGTATCAAAATTCTTAATGAGAATTCCAGGAATCAGTGCAATGCTAGTCTAAGACTCCGGTCCAGGAATTAGACATGGCTTCACAGCCAGCCAAGCTTTCAAGGAAAGCTTCGGTCCAAAACACTAGACATGGCCAACGGCCAGCCAAGCCTTAGCAGATCACTGCTCCAAAAGCAAGATTGATAGAAATCAACAAGCTCTTGTGATGATAAGTTGAAACCTCGGTCCAATGAAATTAGACATGGCTTCACAGCCAGCCAGACTTCAACAAATCATCATGAAACTCTAGAATTCGTCCTTAAGAATTCCGAAAAAAAATACCTAATCTAAGCAACAAGATGAACCTTCAGTTGTCCAAACTCAACAATCCTCGGCAACGGCGCCAAAAACTTGGTGTGCGAAATTGTGATCAATACTTTTCACAAATCAAATAATCCCCGGTAATGAATCCAAAAACTTGGTGTTCAATACCATGGCATAAACACAACTTCGCACAACTAACCAGCAAGTGTACTGGGTCGTCCAAGTAATAAACCTTACGCGAGTAAGGGTCGATCCCACAGAGATTGTTGGTATGAAGCAAGCTATGGTCACCTTGTAAATCTTAGTCAGGCAAACTCAAATGGGTATGGTGATATATGAATAAAACATAAAGATAAAGATAGAGATACTTATGCAGTTCATTGGTGGGAATTTCAGATAAGCGCATGAAGATGCTAGTCCCTTCCGTCTCTCTGCTTTCCTACTGTCTTCATCCAATCCTTCTTACTCCTTTCCATGGCAAGCTCAAGCAAGGGTTTCACCGTTGTCAGTGGCTACCTCCCATCCTCTCAGTGGAAATGTTCAACGCACCCTGTCACGGCACGGCTATCCATCTGTCGGTTCTCGATCAGACCAGAATAGAATCCAGTGATTATTTTGCGTCTGTCACTAACGCCCCACCTTCAGGAGTTTGAAGCACGTCACAGTCATTCAATCATTGAATCCTACTCAGAATACCACAGACAAGGTTAGACCTTCCGGATTCTCTTGAACGCCGCCATCAGTTCTAGCCTATACCACGAAGACTCTGATCTCACGGAATGGCTGGCTCGGTTGTCAGGCAAGCACTCGGTTGTCAGGCGATCAACCATGCATCGTGTATTAGGAATCCAAGAGATATTCACCCAATCGAGGGTAGAACGGAGGTGGTTGTCAGTCACACGTTCATAGGTGAGAATGATGATGAGTGTCACGGATGATCACATTCATCAAGTTGAAGAACAAGTGATATCTTAGAACAAGAACAAGCGGAATTGAATAGAAGAACAATAGTAATTGCATTAATACTCGAGGTACAACAGAGCTCCACACCTTAATCTATGGTGTGTAGAAACTCCACCGTTGAAAATACATAAGAACAAGGTCTAGGCATGGCCGTGAGGCCAGCCTCCCAATGATCTAAGAACTAGATGTCCAAAGATGATCAAAGGATCTAAAAATAATCCAAAGATCCAAGGATGAAAATACAATAGTAAAAGGTCCTACTTATAGAGAACTAGTAGCCTAGGGTGTACAGAGATGAGTAAATGACATAAAAATCCACTTCCGGGCCCACTTGGTGTGTGCTTGGGCTGAGCATTGAAGCATTTTCGTGTAGAGACTCTTCTTGGAGTTAAACGCCAGCTTTGGTGCCAGTTTGGGCGTTTAACTCCCATTCTTGTGCCAGTTCCGGCGTTTAACGCTGGGAATTCTGAGGGTGACTTTGAACGCCGGTTTGGGCCATCAAATCTTGGGCAAAGTATGAATTATCATATATTGCTGGAAAGCCCAGGATGTCTACGTTCCAACGCCGTTGAGAGCGCGCCAATTGGGCTTCTGTAGCTCCAGAAAATCCACTTCGAGTGCAGAGAGGTCAGAATCCAACAGCATCTGCAGTCCTTTTTAGTCTCTGAATCAGATTTTTGCTCAGGTCCCTCAATTTCAGCCAGAAAATACCTGAAATCACAGAAAAACACACAAACTCATAGTAAAGTCCAGAAAAGTGAATTTTAACTAAAAACTAATAAAAATATACTAAAAACTAACTAGATCATACTAAAAATATACTAAAAACAATGCCAAAAAGCGTACAAATTATCCGCTCATCAGAAGGATTGAAAGTAAGAAAGTGGTATGTTGCAGAGATTCAACAGGGACAAAGCATCTCCATACACTTATCTGAAATTCCCGCCAATGATTTACATAAGTATCTCTATCTTATTTTATGCTTTATTTATTATTAATTTTCGAAAACCATTATAAACCATTTGAATCTGCCTAACTGAGATTTACAAGATGACCATAGCTTGCTTCATACCAAAAATCTCTGTTGGATCGACCCTTACTCGCGTAAGGTTTATTACTTGGATGACCCAGTGCACTTGCTGGTTAGTTGTGCGGAGTTGTGACAAAGTGTGATTCACATTTGAGAGCGCTACCAAGTTTTTGGCGCCTTTGCCGGGGATTGTTTGAGTTTGGACAACTGACGGCTCATCTTGTTGCTCAGATTAGGTAACTTTCTTTTCAAAAAGTTTTCAAAAATCTTTCAAAAAAAATTTTTACTTCTGTTTTCGAAAAATTATTCTAAATTTTTAAGAATGAATTCCAGTGTTTCATGAAGCATGTTGAAGCTTGGCTGGCTATAAAGCCATGTCTAATTCAATTGGATTGAGGCTTCCCCTTATCACTATATGAAGTTGGATGAAGTATCAGCTGTTGTATGTCTGATTTGTATGCTAAAACTTGGCTGGCTATTAAGCCATGTCTAATTCCTGGACCGGAGCTTTAGACTAATATTGCAAAGATTCCTGGAATTCTTATTAAAAATTTTGAATTTCTTATTTTATTTTTCCTATATGTTTTCAAAAGAATAAAAAAAAGAAAAAAATTTAAAATAAAATACAAAAAAATCAATAAAATCATAAAAACCAAAAATATTTTGTGCTTCTTGTTTGGGTCTTGTGTCATGTTTTAAGTTGGTGTCAATTGTATGTTCATCTTTTTCTTGCATTTTTCGAAAATTCATGCATTGTATTTTTCATGATCTTCAAGTTGTTCTTGATGAATTTTCTTGTTTGATCTTCATGTTTTCTTGTTTTGTGTTTTTTGTTGTTTTTCATGTGCATTCTTGCATTCATAGTGTCTAAGCATGAAAAATTTCTAAGTTTGGTGTCTTTCATGTTTTCCTTTCTTGAATTTTTTTTAAAAATATGTTCTTGATGTTCATCTTGACATTCAAAGTGTTCTTGGTGTTCATCTTGACATTCATAGTGTTCTTGCATGCATCATGTGTTTTGATTCATAATTTTCATGTTGTGAGTCATTTTTGTTGTTTTTCTCTCTCCTCATTAAAAATTCAAAAAAAAATCTTTTCCTTATTTTACTCATAATTTTCGAAAATTTGAGTTGACTTAGTCAAAAATTTTTAAAAGTTAGCTATTTCTTATAAGTCAAGTCAAATTTTCAATTTTGAAAATCCTATCTTTTCAAAATCTTTTTCCAAAATCAAATCTTTTTCATTTTTTTATTATTTTTGAAAATTTTTAAAATGTTATTTTCAAATCTTTTTTTATCTTTATTTCAAAATTTCGAAAACTTTACTAACAATTAATGTGATTGATTCAAAAATTTGAAGTTTGTTACTTTCTTGTTAAGAAATGTTCGATCTTTAAATTCTAGAGTCATATCTTTTAGTTTCTTGTTAGTCAAGTATTCAATTTTAATTTTAAAAATCAAATCTTTTCCAAAATATCTTTTTCAATCATATCTTTTCAAAAATTTAATTTCAAAATACATTTCCTAACTTCTTAACATTTTCAAAACCACCTAACTACTTTTCTCTCTCTAATTTTCGAAAACTACCTCCCTCTTTTTCAAAATTCTTTTAATTAACTAATTGTTTCAAATTTTAATTTTAATTTTATTTCTTCTTTTAATTTTCGAAAATCACTAACCCTTTTTCAAAATTAATTTTCGAAAACTCCTCTCTCTCATCTTCTTCTATCTATTTATTTATCTACTAACACTTCTCTTTATCTCAAGAATTCGAACCTATCTTCCCCCTTGTGTTTGGATTCTTAACTCTTTTCCTTCTTCTATTCCTTTCTTCTTCTACTAACATAAAGGAATCTCTATACATTGACCTAGAGGATTCCTCTTCCTTTTCTGTTCTCTTCTTTTTCATATGAGCAGGAACAAAGAAAAAGGCATTCTTGTTGAAGCTGAACCTGAACCTGAAAGGACTTTGAAGAGGAAACTAAGAGAAGCTAAAATACAACAATCCAAAGACAACCTTACTGAAATTTTCGAACAAGAAAAGGATATGGCAGCCGAACCCAACAACAATAATGCAAGGAGGATGCTTGGTGACTATACTACACCTACTTCCATGTTTGATGGAAGAAGCATCTCAATCCCTGCCATTGGAGCAAACAATTTTGAGCTGAAACCTCAACTAGTTGCTCTATTGCAATAGAATTGCAAGTTCCATGGACTTCCATCAGAAGATCCCTATTAGTTTTTAACTAAGTTTTTGCAGATCTGTGAGACTGTTAAGACTAATGGAGTAGATCCTAAAGTCTACAGGCTCATGCTTTTCCCTTTTGCTGTAAGAGACAGAGCTAGAACATGGTTGGACTCAAACCTAAAGATAGCTTGGACTCCTGGGATAAGCTGGTCATGGCCTTCTTGGCAAAGTTCTTTCCTCCTCAAAAGTTGAGCAAGCTTAGAGTGGATATTCAGACCTTCAAACAAAAAGAAGGTGAATCCCTCTATGAAGCTTGGGAAAGATACAAACAGATGACCAAAAGTTGTCCTTCTGACATGCTTTCAGAATAGACTATTTTGGATATATTCTATTATGATCTATCTGAGTTCTCTAAGATGTCACTGGACCATTCTGCAGGTGGATCCATTCACCTAAAGAAAACACCTGCAGAAGCTCCAGAACTCATTGACATGGTTGCAAATAACCAGTTCATGTACAATTCTGAGAGGAAGTTTGTGAATAATGGGACACCTCAGAGGAAGGGAGTTCTTGAAATTGATGCTCTGAATGCCATATTGGCTCAGAACAAAATGTTGACTCAGCAAGTCAACATGATTTCTCAAAGTCTGAATAGATGGCAAAATGCATCCAACAGTACTAAAGAGGCATCTTCTGAAGAAGAAGCTTATGATCCTGAGAACCCTGTAATAGCAGAGGTAAATTACATGGGAGAACTGAAGAGAGAAACTTTTGTGTGGTCTAGAATTCAGAATAAATTCCCGTTGCAAGTATAGTTTCTAAACCAACAAAAGTCCTTTCTTACAAACGTTTTGGTTGTCACAAGTAACAAACCCCTAAATAAATTGATAACCGAAGTATTCAAACCTCGGGTCGTCTTCTCAAGGAATTGCAGGGAGGTGTTCTTATTATTGGTTATGAGTCTTGTAAATTGGGGGTTTTGAAAGTAAGGAAGAAGTATGTTAAATGATAAAAAAATTAAAATAGTAATAATAAAATAAACTTTTGGCAAGGTATTAGAACTGGAAGTCCTATCCTTATCAATTGTGATGAGAATTGGATTTTAATCCTACTTAGTTAACCTTTACTAAAGCAAAGGAAAGTCAAGTGTAATAATTAGTTTGATCCTCAAGTCCTAGTCAATCCTTGTGGGGAGACTAGCTTTAGAGCGATCTGCCAATTTCAACCACTGCTTTATTTGATAACTCAAGCGTCACCAATTACTTAACCAGAGCCAAAAGAAAAAATTCTAAATTAAATTGAAGACATCATAAATAGAATAAAGCAAGCATAAATCTGAAATACCTCAATTGCATTAGTAAAAGCAGTCAAATCTAACATGGAAAAGTTCATAAGCCAATTGGGCAACATAAATCAAATACAAATAAAAGCATTAGAGTATCTCAAAGTAGAAGAGAAATATAAAGTATAAAAAATATTGAACCTGTGATGAAAAATAAATAAATCCAAAATTTCTAAAAATCCTAATCCTAAATCCTAAGAGAGAGGAGAGAGCCTCTCTCTCTAAAAACTACATCTAAATTATGAAAGGTGAATTATGAGTCTGATCTGAATTGTTTTCTTCATTCCTCCACTTTGCAGCCTTTAATCTGTGTTTTCTGGGCTTAAAACTGGGCCAGAAATAGCCAAGAATTCGCTAGTTATGAAATCTGCCACGCTGATTTTCGCAGATGCGACACGTCCGCGTGGAGTGCGCGTTCGCATTGCCTACCTATATGGCCACTATGGTAAATTATATATCAAATTGAAGCCCCGGATGTTAGCTTTCCAACGCAACTAGAACCGCATTGTTTGGACCTTTGTAGCTCAAGTTATGACCATTTGAGTGCGAAGAGGTCAGGCTGATAGCTTAGCAATTTCTTCAACTTCTTGTATTCCTTCAACTTTTGCATGCTTCCTTTCCATCCTCTAAGCCATTCCTACCCTGTAATCTCTGAAATCACTTAACACACATATCAAGGCATCGAATGGTAATAAGAGAGGATTAAACATAGCAAAATTAAGACCAATGAAGCATGTTTTCAATCATAGCACAAAATCAGGAAGGAGAATGTAAAACCATGCAAATCATATGAATAAGTGGGCAAAGGCTTGATAAAAACCACTCAATTGAGCACAAGATAAACTATAAAATAGTGGTTTATCATGAATCTTATGGAAACACCTATAATTCTTCATGGAGAAATCATCCAAATTTCTCATGGAAGGATTAACAAAAGCCTTAACAAGGCTTTAATAATGGTGGAAGAAATAGGCTCAGCAATAGCAAGCCTTTTCCATCATCTTCTCAGCAACAGACAGAAAATTCTGAGCAGAGTACTTCTAACTTAGCAAACATAGTCTCTGATCTATCTAAGGCCACTTTAAGTTTCATGAGTGAAACAAGGTCCTCCATCAGAAATTTGGAGGCACAAGTGGGCTAGCTGAGTAAGAAAGTCACTGAAACTCCTCCTAGTATTCTCCCAAGAAATACTGAAGAGAATCCAAAAAGAGAGTGCAAGGCCATTGACATAATCAAAATGGCCGAACCTAGAGAGGAAGGGGAGGATGTGAATCCCAATGAGTAAGACCTCATGGGATGTCTCCCAGACAAGAAGGAGTTCCCTATTGAGGACCTAAAGGAATCTGAGGCTCATATAGAGACCATAGAGATTCCATTAAACCTCCTTCTACCATTCATGAGCTCTGAGAACTATTCTTCCTCTGAAGAAGATGAAGATGTAATTGGAGAGCAAGTTGCTCAATATCTAGGAGCCATCATGAAGCTGAATGCCAAGTTATTTGGTAATGAGACTTGGGAAGGTAAACCTCCCTTGCTCATTAGTGAACTAGATACATGGGTTCAGCAAACTTTACCTCAAAAGAAACAAGATCCTGGTAAATTTTTAATACCCTGTACCATGGGCACCATGACCTTTGAGAAGGCTCTGTGTGACCTGGGGTCAGGTATAAATCTTATGCCACTCTCTGTAATGAAGAAGCTGGGGATCTTTGAGGTAAAGGCTGCCACATTCTCATTACAGATGGCAGAAAAGTCAGTAAGACAAGCTTATGGATTGGTAGAGGACGTGTTAGTAAAGGTTAAAGGCCTTTACATCCCGGTTGATTTCATAATCTTAGACACTAGGAAGGAAGAGGATGAATGCATCATCCTTGGAAGACCCTTCCTAGCCACAGCAGGAGCTGTGATTGATGTTGACAGAGGAGAGCTGGTCCTTCAATTGAATGGGGACTACCTTGTGTTTAAAGCTCAAGGATCCTCCTCTGCAACCATGGAGAGGAAGCATGAAAAGCTTCTCTCAATGCAAAGTCAATCAAAGCCCCCACAATCAAACTCTAAGCTTGGTGTTGGGGAGCCACAACCAAACTCTAAGTTTGGTGTTGAACCCCCACATTCAAACTCTAAGTTTGGTGTTGGGAGGTCCCAACAATGCTCTGAACATATGTGAAGCTTCATGAGAGCTCACTGTCAAGCTATTGACATTAAAAAAGTGCTTATTGGGAGGCAACCCAATTTTTATTTATCTATATTTTTATTGTTATTTTATGTTTTATTAGGTTCATGATCATGTGGAGTCACAAAACAACTACTAAAATTAAAAACAGAATAAAAAACAACAGAAGAAATTGCACACCCTAGAGGAAGAGCCTACTGGCGTTCAAACGCCAGTAAGGAGCATCTGGCTTGCATTCAATGCTAGAATAGAGCATGAATCTGGCGTTGAACACCAGAAACAAGCAACAGTCTGGCGTTTAAATGCCAGGATTACACCCTGAGGAAAGCTGGCGTTTAACGCCAGAAACAAGCATCAGGCTGGCGTTAAACGCCAGAAACATGCTACATTTGGGCGTTTAATACCAGAAACAAGCTACAGTCTGGTGTTAAACGCTAGGATTGCATGCAAATGGTGTTTTACATGCCTAATTGGTGCAGGGATGATTCATCCTTGACACCTCAGGATCTGTGGACCCCACAGGATCCTCACCTACCTCAACTCACCTTCTCTCTTCTTCACACAATCACCTCAATCTCTCTTCCCCATCACCTCTTCACCACTCACATCCATCCACTCTTTCCCACCCAAACCCACCCTAAATAGCCGAATACACACCTCTCTCGCTCCCCTCCATATCTTCTTCTTCTTCATCTATTCTTTCTTCTTTTGCTCGAGGACAAACAACATTCTAAGTTTGGTGTGGTAAAAGCATAGCTTTTTAGTTTTTCCATAACCACTGATGGCACCTAAGGCCAAAGAAACCTCTAGAAAAAGGAAAGGGAAGACAAAAGCTTCCACCTCCGAGTCATGGAAGATGGAGAGATTCATCTCAAGGGTCCATAGCTCAGTAGTAGAGCATTTGACTGCACATCAAGAGAGCCACTCATGGACCTCAACAAGAGCATGAGGAATTCCCTCATCAAGAAATCCCTGAGATACCTCAAAGGATACATTTTCCTCCACACAATTATTGGGAGCAACTAAGGATAAGAGCACCAAAATCACTAGGAATCAAGCAACAGAGGCAAGGAAGAGACATAGAGAAGCTCAAGAGCACCTTTGGTTCTTCAAGAAGAAGGCGCCACCATCCCTAAGGTGGACTCATTCCTTAACTTCCTTGTTCTTATCTCTCTGTTTTTCGGTTTTTGAGCTTCATGTTTGTCTATGTTTGTGTCTTTATTACATGATCATTAGTGTCTAGTGTCTATGTCTTAAGGCTATGAATAATTCCATGAATCCTTCACCTTTCTTAAATGAAAAATATTTTTAAATACAACAGAACAAGAAGTACATGAGTTTCGAATTCATCCTTGAAATTAGTTTAATTATATTGATGTGGTGACAATACTTTTTGTTTTCTGAATGAATGCTTGAATAGTGCATATTTTTTATCTTGTTGTTTATGAATGTTAAAATTGTTGGCTATTGAAAGAATGATGAAAAAGAGAAATGTTATTGATGATCTGAAAAATCAATAAATTGGTTCTTGAAGCAAGAAAAAGCAGTGAAGAACAAAGCTTGCGAAAAAAAAGTGGCAAAAAAAATATTTTATAAAAGAAAAAGAAAAAGCAAGCAGAAAAAGCCAATAGCCCTTAAAACCAAAAGGCAAGGGTAAAAAGGGTCCAAGGCTTTGAGCATCAATGGATAGGAGGGCCCAAGGAAATAAATCCAGGCCTAAGCGGCTAAATGAAGCTGTCCCTAACCATGTGCTTGTGGCATGCAGGTCCAAGTGAAAAGCTTGAGACTGAGTGGTTAAAGTCGTGATCCAAAGCAAAAAGAGTGTGCTTAAGAGCTCTAGACACCTCTAGCTGGGAATTTTAGCAAAGCTGAGCACAATCTGAAAAGGTTCACCCAGTCATGTGTCTGTGGCATTTTTGTATCTGGTGGTACTACTGAAAAACAAAGTGCTTAGGGCCACAGCCAAGACTCATAAAAGTATATGTGTTCAAGAATCAACATACTTAACTAGGAGAATCAATAACACTATCTGAACTCTGAGTTCCTATAGATGCCAATCATTCTAAACTTCAAAGGATAAAGTGAGATGCCAAAACTGTTCAGAAGCAAAAAGCTACCTGTCCCGCTCATCTAATTAGAACTAATCTTCATTGATATTTTGAGATTTATAGTATATTCTCTTCTTTTTATCCTATTTTATTTTCAGTTGCTTGGGGACAAGCAACAATTTAAGTTTGGTGTTGTGATGAGCGGATAATTTATACGCTTTTCCATTGTTTTTAGGTAGTTTCTAGTAGGATCTAGCTACTTTTAGAGATGTTTTTGTTAGTTTATATGCAAAATTCACATTTCTGGACTTTACTATGAGTTTTTGTGTTTTTCTGTGATTTCAGGTATTTTCTAGCTGAAATTGAGGGATTTGAGCAAAAATCTGATTCAGGCTGACAAAGGACTGCTGATGCTGTTGGATTCTGACCTCCCTGCACTAGAAATAGATTTTCTGGAGCTACAGAACTCCAAATGGCATGCTCTCAATGGTGTTGGAAATCAGACATCCAGAGCTTTCCAGCAATATATAATTGTTCATATTTTATTCGAATAAAGATGACGCAAATTGGCGTTCAACACCAGTTCCATGCTGCATTCTGGAGTAAAACGCCAGAAACACGTCACAAACCAGAGTTAAACGCCAAAAACATGTTACAACTTGGCGTTTAACTCCAAGAGAAGCTTCTGCACGTGTAAAGCTCAAGCTCAGCCCAAGCACACACAAAGTGGGCCCCGAAAGTGGATTTCTGCATTAATTACTTATTTCTGTAAACCCTAGTAGCTAGTCTAGTATAAATAGGACATTTTACTATTGTATTAGACATCTTGGTTTTCGTCTTTTATCTTAGCATCCATCTTTGGACGTTTAGTTCTTAGACTTTGGGGGCTGGCCATTTGGCCATGCCTGAACCTTGATCACTTATGTATTTTCAACGGTGGAGTTTCTACACACCATAGATTAAGGTGTGGAGCTCTGCTGTACCTCGAGTTTTAATGCAATTACTACTATTTCAATTCAATTCAGCTTATTCTTGTTCTAAGATATTCGTTGCACTTCAACATGATGAATGTGATGATCCGTGATACTCATCATCATTCTCACCTATGAACGCGTGACTGACAACCACTTCCGTTCTACCTTAGAATGATCGTGTATCTCTTGGATTCCTTAATCAGAATCTTCGTGGTATAAGCTAGAATTATTGGCGGCCATTCTTGAGAATCCGAAAAGTCTAAACCTTGTCTGTGGTATTCTGAGTAGGATTCAGGGATTGAATGACTGTGACAAGCTTCAAACTCGCGATTGTTGGGCGTGATGACAAACGCAAACGAATCAATGGATTCTATTCCGACATGATCGAGAATTGACAGATGATTAGCCGTGCTGTGACAAAGCATTTGGACCATTTTTACTGAGAGGATGGGATGTAGCCATTGACAACAGTGATGCCCTACATACAGCTTGCCATGGAAAGGAGTATGAAGGATTGAAAGTAAGAAAGTGGTATGTTACAGAGATTCAACAGGGACAAAGCATCTCCATACATTTATCTGAAATTCCCGCCAATGATTTACATAAGTATCTCTATCTTATTTTATGCTTTATTTATTATTAATTTTCGAAAACCATTATAAACCATTTGAATCCTCCTAACTGAGATTTACAAGATAACAATAGCTTGCTTCATACCAACAATCTCTGTGGGATCGACCCTTACTCGCGTAAGGTTTATTACTTGGACGACCCAATGCACTTGCTGGTTAGTTGTGCGGAGTTGTGACAAAGTGTGATTCACGTTTGAGAGCGCTATCAAGGCCACAACCAAACTCTAAGTTTGGTGTTGAACCCCCACATTCAAACTCTAAGTTTGGTGTTGGGAGGTCCCAACAATGCTCTGATGATTTGTGAGCTCCATGAGAGCTCACTGTCAAGCTATTGACATTAAAGAAGCGCTTATTGGGAGGCAACCTAATTTTTATTTATCTATATTTTCTATTGTTCTTTTATATTTTATTAGGTTCATGATCATGTGGAGTCACAAAACAATTGCTAAAATTAAAAACAGAATAAAAAACAACAGAAGAAATTGCACACCCTAGAGGAAGAGCCTACTGGCGTTCAAACGCCAGTAAGGAGCATCTGGCTTGCATTCAATGCTAGAATAGAGCATGAATCTGGCGTTGAACACCAGAAACAAGCAACAGTCTGGCGTTTAAATGCCAGGATTACACCCTGAGGAAAGCTGGCGTTTAACGCCAGAAACAAGCATCAGGCTGGCGTTAAACGCCAGAAACATGCTACATCTGGGCGTTTAACGCTTGAAACAAGCATCAGTGTAGCGTTAAACGCCAGGATTGCATACAAAGGGAATTTTACATGCCTAAAGGGTGCAGGGATGAGAAATCCTTAACACCTCAGGATCTGTGGACCCCATAGGATCACCTCAGGATCTGTGGATACCACAGGATCCCCACCAACCTTCTCCCTCTCTCTCTCACACCTTTTCATAACACTCTTCCCCATCACCTCTCACCACTCACATCCATCCTCTCTTTCCCATAAACCTCACCTACCTTGAAATTCAAAATCTCTTTCTCACCCAAACCCACCCTACATGACCGAACCATAAACCACTCTCCCTCTCCTCCATCTATTCTTCTTCTTCCTCTATTCTTTCTTCTTTTGCTTGAGGATGAGCAACATTCTAAGTTTGGTGTGGTAAAAGCGTTGCTTTTTTGTTTTTCCATAACCATTGATGGCACCAAAGGCCGAAAAAACCTCTAGAAAAAGGAAAGGAAAGACAAAAGCTTCCACCTCCGAGTCACGGGAGATGGAGAGATTCATCTCAAGGGTCCATAGCTCAGTAGTAGAGCATTTGACTGCACATCAAGAGAGCCCACTCATGGACCTCAACAAGAGCATGAGGAATTCTCTCATCAAGAAATCCCTGACGTACCTCAGGGGATACATTTTCCTCCACAAAATTATTTGGAGCAACTAAGGATAGGAGCACCAAAATCACTAGGGATCAAGCAACAGAGGCAAGGAAGAGACATAGAGGAGCTCAAGGACACCATTGGCCCTTCAAGAAGAAGGTGCCACCATCACTAAGGTGGACTCATTCCTTAACTTCCTTGTTCTGACTTCTCTGTTTTTCGATTTTTAAGCTTCATGTTTATCTATGTTTGTGTCTTTACTACATGATCATTAGTATTTAGTAACTATGTCTTAAGGCTATGAATAATTCCATGAATCCTTCACCTCTCTTAAATGAAAAATGTTTAATTCAAAAGAACAAGAAGTACATGAGTTTTGAATTTATCCTTGAAATTAGTTTAATTATATTGATGTGGGGACAATACTTTTTGTTTTCTGAATGAATGCTTGAACAATGCATATTTTTTATCTTGTTGTTTATGAATTTTAAATTTGTTGGCTCTTGAAAGAATTATGAAAAAGAAAAATTTTGTAGATGATATGAAAAATCATAAAATTGATTATTGAAGCAAGAAAAAGTAGTGAAAAAGAATAAAATTGCAAAAAAAAATATGGCGAATATATATATATATAAAAGAAAAAGAAAAAGCAAGCAAAAAAAGCCAATAGCCCTTAAAACCAAAAGGCAAGGGTAAAAAGGATCCAAGGCTTTGAGAATCAATGGATAGGAGGGCCCAAGGAAATAAAATCCAGGCCTAAGCGGCTAAATCAAGCTATCCCTAACCATGTGCTTGTGGCATGCAGGTCCAAGTGAAAAGCTTGAGACTGAGTGGTTAAAGTCGTGATCCAAAGCAAAAAGAGTGTGCTTAAGAGCTCTGGACACCTCTAACTAGGGATTTTAGCAAAGCTGAGTCACAATCTGAAAAGGTTCACCCAGTCATGTGTCTGTGGCATTTATGTATCCGGTGGTAATACTGGAAAACAAAGTGCTTAGGGCCACGGCCAAGACTCATAAAAGTAGCTGTGTTCAAGAATCAACATACTTAA
The DNA here is from genome assembly GCF_003086295.3 of Arachis hypogaea. NCBI lineage: Eukaryota > Viridiplantae > Streptophyta > Magnoliopsida > Fabales > Fabaceae > Arachis > Arachis hypogaea. Next base: position 90,274,956 of record NC_092044.1, on the reverse strand, counting down.
CTATGAGAATCAATAACACTATCTGAACTCTGAGTTCCTATAGATGCCAATCATTCTAAACTTCAAAGGATAAAGTGAGATGCCAAAACTGTTCAGAAGCAAAAAGCTATTAGTCCAGCTCATCTAATTAGAAATAATCTTCATTGATATTTTGAGATATATAGTATATTCTCTTCTTTTTATCCTATTTTATTTTCAGTTGCTTGGGGACAAGCAACAATTTAAGTTTGGTGTTTTGATGAGCGGATAATTTATATGCTTTTTGGCATTATTTTTAGGTAGTTTTTAGTAGGATCTAGCTACTTTTAGGAATGTTTTTATTAGTTTTTATGCAAAATTCACATTTTTTGACTTTACTATGAGTTTGTGTGTTTTTCTATGATTTCAGGTATTTTCTGGCTGAAATTGAGGGACCTGAGCAAAAATTTGATTCAGGCTGAAAAAGGACTGCTGATGCTATTGGATTCTGACCTCCCTACACTAGAAATAGATTTTCTGCAGCTACAGAACTCTGAATGGCGCGCTCTCAATGGCGTTAGAAAGCAGACATCCAGAGCTTTCCAGAAATATATAATAGTTTATACTTTATTCGAGTTTAGATGACGCAAATTGGCGTTCAACGCCAGTTCCATGCTGCATTATAGAGTAAAACGCCAGAAACACATTACAAACCAGAGTTAAACGGCAAAAATACATTACAACTTGGCGTTTAACTCTAAAAGAAGCCTCTACATGTGTAAAGCTCAAACTCAGCCCAAGCACACACCAAAGTGGGCCCCGGAAGTGGATTTCTACATTTAGACTTATTTTTGTAAACCCTAGTAACTAGTCTATTATAAATAGGACATTTTACTATTATATTAGACATCTTTGGATTATTTTTGGATTACCTTATGATCCTTTGATAACGTTTATGGGGTCTGGCCATTCGGCCATGCCTGGACCATCACTTATGTATTTTCAACGGTAGAGTTTCTACACACCATAGATTAAGGGTGTGGAGCTCTGCTATACCTCGAGTTTTAATGCAATTACTACTATTTTCTATTCAATTCAGCTTATTCTTGTTCTAAGATATTCGTTGTAATTCAACATGATGAATGTGATGATCTGTGACGCTCATCATCATTCTCACATATAAACACGTGATTGACAACAACTTCCGTTCTACCTCAGAACGAATGAATATCTCTTGGATTCCTTAATCAGAATCTTCGTGGTATAAGCTAGAATTATTGGCGGCCACTCTTGAGAATTCGGAAAGTCTAAACCTTGTCTGTGGTATTTCGAGTAGGATTAAGGGATTGAATGACTGTGATGAGCTTCAAACTTGCGATTGTTGGGCGTAGTGACAGACGCAAAAGAATCAATAGATTCTATTCCGACATGATCGAGAACCGACAGATGATTAGATGTACTGTGACAGAGCATTTGAACCATTTTCACTGAGAGGATGTGATGTAGCCATTGACAACGGTGATGTCCTACAGCTTGCCATGAAAAGGAGTAAAAAGGATTGAAGGAAGGCAGTAGGAAAGTAGAGATTCAGAAGGAACACAGCATTTTCATACACTTATCTGAAATTTTCACCAATGATTTACATAAGTATCTCTATCTTTATTTTAGGCTTTATTTATTATTATTTTCGAAAACCTTTATAACCATTTGAATCCACCTAACTGAGATTTACAATATGACCATAGCTTGCTTTATACCAACAATCTCCGTGGGATCAACTCTTACTCACGTAAGGTTTATTACTTGGACGATCCAGTGCACTTGCTGGTTAGTTGTGCAAAGTTTTGACAAAGTGTGATTCACGCTTGAGAGCGCTACCAAGTTTTTGGTACCATTGTTGATGATCACAATTTCGTGCACCACTAACCAATGATTCAAATTAAGGACATTATTGTTTTCCACTTAGAGTTAGTGATGAGCTAAAGTAAAGAACAAATGGGGTAAAATAGGCTTAAATTGGTTTGCAAGGGATAATGGAAGGGTAAGACCATATGGGTATGTAGGCTAAGTAAAACAAGGCCTCAATCATATAAGTATATGCATACATTCAACTATGAAAATATAGAATTAAGCAAGACAAAGATCACAATTTTAGAGAGAACAACACACACCAAAAATTAAAACATTGGTTGATAAGATGCAACCAATCAATTAGGCTCAAAATCTCACAGGTTTTGTGTGTTCGAGCTCTAAACCATGTTCCAATATAATATGTCTTCAAACAAGTTTAACCAAAATTTTAATTCAAATTAGTGAAATACTCTAAAAAAGTTTCTTGATAAAGAAATTATTACTTCAACCAAGTAGTGGTAAAATACGCACAAAATATAACAAACATGCAATCAAACATGCAAATGCAACAATGAACTAACAAAGAAAATCCCACATTGGTGTTGAGAAAGAACTAACTAACCCGCGGAAGTCGGTATCGACCTCCCCACACTTAAAGATTGCACCATCCTCGGTGCATGCTGAGATGCGCAACTGGCGGGTTGCTCCAACTGATGCTTTTCTCCAATAATTGTGCAGCAGACTTGTTTATTGCTCTAGTTAGAAACATTCCCTTTTCCCTCTTGGTGGCCATCCTGAAAGAAGAGAAAAAGGAAAGGAAAGAACCCACAAGCAAATATATGGAAAGAAATAAAATATATGTGGCTAGTGCCAAATAATAAGGTTCTCAACTTCATGGTAGCTACAACATGTAAGTGAGAAAATAATAGAAACATAGGGCATGGCAACTAAATAGCAAACAAGTCAAGGAGCACCCAAAATAGTGCAAGAAATATACAACAGTTGAGTTAGAAAATTTTTAACACCAACGTGAGAACAACAGATATAGAAATAAAAGGAAGAAGAAATGATGAAATTAAAATGCCATGAATGTGAGTATGCAAATGTAACAAATAGAAGAAAAAAGGGAATAAGGATGAGAGGGGAGGAGAAGAAAGTGGGAAAGAAGGAAGAAAGAAGTAGGAGGTAAGAAGTAAGAAGAGGGGAAGAAGAGGGAAGAAAGAAAGAAATTAGGATTGTCAAATGACTGACGAGTGCGCGTGATACATTTTGTGCTTCGGGCACAATGCCAGCACCAAGTCAGCATAACTTTCAGCCAATACACATTTGACGTCGATTTAACTGGGTCACACGTACGCGACATTGACGCGTACGCGTGAAGTGCCAAAATCCCAAGTGATGCGTACGTGTGGAGTAAGCGTACGCGTGATGATGCTTGTGCGATTGGCACCCTTTTTGCACTGCTCCCACGCAACTTTCTGCCACTTTTTCTATATGCAGTATGCAGAATGCAGGTGATAATGCAGAGTGTATGAATGAACACGGATAAAAATAAAACTAAATAGAACAAAGAATGAAAAGGAACGATCATACCATGGTGGGTTGTCTCCCACCTAGCACTTTTTGTTATTGTCCTTAAGTTGGACATTTGGTGAGCTCCTTGTCATGGTAGCTTGTGCTTGAACTCGTCTTGAAGCTTCCACCATTGCTTGGACTTCCAGTAAACTTTAACATTTCCAGCTAAATTCACCAAGCCTTGATGAGGTTCTTTACAAGCTTTGAGCTCCCAAAGTTGATCCTCTTGTATGTTGGGATCCCAAATTTAATTTCTACACCCGTCTCCAAGTGGATCATGATGATTGCATTCGGGTGGTAAGCAATCCGAATTCTTACTAAGGCATCCAAACAGCTTCCTAAACCCATTCATTCGAGCTCTACACCAACCTTTTCATTTAGATTTTGAGCTCCTAACCACAACGAACCTAGGATTGTGCCAACGACTAACCATCTCCCTCTTACTCTTAAAGTCACAAAGAGCTCTAAGCTGACCATCTGTCTCAAGTAAACCATATTCAACTGGGAAAGTAAAGGTCAGGGATAGGAGTTTTACTCACTTGAATGTTGTATTGGATGGTAATGGCTTTGGGGGAGAGGTTTTTAATAGCTTTGGCAAGGTGATTTCAAGCTCCATTCCCTTGTGATCTTCCTTGGCAACTTCCACCTCTTTGCAAACTTCTTCAATTTCAACCTCTTCCTCTTGGTAGTTTTCTTCTAATTCAATCTCTTCTTCATTACCTACCAAGGGCATGGGAGGTTGTGCTTCTTCTCCTTTAATCTTCATGTCATGTACAATGGGAGATGATTCAATTGTAGATAAGGATTCATCAATGATTGAATCCATCTCTTGATCAACATCTTCAAAGTCTTCAACCAGGATATACCTTGGAGGTTGTACACCCTTCTCAACATCAATTTCAAACGTCTTAGAAGGAGGCTCTATGACTTGACTTTCCCATGGAGGTTCCGCATCTCCCAAGTCTTCAACCATTTCCTCTTCTGTGATAATTTCGGCTTTCTCCACTTGCTCTAAGACAAAATTAGACTCCTCTTTGATGTCTTCCTTCACTAATTCTTCAACCACTCCTTCACCTTCAAGGGTCTCTACTACCTCCACCTGTAGGGCCTTCTCTAGCTTCTTCTGAAGTTTGAATTCGCGAAGACGATCCCTTCTCTCTTGTTCTATGTCAATAGCATAATTGGGATCATCTTGCTCTTGGATTGATGGATGTGGGTGCTCTTCCATGGAGGGTGGTGATGGGAAGGAGAGATCATTATGTGATTGGAAAGGAAGTGCACTAGAGCTCGAGGTAGAGGATTGGTCTATGCGGGATATAAGATTTTGAAGTTTAGAGGTGAGAACAATGAGAGAGGTAAGTGTGTTCTCCATGGAGGTTTGAGGTGGATAGGAGGGTTCATTTGTTGGGAGAAAGGGCTCATAACACGGAGGTGGTTCCTCTTGATAAGGATATGAAGATGGTGTATATTGAGGTGGTGGTTCTATGTATAGTTCATATGGTGGTTGGTATGGTGGATTAAGGTTAGGGTCATATGAAAGTGAATGGTAAAAAGGGACTTGTGAGTAGGGTTGAGGGCTATGTTGAGCAGGGGGTCTATCGGCATATGGTGGTGGTTGTTGATAATCAAAAGGTTGTTCACCATAGCCATTATCTTGGTATGCCTCTTGGAAGGGCTCTTGGTCATAGTATGTTGGTGGAGGTTGTTGCCAAGAGGGTTGATTAAATCCTTGTGCCTCCTCCCATCTTTGATTGTTCCAACCTTGATGCGTGTTCTCATTATAGCGTCCATTCCCTACAACAACATTGGAACCAAACTCATAGCGACAGGGGTGAAAATTCATAGTAGCTAATAAAAATTAAAAACAAAAAATAAATAAATAAGAAAAAAATATTTACAATAACCAATAATAAGGCACACATTTGCAATTCCCCGGCAACAGCGCCATATTGATGAACGGGCTTTAATGTGGTCTAAAATTCACAAATACAGGCTCGTTGAAAGTATAGCTTCTAAACTAACTAAAATCCTTTCGTACAAAAGATTGTTTGTCACAAGTACAAACCCATAATAAATAATAACCGAAGTATTTAAACCTTGGGTTGTCTCTCAAGGAATTGCAGGGAAGTGTGCTTATAATTGGTTATGGAAAAGTGTGTTTTGGGGGTTTTTTTTGAGTTAAGAAGCAAGAATAGTAAATGGTAATGAAAATCAAATGACTAGAAAAACTCTTGGCAAGGTATGAGAACTGGAAATCCTATCCTAGTTATCCTTATTAATTGTGATGAGAATTGTTCATTGCTCCCACTTAGTTAACCCTCAACAAATGAAGGAAAGTCAAGTGGACTAATCAATTTGATTTCTCAAGTCCTAGTCAACTCCTAAGGAAAGACTAGCTTTAGTGGAATCATAATCAATCAGTAACTTTCAATTATCAATCAACAAGGAGTTTGATAACTCAAGTGTTACCAATTACTCAACCAAGCGAAGAACGTAAAATCCTACTCTAACATCCTTCTAAGCATTTTGTCAAGTACTTGGAGGGCATAACATAAAAACATAGAAAAGCAATAAGAGATAATAAAATCCAAATAGTCAATTGCATTAATATGGAAATTGAATCTAACATCAAAAGTTCACAAACTAAAATAATAACAATGAGTAATCAATAAGAGTAGAAGAGAAATCCTAAATCCTAAAACCTACAGAGAGGAGAGAGCCTATCTCTCTAAAAACTACATCTAAACCCTAAAATTGTGTGAGTGAGAAGTGAATGATGAATGAATCTGATTCCCCCACTCTGCAGCTTCTATTTTGTGTTTTCTGTGCCAAAAGATGGGCTAAAAACAGCCTAGAAATTGCCCCCAGTGATTTCTGATACATGCAGCATGTGCGCATGTCACGCGTACGCGTTGTCCACACGTACGCGTGGATTGAACTTTCACAAGGTCACGCGTACACGTGATCCACACATGCGCATCACTTAACATTCAAGCAGCTATGGCAAATTATATAAATTGTTGTGAAGACCCAGATGTTAGCTTTCCAACGCAACTAGAACCGGCTCATTTGGACCTTTGTAGCTCAAATTATGATCGATTGAGTGCGAATAGGTCAGGCTGGACAGCTCAGCAATTCCTTCAGTTTCTTGTATTCCTTCCACTTTTGCATGCTTCCTTTCCATCCTCTAAGCCATTCCTGCCCTATAAATCCTGAAATTACTTAACACACATATCAAGGCATCGAATGGTAATGAGAGAGGATTAAAATTAGCTGAATTATGACCAAAGAAACATGTTTTCAATCATAGCACAAATTCAGGAAGGAAAACGTAAAACATGCAATTTACATGAATAAGTGTGAGATTAGTGGATAAAATCCACTCAATTAAGCACAAGATGTACCACGAAATAGTGGTGTATCAAATCTCCCTATACTTAAACATTAGCATGTCCTCATGCTAAGCTCAAGAGAAGTTATAAGAGTGAAGAGGAATGGTAGAAAGCATGAGATGCAACCTATCTATATGAATGCAACTACATGTAAAAAATGATTCTACCTACTTGGTTAAAAGTAAATAAACCTTTCAAGAGCAAATATGAACTGGATTTCACTAATTCAAATCATAAAAATGAAGTACAATTAAACTTGCAGAAGAAAATAGCTCATAAAAGCTGGGAGCAAAGAATCGAGCATCGAACCCTCACTGGAAGTGTATACACTCTAATCACTCAAGTGTTTAAGGGTCGAGTCTCTCGGTTCTCTACTAATCTTGCTTTCTAAGGCTTGCTCTTCTTCTACCAATCAACAAAGAATTAATGCATAGATACACATATTAAGAGGTCTTTTAAGGGTTGTAATGGGGTTAGGGTCAAAGTAGGATTGTATTTGGTCAAGTGGACTAAAATCTAAATCCTTAATTATCATAAACATCCCACCTAACTTAAGACAATCCATGTAATTACAATGCAAGATCTAACTACCCATTAACTATGTTTACCACACATTCATGCATCCCAAATTTAAGTACAACTCATATGCATTGATATTATTACTTAACTTGGGGCATTTTGTCCCTTTTCTATTATTTGCTTTTTTTCTTTTTCTTTTGTTTTTCTTGTATTTATTATTGTATTTTTTTTGTTTTTCACAATGCATATGATTAAGGTATTGAATGCATGAACATGTCATCAACATTTTTTTTACATTTTCACAAAAAGTTCTAACATACTCAATTCCCAAACCAAACGTTTCCAAACCCACCTTCCCCACACTCAATTCATGAGAACTTTCACTAGTCTAAGCTAACCAAGGATTCAAATTAAGGACATTATTGTTTTCCACTTAGAGTTAGTGATGAGCTAAAGTAAAGAACAAATGGGGTAAAATAGGCTCAAATTGGTTTGTAAGGGATAATGGAAGGGTAAGGCCATATGGGTATGTAGGCTAAGTGAAACAAGGCCTCAATCATATAAGTATATGCATACATTAAACCATGGAAATATAGAATTAAGCAAGACAAATATCACAATTTTAGAGAGAACAACACACACCAAAAATTAAAACATTGGTTGATAAGATGCAACCAATCAATTAGGCTCAAAATCTCACAGGTTTTGTGTGTTCGAGCTCTAAACCATATTCCAATATAATATTTCTTCAAACAAGTTTAACAAAAATTTTAATTCAAATTAGTGAAATACTCTAAAAAGTTTCTTGATAAAGAAATTATTACTTCAACCAAGTAGTGGTAAAATATGCACAAAATATAACAAACATGCAATCAAACATGCAAATGCAACAATGAACTAACAAAGGAAATCCCAAATTGGTGTTGAGAAAGAACTAACTAACTCGCAAAAGTCGGTATCGACGTCCCTACACTTAAAGATTGCACCGTCCTCGGTGCATGCTGAGATGCGCAAGTGGCAGGTTGCTCCAACTGATGCTTTTCTCCAATAATTGTGCAGCAGACTTGTTTATTGCTCCAGTTAGAAACTTTCCCTTTTCCCTCTTGGTGGCCATCTTGAAAGAAGAGAAAAAGGAAAGGAATGAACTCACAAGCAAAGATATGAAAAGAAATAAAATATATGTGGGCTAGTGCCAAATAATAAGGTTCTCAACTTCATGGTAGCTACAACATGTAAGTGAGAAAATAATAAAAGCATAGGGCATGGCAACTAAATAGCAAACAAGTCAAGGAGCACCCAAAATAGTGCAAGAAATATGCAACAGTTGAGTAAGAAAATTTTTAACACCAATGTAAGAACAACAGATATAGAAAAAAAAGGAAGAAGAAATGATGAAATTAAAATGCCATGAATGTGAGTATGCAAATGTAACAAATAGAAGAAAAAAAGGGAATAAGGATGAGAGGGGAGGAGAAGAAAGTGGGAAAGGAGGAAGAAAGAAGTGGGAGGTAAGAAGTAAGAAGAGGGAAAGAAGATGGAAGAAAGAAATAAATTAGGATTGTCAAGATAAGATAAGAAATTGGGCGGCGCAGGGATCTGGTGATGCAGCGCTGTCGACACGTACGCGTGTCTGACGCGTACGCGTGGGGTGCGCAATTGGGAGGGCGACGCAGAAGTGTCGCGCACGCGTACACGTGCCTCTAAGTTGTGCTAAGCACGCGAGGGCATCCTGGTTTATGCACAACTCTCTGTGCATTCTGTCATGTGATTTTGAAAATGACGCGCACGCATCAGGAATGCGTATGAGTGATACATTTTGTGCCTCGGGCACAGTGCCTGCACCAAGTCAGCATAACTTTCGGCCAATACACCTTTGACGTCGATTTGGCTGGGTCACATGTGCACGACATTGATGCGTACGCGTGAAGTGCCAAAATCTCATGTGATGCGTACGCGTGGAGTAAGCGTACGCGTGATGATGCTTGTGCGATTGGCACCCTTTTTGCACTGCTCCCACGCAACTTTCTGCCACTTTTTTTATATGCCGTATGCAGAATGCAGGTGATAATGCAAAATGTATGAATGAGCACGGATAAAAATAAAAATAAATAGAACTAAGAATGAAAAGGAACGATCATACCATGGTGGGTTGTCTCCCACCTAGCACTTTTAGTTATTGTCCTTAAGTTGGACATTTGGTGAGCTCCTTGTCATGGTGGCTTACGCTTGAACTCGTCTTGAAGCTTCTACCAGTGCTTGGACTTCCAGTAAGCTTTAACATCTCCAGATAAATTCACCAATCCTTGATGAAGTTCTCTACAAGCTTTGAGCTCCCAAAGTTGATCCTCTTGTATGTCGGGATCCCAAATCTTGTTTCTACACCCGTCTCCAAGTGGATCATGATGATTCCATCCGAGTGGTAAGCAATTCGAATTCTTACTAAGGCATCCAAACAGCTTCCTAGACCCATTCATTCGAGCTCTACACCAACCTTTGCATTTATATTTTGAGCTCCTAACCACAACGAACCTAGGATTGTGCCAACCACTAACCATCTCCCTCATACTCTTAAAGCTACAAAGAGCTATAAGCTAACCATCTATCTCAAGTAAACCATATTCAAGTGAGAAAGTAAAGGTCAAGGATAGGAATTTTATGATGAGCGGATAATTTATACGCTTTTTGGCATTGTTTTTAGGTAGTTTCTAGTAGGATCTAGCTACTTTTAGGGATGTTTTCATTAGTTTTTATGCAAAATTCACATTTCTGGACTTCACTATGAGTTTGTGTATTTTTCTGTGATTTCAGGTATTTTCTGGCTGAAATTGAGGGACCTGAGCAAAAATTTGATTCAGGCTGAAAAAGGACTGCTGATGTTGTTGGATTCTAACCTACCTGCACTCGAAATGGATTTTCTGAAGCTACAGAACTCCAAATGGCGCGATCTTAATGGCGTTGGAAAGTACACATCCAGAGCTTTCCAGCAATATATAATAGTTTGTACTTTGTTTGAGTTTAGACGATGCAAACTGGCATTCAACGTCAGTTCCATGCTGCATTCTAGAGTAAAACGCCAGAAACACGTCACAAACCAAAGTTAAACGCCAAAAACACGTTACAACTTGGCGTTTATCTCCAAGAGAAGCCTCTCCACGTGTAAAGCTCAAGCTCAGCCCAAGCACACACCAAAGTGGGCTCCGAAAGTGGATTTCTGCATTTAGACTTATTTCTGTAAACCCTAGTAACTAGTCTAGTATAAATAGGACATTTTACTATTGTATTAGACGTCTTTTGATTGATCTTTTATCAGTGTATGCGATTTTAGACCTTCATGGGGGCTGGGCATTCGGCCATGCCTGGACCATCACTTATGTATTTTCAACGGTGGAGTTTCTACACACCATAGATTAAGGGTGTGGAGCTCTGCTGTACCTCGAGTTTTAATGCAATTACTACTATTTTCTATTCAATTCAGCTTATTCTTGTTCTAAGATATTCATTGCACTTCAACCTGATGGATGTGGTGATCCGTGACACTCATCATCATCCATCCATATGAACGCGTGACTGATAACCACTTCCGTTCTACCTTAGAACGAGCGCATATCTCTTGGATTCCTTAATCAGAATCTTCGTGGTATAAGCTAGAATTATTGGCAGCCATTCTTGAGAATCCAGAAAGTCTAAACCTTGTCTGTGGTATTTCGAGTAGGATTTAGGGATTGGATGACTGTGAGGAGCTTCAAACTTGTGATTGTTGGGCGTAGTGACAGACGCAAAAGAATCAATGGATTCTATTCCGACATGATCGAGAACCAACAGATGATTAGCCGTGCTGTGACAAGAGCATTTGGACCATTTTCACTGAGAGGATGGGAAGTAGCCATTCACAACGGTGATGCCCTACATACAGCTTGCCATAGAAAGGAGTAAGAAGAATTGGATGAAAGCAGTAGGAAAGCAGAGATTCAACAGGAACACAGCCTCTTCACGCGCTTATCTGAAATTCCCTCCAATGATTTACATAAGTATCTCTATCTCTATTTTATGCTTTATTTATTATTATTTTTGAAAACCCTTATAACCATTTGAATCCGCCTAACTGAGATTTACAAGATGACCATAGCTTGCTTCATACCAACAATCTCCGTGGGATCGACCCTTACTCACGTAAGGTTTATTACTTGGACGACCTAGTGCACTTGCTGGTTAGTTGTGCGAAGTTGTGAAGAATGTGAGTGAACCATAGTAGTGTGCACCAAGTTTTTGGAGCCATTGCTAAGAAGTGTTCGAGTTATGAAAAGAGTAAATCACGATTTTTCCTATCAAGTTTTTGGCGCCGTTGTTGGGGATTATTCGAGTTTGGACAACTGACGGTTCATCTTGTTGCTCAGATTAGGTAATTTTCTTTTAAAAAAGTTTTCAAAAATCTTTCAAAAATTTTTTATTATGTTTTTGTTTTTCTAAAAAAATAATTTTCAAAAAATCCAAAAAAATGAATAAAATCATAAAAATTCAAAAAATATTTTTGTGTTTCTTGTTCGAGTCTTGAGTCAATTTTTAAGTTTGGTGTCAATTGCATGTTTTTAAAATTTATGCATTTTTTTTTGAAAAAATTCATGCATGGTGTTCTTCATGATCTTCAAGTTGTTCTTGGTAAGTCTTCTTGTTTGATCTTTAAATTTTCTTGTTTTGTGTTTTTTGTTGTTTTTCATATGCATTTTTGCATTCATAGTGTCTAAACATGAAACATTTCTAAGTTTGGTGTCTTGCATGTTTTTCTTTTCTTGAAAATTTTTTAAAAATAAGTCTTGATGTTCATCTTGATCTTCAAAGTGTTCTTGGTGTTCATCTTGACATTCATAGTGTTCTTGCATGTTTTCTTTGTTTTGATATTAATTTTTCATGTTGTGAGTCATTTTTGTGTTTTTCTCTCTCCTCATTAAAAATTCAAAAATAAAAAATATCTTTTCCTTATTTTGATCATAATTTTAAAAAATTTGAGTTGACTTAGTCAAAAATTTTTAAAACTTAGCTATTTCTTATAAGTCAAGTCAAATTTTCAATTTTAAAAATCTTATCTTTTCAAAATATTTTTCAAAATTAAAATCTTTTTCATTTTTTTATTATTTTCAAAAATTTTTAAAATTTATTTTCAAAATCTTTTTCTTATCTTTATTTCAAAATTTCGAAAACTTTACTAACAATTAATGTGATTGATTCAAAAATTTGAAGTTTGTTACTTTCTTGTTAAGAAAGGTTCAATCTTTAAATTTTAGAGTCATATCTTTTAGTTTCTTGTTAGTCAAGTAATCAATTTTAATTTTAAAAATCAAATCTTTTCCAAAATATCTTTTTCAATCATATCTTTTCAAAAGACCTTTTTCAAATCATATCTTTTTCAAAATTGATTTCAAAAATCTTTTCTAACTTCTTATCTTTTCAAAATTGATTTTCAAATCTTTTTCAACTAACTAATTGACTTTTGTTTGTTTCTTATCTTTTTCAAAACTACCAAACTACTTTCCTTTCTCTAATTTTCGAAAATTACCTCCCTCTTTTTCAAAATTCTTTTTTTACTAATTTTTTCAAATTTTAATTTTTATTTTATTCCTTTTCTTAATTTTCGAATTTTAACTTTAATATTTTTCTTTTATTTTAGTTAATTTTCGAAAATTCTTCTCTCTCATCTCTTTCTATTTATTTATTCATTTACTAACACTTCTCTTCATCTTAAAATTCGAACCCCTCTTCCTCTCTGAGTTCGAATTTTCTTCTTTTCCTTCTTCTATTCTTTTCTTCTTCTACTAACATAAAGGAATCTATCTACTGTGGTAAAGAGGATCCCTATTATTATTTGCTGTGCCCTTCTTTTTCATATGAGCAGGAGCAAGGACAATGACATTCTTGTTGAAGCAGATCCTGAACCTGAAAGGACTCTGAAGAGGAAACTAAGAGAAGCTAAATTACAACAATCTAGAGACAACCTTATAGAAATTTTCAAAAAGGAAGAGGAGATGGCAGCTGAAAATAATAATGCAAGGAGGATGCTTAGTGATTATACTACACCTACTTCCAAATTTGATGGAAGAAGCATCTCAATTCCTGCCATTGGAGCAAACAATTTCGAGCAGAAGCCTCAACTAGTTGCTCTAATGCAACAGAACTACAAGTTTCATGGACTTCCATCAGAAGATCCCTATCAGTTTTTAACTGAGTTCTTGCAGATCTGTGAGACTATTAAGACTAATGGAGTAGATCCTGAAGTCTACAGACTCATGCTTTTCCCTTTTGCTGTAAGAGACAGAGCTAGAACATGGTTGGACTCACAACCTAAAGATAGCCTGGACTCTTGGGATAAGCTGGTCACGACCTTCTTGGCTTAGTTCTTTCCTCCTCAAAAGCTGAGCAAGCTTAGAGTGGATGTTCAGACCTTCAAACAAAAAGATGATGAATCCCTCTATGAAGCTTAGGAAAGATACAAGCAGATGACCAAAAAGTGTCCTTCTGACATGCTTTCAGAGTGGACCATTCTGGATATATTCTGTTATGGTCTATCTGAGTTTTCTAAGATGTCACTGGACCATTCTGTAGGTGGATCCATTCACATAAAGAAAATGCCTGCAGAAGCTCAAGAACTCATTGACATGGTTGCAAATAACCAATTCATGTACATTTCTGAGAGGAATCCTATGAGCAATGGGACGCCCCAATGGAAGGGAGTTCTTGAAATTGATGCTCTGAATGCCATATTGGCTCAGAACAAAATGTTGACTCAGCAAGTCAACATGATCTCTCAGAGTCTGAATGGATGGCAAAATGCATCCAACAGTACTAAAGAGGCATCTTCTGAAGAAGAAGCTTATGATCCTGAGAACCCTGCAATGGCAGAGGTAAATTACATGGGTGAACTCTATGGGAACACCTATAATTCCTCATGGAGAAATCATCCAAATTTCTCATGGAAGGATCAACAAAGGCCCCAACAAGGCTTTAATAATGGTGGAAGAAACACGCTTAGCAATAGCAAGCCTTTCCATCATCTTCTCAGCAACAGACAGAGAAGTATGAGCAGAGCCCCTCTAGCTTAGCAAATATAGTCTCTGATCTATCTAAAGCCACTTTAAGTTTCATGAGTGAAACAAGGTCCTCCATCAGAAATTTAGAGGCACAAGTGGGTCAGCTGAGTAAGAAAATCATTGAAACTCCTCCTAGTACTCTCCCAAACAATACAGAAGAGAATCCAAAAATAGAGTGCAAGGCCATTGATATAATCAAAATGGCCGAATACACAAAGGAGGAGAAGGACGTGAATCCCAGTGAGGAAGACCTCCTGGGACGTCCTTTGAACAAGAAGGAGTTCCTTATTGAGGACCTAAAGGAATCTGAGGCTCATATAGAGACCATAGAGATTCCATTAAACTTTCTTCTACCATTCATGAGCTATGAGAACTATTCTTCCTCTGAAGAGGATGAAGATGTAACTAGAGAGCGAGTTGCTCAATATCTAGGAGCCATCATGAAGCTGAATGCCAAGTTGTTTGGTAATGAAACCTGGGAAGGTGAACCTCCCTTGCTCATTAGTGAACTAGATACATGGGTTCAGAAAACTCTACCTCAAAAGAAACAAGATCCTGGTAAATTCTTAATACCCTGTACCATAGGCACCATGACCTTTGAGAAGGCTCTGTGTGACCTGGGGTCAGGTATAAATCTTATGCCACTCTCTGTATTGGAAAAACTGGGGATCTTTGAGGTACAGGCTGCCACATTCTCATTAGAGATGGCAGACATGTCAATAAGACAAGCTTATGGATTGGTAGAGGACGTGTTAGTGAAGGTTAAAGGCCTTTACATCCCTGCTGATTTCATAATCCTAGTCACTGGGAAGGAGGAGGATGAATGCATCATCCTTGGAAGACCCTTCCTAGCCACAGCAGGAGCTGTGATTGATGTTGACAGAGGTGAGCTAGTCCTTCAATTGAATGGGGACTACCTTGTGTTTAAAGTTCAAGGTTATCCTTCTATAAACATGGAGAGGAAGCATGAAAAGATTCTCTCAATACAGAGTCAAACAAAGCCCCCACAATCAAACTCTAAGTTTGGTGTTGGGAGGCCACAACCAAACTCTGAGTTTGGTGTTGAACCCCTACATTCAAACTCTAAGTTTGGTGTTGGGAGGTCCCAACAATGCTCTGATGATCTATGAGCTCCATGAGAGCTCACTGTCAAGCTATTGACATTAAAGAAGCGCTTATTGGGAGGTAACCCACTTTTTATTTATCTATATTTCTATTATTCTTTTATGTTTTATTAAGTTTATGATCATGTGGAGTCACAAAACAATTGCTAAAATTAAAAACAGAATCAAAAACAGTAGAAGAAACAGCACAACCTGGAGGAAGAGCTTACTGGCGTTTGAATGCCAGTAAGGAGCATCTGGCTGGCGTTCAACACCAGAACAGAGTATGAATCTGGCGCTGAATGCCAGAAACAAGCAGTAGTCTGGCGTTTAAACGGCAGGATTGCACCCTGAGGAAAGCTGGCGTTAAACGCCAGAAACAAGCACCAAGCTGGCATTTAATGCCAGAAACAAGCATAGAGCTGGCGTTAAATGCCAGAAACAAGCTTAAGTTTGGCGTTAAACGCCAAGATTGCTGCAGAGGGCGTTTTACACGCCTAACTGGTGCAGGGATGGTAAATCCTTGACATCTTAGGATCTGTGGACCCCACAGGATCACCTCAGGATCTGTGGACCCCACAAGATCCCCACCTTCCTCAACTCACCTTCTCTCTTCTTCACCCAATCCAATAACACTCTTCCCCATACACCCTTCACCAATCACCTCAATCTCTCTTCCCCATCACCTCTTCACCACTCACATCCATCCACTCTTCCCCATAAACCCTACATACCTTCAAATTCAAAATCTCTTTCCCACCCAAACCCACCCTAAATAACCGAACCCCATTCCCTCTCCATCCACTATATACACCCCTCCATCCTTCTTCATTTTCACACAACACAACCTTCTCTTCTCCCCTTGGGCCGAATACACATCTCTCTCCCTCTCCTCCATATCTTCTTTTTCATCTTCTATTATTTCTTCTGTTGCTCGAAGGCAAGCAACATTCTAAGTTTGGTGTGGTAAAAGCATAGCTTTTTTGTTTTTCCATAATCATTGATGGAACCTAAGGCCGGAGAAACCTATAGAAAGAGGAAAGGGAAGACAAAAGCTTCCACTTCCGAGTCATGGGAGATGGAGAGATTCATCTCAAAGGTCCATAGCTCAGTAGTAGAGCATTTGACTGCACATCAAGAGAGCCCACCTATGGACCTCAACAAGAGCATGAGGAATTCCCTCATTAAGAAATCTCTGAGATACCTCAGAAGATACATTTTTCTCTACACAATTATTAGGAGCAACTAAGGATAGGAGCACCAAAATCACTAGGGATCAAGCAACAGAGGCAAGGAAGAGACATAGAGGAGCTCAAGAGCACCTTTGGTTCTTCAAGAAGAAGGTGCCACCCTCACTAAGGTGGACTCATTCCTTAACTTCCTTGTTCTTATCTCTCTATTTTTCGATTTTTGAACTTCATGTTTGTCTATGTTTGTGTCTCTATTACATGATCATTAGTATTTAGTAACTATGTCTTAAGGCTATGAATACTTCTATGAATCCTTCACCTTTCTTAAATGAAAAATGTTTTTAATTCAAAAGGACAAGAAGTACATGAGTTTCAAATTAATCCTTGAATTTAGTTTAATTATATTGAAGTGGCGACAATACTTTTTGTTTTTTGAATGAATGCTTGAACAGTGCATATTTTTTATCTTGTTGTTTATGAATGTTAAAATTGTTGGCACTTGAAAGAATGATGAAAAAGAGAAATGTTATTGATGATCTGAAAAATCATAAAATTGATTATTGAAGCAAGAAAAAGCAGTGAATAACAAAATCTTTCAAAAAAAATGGTGAAGAAAAATATAAAGAAAAAAGGATCCAAGGCATTGAGCATCAATGGATAGGAGGGCCCAAGGAAATAAAATCCAGGCCTAAGCGGCTAACTCAAGCTGTCCCTAACCATGTGCTTGTGGCATGCAGGTCCAAGTGAAAAGCTTGAGACTGAGTGGTTAAAGTCGTGATCCAAAGCAAAAAGAGTGTGCTTAAGAGCTTTGGACACCTCTAACTGGGGACTTTTAGCAAAGCTGAGTCACAATCTGAAAAGGTTCACCCAGTCATGTGTCTGTGGCATTTATGTATCCGGTGATAATACTGGAAAACAAAGTGCTTAGGGCCACGACCAAGACTCATAAAAGTAGCTGTGTTCAAGAATCAACATACTTAACTAGGAGAATCAATAACACTATCTGAACTCTGAGTTCCTATAGATGCCAATCATTCTCTACAAGTCCCGCTCATCTAGTTAGAACTAATATTCATTGATATTTTGGGATTTATAGTATATTCTCTTCTTTTTATCCTATTTGATTTTCAGTTTCTTGGGGACAAGCAACAATTTAAGATTGGTGTTGTGATGAGTGGATAATTTATACGCTTTTTGGCATTATTTTTAGGTAGTTTCTAGTAGGATCTAGCTACTTTTAGGGATGTTTTCATTAGTTTTTATGCAAAATTCACATTGCTGGACTTTATTATGAGTTTGTGTATTTTCTGTGATTTCAGGTATTTTCTGGCTGAAATTGAGGGAGCTGAGCAAAAATCTGATTCAGGCTGAAAAAGGACTGCTGATGCTGTTGGATTCTGACCTCCCTGCACTCGAAATGGATTTTCTGGAGCAACAGAACTCCCAATGGCACTCTCTCAATGGCGTTGAAAAGTAGACATCCAGATCTTTCCAGCAATATATATTAGTCCATACTTTGTTCGAATTTAGATGACGCAAACTGGCATTCAACACCAGTTCCATGCTGCATTCTGGAGTAAAACGCCAGAAACACGTCACAAACCAAAGTTAAATGCCAAAAACACGTTACAACTTGGCGTTTAACTCCAAGAGAAGCCTCTCCACATGTAAAGCTCAAGCTCAGCCCAAGAACTCACCAAAGTGGGCCACGGAAGGAGATTTCTGCATTTAGACTTATTTCTGTAAACCCTAGTAACTAGTCTAGTATAAATATGACATTTTACTATTGCATTAGACGTCTTTTGATTGATCTTTGATTAGTGTATGCAATTTTAGACCTTCATCGGGGCTGGCCATTCGGCCATGCCTGGACCATCACTTATGTATTTTCAACGGTGGAGTTTCTACACACTATAGATTAAGGGTGTAGAGCTCTGCTGTACCTCGAGTTTTAATGCAATTACTACTATTTTCTATTCAATTAAGCTTATTCTTGTTCTAAGATATTCGTTGCACTTAAACCTGATGGATGTGATGATCCGTGACACTCATAATCATCCATCCCTATGAACGCGTGACTGACAACCACTTCCGTTCTACCTTAGAACAAGCGCATATCTCTTGGATTCCTTAATCAGAATCTTCGTGGTATAAGCTAGAATTATTGGCGGCCATTCTTGAGAATCTGAAAAGTCTAAACCTTATCTGTGGTATTCCGAGTAGGATTCAGGGATTGAATGACTATGACGAGCTTCAAACTCGTGATTTTTGGGCGTAGTGACAGATGCAAAAGAATCAATGGATTCTATTCCGACATGATCGAGAACCGACAAATGATTAGCCATGCTGTGACATGAGCATTTGGAACATTTTTACTGAGATGATGGAAAGTAGCCATTGACAACGGTGATGCCCTACATACAGCTTGCCATAGAAAGGAGTAAGAAGAATTGGATGAAAGCAGTAGGAAACCAGAGATTCAACAGGAACACAACATCTTCACGTGCTTATTTGAAATTCCCACCAATGATTTACATAAGTATCTCTATCTCTATTTTATGTTTTATTTATTATTATTTTCGAAAACCATTATAACCATTTGAATCCGCCTAACTGAGATTTACAAGATGACCATAGCTTGCTTCATACCAACAATCTCCGTGGGATCGACCCTTACTCACGTAAGGTTTATTACTTGGACGACCTAGTGCACTTGTTGGTTAGTTGTGTGAAGTTGTGAAGAATGTGAGTGAACCATAGTAGTGTGCACCAAGTTTTTGGAGCCATTGCTGAGAAGTGTTCGAGTTATAAAAAGAGTAAATCACGATTTTACCTATCATTTTACCCACTTGAATGTTGTATTGGATGGTAATGGCTTTGGGGGCGAGGTCTCCAATAGCTTTGACAAGGTGATTTCAAGCTCCATTCCCTTGTGCTCTCCCTTGGCAACTTCCACCTCTTTGCAAGCTTCTTCAATTTCAACCTCTTTCTCTTGGTAGTTTTCTTCCAATTCAATCTCTTCTTCATTACCTACCAAGGGCATGGGAGGTTGTGCTTCTTCTCTTTTAATTTCTATGTCAAGTCCAATGGGAGAGGATTCAATTGTAGATAAGGATTCATCAATGATTGAATCCATCTCTTGATCAACCTCTTCAAAGTCTTCAACCAGGATATGCCTTGGAGGTTGTACACCCTCCTTAACATCAATTTCAAATGTCTTAGAAGGAGGCTCTATGACTTGACTTTCCCATGGAGGTTCCGCATCTTCCAAGTCTTCAACTATTTCCTCTTCTGCGATAATTTCGGCTTTCTCCACTTGCTCTAAGACCAAATCAGACTCCTCCTTGATGTCTTCCTTCACTAATTCTTCAACAAATCCTCCGCCTTCAAGGGTCTCTACTACTTCCACCTGTAGGGCCTCCTCTAGCTTCTTCTGAAGTATGAGTTCGCAAAGACGATCCCTTCACTCTTGTTCCATGTCAATAGCATAATTGGGATCATCTTGCTCTTGGATTGATAGATGTGGGTGCTCTTCCATGGAGGGTGGTGATGGGAAGGAGAGATCATTATGTGATTGGAAAGGAGGTGCACTAGAGCTCGAGGTAGAGGATTGGTCTATCCGGGATATAAGATTTTAGAGTTTAGAGGTGAGACCAATGAGAGAGGTAAGTGTGTTCTCCATGGAGGTTTGGGGTGGATAGGAGGGTTCATTTGTTGGGAGAAAGGGCTCATAACACGAAGGTGGTTCCTCTTGATAAGGATATGGAGATGGTGTATATTGAGGTGGTGGTTCTATGTATGGTTCATATGGTGGTTGGTATGGTGGATAAGGGTTGTGGTCATATGAAGGTGAATGGTGGAAAGGGGCTTGTGAGTAGGGTTGAGGGCTATGTTGAGCAGGGGGTCTATCGGCATATGGTGGTGGTTGTTGATAATCAAAAGGTTGTTCACCATAGCCATTATCTTGGTATGCCTCTTGGAAGGGCTCTTGGTCATAGTATGTTGGTGGAGGTTGTTGCCAAGAGGGTTGATTAAATCCTTATGGCTCCTCCCATCTTTGATTGTTCCAACCTTGATGTATGTTCTCATTATAGCATCCATTCCCTACAATAACATTGGAACCAAACTCATAGCAACAGGGGTGAAAATTCATAGTAGCTAATAAAAATTAAAAACAAAAAACAAATAAATAAGCAAAAACAAATATTTACAATAACCAATAATAAGGCACACGTTTGCAATTCCCCGGCAACGACGCCATTTGGATGAACAGGCTTTAGTGTGGTCTAGAATTCACAAATAAAGGCTCGTTGAAAGTATAGCTTCTAAACCAACTAAAATCCTTTCGTACAAAAGATTGTTGGTCACAAGTACAAACCCATAATAAATAATAACCGAAGTATTTGAACCTCGGGTCGTCTCTCAAGGAATTTCAGGGAAGTATGCTTATAATTGGTTATAGAAAAGTGTGTTTTGGGGTTTTTTTTTTTTGAGATAAGAAGCAAGAATAGTAAATGGTAATGAAAATCAAATGACTGGAAAAACTCTTGGCAAGGTATGAGAACTGGAAATCCTATCCTAGTTATGCTTATTAATTGTGATGAGAATTGTTCATTGCTCCCACTTAGTTAACCCTCAACGAATGAAGGAAAGTCAAGTGGACTAATCAATTTGATTTCTCAAGTCCTAGTCAACTTCTAAGGAAAGACTAGCTTTAGTTGAATCAAAATCAATCATCAACTTTCAATTATCAATCAACAAGGAGTTTGATAACTCAAGTGTTACCAATTACTCAACCAAGCCAAGAACGTAAAATCATACTCTAACATCTTTCTAAGCATTTTGTCAATTACTTGGAGGGCATAACATAAAAACATAGAAAAGCAATAAGAGATAATAAAATCCAAACAGTCAATTGCATTAATATGGAAATTGAATCTAACATCAAAAGTTCACAAACTAAAATAATAACAATGAGTAATCAATAAAAGTAGAAGAGAAATCCTAAATCCTAAAACCTAGAGAGAGGAGAGAGAGAGAGAGCCTCTCTCTCTAAAAACTACATCTAAAACCTAAAATTGTGTGAATGAGAAGTGAATGATGAATGAATCTGATTCCCCCACTCTGCAGCTTCTATTCTGTGTTTTCTGGGCCAAAAACTGGGCCAAAAATGGCCCAGAAATCACCCCCAGCATGTAAATCTTCTGATACGTCCAGCACGTAAATCTAAAACCTAAATCTTCTAATACATCCAAAAATTGCCCCAAGCACGTAAATCTAAAATCTAAATCTTCTGATACGTCCAGCATGTGCGCATGTCACGCGTACGCGTCGTCCACGCATACGCGTGGATTGAACTTTCACCAGGTCACGCATACGCGTGATCCATGCGTGCGTATCACTTAACAGCCATGCAGCTATGAAAAAGTATATATCGTTGCGAAGCCCCGGATGTTAGCTCTCTAACGCAACTGGAACCGGCTCATTTAGACCTCTGTAGCTCAAGTTATGATCAATTGAGTGCGAAGAGGTCAGGCTGGACAGCTTAGCAATTCCTTCAGTTTCTTGTATTCCTTCCACTTTTTCCTGCTTCCTTTCCATCCTCTAAGCCATTCCAGTCCTATAAACCCTGAAATCACTTAACACACATATCAAGGCATTGAATGGTAATGAGAGAGGATTAAAATTAGCTGAATTAAGACCAAAGAAACATGTTTTCAATCATAGCACAAATTCAGAAAGGAAAATGTAAAACATGCAATTTATATGAATAAGTGTGAGATTAGTGGTGATGACAAGTCATCATATACCCATTTTTCAAGCTAATTTCACTTGCTTTATTAGTCTTTATGCACTTTCTTGCATCCTAAGTAAGTGATTTGGAGTGAAAATGCATAACTTCTTTAAATCAAACAACCACCATGAAATTGATGTTAACTCATGAGGTTTAAGCTAATTTTGATTGAATTTTAATTAATTTATAAGCCTTGTGAATTTAGTGATACTTGGAGTGGTTGTTTTGGTTTAATGTAGGTGAAGAAAAGAATAAAAGAGAAAAGCGTGGTCTAAGAAAGCGTGACCAAAGGAATAGAAAGCGTGGTCAAAGGAAAGGAGAAGTGTGCCGCATTAAAAGAGGGGAGGCAAGCATTGCCCTCCACAAGGGCACACTGCCCTCTAGGAGGGCAACATAAGGGAACAAGGCATAAAAGGCAACTCTGCCCTGCCCACTACAAGGGCAGAGCACAAATTTGTGCCTTGGAATCAAGAAGAAGAAAATGTTGCCCTGCCCTCCACAAGGGCAGTATCGGGCTCACCAAGGAAGAAAATCAAAGGAAAAATGCCTATAATGCTTGCTACAAGAGTTGAACACGGGACCATGAGGAAGCAAGGAACTAAGTTCCATTACCGTGCCAAGAAAGCCAAAGGAAATTGAATAGCGTGTGTTTCTGCTAGGATTCGAACTCGGGACTTCAGTTTGGAAACACTACCCTGCCCTCTGCGAGGGCAGGGCAGCATTTTGTTGTGGCATGAATCTGGCGCGCCAAGGCTCAATTCTGGCGCACCACAGCATGATTCTGGTAGCACCAGCATGCACCATCACAATTCTGGCGCACCAACTTTTTCTGCCCTGCCCTCCGCGAGGGCAGGGCAGCATCCTGCGCACCAAGGCACCCCTCTGGCGCACCGCAACATCATCTGGCAGCACCAACAGTGCACCACGGCACGTTTCTGGCGCACCAATTTTTTCTACCCTGCCCTCCGCGAGGGCAGGGCAGCGTTCTGCGCACCAAGACCGCACCATGCACGCACCAAGCACCAAATCCTGCCCTGCCCTCCGCAAGGGCAAGGCAGCCTCCTGGAAGCTATTATTTTGGGCCAAAAATTTAATTAAAATTCCAATTTAATTCATTTCTTCACCAAATCAAAAGCCCATCCAAATCCCAAAATCCAAGGATAGAAAGTGTATAAATAGGAGCTAGTTTGATGTAATTAGGACCTTTTACTTGACTTTTGATTTTTGCACTTTCTTTGAGCTTTGAATTTTATTTTTGCACTTGGGAACTTCTCTTGGTGTCTTCACTGAGATTTCAGAGAATTGGGGAGGAGAATTGATCTCTCTTCTTCCTCGTTCTTGCTTGGGCATTTTTAATTTCCTTGTTTTGAGTCTTGGGTGTTAAGAATTGAGGAAATTCTGTCTCAATCTCCACTCAAGGGCTCTCTAGTTTCTTTTCTGCATAATTCAATCTATTTACATTCTCTTTACTGCTTCTTCTTCAATTTCTTGTTCATTGCTTTTGATAACTTGGATCTAGGAAGGTAATTGAGATCTAGGCTCTGCTACCTAGTCTCTTGAGTCCTGAGATCCCAATTTCCTTTTGGTTCTTCTGTGAACCCTGCTGCAATTTACTTTCAATTTCTGTTTGAATTCTCATTGTTTCCAATTCAATTTCTGCTCTATTAATTGTAGTGATTCAATTTATCTTTGTTTAGATTCTGCAATCCCAGTCCTCAAACCCCTTTTACATTCGAGCAATTTACATTCCTTGTCATTTAAGTTACTGCAATTTACATTTCTTGCACTTTAAGATTCAGTCATTTAATTTCTTGTCCTTTAAGATTCAGTCTATTTTACCTTCCTGTTCTTTAATTTACTGCAATTTCCCCCTCTCCCTTTATATTCCAAGAAATTTAGCTTCTGTTAAATACAACCCACTCAACCAAAACTTGATTCGCTTGACTAAATCAACCACTAAACTAAAATTTCTCAATCCTTCAATCCCTGTGGGATCGACCTCACTCGCGTGAGTTTTTATTACTTGATGCGACCCGGTACACTTGCCGGTGAGTTTTGTGTTGGATCGTTTTCCACACCATCAAGTTTTTGGCGCCGTTGCCGGGGATTGAAATAGATTGACAATGATTAAGTGAAGTGGAGATCTAGATCAAGCACTTTTTCTTTTCTGTTATTTTAATTTTGACTAACACACTAACTGTTTGAATTTTTTCTTAAACTAACTAAAACTTCATTCTAGCTATAGATTGAAGTTTCATTGGTTTTCTGGATCTGTGTGTTTATTGTTGTGTGTTTGTATGTCAGGTACAGGAAGATCTTCCCCTATCCTCTCTGAAATTGACCAAAGAACTCTTCGAAGAATAAGAAGAGCTGAAAGAGGGAAGAACGTTATTGGAGAGGAAGAATCTGAGGAGGAATTCCAAGAAATGGAAGGAGATCCCAATCAACCAGGAGGAGGAGCCAACAATAACCAACAACAAAGAAGAGTCCTAGCCTCATACACATTTGCAAATGCTAGACACTGTGGAAGTAGCATCCTCCCTCCTAATGTCAATGCAAACAATTTTGAACTAAAGCCACAACTCATCACTTTGGTTCAAAACAACTGTTCTTTTGGAGGAAGACCTTTGGAGGACCCAAATCAACATTTATCTACCTTCTTGAGAATCTGTGACACTGTGAAAACCAATGGTGTGCCTCCTGATAGCTACAAGTTGTTGCTCTTCCCATTTTCTCTCAGAGATAAAGCCACTCAATGGCTAGAGACCTTTCCAAAAGAAAGCATCAACACTTGGGATGACTTGGTAAGCAAGTTTCTTGCCAAATTTTATCCCCCTCAAAGAATCCTAAGATTGAAGACTGAGGTGCAGACATTCACTCAAATGGAGGCTGAAAACTTATATGAAGCATTGGAAAGATATAAGGCTCTATTGAGGAAATGTCCACCAGAGATGTTCACTGAGTGGGACAAGTTGCAGAACTTCTATGAGGGACTCACTCTTAAGGCTCAAGAAGCACTTGATCATTCAGCTGGAGGCTCTTTGGAACTCATGAAAACTACAGAGGAAGCTCAAAACCTCATTGATATGGTGGCCAATAATCAATATTTCTTTGCTCATCAAAGACAATGCCAACCATTACAAAGAAGAGGAGTAATGGAGTTGGAAGGAGTGGATTCAATTCTAGCTCAGAACAAGATAATGCAGCAGCAGATTCAACAACAGTTTGAGCAAATGGCCAAAAGGATTGATGGCTTGCAAGTTGCATCAGTGAGTGCCACAAGCCAACCACCAACTACTTGGGCGCAAAGTGAAGAAACTCAAGAGGAGCAACAGCAAGAGCAAGTCCAGTACATGCACAACCAAAATCCTGGAACAAATGAAGTCTATGGTGATACTTACAATCCATCTTGGAAGAACCATCCCAACCTCAGATGGGGAGACACCCATAATCAAAACCAACAGCCATGGCAAAGGAACTCAACACAAAACAATTGGAAAAACATAAACCACAACCCCCAGCCAAACACTAACCAAAATATATACAGAAAACCACAAAATAATTACCCCAACTCTAACCATTATCCACCCAATAACCACCCAACAAATCAAAATACCTATCATCATCCATCAACACCCCAAAACCAACCAATTTCACAAGAATCCCAGAGGATCACTAATCTAGAGCTGCTCATGGAGAAAATGATGAAGAACCAAGAATTGACAACAAAGAACCAAGAAGCTTCCATGAAGAACATAGAAAGGCAAATTGGGCAAATCTCCAAACAGATTTCTGTTGAAAAACCATCAAGCTCACTACCAAGTGACACCATTCCCAACCCAAAGGAAGAATGCAAGGTCGTGCAACTAAGAAGTGGAAAAGTGTTAGTGGATGGTAACCAAGGAGCAACCAAGAATAATGACACTAAGCCAACAAAGAATGATGAAGCCATCAACAAGGACATGGTAAGCAAGAATGTCCCAGAAAAATTCACAGAGGAAAACAACGAACCACAGAATCTAAAGAAAGAAAAGCAGATCATGGAAGAACCAAATCCAAGACAACATCAAGTGGAGAAGAGCTCAACACCACCACTGCCGTATCCACAGAGATTTCACAAAGAGACAAAGGATCAGCATTTCCAAAAATTTCTTGAGACCTTCAAGAAGTTGGAAATCAACATACCTTTAGCTGAGGCATTGGAGCAAATGCCTCTATATGCCAAGTTCTTGAAGGAGCTCATCAACAAGAAGAGAAGTTGGAATGAAAATGAGACTGTAATGCTTAGTGAAGAATGCAGTGCCCTCATTAAAAAGGGACTCCCTCCCAAGCTTGAAGATCCTGGAGGTTTCTTCCTACCCTGCACTATTGGAAACCTATTCATCAACAAGGGGATGTGTGATTTAGGAGCAAGCATAAATCTAATCCCATCTTCTTTAGTGAAAAAGCTTGGCATAGAGGAGGTGAAACCAATACAGATGTCCTTGGAGTTGGTGGACCAATCAGTGGTATATCCTAAAGGGCTGATTGAGAACCTTTTAGTTAAGGTTGACAAGTTCATTTATCCTGCAGATTTTGTGATCCTGGATTCTTCAGAAAATGAAAATGACTCCATAATACTTGGTCGACCATTTTTGGCCACTGCTAGAGCCATTGTGGATATAGAGCAGGGAGAGTTAACCCTCAGGATGCATGAGGAGAGCATCATCTTGAAAGTCTTTCCAGAATTGCAAAGGAATGAAGAAACAAGCAGAACAAGTGATGACTTTCTTCCAAAGCAAGCAACCGACAAGGCAGTAGAACAGAAAAATAAGCAGTTGCAAGAAGAAAAAGGAATTCAAAAGGAAGCAGGGGTGATAAATAAGAAGGAAGGTATCACAACTCAAGTCACTGTCAAGAAAGGAAGATCAACAAGAAAGAAAAAGATGAAGAGCAAGAAAAAGGCTCACAAAGGGTGGAAGAACAAGAAAATCCCAACTGAAGGATTTTCTAAAGGTGATAAGGTGCAACTCGTATATCAACAGCTGGGAACAGAAGATTATTACACTGTCAACCAAGTACTGTCTCTTGAGCATATGGAAATTGAGCATCAAGGCACACAGAGAAAGCTGACAGTGAGAGGTGACAAGTTGAGACATCACCAACATCAACCACCCTAAAGGGAGTTCAATGTCAAGCTAGTGACAATAAAAGAGCGCTTGTTGGGAGGCAACCCAACCTGAGGTAGTTTTCTTTTCATAGCTTTTTCAATAAAAATGTTGAATAATTGGTATGGATTGCAAGGAGCTAAGTTTGGTGTTGCACACCAAAACAATTTAAGGGAGAATGAAAGATTCTAAGTTTGGTGTTCCACCAAAAATATCATAAAAAAAAACACATTCTCACCTCTTGCATGATGCTAGCTCCAAGCAACCAAACACATTATTCAACTGTTTAATTGCTTTCTAGTTTTATTTTCATTAACCTTTAGAAAGGACACAGGGTTTCAAATATGGGTAACTTGTTGCATCTGAAACAGTGGCAAACAATTAAGTTTGGTGTTCACACACCAAAACAACAGAAGGAAGAATCAAAGGGCTGCAACTTCAAAGGTTGTATCTAAACTTAATCCTTGCTGCTGTGAAATGTTGTAAATCTGGAAACCATTGTATGTCTTGCTAAAGTGCTTATCTAGTTACAAGTGAAATTGTTTGTTAAAAATGCTAAATCTGCATAATGCTTGTTATCCATCACTTAGCTTGAAATTTTGTTTTGTTTCCCATATGCTTAAATAAAAGAGAATTATTTGAATTGAAAAGTGAAATATCCAATGTTGCATAAGTAAGAATGGAAGTTAGTGGTGGTATATGTGTTTGATTAAATGCATAACTCATGAAATAATTGTTGCATAATATCATTTTCATTAAAGTGTAAGTTAGCTTGCTGTTATAAAGACTCTCATCAATAATGAAAAAGCCCTTGGGAACAAAAACAGAAAGAAAAGGAAGAAGAAAAAGCCAAAATGGCAAGAAAAACAAAGAAAAAAGGTTGGACACCAATAGCTTGGACCCTAGGACATATGCCTGTGGTGTTCTTGTACTAAGATATGCTTGGATGAGTAAATTCTAAGGGGTATTTTAAAACCCGGTCACTTAGATCAACTGATTTGGGATGGCCAATTGAAAGTCCACAATAAAGAGCAACTTAGATACAGAACATTTAGTTATCCAAAGAGATGCTGGGCATCAATGATCCTAGGAAGAATTAGTGAGCCATGTGTCTGTGGTGGAAAGATGTTGAGTAAAAGAAAAAAAATAAAGCCAAAGGCTACTACTGCAACATTAGACACCAAACCTCTAAAAGAATAATAAGCTTGTAAAGCATTATAAGCCAAGAAAAGTTAGCAAGGGAGTAATTAAAAAGTGAGTCTTCTAACAGCAAGTTTAGCAAGCCTTTGAGGAAAGATGTATATTATGTAAACAGCAATAATAGTTGAGTTATCATTGTCTGCATAAAGATCCCATAAATCAAGTTCTGCTATATGCCTAATAAGGATATGTATTCTTTTCCTATTCATTTCAATTGCTCTTAATTTTGATGCTTGCTTGGGGACAAGCAAGATTTAAGTTTGGTGTTGTGATGACAAGTCATCATATACCCATTTTTCAAGCTAATTTCACTTGCTTTATTAGTCTTTATGCACTTTCTTGCATCCTAAGTAAGTGATTTGGAGTGAAAATGCATAACTTCTTTAAATCAAACAACCACCATGAAATTGATGTTAACTCATGAGGTTTAAGCTAATTTTGATTGAATTTTAATTAATTTATAAGCCTTGTGAATTTAGTGATACTTGGAGTGGTTGTTTTGGTTTAATGTAGGTGAAGAAAAGAATAAAAGAGAAAAGCGTGGCCTAAGAAAGCGTGACCAAAGGAAGAGAAAGCGTGGTCAAAGGAAAGGAGAAGTGTGTCGCATTAAAAGAGGGGAGGCAAGCATTGCCCTCCACAAGGGCACACTGCCCTCTAGGAGGGCAACATAAGGGAACAAGGCATAAAAGGCAACTCTGCCCTGCCCACTACAAGGGCAGAGCACAAATTTGTGCCTTGGAATCAAGAAGAAGAAAATGTTGCCCTGCCCTCCACAAGGGCAGTATCGGGCTCACCAAGGAAGAAAATCAAAGGAAAAGTGCCTATAATGCTTGCTACAAGAGTTGAACATGGGACCATGAGGAAGCAAGGAACTAAGTTCCATTACCGTGCCAAGAAAGCCAAAGGAAATTGAATAGCGTGTGTTTCTGCCAGGATTCGAACTCGGGACTTCAGTTTGGAAACACTGCCCTGCCCTCCGCGAGGGCAGGGCAGCATTTTGTTGTGGCATGAATCTGGCGCACCAAGGCTCAATTCTGGCGCACCACGGCATGATTCTGGCAGCACCAGCACGCACCATCACAATTCTGGCGCACCAACTTTTTCTGCCCTGCCCTCCGCGAGGGCAGGGCAGCATCCTGCGCACCAAGGCACCCCTCTGGCGCACCGCAGCATCATCTGGCAGCACCAGCAGCGCACCACGGCACGTTTCTGGCGCACCAATTTTTTCTGCCCTGCCCTCCGCGAGGGCATGGCAGCGTTCTGCGCACCAAGACTGCACCAAGCCGCACCATGCACGCACCAAGCACCAAATCCTGCCCTGCCCTCCGCAAGGGCAAGGCAGCCTCCTGGAAGCTATTATTTTGGGCCGAAAATTTAATTAAAATTCCAATTTAATTCATTTCTTCACCAAATCAAAAGCCCATCCAAATCCCAAAATCCAAGGATAGAAAGTGTATAAATAGGAGCTAGTTTGATGTAATTAGGACCTTTTACTTGACTTTTGATTTTTGCACTTTCTTTGAGCTTTGAATTTTATTTTTGCACTTGGGAACTTCTCTTGGTGTCTTCACTGAGATTTCAGAGAATTGGGGAGGAGAATTGATCTCTCTTCTTCCTCGTTCTTGCTTGGGCATTTTTAATTTCCTTGTTTTGAGTCTTGGGTGTTAAGAATTGAGGAAATTCTGTCTCAATCTCCACTCAAGGGCTCTCTAGTTTCTTTTCTGCATAATTCAATCTATTTACATTCTCTTTACTGCTTCTTCTTCAATTTCTTGTTCATTGCTTTTGATAACTTGGATCTAGGAAGGTAATTGAGATCTAGGCTCTGCTACCTAGTCTCTTGAGTTCTGAGATCCCAATTTCCTTTTGGTTCTTCTGTGAACCCTGCTGCAATTTACTTTCAATTTCTGTTTGAATTCTCATTGTTTCCAATTCAATTTCTGCTCTATTAATTGTAGTGATTCAATTTATCTTTGTTTAGATTCTGCAATCCCAGTCCTCAAACCCCTTTTACATTCGAGCAATTTACATTCCTTGTCATTTAAGTTACTGCAATTTACATTTCTTGCACTTTAAGATTCAGTCATTTAATTTCTTGTCCTTTAAGATTCAGTCTATTTTACCTTCCTGTTCTTTAATTTACTGCAATTTCCCCTCTCCCTTTATATTCCAAGAAATTTAGCTTCTGTTAAATACAACCCACTCAACCAAAACTTGATTCGCTTGACTAAATCAACCACTAAACTAAAATTGCTCAATCCTTCAATCCCTGTGGGATCGACCTCACTCGCGTGAGTTTTTATTACTTGATGCGACCCGGTACACTTGCCGGTGAGTTTTGTGTTGGATCGTTTTCCACACCATCAAGTGGATAAAATCCACTCAATTAAGCACAAGATGTACCACGAAATAGTGGTGCATAAAATTCACCGATTAAGAATTTATAGAGAAAACAGCATTGCAAGTATAGCTCTTAACTAATGAAGATACTACGTATCAATTTAAAAGAGTTGTCACAAAATTTAGAAATAAAATACTGGGAGTATGAATCCCAGGTCGTCTCCCAATGAGTTGCAGAGAGAGTACTATTTTATTGATCAGAGGTTTTCCAAGGATTTTTAGGAGTTGAAGAACGGAAAGATAAATGATTGAGAACTTATATAATCAAATAAAAAGCCTTGACCGGGAGTAGATTAATTGGAAGTTCTATCCTTGTTGGAATCTCTCATGTGTAGCATCAAGAGGTCGTTATTTTCACTTAGTTAACCCTTACTAAATAAAGGAAAGTCAAGTGATTGAGCTAACTCTTATCTGCAAGTCCTAATCCTCTTCCTTGGGAAGGATTACCGTTAGCAAATAGAGAATTAGCCAATAACTTCCAAATTAACTAATCGCTTGAGCATTCCAACTCAAGGGTCTCCTCTTAATCAACCCCCAAGTCAAGTTGAGAGTCTACCCCATTATCATGAATATAACTTTCATAGAATTAAGAGAGAAATAAAAGGAAGACACGATAAACAATAACTAAAAATCAATTAAAAGTAGAAATAGTTCTTTGCATTAATAAATTCTAAAAATAATCCAATTGTAACTCTGAACAAGGATTAAGGATATGAAAGAGTAAGAGACAAAGGAAACAAACTAGGACAATTGAAGCTTCAACGGAGGTAGCAACTCTTCTCAATATCCAAGTCAATAGCAAAAGGCAATAAAGTTATAAGAACTATGAATGTGAAGAAAACCAAGAGGAAGAAGTGGAATTCTCTCTCTCTAGATTCAAAACTAAAACTAAAACTATGCAGAATGAGAATGTGTCCTGAGTCTCTACTGTTCCCTGGCTCTAGTCTATGTTTCTGGGCCAAAAACTGGATCTAAAACTGGCCCAAAATCATCCCCAATGTTTTTCTGCAACTGCTGTACGTCGCGCATGTCACGCTTACGCGTCAGTCATGCGTGCACGTCATTTGCAAAAACTTATTGTCGCGCATACGCATTAGTTACGTGTATGCGTCGTTCGTCCTTTACGCTAATCACACATGCACGTCAAGTGTGCATGCGCGTCGCTATGGAATGTTCCAAATCACGCGCACGCGTCGGCCATGCGTGCGCGTCATGTCTCACTGGTCAGCTCTATCGTTTCTTTGTGTTCCTTCCATTTTTACAAGCTTCCTTTCCATTCTCCAAGTCATTCTTGCCCTATGAAGCCTAAAAACACTTAACACATAGATCATGGCATTGAATGGTATAAAGATGGATAAAAATCTACAAATTAAAGGCTCTGGAAGCAAGTTTTTAATTATAGTATTAAATCAGGAAGGCAAACGTATAACATGCTATTTTCATGAACAGGTGTAGGAGAAAGGTGATAAAAACCACTCAATTCAACACAAGATAAACCAGAAAATAGTGGTTTATCAACCTCCCCACACTTACACATTAGCATGTCCTCATGCTAAGCTCTAAGATCAAAAAGGATGAATAGGGACTGCAGGATTCATGCAATGTAATGCAACTTATACATATGAATGCAACTATATGATGAAATGTCTATACCTACTTGGTTTAGAAAATAAACAAGTTCTTCAAGACAAACAGAAATCAAATTTCACTAATTCAAATCACAGAATAAGAGACAAGTAAATTTGTAGGAAGACAGCTCATGAAAGCTTGGAACATAGAGTCGAGCTTGAACCCTCACTAAGAGTGTATATGCACTCTAGTCACTCAGGTGTATAGGATAATCCACTCTAGTCTCCTCCATTCATGCTTTCTAATACCTTGTTCTTCATCTAACCAATCAACAAATATCTAATGCACACATGCAAACATCATGAGGTCTTTCTCAAGGTTATAATGGGGTTTAGCTAAGGGTGAGGGTACATCTATGGCCAAGTGAGCTGAAAATTGAATCCATGATTATCCAAAGTTCTCACCTAACACACACACACACTCCCTATGCTTCTAAAATCATGTCTAACTACCCATAGCTCACTTTTTGTGTTTTTCACCTACTCAGGTATTTAAATGTTCTTTTATTTTAACTCACATGCATTGATCTGTTTATGGAACTTAACATTGGGGTGCTTTCATTCACCTAAATTTAGAATTTATTTATTTCTTTCTTTATTTATTTTTTTAATTGAAAGCATTATAGCATCAATGCAATTGGTTTTCATAATTTCACATGAGTATTATTCAAATTCTTAATATTTATCAATTAAGCAACATGCATTCTTATTAACCCAAGTTCCCATAGTTTCCCACACTGAATTTAACACACAATCCCTATCTTAAGCTAACCAAAGATTCAATTGGGGTAACTACTTATTTTTCCGCTTAAGGCTAGTGATGTGGTAATATAAAGAACAAAGGGGATATATAGGCTCAAAGTGGCAAACAAGGGTAATTAGAATGGTAGGCCATTTAGGATAGTGAGCTAATAACAAATGATGGCCTCAATCATACATATGCATGCATACATTAAACAATGGACATATAGAATGGAACAAACCATAGATTGCAATTATAGAGGAGAGAAAACACACAAGAATAAAAATAACGGTTAAATAATGCAACCATACAATTAGGCTCAAAATCTTACTAGGTTGTGTGTTCTGGCTCTAAACCATGTTCCAAATTACAGTCTTCAAACAAGTTTAACATATGATTTTGGTCTGAATTAGTGAAATTTCCAAAAATAGGGTCTTTTGAAAAGAACTTATTATTTTTTTCAACCAAGCAGAGTATACATGCAACTAATTATTACTATGCAATCTATTCTATCTAAACAAACAGAAAATTACCAATTAATTTATCTATTGGTGCTAAGAGAAAGAAAAGTTACCTCTGGAAGTCAGGTACTGACTGACCTCCCCACACTTAAAGCTTGGCACCGTCCTCGGTGGCATCAGTCAAGAACAAAGGGGGGCTGGTAACAGCATCTCCACAGTTGGGTGCGTCTGGGCTCCCAGTGCTGGTAGTTAAAGTAGAGTCCAGAGAGTCTGGTTCCTCTGTGGGTGGGTTGTTGCCAACAATCAGCTCCTCCAGGTATGTGAATTGGCGCTTGTTACGGCACTCCATGTGATCCAACCTCTGTAGTATCTGAAGGAGCAGCTCATTTGTTGAAGGTGCTTGTGATGTGGAAGGAGAAGAGATATCTCTGGCCGGGTCTTCAGTCCGGCTAGTAGTGGTTACTGTGGGTCTTATGTATTTCCCACTTGAAACATATTGATCATCCCGAGGAAGCATGGCCTTGGTGTCTCTAACTCTATAGGGGACTCCGGCTGCCGAGACTAAATCTGAAACCAAGGCGGGAAAAGGTAAGTTGTCCGCAATCTGTACATGTCCCAAGGCTTGCCGAATGTGTCTTGGTAAGTTGAGAGGCTAGTCTGTAAAGATACACCAGATTAGAACAGCCATGTCTGCAGTAAAGGAGGACTCGTGAGTGCTCGGGAATACGTAGTGGGACATAATCTGTGCCCACACGTGAGCCTCCAAGGTAAGTGCTGAAGCCAATATGCCTTAGGTTTGGATCGATGGTAACCGTAGATCCACTTGTTGCCAGGTAGTGCTATAATTCTGAGAACGTCGTCCCAGTCAAATTGGTATCACTGACGCTTGAGAGAAACTTCTTGAAATGCGTCCAATCCTTCTGGAGCAGGGGAGAGATCTAAAGTTTGCTGAATGGCCCCCTCAGATATGGGGACTGGCTTCTGACAGACATAGAGAGACTGCAGAGTTGGCATGTAAAAATTGGAATAGAATTCAACTACCATGAAAGATTGACCTGCCGTGGCTGCTTTCGTAAAAAAATCCATTGTCTTCTGTCAATGCGGGGCTCTACCAAGTCAACAATGTTGGTAGAGAGGATAAGAAGGTGTTCATTGTTGTAGTTCTTTGCTGCCATAATGGGGAACATCTGCTCACAATAGCGATTAGTGAACCGCGCAGTGTCCCTAGCTGGAAAGGCTTTTTCAGATTCATTGACCTTGATGATCCTCTTGATTCGCTTTGTTAATGGTTTGACAGCTGTTGAAGATGGTTCCGTAGCTAACGCTCTTTTTGTTCCTCTCTTTGCCGGTGATTTGGGGGCAGCTTTCTCTTTACCCTTCTGGGTGGCCATCCTGAACGAGAAAAGAGAAGTAGCATGTAAGTCCAAGGGTTAGAGCAAGGAAGAGGACAGTACGAGTGATAATAAATGCCTATGAAGGGAAATAGTGAACGAAAGACATGGTCACGATTTCATGAAATCAGTTCATCACTGGAAATATATCAAGGCATTGTAGGTATTTGATGCAAGATATTTATTAGCATGCCGGCAAAGGCATGAGTAGCACAGATCAAGCATCAATTATTAAAATGTATTATCACTCGTAACAAACTAACAATCATGTTTGTGTTGACAATTATATTAAATTAATAAGATATGGAAAGGGCTTTGTGAAAAACAAGCATTAGAGTAGAATGATAGAACAATTAAAATTGCACAATGCCATATGAGCTTTTTCACAAACACTTAATATGCATGTTTAATATGATAGGGAAAGAATTAAATTGGAACATTCAAGCATTCCAAAAATAATTAATATGAATTATCAAACAACTCCATAATAATAATCACAAGCAGTTATAGAAGAAATCACCTATTAAGATATCTAACACCAAGTAAAATAATGCAAAAGTAAATAATTAAGAGGAATAAGGGAGAGAAAATAGAAAGAAAGAACCTTGAGAAGAAGGTGATAAAGAGAGGGATGATAGAGAATGTGAGATTGAAAAAATATGAGAGAAGGGGGAAGAAGAAGAAGAAAAGAGTGAGGGAAGAAGAAGAAGAAGAAGAAGAATGGAGAGAAAAGAAAGAAAGAAGAAGGAAAAAATTAGGATTAGAAAAAGAAAAGATATAAAAAGTGGCGGCGCAGGTATCAGGTTGCGCTACGCTAATGACGCATACACGTGGTGTATGCGTACGCGTGGGTTGCGCAGAAAGGGAGGTGACGTGTAAGCGTCGGTCACACGGACACATGACCCTGTTTGTGCTACTAGCGTGAGGGCAACATGGCACTCGCACAATCCTCTATTCGTCTTGGGATGTGTGCCAAAATGTCATATGACGCGTGCGCGTCAGGCACGCGCACGCGTGGAAGTGCTTATTTTGAAAGTGACATGATAAACCCCATTTGTAGGGTTTATCTTGTATTGATTTTAGGATATTTTAATACCTTTTACCCACATTTATTCAATGAAATAGTATGGTTTTGTGATTGTCTCCCAAATTGTGCTTAAGTGTGAAAACATGCTTTCTA
This sequence comes from Arachis hypogaea, assembly GCF_003086295.3. Taxonomy (NCBI): domain Eukaryota; kingdom Viridiplantae; phylum Streptophyta; class Magnoliopsida; order Fabales; family Fabaceae; genus Arachis; species Arachis hypogaea. The sequence goes on along the minus strand of NC_092044.1, from coordinate 90,238,346 downwards.
GACCTTAAATTAGTTAATTTTAATTCATCTTTGATTCCACTAGATGCCTTGATGTATTTGTTAGTGATTTCAGGTTGAAAAGCCTAGGAATGGATCAAAGGAGTGAAAGGAAAGCATACAAAGTGGAGAAGATCATGAAAAAGCCAAAGAGTTGAACTCGCCCATGGACGCGCGCGTGCACCTTGCGAATTACCCCATGGACGCGTACGCGTGCTGTGCGCGTACGCATCGGTGCTGGTTTATGATTTTTAAATGAAAATGTGGCTAGCGAATTCAGAAGGGTTGTGGGGCCCAATCCCAACCAACTTTGGCGCCAAAGATGCTATTTAAAGCCAAGGATTGAAGAGCAAAGGGGGATTCATTCACATTCCATTCATTCATTCACATTAGGATTAGTTTAGAATTAGTTTTAGAGAGAGAAGCTCTCACTTCTCTCTAGGATTAGGATTAGGATTAGGTTTAGTTCTTAGATCTAGATTTTAATTCATCTTCTTCTACTTCTATCTTCTTAATTCCTTGTAGTTACATTCATTCTTCTTCCATTCTTTTGTTGTAATCTCTTTTATGTTGTTCTTGTTTTTTTTTATAGATCTACTTTTGTTTCTTCTACTCTCTTTCAATTCAACCAAGGTAATTCATAATAAATGTGTTTCTTTTGATTGTTGTTGTTAATTCTTTTCAATAATTGTTGTTAGATTCTATTCTTGTTATCAATTTACTTTGCTTTTCTTTTGTACCTTCCAAGTGTTTGATGAAATGCTTGGTTGGATTTTAGTGTAGCTTTTGTTCCTCTTGAGTTATCTAATTACTTTGTTGATTGATAATTAGAAGTTGCTAATTGATTTGAATACCTCTAAAGCTAGTCTTTCCTTTAGGAGTAGATTAGGACTTGAGGAATCAAATTGAATCATCCACTTGAATTTCCTTCATGGTTAGAGGTTAATTAAATGGGAGTAATGGACAATTTGTTATAACAATTGAGGAGGATAACTAGGATAGGATTTCTAGTTCTCATATCTTGCCAAGAGCTTTGTAGTTGTTAGTTTATTTTTTGTGCCATTTATATTTCTTGTCTAAAATCTCAAAAACCCCAAAATAACTCATAACCAATAGCAAGGCACTTTATTGTAATTCCTAGGGAAAATGACCCGAGGTTCAATACTTCAGTTTATAAATTTAGGGGTTTGTTACTTGTGACAAACAATATTTTGTATGAAAAGATTATTGCTTGGTTTAGAAACTATACTTTACAACGAGATTTCATTAATGAAATTCTAAACCGTCAAAAACCCAATCATCAAAATGGCGCCGTTGCCAGGGAATTGCAATGGTGTTGTGTTATTGGTTATTGTATATATGTAAATATTGTGAATATGTTTGCTTTTTGCTTCTTTGTTAGTTTTTAGTTTGTTCTCTTTATTTGTAACTATTTTTTTTTGCCTTCTCTTGCTATCATGAATTCTCACTTTGGCTATGAGTGTAGTTACAACTATGTTGTAGGTAACAGGAACTTTAATGAGAATGTGTATCAAGAATGGGATAATCAAAGGTGGGAAGAGCCATATGCTTATGATCAATCCTCATGGCAACAACCCCCACCAATGCACTATGAAGAAGAGCCATTCTATGATGCATACCAATCAAATGGCTATGGTGAATCTACCTATGATTTTCAAGAACCACCACCATATGCTTATGAGTCATATCCTCAACATGAACCATACTCACAAGCCCTCTACCACCAAGCACCTCCATATGGCCCTAATCCTTATCCACCAAACCAACCACCTTTTGAGCCATATGAGCCACACATAGAACCGCCACCATTCCATCCTCAATACTTCCAAGAACCACCTTCAATAACCAAAAATTTTCAACCACAAGATGAATTCTACCTTCAACCACAACCTCACATGGAAGAACATTCATGTCCTTCAATCCAAGAGCCATATGATCCCTATCATGATATCCAAGCTGAACAAGAATCAAGGAATCATCTCAAAGAAGCATTGGATCAATTTCAAGCAACCATGGAGTGTGTTGTGCAACAAGTGGAAAGAGTGGAAAATATTGAACCACCACAACTCTACCAAGAAGGACCATCTTCCTATTATGAACCCTTCTCCAAAAATGAAGAACCCTTCCACCCATCCCAATCTCTAATGGATGAAACCTTGGTGTTCTTGTTCAAGGGCAAGAAGAGATGAAAAGGGATGTGCAAAATTTCATGGCCACCTTGGATGCGGTAACAAATCAATTAGCCTCCCAATGCTTGAACACTCAAGGAACTCCCACGGCTACATGTGGAGAATCAAATGAAGAACATAGCATGAAGGAGAGATTGGAAACTCCAGTGGGAAATGAGGGAAGTTGTTTTGTGTTGGAACAATTGGAGGAAGCTAGGATTATCGAAGAAAAGGAAGAAATGGTTGAAGACTTAGGAGATGCGGAACCTCCATGGGAACCTAGAGTTATAGAAAACCCCTCCAAGAAGATTGAAGTTGATGTTGAGGAGGAATGTTCACAACCTCCAAGACATATTCCATATGAAGACTTAGAAGGAATGTAGCAAGAGTTGAGTTCCCTTGGAGATGAAGATCAAGCATCAAATCCTAATGGTGGTGAATCCTTTGAACTTGAAGAACCTTCTCCCGATGAAGAAGAGAGCGATGTGGAGGTAGATTTCTCTCAACCTCCCATTTATGATTTAAGTGATGGAGAAGAGTTAGATGAAATTGATGAACAAAGGATTGAATTTGAAAAATCCTTGTAAGTCAAGGCTCATTTTGGTTGATACTTCAAGGCTTAGATGTAAGGGTTAGACATGTCACCATGTCATGTTTTGCTATGCTTTTTCATTTGTTTTTATTTGGTTTTATGCACTTTCTTGCATTCTAAGTAAGTAATTTGGAATGGAAATGCATGACTTCTTTGAATCAAACAACCACCATATAATTGATGCTAAATCATGAGGTTTGGGCTAAATTTAATTGAGTTTTAAGGATTTATAAACCTTGTGAAATTGGTGATACTTTGATTAGTTGTTTTGATTAATTGTAGGTGAAGAAAAAAGAAGAAAAGAAGAAAGCGTGGCCTAAGAAGCGTGGCTCAAGGAAGAGCTAAGAGTTAAAAGTGTGGCCAAGAAAGGAGGGAGTGTGGCGCAACAAACCATGAAGCTCTCCCCAAGAGCACCAAGCTCACTAAGTGAGCGCTATACTTACTCCCAGGGAACCAAGGCACAATGCTCTGCTCACTTTGTGAGCTGAGCACAATAGGAAGCCAAGAAACAAGGAAAGGAAAAACAATGCTCAGCTCAGCAAGTGAGCATTGTCGAAAGCATTGAAGAAATAATTCAAAGAAAACAAGTTGCAAGTGCATGCTCCAAGACTTGAACCCATGACCAAGGGGAATGAGGGAGACGCTACTCACAAGGAAAAATAAACCAAAAATGGCCAAATGCATTCCCCAAGGTTCGAACTCAACACCTTGAGGAAGCAACGAGCAAAGCACCACAAGAAAACCAAGGAAAAGCTTCAGCGCATGCTTCCCATGGGTTTCGAACCAAGGACCTTCCCTTGGAAGAGCCAATGCTCAGCTCACTTAGTGAGCAGAGCGCTACTTCATGGGCATCACGCAAGCACATGTTGGCACGGGCCAGGGGAGTGGAGCGCGCAACAAATTTGGCACGGTCCAGCATCACAAGACATGCACCAAGGCACCAATGCTCAGCTCACAAGTTGAGCTGAGCATTCCCCTGATGCCTTCCACGCTTCAAAAGGATCCACACAAGGCCTCAATGCTCAGCTCAACTTGTGAGCTGAGCATCCTTCTGGGAGCAATCACATGGGCCAAAAATGCAACCAAAATTCCATTTAAATTCAATTCTTCTCCAAATTGAATCAAGGCCAACCAAACCCATTTCTCCTCAAATACAAAGCAAGCAAAGCCCACATCATCACTCAAAGGCACAAGAACAAGCTAGAATTAGGATTTTCATTTAATTTGTTTTTCATTTCAATTTCACTTTGTAAAGCCTATATAAAGGCATCACTCTCATTTCACTAGGGGGGCTCCATTAGAAGGATTAGAGGCTAGCTCCATTAAGGAGTAGTAGGATTAGAGAGCTCTCTCTTTAGTTTTCATTTTCTATTTTTGAATTTCGGATTGAGTTTGGAAGGAATTCTGTTTTCATTCTCCATCTGCAACTTCTCTTGTTATTTTTCTGCATAATTCAAGAAACTGTGATTTGAATCAAAGCTTTTATTTACTGCTTCCATCTTTCTTTTTTTCCTCAATCTGTTTCCTATTGAATCAAGGAAGGAATTGAGATCTAGACTTGTTTTCTAGTCTTTTTGATTTCCTGAGATCTTAAATTTTATTTTGCAATTAAGTTGAGCTCTTGGTTTTCTTTTTACTTTTACTGTTTCATTGAAATTGTCAAGTGTTCTTTGAGATTTGAGAATTGATCTTAGTCTTCTTGCTGGTTTATTTTTCTGCTACAATTTCCTTCTCTGCAATTTTTACTTTATGTTCTATTGCTCCCAATTTACTTTCCTGCACGTGTGTTCCTCTGCATTTTACATTTGAGCTACTGTGATCTGAATTTAATTTTCCTGCACTTTAAATTTCCTGTCACTCGTTCTCAAGATCTCTTTGATTGCTTGTTTCATTGCCCCATTAATTTCCAGCACCCAATTCCCTTTACATTTAATGCAATTTACATTTCTTGTCATTTAAGATTCTGTCAATTTACATTTCTTGCTCTTTAAGTTTCAGTTAATTTTACTTTCTGCAACTTTTAAATTCCTTGCAATTTACTCTCTGTTGGCTGCAATTTCACACAATTCACTTCAATGTTAGCTTGACTAAACTAATCACCCACTAAAGTTGCTTGATCCATCAATCCCTGTGGGATCGACCTCACTCTAAGTGAGTTTTACTACTTGATACGACCCGGTACACTTGCCGGTGAGTTTTAGGTGTTTTGGAAATTCGTTTTTCCACAAAAATACCATCAGGCTAGTGCTCAATTAAATAGGTCTAAAAGGAGAGTTTGGTATCACCTTGAGAATTCATCTTTCTTACCACCTAGATGGACTAATAATGATGATCAACTTCAAGACGGGTGTGAAAATAAAGTGTGGGATCTAGGATTACAAGAAGAGGATCAACTTTGGGAGCCCCAAGCTTGTGAAGAACTCCATCAACACTTGGCTCAATCCATAAGAAATCTTGGGGCACAATGGAGAACCAAGCATTGGTGGGAGTTCCAAGATGAATTCAAGCACAAGCCACCTTGAAAGGAGCTCTCCATAAGTCCAACTTAAGGACAATAAACAAAAGCGTTAGGTGGGAGACACCCTACCATGGTAAATTCTTTTCACTTTTTTCTTTTGAAAATATTGGTAGAATTAGTTTAATTTCATGTTTTGATTAGTTAGTTGAATACATTTGGTAGTTTAGTATGTTAAATAAGGTTTTATCGTGTTTTGGTAGCTATTTGGAAGGCTTGGAAGGCTTAGATTGGTGCAAAAATATTGAGAAAAATTTTGAAAAAAATAGAGCACCATCCACGCGTACGCGCACTGCACGCGTACGCGTGCATTAAGCATTTTTGCCAACCCACGCGAACGCGCCATGCATGCGTACGCGTGGATTGAGAAGTTCCACCTTCCCTACATTGACCCGAGAGTTAGGCCTGCACTGTGCGAAAATTGGGCCTAAGGCACAAACTAATTCAAGCGTATGCACACCTGCCGTGTACGCGCCACTCTCGAAATAAGCCATCAACGCTGACGCGTCATGTACGCGTACGCGTCGTATCCATTGCACCACCACCCGCACGCGCGCCATGCGTGCGTACGCGCGGATTCCCTTATTTCAAGCATTTCCTTTCTTCTCCTCTTTCCATTTCTTTCCTTCTCTTTTCTTCCTCCCTTCTTCTACACCTCATCCAACACTCCTAAACAGCATTGATAACCATTTATTTTAGTTAACTAATTAGTTAGTTAGTGAATTAGTTAGTTTTAGTTAGTTTTCATTTTATTTTCTCTCTTTTCATTGTAAGTGTTGGATTGTTATTCTTGTTTTACCATTAATTGCTGTTGAGTATTAACAAGGGATGTTTTCTTAACATCATTATGTTTATAATCTTTGTTGGATTCTATTGTTGAGGTTATATTTTACTACTTGGTTTTGAGTTTTTCATGCTTACCTTTTAAGAATACCAAGTGATGAGAATTGCCTTCGAACTTGTGACTCTTTTGAATTGCATGTTGTAGCTAGCCACCATGTGATTTGAACTCTCTCTTTGAGTGGGCAATTTCTTGATGGATTTTGAGCATTTACCTTAACGCATCCATATATGTTTGACTTGAATGCTTTCACGCTTCTTTAATACTTGTTTTACCTTACAAGTTTACTTAAAGCATCTCAAGCACACTAGGATAAGTGATGTGCATGCTTCTTTTGTGACATGTCTTTTATGCTAATGTGTGTTCTAAATCGTGCAATTTAGAATTCACATACCTAATATTTCTTAATGTCACACTAATCCACTCACCTCATTCTAGTGATTACCACATCATTCCAACAATGTATGCCTCCGTACTTTTGTCTTCTCATCTTATGGTGTTATATTTTTGTTTTTCATGATAGATGCACCACAAGCAATAACGAAAGCAAGACTAAGAACACGTAGCACCAGTTGACCTACCAGCTGAAGGTAGCAATCCGGAGAGTCGCCGTACCCCCTTACTCATCTTTGAATGCACCGAGGACGGTGCAAACTTTTAAGTGTGGGGAGGTCGTCCGACCAAATCGGCAATTTTGGGAGACAAATTTCTAATTCCAACACTTTTGCACTTCATTTTAGGTTTTTAGGATTTTTACTTTCATTTTCCTATTTTTGCATATATATACACAATAAGCTTAGTCAAAATAATAAAATTTTTCGAGAAAATTACCTATAGGGCACCAATTGAATTAAGTGAAAACTTTTCATTAAACTTGCTTGAATCACATATATATATTGTGGAACATGAATTTTTGAGCTAAGAACATAAGCAAGTGAGATTTGAGCCTAATGGTGTGGTTACATCTTATAACCACTTATTTTTCCTTCTTGTGTGCATTATTCTCTTTCTATAATTGTGATCTTTGATTTGTTCGATTCTTTGTGTCTATTATTTTGTGTATTCATGCATTTATATGATTGAGGCCATCATTTCATTTAGCTCACTTACCCAAATAGCCTTACCTTTTATCTTCCATTGTTAGCCAACTTTGAGCCTACGCTTAACCCACTTGTTCTTTAATTTAGCACATTACAAGCCTTAAAGCGAAAAACAAATAAATTTCCTTATCTGGATCTTTGATTAGCTTAGGTTAGTGTGTGTGAGTATCATTCAAGTGTGGGAACCTTGGGACATTGGGTGAATAAAAGGGTAGTTTTGTATTTTTATTGAAATTATTGGGAATTGGGTACATGATCATATATTGATAAAATGTATAGACCTTATGCATTGATGTTCTTGTATATAATTTGAAAGAAAAAATGGGAAAAGAAAAAGAAAAGAAAAAAATAAAAAAAGAAAAAAGAAAAAAAAGAAAAAAAGAAAGAGAAAAGAAAAAAGAAAAAAGAAGTAAAAAAATAGAAAAAAAAACAAAGAAAAAGAAAGAAATAAAAAGGGGACAAAATGCCCCAAAGCAAGTGAAGCTCAATAAAATCAATGCATGTGTGTTGTGAAATGAAAAAAAAATTGCATGAGTATGTGAAAAAGTGAGAAGAATGGGTAGTTAGGTTAGAACTTAATTATATAGGATGTCATAGGTTAGGTGGAAAGTTTAAGCTTATCAAAGATTTAAATTTCAAGCTCACTTGACCAAATACGCATCTTTACCTTGACCCTAGCCCCATTACAACCTAAAGAAAAGACCTCATGATACTTGTATGCATGCATGAAATATATGTTGATTGTTAGAAGAAAAATAAATCTTAGAAAGCATGAAATAGAGGAAATTGAGTGAATCAACCCCAAACACTTGAGCAAATAGAGTGCAAACACTACCGGTGAGGGTTTGATGCTCCCATGTTTTCACCTACAATCATCACTTTTCATGCAAGTTTGTAAAAATATTTAATAACTTAATCAATTGTGGATTAGACTTGCTAGTCTTTAGCCCTTGTGCATATATGCTTCTTGGAAATTGATTTATTTTGACCAAGCAATTGCATTCATTTAGCTAGTGGCATTTAGATAGGTTACATATAGTTTAGTCCCATTGAATAAATGCCATACCCTTACTTCATTCTTAGTTTAAGCATGAGGACATGCTTGGTTTAAGAGTGGGAAGGTTGATAAACCCCATTTGTAGGGTTTATCTTGTATTGATTTTAGGAGATTTTAACACCTTTTACCCATATTTATTCAATGAAATAGCATGGTTTTGTGATTGTCTCCCAAATTGTGCTTAAGTGTGAAAACATGCTTTCTAGACCTTAAATTAGTTAATTTTAATTCATCTTTGATTCCACTAGATGCCTTGATGTGTTTGTTAGTGATTTCAGATTGAAAAGGCCAGGAATGGATCAAAGGAGTGAAAGGAAAGCATACAAAGTGGAGAAGATCATGAAAAAGCCAAAGAGTTGAACTCGCCCATGGACGCGCGCGCACCAGGCGCTTACGCGCACCTTGCAAATTACCCCATGGACGCGTACGCGTGCTGTGTGGTGCACGAAAATTACACTCACACTATGTAATTCCGCACAACTAACCAGCAAGTGCACTGGGTCGTCCAAGTAATACCTTACTTGAGTAAGGGTCGAATCCCACGGAGATTGTTGGCTTGAAGCAAGCTATGGTTATCTTATTATTCTTAGTCAGGATACCAATAGGGTTCTTTAGTTTCAATTGTAAAAAGTGAAAGAGCATGAAATAAGTAATTGTTACGCAGTAATGGAGAATATGTTGGAGTTTTGGAGATGCTTTGTCTTCTGAATCTCTGCTTTCCCCTTGTCTTCTTCTTCATGTACGCAAGGTTCCTCCTATGGCAAGCTGTATATAGGGTGTCACCATTGTCAATGGCTAATCATCTGTCGGTTCTCGATCATGTTGGAATAGAATCCATTGATTCTTTTGCGTCTGTCACTACGCCCAACACCTGAGAGTTTAAAGCTCGTCACAGTCATTCAATCCTTGAATCCTACTCAAAATACCACAAACAAGGTTTAGACTTTCCGAATTCTCAAGAATGCTGCCAATGGATTCTAGCTTATACCACGAAGATTCTGATTAAGGAATCTAAGAGATACTCATTCAATCTAATGTAGAACGGAGGTGGTTGTCAGGCACACGTTCATGGGTTGAGAATGGTGATGAGTGTCACAGATCATCACATTCATCACGGTTAAGTACGAATCAGTATCTTAGATAGAAACAAGCGTGTTTGAATGGAAAACAGAAATAATTGCATTAACTCATCGAGTCACAGTAGAGCTCCTCACCTTCAACAATGGAGTTTAGAGACTCATGCCATCAAAGAGTACAAAGTTCAGATCTAAAATGTCATGAGGTACAAAATAAGTCTCTAAAAGTTGTTTAAATACTAAACTAGTAACCTAGGTTTATAGAAAATGAGTAAACTAAGATAGATAGTGCAGAAATCCACTTCTGGGGACCACTTGGTGTGTGATGGGGCTGAGACTTGAGCTTCTCACATGCCTGGGCTGTTTTTGGAGTTAAACGTCCGCTTGTAACCTGTTTCTGGCGTTTAACTCCAACTTGCAACATGTTTCTCGCGTTCAACGCCAGAATGCAACAAGGAACTGGCGTTAAACGCTAGTTTACGTTGTTTATCTTCGAGCAAAGTATAGACTATTATATATTTCTGGAAAGCTCTAGATGTCTACTTTTCAACCCAATTAAGAGCGCGCCAATTGGACTCCTTTAGCTCCGGAAAATCCATTTCGAGTGCAGGGAGGTCAGAATCCAACAACATCAGCAGTCCTTTTTCAGCCTGAATCAGATTTTTGCTCAGCTCCCTCAATTTCAGCCAGAAAATACCTGAAATCACAGAAAAACACACAAAATCATAGTAAAGTCTAGAAATATGAACTTTTCATGAAAACTAATAAAAACATACTAAAAAGTAGCTAGAACCTACTAAAAACTACCTAAAAACAATGCCAAAAAGCGTATAAATTATCCGCTCATCACAACACCAAACTTAAATTGTTGCTTGTCCCCAAGTAACTGAAAATCAAATAGGATAAAAAGAAGAGAATATAATATAAATTCCAAAATATCAATGAAGCTTAGGTCTAATTAGATGGGCAGGACTAGTAGCTTTTTGCTTCTGAACAGTTTTGGCATCTCACTTTATCCTTTGAAGTTTAGAATGATTGGCATCTATAGAAACTCAGAATTCAGATAGTGTTATTGATTCTCCTAGTTTATTATGTTGATTCTTGAACACAGCTACTTTATGAGTCTTGGCCGTGGCCCTAAGCACTTTGTTTTCCAGTATTGCCACCGGATACATAAATGCCACAGACACAAAACTGGGTGAACCTTTTCAGATTGTGACTTAGCTTTGCTAAAGTCCCCAATTAGAGGTGTCCAGAGTTCTTAAGCACACTCTTTTGCTTTGGATCATGACTTTAACCACTCAGTCTCAAGCTTTTCACTTGGACCTGCATGCCACAAGCACATGGTTAGGGATAGCTTGATTTAGCCGCTTAGGCCTGGATTTATTTCCTTGGGCCCTCCTATCCATTGATGCTCAAAGCCTTGGATCCTTTTTACCCTTGCATTTTGGTTTTAAGGGCTATTGGCTTTTTCTGCTTGCTTTTTCTTTTTCTTTTATTTTTTTCTTTTTTTTTCACCAGCTTTTTATTCACTGTTTTTTCTTGCTTCAAGAATCAATTTCATAATTTTTCAGATTATCAATAACATTTCTCTTTGTTCATCATTCTTTTAAGAGCCAACAATTTTAACATTCATAAACAATAAAAAATATGCACTGTTCAAGCATTCATTTAGAAAACAAAAAGTATTGCCACCACATCAATATAATTAAACTAATTTCAATGATGAATTCGAAACTTATGTACTTCTTGTTCTTTTGTATTAGAAACATTTTTCATTTAGGAGAGGTGAAGGATTCATGGAATTATTCATAGCGTTAAGACATAGTTACTAAATACTAATGATCATGTAGTAAAGACTCAAAACATAGACAAACATATAGCATAAAATCAAAAAACAGAGAGATAAGAACGAGAAAATTAAGGAATGAATCCACCTTAGTGAGGGTGGCACCTTTTTCTTGAAGGACCAATGCTATTCTTGAGCTCCTCTATGTTTTTGAGCTCCTCTATGTCTCTTCCTTGCCTCTGTTGCTTGATCCCTAGGGATTTCTTGATGAAGGAATTCCTCATGCTCTTGTTGAGGTCCATGAGTGGGCTCTCTTGATGTGTAGTCAAATGCTCTGCTACTGAGCTATGGACCCTTGAGATGAATCTCTCCATCTCTCATGACTCGGAGGTGGAAGCTTTTGTCTTCCCTTTCCTCTTTCTAGAGGTTTCTTCGGCCTTAGGTGCCATAAATGGTTATGAAAAAAAAACTATGCTTTTACCACACCAAACATAGAATGTTGCTCACCCTCGAGCAAAAGAAGAAAGAATAGAAGAAGAAGAAGAAAATATGGAGAAGAGGGAGAGAGGTGTGGGTTTCGGTCAAGGGGGAGAAGAGAGGGTAGTGATGTGTGAGAATGAAGAAGAGAGGAGTGGGGTAGGTGGGGATCCTGTGGGGTCCACAGATCTTGAGGTGTTAAGGATTTCCCATCCCTGCATCTTATAGGCGTGTAAAACGCCCTCTGTATGCAATCCAGGCGTTTAACGCCAGACTGCAACTTGTTTCTGGCATTAAACACCCAAATGTAGCCTGTTTCTGGCGTTTAACGCCAGCCTGATGCTTGTTGCTGGGGTTAAACGCCAGCTTGGTGCTTGTTTCTGGCGTTAAACACCAGACAGATGCACGTTTCTGGCGTTTAAACGCCACACAGCTCTTCCTCCAGGGTGTGCTTTTTCTTTTGCGGTTTTTGATTATGTTTTTAATTTTTGCAATATTTTTGTGACTCCACATGATCATAAACCTAATAAAAACATGAGAGAAAAATAGAAATATAGATAAATAAAGATTGGGTTGCCTCCCAATAAGCGATTCTTTAATGTCTTTAGCTGGACTATTACTGAGCTTTAATCAAGTCTCAGTTTTGAGCATTCTTGCTCAAAATTGCTTTCAAGATAATGTTTGACTCTCTGTCCATTAACAATGAACTTTTTGTTAGAATCATTATCCTAAAGCTCTACGTATCCATATGGTGAAAAACTTGTAATCACATATGGACCTCTCCACTAGGATTTCAATTTCCCGGGGAATAATCTGAGCCTAGAATTAAACAGCAGAACTTTCTGCCCTGGCTCAAAGACTCTGGATGACAGTTTCTTATCATGCCATCTTTTTGCTTTCTCTTTGTAAATTTTTGCATTTTCGAAAGCATTGAGTCTGAATTCCTCTAGCTCATTTAACTAGAGCAATCGTTTTTCTCCAGCTTACTTGGCATCAAGGTTTAGGAATCTGGTTGCCCAGTAGGCCTTATGTTCTAGTTCCACTGGCAAGTGACAGGCTTTTTCATACACAAGCTGGTATGGAGAGGTCCCTATAGGAGTCTTGAATGCTGTTCTGTATGCCCACAGAGCATTATCCAATCTTCTTGCCCAATCCTTTCTACGGCTAATCACAGTCCGTTCCAGGATTCTTTTAAGTTATCTATTAGAGACTTCAGCTTGCCCATTTGTCTGTGGATGATATGGAGTTGCCACCCTGTGGCTGACTCCATATCGAACTATAGTAGAGTAAAGCTTTTTATTGCAGAAATGAGCGCCCCCATCACTAATTAGTACTCTAGGGACATCAAATCTGCTGAAGATATATTTTTGGAGGAATTTCAGCACTGTCTTAGTATTATTAGTGGGTGTTGCAATAGCTTCCACCCATTTGGATACATAATCCACTGCTCCAGAATATAAGTATTTGAGTATGATGGTGGGAAAGGCCCCATGAAGTCAATACCCCATACATCAAATAACTCAATCTCCAAGATCCCTTGTTAAGGCGTGGCATAACTGTGAGGCAGATTGCCATATCTTTGGCAACTGTCACAATTAAGTACAAACTCTCGGGAGTCTTTTTAGAGAGTAGGCCAATAGAAGCCACATTGGAGGACTCTTGTGGCTGTTTGCTCACTTCCAAAATGTCCTCCATATTGTGATCCATAGCAATGCCATAGGATCTTCTGTTCTTCTTCTTTAGGCACACATCTACAGATTACTCTGTCTGCACATCTCTTGAAGAGATATGGTTTATTCCAAAGATAGTACTTTGCATCTGTGATCAATTTCTTTGATTGCTGCCTACTATACTCTTTGGGTATGAATCTCACAACCTTGTAGTTTGCAATGTCTGCAAACCATGGTACTTTCTGAATGGCAAAGAGTTGCTCATCCGGAAAGTTTTCAAAGATCTCAGTAAGAGGGAGGGATGCCCCTTCTACTGGTTCTATTCGGGACAGGTGATCTGCTACTTGGTTCTCTGTCCCTTTTCTATCTCTTATTTCTATATCAAACTCTTGTAGAAGTAACACCCATCTTATGAGTCTGGGTTTTGAATCCTGCTTTGTGAGTAGATATTTAAGAGTAGCATGGTCAGTGTACACAATCACTTTTGATCCTACTAAATAAGATCTGAACTTGTCAATGGTATAAACCACTACAAGTAACTCTTTTTCTGTGGTTGTGTAGTTCTTCTGTGCGTTATTTAAAACATGACTGCCATAATAAATAACGTGCAGAAGCTTGTCATGCCTTTGTCCCAACACTGCACCAATGGCATGGTCACTGGCATTACACATTAGTTCAAATGGAAATGTCCAGTCTGGTAGAGAGATGACTGGCACCGTGATCAGCTTAGCTTTCAGAGTCTCAAACGCCTGCAGACACTCCTTATCAAAGATAAATAGCGTGTCAGCAGCTAGCAGATTACTCAGAGGTTTGGCGATTTTTGAAAAATCTTTTATAAACCTCCTGTAGAATCCTATATGCCCAAGAAAGCTTCTGATTGCCTTAACATTGGCAGGTAGTGGTAATTTTTCAATTACCTCTACCTTAGCTTGATCTACCTCTATTCCCTTGTTCGAAATTTTGTGCCCAAGGACAATTCTTTCAGTCACCATAAAGTGACATTTTTCCAGTTTAAAACTAGATTAGTCTCTTGGCACCTTTTTAGAACAAGTGCTAGATGGTCAAGACATGAGCTGAATGAGTCTCTAAATACTGAAAAGTCATCCATGAAGACTTCCAGAAATTTTCCACCATATCAGAGAAAATAGAGAGCATGCACCTTTGAAAGGCTGCAGGTGCATTGCACAGACCAAATGGCATCCTTCTGTATGCAAATACTCCGGATGGACATGTGAATGCTGTTTTCTCTTGATCTTGGGGATCTACTGCAATTTGATTATAACCTGAATATCTATCCAGGAAGCAGTAATATTCATGACCTGCTAGTCTTTCTAGCATCTGGTCTATGAATGGTAAAGGAAAATGATCCTTTCTGGTAGCTATATTGAGCCTTCTATAATCAATACACATGCGCCACCCTGTAACTGTTCTTGTAGGAACCAGTTCATTTTTTTCATTATGAACCACTGTCATGCCACCCTTCTTAGGGACGACTTGGACAGGGCTTATCCAGGGGCTATCAGAAATAGGATAAATAATCCTTGCCTTTAGTAATTTAGTGACCTCCTTCTCCACTACCTCCTTCAAGGCTGATTCAGCCGCCTCCGTGGTTGAACCACTGGCTTAGCGTCATCCTCAAATAGGATATTGTCCATTCATCTGGCTGGGCTAATGCCCTTAAGATCACTGATGAACCACCCAAGAGTTGTCTTGTGTGTCCTTAGCACTTGAATTAGTGCTTCTTCTTCCTGTGGCTCTAAGGTAGAGCTTATGATTACAGGAAAGGTATCACCTTCTCCCAGAAATGCATATTTCAGGGATGGTGGTAATGGTTTGAGCTCGGGTTTGGGAGGTTTTTCCTTTTCTTGAGGGATTTTCAGAGGTTCTATTATTCTCTCTGGTTTCTCCAGATCAGGCTGAGCATCTTTAAAGATATTCTCTAGCTCTGATTCGAGACTCTCAGTCATATTGACCTCTTTTACCAGGGAGTCAATAATATCAATGCTCATACAGTCGTTTGGGGTGTCTGGATGCTGCATAGCTTTGACAACATTCAACTTAAACTCGTCCTCATTGACTCTCAGGGTTACTTCTCCTTTTTGGACGTCAATGAGGGTTCATCCAGTTGCTAGGAAAGGTCTTCCTATAATGAGAGTTACACTCTTGTGCTCCTTCATTTCCAGCACCACAAAGTCAGTGGGAAAGGCAAATGGCCCAACCTTGACAATCATGTCTTCAATCACGCCTGATGGGTATTTAATGGAGCCATCAGCAAGTTGGAGACATATCTGGGTTGGTTTGACTTCTTTAGTCAAACAAAGCTTTCTGATAGTAGATGCAGGTATTAGGTTGATACTTGTCCCAAGATCACATAGAGCTTGCTTGGTACAAGTACCCTCTAATGTGCATGGTATCATAAAGCTTCCAGGATCTTTAAGCTTTTCTGGTAAGCTTTTCAGAATGACTGCACTGCATTCTTCAGTGAGGTAAACTTTTTCAGTTTCTCTCCAATCCTTCTTATGACTTAAGATCTCTTTCATGAACTTAGCATAAAAGGGTATTTGCTCAAGTGCCTCTGCAAATAGAATCTTTATTTCAAGAGTCCAGAGATAGTCTGCAAAGCGGGAAAATTGCTTATCCTGTTTCGCTTGGCAGAGTTTCTGAGGATAAGACATTTTGGCCTTTTATTCCTTAACCTTAGTTGCTGCAGGTTTATTGCCTACATATGTGGGTTGAGAAGCCTTTTTAGAAGGGTTGCTATCAGCACTTGTATGTGTCTGATCTCTCACTGGCATTTGAACGCCAGAATTGAGAATGGGTTGGGCGTTTAACGCCAGCCCTTCACCCTTTTCTGGTGTTTGAACACCAAATTGTTCCTCTCTGGGCTCTTACTGTCCTCAGAGGGATTTTGGGTAGTAGTTTGTTCATTTCTTTGCTTCCTGCTGCCTTGAAGTGAGGTATTTAATGTTCTCCCACTTCTTAATTGAACTGCTTGGTGCTCTTCTGTTATTTGTTTTGATAACTGCTGTTCTGTTTGCTTCAACTGCACTTCCATATTCATATTAGCCATTCTTATTTCTTGCAATATCTCATTGAATTTGGCTAGCTATTTTGTTAGAAAATCTAATTGCTAATTGAATTCAGTAACTTGTTCTACAGGACTGAGTTCAGCAGTTACTGTTTTAGCCTCTTCTTTCATGGAAGATTCACTGCTTAGGTACAGATGCTGATTTCTGGCAACTGTATCAATGAGCTCTTGAGTTTCTTCAACTGTCTTTCTCATGTGAATAGATCCACTAGCTGAGTGGTCTAGAGAAATCTGAGCTTTCTCTGTAAGCCCATAATAGAAGATGTCTAACTGCACCCACTTTGAAAACATTTCAGAGGGGCATTTTCTTAGCATCTCTCTGTATCTCTCTCAAGCATCATAAAGGGATTCATTATCTCCTTGTTTAAAGCCTTGGATGCTCAGCCTTAGCTGTTTCATCCGTTTTGGAGGGAAATATTGATTCAGGAATTTTTTTGACAGCTGTTTTCATGTCCTTATGCTAGCCTTAGGTTGGTTATTAACCATCTCTTAGCTTGGTCTTTTACAGCAAATGGAAACAGTAGCAATCTGTAGACATCATGATCTACTTTCTTATGATGTACTGTGTCAGTAATTTGTAAAAATTGTGCCAGAAACTCTGTAGGTTCTTCCTGTGGAAGACTGACATACTGGCAACTTTGCTGCACCATGATAATGAGCTGAGGATTCAGCTCAAAACTACTAACTCCGATGGAGGGTATACGTATACTACTCCCATATGAAGCAATAGTCGGGTTAGCATATGACCCCAGAGTCCTTCTGGACTGTTCATTTCCACTTAGGTCCATGATGGAGAAAGGGAGATGATGTGGATTTATTTTATTTATTTTATTATATAAGAAAAATAATTTTTGAAATAATAAAATAAATTAAAATAAAAACTAAAATAAAAATAAAAAAATAAAAATTTGAAAATATTTTATGAAGATTTTTGAAAAAGTGAGGAGAGAGAAAGTGGTTAGGATATTTTTGAAAAAAGATGTGAAATTTTTTTAACTCTTAAAAGGATAAGATTTTGAAAAATTTTGAAATTGAAATCTGAATTTTTATGAGAATTTTTGAAATAATTGCTTAAAAATAGTTAGAAAAGATATTTTTTATTTTTGAATTTTATAATGAAAGAGAAAAACACACAAAAGACACAATACTTAAAATTTTTAAATCCAATGTTCCTTGTTTTCAAAAATTTTGGAGGGAAAACACCAAGGCACACCAAACTTAAAAATTTTAAAATCCAAACACAAGGAAGACTCAAGAACACTTTGAAGACTCACAAGAACAACAAGAACAAAAGATAGAATACCAAACTTAAAATTTTTATAAAACCAAAATAAAGTTTCGAAAATTAAAGAAAATTAACAAGAGAACACCAAACTTAAGGTTTGGTACAAGATTTAATCAAAGAAAAATTATTTTTGAAAAAAGTTTTAAAAGGAAGATAACCAATTGCCAAGAACATAAGCCAACGCTCTAGCCAATTGAGCTATAAATTTAACGTGTTTTAACAAGGTATTTAATAAATAAAAATTTTTTGAAAACTAAAAATTTGAAAATGCACAAGAAAAATAAGAAAAGACACAAAACAAGACAAACCAAAGATCAAACAAGAAAAATTGACAAGAGCAATTTGAATATCAAGGAAGAACAAAGAACATGCAATTCGAAAATTGAAAGACAAAGAAAAGCATGCAACTGACACTAAACTTAAAACATGACACTAAACTCACATAAAAACTAAAAATTAATAAAGAAAAATGATATTTTTGAAAAAAATTTTGAAAAGAAAATAAAAGACTTTGACCCAAAAGACAAAATTTTCCTAATCTAAGCAACAAGATTCACCGTCAGTTGTTCAAACTCAAACAATCCCCGGCAACGGCGCCAAAAACTTGGTGCACAAAAATTACACTCACACTATGTAATTCCGCACAACTAACCAGCAAGTGCACTGGGTCGTCCAAGTAATACCTTACGTGAGTAAGGGTCGAATCCCACGGAGATTGTTGGCTTGAAGCAAGCTATGGTTATCTTATTATTCTTACTCAGGATACCAATAGGGTTCTTTAGTTTCAATTGTAAAAAGTGAAAGAGCATGAAATAAGTAATTGTTACGCAGTAATGGAGAATATGTTGGAGTTTTGGAGATGCTTTGTCTTCTGAATCTCTGCTTTCCCCTGTCTTCTTCTTCATGCACGCAAGGTTCCTCCTATGCCAAGCTGTATGTAGGGCATCACTGTTGTCAATGGCTACTTCCCATCCTCTCAGTGAAAATGGTCCAAATGCTCTACACAGCACGGCTAATCATTTGTCGGTTCTCGATCATGTCAGAATAGAATTCATTGATTCTTTTGCGTCTGTCACTATGCCCAACACTCACGAGTTTGAAGCTCGTCACAGTCATTCAATCCCTGAATCCTACTCGGAATACCACAGACAAGGTTTAGACTTTTTGGATTCTCAAGAATGCTGCCAATGGATTCTAGCTTATACCACGAAGATTCTAATTAAGGAATCTAAGAGATACTCATTCAATCTAATGTAGAATGGAGGTGGTTGTCAGGCACACGTTCATGGGTTAAGAATGGTGATGAGTGTCACGGATCATCACATTCATCACGGTTAAGTACGAATCAGTATCTTAGATAGAAACAAGCGTGTTTGAATGGAAAACAGAAATAATTGCATTAACTCATCGAGACACAGCAGAGATCCTCACCCCCAACAATGGAGTTTAGAGACTCATGCCGTCAAAGAGTATAAAGTTCAGATCTAAAATGTCATGAGGTACAAAATAAGTCTCTAAAAGTTTTTTAAATACTAAACTAGTAACCTAGATTTACAGAAAATGAGTAAACTAAGATAGATAGTGTAGAAATCCACTTCTGGGGCCCACTTGGTGTGTGCTAGGGCTGAGACTTGAGCTTCTCACGTGCCTGGGCTGTTTCTGGAGTTAAACGTCAGGTTGTAACATGTTTCTGGCTTTTAACTCCAACTTGCAACCTGTTTCTGGCGTTCAACGCTAGAATGCAACATGGAACTGGCGTTAAACGCCAGTTTACGTCATTTATCTTCAAGCAAAGTATGAACTGTTATATATTGCTGGAAAGCCCTGGTTGTCTACTTTCCAACCCAATTGAGAGCACGCCAATTGGACTCCTGTAGCTCCAGAAAATCCATTTCGAGTGCAGGGAGGTCAGAATCCAATAGCATCAGTAGTCCTTTTTCAGCTTGAATCAGATTTTTGCTCAACTCCCTCAATTTCAGCCAGAAAATACTTGAAATCACAGAAAAACATACAAACTAATAGTATAGTCCTGAAATATGAAGTTTGCCTAAAAACTAATAAAACTAAAACGTAGCTAGAACTTACTAGAAACTATCTAAAAACAATGCCAAAAAGCATATAAATTATCCGCTCATCACTGTGCGCGTACGCATCGGTGCTGGTTTATGATTTTTAAATGAAAACGTGGCCAGCGAATTCAGAAGGGTTGTGGGAACCAGTCTCAACCAACTTTGGCGCCAAAGATGCTTTTTAAAGCCAAGGATTGAAGAATAATGGGGGATTCATTCACATTCCATTCATTCATTCACATTAGGATTAGTTTAGAGTTAGTTTTAGAGAGAGAAACTCTCACTTCTCTCTAGGATTAGGATTAGGATTAGGTTTAGTTATTAGATCTAGATTTTAATTCATCTTCTTCTACTTCTATCTTCTCAATTCCTTGTAGTTACATTCATTCTTCTTCCATTCTTTTGTTGTAATCTCTTTTATGTTGTTCTTGTGTTTTGTTGTAGATCTAATTTTGTTTCTTCTACTCTCTTTCAATTCAATTAAGGTAATTCATAACAAATGTGTTTCTTTTGATTGTTGTTGTTAATTCTTTTCAATAATTGTTGTTAGATTCTATTCTTGTTATCAATTTACTTTGCTTTTCTTTTGTACCTTCCAAGTATTTGATGAAATGCTAGGTTGGATTTTAGTGTAGCTTTTGTTCCTCTTGGCTTTGGTTGAGTAATTAGTGACTATTGAGTTATCTAATTCCTTTGTTGATTAATAATTAGAAGTTGCTAATTGATTTGAATACCTCTAAAGCTAGTCTTTCCTTTAGGAGTAGATTAGGACTTGAGGAATCAAATTGATTCATCCACTTGATTTTTTTTCATGGTTAGAGGTTAACTAAGTGGGAGTAATGGACAATTTGTTATCACAATTGAGGATGATAACTAGGATAGGTTTTCTAGTTCTTATATCTTGCCAAGAGCTTTGTAGTTGTTAGTTATTTTCTTTGCCATTTATATTTCTTGTCTAAAATCTCAAAAACTCCAAAATAACTCATAACCAATAGCAAGGCACTTTATTGTAATTCTTAGCGAGAACGACCCAAGGTTCAATACTTCGGTTTATAAATTTAGGGGTTTGTTACTTGTAACAAACAATCTTTTGTATGAAAGGATTATTGCTTGGTTTAGAAACTATATTTTAAAACGAGATTTCATTAGTGAAATTCTAAACCATCAAACATCCAATCATCATGACGCGCACACGTCCACGACACATACGCGTGATGCGATTTATAGAGAAAACATCGTTACAAGTATAGCTCCTAACCAATGAAGATACCGCGTATCAATTTAAAATATTTGTCACACAATTTAGAAATAAAATACTGGGAGTATGAATCCCAGGTCGTCTCCCAACGAGTTGCTGAGAGAGTGCTATTTTATTGATCAGAGGTTTTCCAAGGATTTTTAAGAGTTGAAGAACGGAAAGATAAATGATTGAGAACTTATATAATCAAATAAAAAGCCTTGACTGGAGGTAGATTAATTGGAAGTTCTATCCTTGTTGGAATCTCTCAAGTGTAGCATCAAGAGGTCGTTATTTTCACTTAGTTAACCCTTACTAAATAAAAGAAAGTCAAGTGATTGAGCTAACTCTTATCTGCAAGTCCTAATCCTCTCCCTTGGGAAGGATTAGCGTTAGCAAATAGAGAATTAGCCAATAACTTCCAAATTAACTAATCGCTTGAGCATTCCAACTCAAGAGTCTCCTCTTAATCAACCCCCAAGTCAAGTTGAGAGTCTACTCCATTATCATGAATATAACTTTCACAGAATTAAGAGCAGAAAAAAAGAAAGACATGATAAACAATAACTAAAAATCAAGTAAAAGTAGAAATAGTTATTTGCATTAATAAATTCTAAAAATAATCCAATTGTAACTCTGAACAAGGATTAAGGATATGAAAGAGTAAGATACAAAGGAAACAAACTAGGACAATTGAAGCTTCAACGGAGATAGCAAATATTCTCAATATCCAAGTCAATAGCAAAAGGCAATAAAATTTTAAGAACTATGAATGTGAAGAAAACCTAGAGGAAGAAGTGGAATTCTCTCTCTCTAGATTCAAAACTAAAACTAAAACTATGCAAAATGAGAATGTGTCATGAATCCCTGCTGTTCCCTGCCTCTAGTCTGTGTTTCTGGGCTAAAAACTGGATATGAAACTGGCTAGAAATTGCCCCCAGCATTTTTCTACAACTGTTGTACGTCGCGCATGTCACGCATACGTGTCAGTCACGCGTGCGCGTCGTTTGCAAAAACTTCTTATCGCGCGTACGCGTCAGTTATGCGTACGCATCATTCCTTCTTTTGTGCTAATCACGCGTGCGGGTCAAGTGTGTGTGCGCATCGCTATGGAATGTTCTAAATCACGTGCACACGTCGGCCATGCGTGCGCGTCATGTCTCATTGGTCAGCTCCATCATTTCTTTGTGTTCCTTCTATTTTTGCAAGCTTCCTTTCCATTCTCCAAGCCATTCTTGCCCTATGAAACCTAAAAACACTTAACACACAGATCACGGCATCAAATGGTATAGAGATGGATAAAAATCTACAAATTAAAGGCTCTGGAAGCAAGTTTTTAATCATAGTATTAAATCAGGAGGGCAAACATATAACATGCTATTTACATAAACAGGTGTAGGAGAAAAGTGATAAAAACCACTCAATTCAACACAAGATAAACGATAAAATAGTGGTTTATCATTGATGTACAAGGCCAAGACGCTATTTCCTCAGAAACTCTGTCATGCAAAAAAGATAAACAGCTTACATGCTTTGCAGATTATCTCAAGACACTAGAGATCAAGATCCCTTTTGTAAAGGCTCTTGAACAGATACCTTCTTTATGCTATGTTCATAAAAGACATCTTAAGTCATAAGAAGGATTGGAGAGTGGCAGAAATAGTCCTTCTCACTAAAGAATGCAGTGCAGTAATCCAAAAGAGCTTACCAGAGAAACTCAAAGACCCTGGGAGCTTTATGATACCATGCACCCTACGGGATGCTTGCACAAGGACAGTCCTATGTGATCTTGGAGCAAGTATTAACCTAATATCTGCATCATTAATAAAGAGGCTATATTTAACTCAAGAAGTTAAACCGACTTGTATATATCTTGAACTTGCTGATGGCTCTGTTAAGCTTCAATCAGGCGTGATTGAGGACACGATTGTTAGGGTTGGACCCTTTGCCTTCCCCACGGATTTGGTGGTACTGGAAATGGACGAGCACAAGAATGCCTCCCTTATTCTAGGAAGACCTTTCCCAGCTACAGAACGGACCCTCATCGACATTCAGAAAGGGGAAGTAACCCTAACAGTCAATGAAGATGAGTTCGTGCTGAATGTTGTCAAAGCTATGCAGCATCCAGATACCTCAGAGGAGTGCATGAGTGTTGATATCATTGACTCCCTGGTGGAAGAAGTGAACATTTATGGTTATTAGTGGCTAAGAGAAGGGGGTTGAATCTTAGCCCATTTTTGCTGAGTAACACTTTCTGCCTTTTTGGAATGCTTCAGGAGATATTTCTGTTTTTTGTCTTGACACTAGTAAAGAGACATTTTCTTTTTGTCTCGTAAATGGTGAGGAGATATTTTTTAATTTTGTTAGCAACAGAAACAGAAATGGAGTAGAAGAAAAAGAGAGAATTACACCAAGAAGTATCCTGGTTCAGCTGCTAAGTGCAATGCAGCCTGCATCCAGTCTCCATCACAACAGTGACAGAATTTCACTATAATCAAACTGATTACAGACACCAATTCTTCCCTAGGAACTACCCTTTCCTATCCGGGACAAGTCCAAAATCTATCCCCAAAATTGAACTTGACTTGGTCACCTACCAAGCTTTCAACTGCTAAGTGCTAATCCAACTTGCAAGGGGATTCCCACAGAATCATGATACACAACATATAGATGTACAATGGACATCTAAGACATCTATGGCTTTTTCTTTAATTTTGTACACTCTGCCTTTTACCTCTCACTTGCTTTTTCTTACAAACCTCACACTGTTTGTCTTTTTCACCATGAGACTCAAACAGACAAAACTAAAGAAAATACAAAATAGAACACATTGAAGGAGAAGAACTTCATATAGCTTTGGGTAGCTATGAGAACTCTGTGCTTTCTCTCCTTATCTCAACCCTTGGTTGTTCACCCTTATTATAGAAGGGGAAGCTTCCAAGGTTGAAATACAGTTTAACCAAGTCACCTTCTTCTTCTTCTTCAATATCAAGGCCAGTTCAAGCTGAGAGAATAGAGAGGAAAAACTGAAAGCAAATCAACATGCATTTACCTCTCTCTCATCCCTTCTCATCAAGCTTCATCAATCTGAGCCTTCCATCTTGACTTTGTCCCCAATAAAGAATTCTGACCCTTGATAAACTCTTGATCCTTGATAGCTCCATCTGTTCCATTCTTTCTTCTTCCTCCACGTAGCTACAGTAGCTACCTTCTGTGATGGATGAACAAAAGTGGAAACGAGCTTCACCTCAGAGATCTTCTTCTCTGACCGAATCGGATTATTGCTTCTACTTTAGGCATGGAGATATTGAAGCTTCTTCACCACATCTTGCCTTTAGTGGAAAAGATCTCAGCCACACCATGCCTTGGATCTTCTTTTTGCAAGGGCCATCATCAACTTAGTCGCTTGCTTCTTCCTAGCTTCTCTGTGTTTTTCTCTGATAGCTTCTACCATCTTCTTCTCTGATAGAAATGACAACCTGAAAACAAGAGAGAGAAGAGAAAGAAGAGAAAAGGAAACTTTTAAAGCAATGAGTGCAATTAAACCAAATTAAATCCCACTCCCATTCCCCTATGCATAGTAACGTGTGAGGCAATAAAAGCAATCAAATCAATTTGAATTTTCTCTTTCCTGTTACCAATGCATGCAATTGAACCAAGTTAATTAAATTTGAATTCCATTTCAAAGGGGAAGTGGATAACCGTGGGAAGCATGCACCATTTCCTTTCTCTTCAAAATTGGACCATGATGATGTTGGTCTCTTAATAAAAGATTTTTGGGCTTCTCATTGGTTTTCCTGGCCCAATAGACATAATAATAATGCAGCCACAATGCTTTAAAATATTTTTGTACCAAAGGCTGGATATTTTTCCCAACATCTTGGACCATGATGTTTTTAGCCCAATAGCCAAATCTGCACATTAGCAAAATTATTAATCACCCAAATGAAATTAACAACTTAATAATTTTTTAATTAATTATTTTTAACAATGTTTGATCATCATTGGTGCACGAAATTATGATCTCAATGGCGCCAACAACTTGGTACGCACAATTGTAATCTCAACTCTTTTTCACAACTTCGCACAACTAACCAGCAAGTACACTGAGTCGTCCAAGTAATAAACCTTACGTGAGTAAGGGTCGATCCCACGGAGATTGTCGGCTTGAAGCAAGCTATGGTAATCTTGTAAATCTCAGTCAGGCAGATTTAAATTGTTATTGGATTTTGATAATTAAAAGATAAATAAAATATAAAATAAAGATAGAGATACTTATGTAATTCATTGGTGGGAATTTCAGATAAGCGTATGGAGATGCGTTATTCCTTCTGAATCTCTACTTTCCTACTGTCTTCATTCAATCCTTCATACTCCTTTCCATGGCAAGCTATATGTTGAGGGATCACCGTTGTCAATGGCTACCATCCGTCCTCTCAGTGAAAATGGTCCAAATGCGCTGTCACCGCACGGCTAATCATCTGTCGGTTCTCACTCATGTTGGAATAGGATCCATTGATCCTTTTGCGTCTGTCACTACGCCCAACACTTGCGAGTTTGAAGCTCGTCACAGTCATCCCATCCCAGATCCTACTCGAAGTATCACAGACAAGGTTTAGACTTTCTGGATCTCAAGAATGCTGCTAATTGATTTTAGCTTATACCACAAAGACTCTGATCGTGAACCAGAAGGCTAAGAGATATGCATTCAAGCTCGTTTGCATTTAGAACAGAAGTGTTTGTCAGAAACGCATTCATAGGTTGAGAATGATGATGAGCATCACATAATCATCACATTCAGCATGTTCTTGTGTGTGCAAATGGATATCTTAGAACAGGAATAAGCATGAATTGAATAGAAAATAGTAGTAATTGCATTAATACTTGAGGAACAGCAGAGCTCCACACCTTAATCTATGGTGTGTAGAAACTCCACCGTTGAAAATACATAAGTGATGATGGTCCAGACATGGCCGTGAGGCCAGCCCCCAATGTCTAGGATAGCATAAAACTGATCAAAGATCCCAGCATCCCAAATACAATAGTAAAAAGTCCTATTTATACTAGACTAGTTACTAGGGTTTACAGAAATAAGTAAATGATGCAGAAATCCACTTCTGGACCCACTTAGTGTGTGCTTGGGCTAAGAATTGAAGCTTTCACATGTAGAGACTTCTCTTGGAGTTAAACGCCAGTTTGTAGCCTGTTTTGGGCGTTTAACTCTAGCTTGTAACCTGTTTCTAGCATTTAACGCCAGAATAGGGCAGGGAGTTGGCATTTGAACGCCAATTTGCGTCATCAAAACTCAAGCAAAGTATGAGCTATTAAATATTGATGGAAAGCCCTGGATGTCTACTTTCCAACGCAATTGAAAGCACACCCATTTGAACTTTTGTAGCTCCAAAAAATTTATTTCGAGTGCAGGGAGTTCAGAATCCAATAGCATCAGTAGTCCTTTTTCAACCTCTGAATCAGATTTTTGCTCAGGTCCCTCAATTTCAGCCAGAAAATACCTGAAATCATAGAAAAACAAACAAACTCATAGTAAAGTCCAGAAAGGTGAATTTTGCTTAAAAACTAATAAAAATATACTAAAAAGTGAATAAAACATACTAAAAATTATATAAAAATAATGCCAAAAGCGTATAAATTATCCGCTCATCACAACACCAAACTTAAATTGTTGCTTGTCCCCAAGCAACTAAAAATAAAATAGGATAAAATGAAGAGAATATACAATGAATCCCACAATATCAATGAAACTTAGTCCCAATTAGATGAGCGGGGCTAGTAGCTTTTTGCTTTTGAACAGTTTTGGCATCTCACTTTATCCTTTGAAATTCAGAATGATTGGCATCTATAAGAACTCAGAATTTTAGATAGTGTTATTGATTCTCCTAGTTCAGTATGTTGATTCTTGAACACAGTTACTTTATGACTCTTGGCCGTGGCCCTAAGCACTTTGTTTTCCAGTATTACCACCGGATACATAAATGTCACAGACACATAACTGGCTGAACCTTTTCAGATTATGACTCAGCTTTGCTAAAGTCCCCAGTTAGAGGTGTCCAGAGCTCTTAAGCACACTCTTTTTGCTTTGGATCATGACTTTAACCACTCAGTCTCAAGCTTTTCACTTGGACGTTCATGCCACAAACACATGGTTAGGGACAGCTTGATTTAGCCGCTTATGCCAGGATTTTATTTCCTTGGGCCCTCCTATCCATTAATGCTCAAAGCCTTGGATCCTTTTTACCCTTGCCTTTTGGTTTAAAGGGCTATTGGATTTTTCTGCTTGCTTTTTCTTTTTCTTTCTTTTTCATTTTCACCACTTTTTTTTTGCTATTTTTTTCTTTTTCACATCTTTTTCTTACTTCAAAAATCAATTTCATGATTTTTCAGATTATCAATAACATTTCTCTTTGTTCATCATTCTTTCAAGAGCCAACAATTTTAACATTCATAAACTTCACTATCAAAAATATGCACTGTTCAAACATTCATTCAGAAAACAAAAAGTATTGCCACCACATCAAAATAATTAAACTAATTTCAAGATAAAATTTGAAATCCAAGTACTTATTGTTCTTTTGTAATTAAGCACATTTTTTCATTTAAGAGAGGTGAAGGATTCATGGAATTATTCATAGCTTTAAGATATAGACACTAGACACTAATGATCATGTAATAAAGACACAAACATGGATAACGCATAAAGCATCAAATTCGAAAAATAGAAAAATAAGAACAAGAAAATTAAAGAACGGGTCCACCTTAGTGATGGCGGCTAGTTCTTCCTCTTGAAGATCCAATGGAATGCCTGAGCTCCTCTATGTCTCTTTCTTGCCTTTGTTGCTCCTCCCTCATAGCTCTTTGATCTTCTCTAATCTCAGGGAGAATGATGGAGTGCTCTTGGTGCTCCACCCTTAGTTGGTCCATGTTGTAACTCAAGCCTTCCAATGAGGTGCTGAGTTGCTCCCAATAGTTATGTGGAGTAAAATACATCCCTTGAGGCATTTCAATCATTTCATGAGGAATTTTCTCATGCTCTTGTTGAGGTCTGATGAGCGGATAATTTATACGCTTTTTGGCATTGTTTTTAGTTAGTTTTTAGTAGGTTCTAGCTACTTTTTAGTATGTTTTTATTAGTTTTCATGCAAAATTCATATTTCTGGACTTTACTATGAGTTTGTATGTTTTTTTTGTGATTTTAGGTATTTTCTGGCTGAAATTGAGGGATCTGAGCAAAAATCCGATTCAGGCTGAAAAAGGACTGCTGATGCTGTTGGATTCTGACCTCCCTGCACTCGAAATAAATTTTCTGGAGCTACAGAAGTCTAATTGGCGAGCTCTCAATTGCGTTGGAAATTAGACATCCAGGGATATTCAGCAATATATAATAGTCCATACTTTTCTCGAAGATAAATGACGTAAACTAGCGTTTAACGCCAGTTCCATGTTCCATTCTAGCGTAAAATGCCAGAAACAGGTTACAAGTTGGAGTTAAACGCCCAAAACAGGTTACAACCTGGCATTTAACTACAGAAAAAACCTAGGCACGTGAAAAGCTCACGTCTCAGCCCCAGCACACACCAAGTGGGCCCCAGAAGTGGATTTTTATACTATCTACCTCAGTTTACTCATTTTCTGTAAACCTAGGTTACTAGTTTAGTATTTAAACAACTTTTAGAGATTTATTTTGTATCTCATGACATTTTTAGATCTGAACCTTGTATCTTTTGATGGCATGAGTCTCTAAACTCCATTGTTGGGGGTGAGGAGCTCTACTGTGTCTCGATGGATTAATGCAATTATTTCTGTTTTCTATTCAAACACGCTTGTTTCTTTCTAAGATATTCATTCGCACTTCAGTATGATGGATGTGATGATCCGTGACACTCATCACCATTCTCAACCTATAAATACGTGCCTGACAACCACCTCCATTCTACATTAGATTGAATGAGTATCTCTTGGATTTCTTAATCAGAGTTTTTGTGGTATAAGGTAGAATCCATTGGCAGCATTCTTGAGAATTCGGAAAGTCTAAACCTTGTCTGTGGTATTCCGAGTAGGATTCAGGGATTGAATGACTGTGACGAGCATCAAACTCACTAGGGTTGGGCGTAGTGACAGACGCAAAAGGATACATGGATCCTATTCCAGCATGAGTGAGAACCGACAGATGATTAGTCGTGCGGTGACAGCGCACCTAAACCTTTTTTACTGAGAGGACGGATGGTAGCCATTGACAACGGTGATCCACCAACACACAGCTTGCCATAGGAGGAACCTTGCATGTGTGAAGAAGAAGACCGGGGGAAAGCAGAGATTCAAAAGACAAAGCATCTCCAAAACTCCAACATATTCTCCATTACTGCATAACAAGTATTATTTAATCCATGCTCTCTTGTTCATTTGCAAGTCAATTGATAATTATAATTGAAATCCTAACTAAGAGTTACAAGATAACCATAGCTTGCTTCAAGCCAACAATCTCCGTGGGATCGACCCTTACTCACGTAAGGTATTACTTGGACGACCCAGTGCACTTGCTGGTTAGTGGTACAAGTTGTGAAAAGTGTGATTTACAATTTTGTGCACCAAGTTTTTGGCGCCGTTGCGGGGGATTATTTGAGTTTGAACAACTGACGTTTTATCTTGTTACTTAGATTAGGAAAAATTTGTCTTTTTGATTTAGAGTCACTAGGATTGCATCTTTTATTATTCCCTTTAAAAATCTTTCAAAAATATTATTTTTCTTTGAGTCTTTTATTTGAGTTTAGTCTCATATCCTAAGTTTGGTGTCAATTGCATGCTTTTTGTTGTCTTTCAATTTTTGAATTGCATGTTCTTTGTTCATCCTTGATCTTCAAGTTGTTCTTGTCTAATTTCCTTGTTTGATCTTTGGTTTGTCTTGTTTTGTGTCTTTTATTGGTTTTTCTTATGTATTTTCAAATTTTTAGTTTTCAAAAAAAAATTATATATATTAAAAATACCTTTTTAAAACACGTTAAATTTATAGCTCAATTGGCAAGAGCATTGTGCTTGTGTTCTTGGTAATTGGGTATCTTCTTTTTAAAACTTTTAAAAAATAATTTTTCTTTGATTAAATCTTGTGCGAAACTTTAAGTTTGGTGTTTTCTTGTTAATTTTTCTTTAGTTTTCGAAAATTCTATTGTGGTTTTCTAAAAATTTTAAGTTTGGTGTTCTATCTTCATGTTCTTGTTGTTCTTGTGAGTCTTCAAAGTGTTCTTCAGTCTTCTTTGTGTTTTGATGTTAAAATTTTTAAGTTTGGTGTTCTTTGGTACTTTTCCTCCAAAATTTTCGAGAACAAGGACCATTAGATCTAAAAAATTTTAAGTTTTGTGTCTTTTGTGTGTTTTTCTCTTTCATCATAAAATTCAAAAATAAAAAAATATCTTTTCTAACTATATTTAAGCAAATATTTCAAAATTTTTCATAAAATTCAGATTTCAATTTCAAAATTTTATCTTATCATATCTTAGTTGTCAAGTTTTTTTTTCTTTAAAAAAATCATATCTTTTTCAAATCATATCCTTTTTAAATTTTTTAAAAAAATTATATCTTTTTCAAAACTTCCTAACCACTTTTCTCTCTCTTCATTTTTCGAAAATCCTCATAAAATATTTTTAATTTTTTTATTTTAGTTTTTATTTTATTTTATTATTTCAAAATTTTTTTATATGAATATAATAAAATAAATAAAATAAATCCACATCATTTCCCTTTCTCCATCATGGACCTAAGTGGAAATGAACAGTCTAGAAGGACTTTGGGGTCATATGCTAACCCCACTACTGCTTCATATGGAAGTAGTATCTGTATACTGGTGGACGAAATTGTGATCATCAACAATGGCTCCAAAGGCTTGGTGCTCTCAAACGTGAATCACACTTTGTCACAACTCCGCTTAACTAACCAGCAAGTGTACTGGGTCGTCCAAGTAATACCTTACGTGAGTAAGGGTCGATCCCACAGAGATTGTTGATATGAAGCAAGCTATGGTCATCTTGTAAATCCCAGTCAGGTGAATTTAAATGGATTAAGATATTATTGGTTTAAATAATGATAATAAAATAAATATAAAATAAAGATAAAGTTACTCATGTAATTCAATGGTGGGAATTTCAAATAGGTGTATGGAGGTGCTGTATTCTTTCTGAATCTTTGCTTTTCTACTTCTTCCTTCCAGTTTTTTTATCACTCCTTTCTATGGCAAGCTGTATGTAGGGCATCACCGTTGTCAATGGCTACATCTCATCCTCTCAGTGAAAATGGTCCAAATGCTCTGTTACAGCACGGCTAATCATCTGTCGGTTCTCAATCAAGTTGGAATAGAATTCAGTGATTCTTTTGCGTCTGTCACTAACACCCAGCCTTTAGGAGTTTGAAGCTCGTCACAATCATTCAATCCCGAAATCCTACTCGGAATACCACAGACAAGGTTAGACTTTCCGGATTCCCATGAATGCTGCCATCAATTCTAGCTTATACCACGAAGATTCTGATTAAGGAATCCAAGAGATATGCGCCCGGTCTAAGGTAGAACAGAAGTGGTTGTCAATCACGCGCGTTCATAGGTGAGAATGATGATGAGTGTCACTGATCATCACATTCATCAAGTTGAAGTGCAACGAATATCTTAGAACATGAATAAATCGAATTGAATAGAAAATAGTAGTAATTGTATTAAAACTTGAGGTACAGCAGAGCTCCACACCCTTAATCTATGGTGTGTAGAAACTCCACCGTTGAAAATACATAAGTGATGAAGGTCCAGGCATAGCCGAATGGCCAGCCCCTAAAACGTGATCACAGGATCAAAATACAATTTAGGATCCAGGATGAATAATACAAAGCTAAAAAGTTCTATTTATACTAAACTAGCTACTAGGGTTTACAGAAGTAAGTAATTGATGCATAAATCCACTTCCGGGGCCCACTTGGTGTGTGCTTGGGCTGAGCTTGATCTATCCACGAGCTGAGGCTTCTCTTGGAGTTGAACGCCAAGTTGTAACGTGCTTTGGGCATTCAACTCTGGTTCGTGACGTGTTTCTGGCGTTTGACTCCAGAATGCAGCATGGACATAGCGTTGAGCGCCAGTTTATGTCGTCTAATCACGAATAAAGTATGAACTATTATATATTGCTGAATAGCTCTAGATGTCTAATTTTCAATGCCGTTGAGAGCGCGCCATCTAGAGTTTTGTAGCTCCAGAAAATCCATTTCGAGTGCAGGGAGGTCAAATTCCAACAACATCAGCAGTCCTTTGTCAGCCTTTTATCAGAGTTTTGCTCAGGTCCCTTAATTTCAGCCAGAAAATATCTGAAATCATAGAAAAACACACAAACCCATAGTAAAGTCCAGAAATGTGAATTTAGCATAAAAACTAATGAAAACATCTCTAAAAGTAACTAGATCATACTAAAAACTACCTAAAAATAATGCCAAAAAGCGTATAAATTATCCGCTCATCACAACACCAAACTTAAATTGTTGCTTGTCCCCAAGCAACTGAAAATCAATTAGGATAAAAAGAAAAGAATATACTATAAATTCCAAAATATCAATGAATATTAATTCTAATTAGATGAGCGGGACTTGTAGCTTTTTGCTTCTGAACAGTTTTGGCATCTCACTTTCTCCTTTGAAGTTTAGAATGATTGGCATCTATAGGAACTTAGAATTTCAGATAGTGTTCTTGATTCTCCTATTTAAGTTTGTTGATTCTTGAACACAGCTACTTTCATTAGTCTTGGTCGTGGCCCTAAGCACTTTGTTTTCCAGTATTACCACTGGATACATAAATGCCACGGACACATGACTGGGTGAACCTTTTCAGATTGTGACTCAGCTTTGCTAGAGTCTCCAGTTAAAGGTGTCTAGAGCTCTTAAGCACATTCTTTTTGCTTTGGATTACGACTTTAACCACTCAGTCTCAAGCTTTTTACTTGGACCTTCATGCCACAAGCACATGGATAGGGACAACTTGATTTAGCCGCTTAGGCCTGGATTTTATTTCCTTGGGCCCTCCTATCCATTGATGCTCAAAGTCTTGGATCCTTTTTACCCTTGCCTTTTGGTTTTAAGGGCTATTGGCTTTTTCTGCTTGCTTTTTCTTTCTTTCTTTCTATTTTTTTTTTGCCAAAATATTTTTTTCGCTATTCACTGCTTTTTCTTGCTTTAAGAATCAATTTCATGATTTTTCAGATTGTCAATAACATTTCTCTTTGTTCATCATTCTTTCAAGAGCCAACAATTTTAACATTCATAAACAACAAGATCAAAAATATGCACTGTTCAAGCATTCATTCAGAAAACAAAAAGTATTGTCACCACATCAATATAATTAAACTAAATTCAAGGATAACTTCGA
The DNA here is from genome assembly GCF_003086295.3 of Arachis hypogaea. Classification (NCBI taxonomy): domain Eukaryota; kingdom Viridiplantae; phylum Streptophyta; class Magnoliopsida; order Fabales; family Fabaceae; genus Arachis; species Arachis hypogaea. Next base: position 90,204,964 of record NC_092044.1, on the reverse strand, counting down.
AATTCATGTACTTCTTGTTCTTTTGAATTAGAAACATTTTTTATTTAAGAGAGGTGAAGGATTCATGGAATTATTTATAGCCTTAAGACATAGTTACTAAATACTAATGATCATGTAATAAAGACACAAACATAAATAAACATATAGCATAAAATCGAAAAACAGAGAAATAAGAACAAGGAATGAGTCCACCTTAGTGAGGGTGGCACCTTCTTGAAGGACCAATGGTGCTTTTTGAGCTCCTCTATGTCTCTTCCTTGCCTTTGTTGCATGATCCCTAATGATTTTGGTGCTCTTATCCTTAGTTGCTCCCAATAATTGTGTGGAGGAAAATGTATTCCCTGAGGTATCTTAGGGATCTCTTGATGAGGGAATTCCTCATGCTCTCTTGATGTGTAGTCAAATGCTTCTTCTACTGAGCTATGGACCTTTGAGATGAATCTCTCCATCTCCCATGACTTGGAGGTGAAAGCTTTTGTCTTCCCTTTTCTCTTCTTCTTTTTTTCTTGAGGTTTCTCTGGCCTTAGGTGCCATCAATGGTTATGGAAAAACAAAAAGCTTATGCTTTTACCACATCAAACTTCAAATATTGCTCGCCCTCGAGCAAGAGAAGAAAGAAGAGAAGAAGAAGAAGAAGAAGAAAATATGGCGGAGAGGGGGAGATGTGTATTCTGCCATGTGGGTGGGTTTGGGTGGGAAAGAGATGATGGATGTGAGTGGTGAAGAGGTAACGGGAAAGAGAGATTGAGGTGATTAGTGAAGAAGAGAGAGGGTGAGTTGAGGTAGGTGGGGATCCTGTAAGGTCCACAGATCTTGAGATGATCCTGTGGGGTCCACAGATCTTGAGGTGTCAAGGATTTACATCCATGCACCAATTAGGCATGTACAATGCCTTTGCATGCAATTCTGGCATTTAAACACCGAAGTGATGCTCATTCTGGGTGTTCAACGCCCATGTGCAGCATGTTTCTGGCGTTGAACGCCAGGTCCATGCTTGTTTCTGGCGTTCAGCGCCAGCTCTCCTCAGGGTGTATTCTTGGCGTTTGAACGTCGGGATGTTGCTTGTTTCTGGTGTTCAACACCAGATCCATGCTCTGTTCTGGCGTTGAACGCCAGCCAGATGCTCCTTACTAGCGTTTAAATGCCAGTAAGTCCTTCCTCCAGGGTGTGATTTTTCTTCTACTGTTTTTGATTCTGATTTTAATTTTTGCATTTTTTTCGTGACTCCACATGATCATGAAACTAATAAAACACAAAATAACAGTAAAATAAAAAATAAAATTAGATAAATAAAAATTGGGTCGCCTCCCAACAAGCGCTCTTTTAATGTCACTAGCTTAACAGTGGGCTCTCTTGGAGCCACAAAGGTGATCAGGTCAATGTTGTGGACTCCCAACACCAAACTTAGAGTTTGGATATGGGGGTTCAACACCAAACTTAGAGTTTGGTTGTGGCCTCCCAACACCAAACTTAGAGTTTGATTGTGGGGGCTCTTTTTGACTCTGTACTGAGAGAAGCTTTTCATGCTTTCTCTCCAGTGTTACAGAGGGATGGCCGTGTGCCTTAAACACAAGGTAGTCTCCATTCAATTGAAGGACTAATTCTCCTCTGTTAACATCTATCACAGCTCCTGTTGTGGCTAGGAAAGGTCTTCCCAGGATGATGCATTCATCCTCCTCCTTCCTAGTGTCTAAGATTATGAAATCAGCAGGGATGTAAAGGCCTTCAACCTTCACTAGCACGTCCTCTATGAATCCATAAGCTTGTCTTACTGACTTGTCTGCCATTTGTAATGAGAATATGGCAGGCTGTACCTCAATGATCCCTAGTTTCTCCATTATAGAGAGTGGCATAAGATTTATGCCTGACCCCAGGTCACACAGAGCCTTGTTAAAGGTCATAGTGCCTATGGTACAGGGTATTAAGAATTTGCCTGGATCTTGTCTCTTTTGAGGTAAAGTTTTCTGAATCCATGTATCTAGTTCACTAATGAGCAAGGGAGGCTCACCTTCCCAATTCTCATTACCAAACAACTTGGCATTCAGCTTCATGATGGCTCCTAGATATTGAGCAACTTGCTCTCCAGTTACATCTTCATCCTCTTATGAGGAAGAATAGTCTTCAGAGCTCATGAATGGCAGAAGGAGATTTAGTGGGATCTCTATGGTCTCTATATGAACCTCAGATTCCTTTAGGTCCTCAATAGGGAACTCCTTCTTGCTTGAGAGACATCCCAGGAGGTCTTCCTCACTAGGATTTTCGTCCTTCTCCTCCCTTGTGCATTCGGCCATATTGATTACATCAATGGCCTTGCATTCTCCTTTTGGATTCTCTTCTGTATTGCTTGGGAGAATACTGTGAGGAGTTTCAATGATTTTCTTACTCAGCTGGCCCACTTGTGCCTCCAAATTTCTAATGGAGGATCTTGTCTCACTCATGAAACTTAAAGTGGCCTTTGACAGATCAGAGACTAAATTTGCTAAATTAGAGGGGCTCTGCTCAAAATTCTCTGTCTGTTGCTAAGAAGATGATGGAAAAGGTTTGTTATTGCTAAGCCTGTTTCTTCCACTATTATTAAAGCCTTGTTGAGGCTTTTGTTGATCCTTCTATGAGAAATTTGGATGATTTCTCCATGATGAATTATAGATGTTTCCATAAGGTTTACCCATGTAATTAACCTCTGCCATTGCAGGGTTTTCAGGATCATAAGCTTCTTTAGAAGCTGCCTCTTTAGTACTGTTGGATGCATTTTGCCATCCATTCAGACTTTGAGAGATCATGTTGACTTGCTGAGTCAACACTTTTTTCTGAGCTAATATGGCATTCAGAGAATCAATTTCAAGAACTCCCTTCCTCTGAGGCATCCCACTATTCACGGAATTCCTCTCAGAAGTGTACATGAATTGGTTATTTGCAACCATGTCAATAAGTTCTTGAGCTTCTGCAGGCGTTTTCTTTAGGTGAATGGATCCAGCTGCAGAATGGTCCAATGACATCTTGAAAAACTCAGATAGACCATAATAGAATATATCTAATATGGTCCATTCTGAAAACATGTCAGAAGGACACTTTTTGGTCATCTTATATCTTTCCCAAGCTTCATAGAGGGATTCACCATCTTTTTGCTTGAAGGTCTGAACATCCACTCTAAGCTTGCTCAGCTTTTGAGGGGGAAAGAATTTATCCAAGAAGGCCGTGACCAGCTTATCCCAGGAGTCCAGGCTATCTTTAGGTTGTGAGTCCAACCATGTTCTAGCTCTCTCTCTTACAGCAAAAGGGAAAAGCATGAGCCTATAGACTTCAGGATCTACTCCATTCGTCTTAATAGTCTCACAAATCTGCAAGAACTCAGTTAAAAACTGGTAAGGATCTTTGGTGCACGAATTTGTAATCCGTACAACTAACCAGCAAGTGCACTGGGTCGTCCAAGTAATACCTTACGTGAGTAAGGGTCGATCCCACGGAGATTATTGGTTTAAAGCAAGCTCTGTTTATTTTATTATTCTTAGTCAGGATGTCAATTAAAGTTATCGGTTGGAATTATTAGAAAAATAAAAGAGCGAGAATTAATTACTTGTAATGCAGTAATGGGGAATATGTTGGAGTTTTGGAGATGCTTTGTTCTCTGAATTTCTGCAATGTAATATTTAACTCAATTGTTTGTAAAGCCCGTCAACGGCAAGCTGTATGTAGGGTGTCACCATTGTCAGTGGCTACTTCCCATCCTCTCAGTGAAAATGTTCCAGATGCTCTGTCACAGCACGACTAATCAGCTGTCGGTTCTCGATCATGTTGGAATAGGATCCATTGATCCTTTTGCGTTTGTCATCACGCCCAGCAATCGCGAGTTTGAAGCTCGTCACAGCCATTCAATCCTTGAATCCTACTCGGAATACCACAGACAAGGTTTAAACTTTCCGGATCCTCAAGAATGGCCGCCATCAGTTCTAGCTTATACCACGAAGATTCTGATTAAGGAAGCTAAGAGATGCTCATTCATTCTGATATAGAACGGAGGTGTTTGTCAAGCACATGTTCATGGGTTGAGGAAGGTGATGAGTGTCACGGATCATCACCTCCTTCACAATTAAGTGCAAATGAACATCTTAGATAGGAACACACACACGTTTGAGTAAAATAGAAATAATTGCATTAATTCATCGAGACGCTGCAGAGCTCCTCACCCCCCAACAATGGAGTTTAGAGACTCATGCCATCAAAGTGTATAAAACTCAGATCTGAAAATGTCATGAGGTACAAGATAAGTCTCTAAAAGTTGTTTAAATAGTAAACTAGTAACCTAGGTGTACAGAATATGAGTGAACTAAGATAATTGGTGCAGAAATCCACTTCTGGGGCCCACTTGGTGTGTGCTGGGGCTGAGACTAAAGCTATCCACGAGCTGAGGCTTTTCTTGGAGTTAAACTCCAAGTTATAACGTGTTTTGGGCGTTCAACTCCGGATCATGACGTGTTTCTGGCGTTTAACTCTAGACAGCAGCATGTACTTGGCGTTCAATGCCAAGTTACGTCGTCTATCTTCGCGCAAAGTATGGACTATTATATATTGATGGAAAGCCCTAGATATCTACTTTCCAACGCCGTTGAGAGCGCCCCAATTGGACTTCTGTAGCTCCAAAAAATCCATTCCGAGTGCAGGGAGGTCAGGATCCAACAACATCAGCAGTCCTTTTTCAGCCTGACTCAGATTTTTGCTCAGCTCCCTCAATTTCAGCCAGAAATTTCCTGAAATCACAGAAAAACACACAAACTCATAGTAAAGTCTAGAAATATGATTTTTTCCTAAAAACTAATGATATTCTACTAAAAACTAATTAAAACATACTAAGATCTACATGAAATTACCCCCAAAAAGCGTATAAAATATCCGCTCATCACAACACCAAACTTAAACTGTTGCTTGTCCTCAAGCAACTAGATAAATAAAATAGGTTTTAACAGAAATTAAGAAGTAATAATATTTTAGAGTTTTTTTAAGTGGAGCTCAAATTCTTATTAGATGAGCGGGGCTTGTAGCTTTTTGTTTCTGAACAGTTTTGGCATCTCCCTTTATCCTTTGAAATTCATAATGATTGGCATCCATAGGAACTCAGAATTCAGATAGTATTATTGATTCTCCTAGTGTAGTATGTTGATTCTTGAACACAGTTACTTTATGAGTCTTGGCCGTGGCCCTAAGCACTTTGTTTTCCAGTATTACCATCGGATACATAAATGCCACAGACACATGACTGGGTGAACCTTTTCAGATTGTGACTCAGCTTTGCTAAAGTCCCCAGTGAGAGGTGTCCAGAGCTCTTAAGCACACTATTTTTGCTTTGGATCATGACTTTAACCATTCAGTCTCAAGCTTTTCACTTGGACCTGCATGCCACAAGCACATGGTTAGGGACAGCTTGATTTAGCCGCTTAGGCCTGGAATTACTTCCTTGGGCCCTCCTATCCACTGATGCTCAAAGCCTTGGATCCTTTTCACCCTTGCCTTTTGGTTTTAAGGGCTGTTGGCTTTTATTCCTTTTCTTAATTCAATGATTTCTTGTAACAAAAATATTTTTTTTTGAACTACTTTTTCTTGCTTCAAGAATCAATTTCATGATCTTTCAGATCATCAATAATATTTTTCGTGTTCCTCATTCTTTCAGGAGCCAATATTCATAAAATTCAAGATTAAAATTATGCACTGTTCAAGCATTCATTCAGAGAACAAAAAGTGTTGCCACCACATATAGTTAATTATGATTTTTATTATTAAGAACTCGAAAATGAATTACTTCTTTATTCTAATTATCTACTATTTTATTCATGCCTGATGATGATGAGAAAAATAAATTATAACTTAATTGGAAATAAAACCAGAATAGATATACTAATTACTACTACTACTATATATCTCTCCTAAGGTAAATTTCTATAATAACACTATCACAGAGTTAAAGCTAAAATTAGAACTCAGCAACCTGTGTTTTGAGAAGTAGATGTTCCTCTAGTCTGTGGGGTGCTTTTCAAGGATTAATTTTTGGCGCTTCAGTTCCCTTAAATCACGCCCTTGCTCTTCCTGTTCCTTAAGCAGTTTGCAAAGCATGCTACTTTGATTGTTCTGTTCTTCCTTTATTTGGTTCATAGCTTCTTGCAATTTGGAAATAGATGCTTCAATATGTTCCCAATATTCGAATTGAGGAAGTTCTGGGAGGACTTCCTGTGCTCTCCTCTTGATTGGATCATCCTGCAGCTGTTGTCTGTCCATTGATATTCTAGTGATTGGCTTTCAACTGAGATATACTCTGTTATTCCCATCTTCACTCTGACATCTCTGCAGAGCATAGAAATTAAGCTTGGATAGGCCAACATGATGAACTTCTACTTCTTTTCCCAACATGATGCAGTGAATCATCACTGCTCTTTTAACAGTAACTTCAGAACGGTTGCTGGTGGGTAATAAAGAATGCCCAATAAAATCCAGCCAGCCTCTGGCCACTGGTTTGAGATCATCTCTTTTGAGTTGATTTAGGATGCCAGTCGTGCTGGTGGTCCACCTGGCTTCGGGGGTGCATATATCCTCTAGAATCTTGTTCAGACCTTTATTTACCCTCATCATTCTCCTATTAAAGGAGTCTGGGTCATCTTTCAGTTGAGGGAGCTTAAAGATCTCCCTGATTTTGTCAGGATGGATATGAACAATCTTTCCTCTGACTAAGGTCCGATGGTCATAAAGAGCAGCTCCAATTATTCTTTGCCTGTCTGTCTGCCATAGATTAGCATAGAACTCCTAAACCATATTCCTTCCCACTTTCGTTTCAGGATTGGTTAGGATTTCCCAGTTCCTGTTTCGAATTTGCTCTTGGATCTCTGGATATTCATCTTCCTTCAGGTCAAATTTAACTTCCGGGATTACTGATCTGTGACTCATTATTTTGTAGTAGTGGTCTGAATGTTCTTTAGTTAAGAACTTCCCTTGATTCCAAAGTGGCTTTGAAATATTCTCTTTCTTGCCTCTTGGGTTGGGTTGTTTTCCTTTAGGGGCCATGATCAAAGTGAGAATGTTTTTGTGATCACGGATAAGCACACCAAACTTAGAGGTTTGCTTGTCCTCAAGCAAAAGAAAAGAGAGAAGAGGAATAGGAGGAGAGCAAGTGTGGAATGGTGGATGATGAGAGGAGCGCCGAGAGTAGATATAAAGGGAGGGGGTGGGTATTCGAAAATAAGAAAAAGATATAAGATAAAAGATATGATTTATAAAAGATAAATATGACAAGAAAAGGATATAATTTAAAAAGATATGAATACTATTTGAAAATAAATTTGAAATTTATAATTTGAAAAAGATTTTAAAAGATAATTAAGTTGGGAAAGAGCTTGGAAAAAGAGTTGGATTGGATTGAAAATCAATTGTCTTTATGGATTAAGATGCATGTAAAATCTTTGAAGTAGAGATTTCAGAAATTAGAGATTTTAGAAATTAGGATTAAAATTTTTGAAATTGAAGGATGATATTTGGAAACATGTTTATGCAAGAAATCATAAATTAAAACATAAAAATTAGAAAATTTTTGAAGAAAAATGAATTTTTACCTCCTCCCCATCATCCTGGCGTTAAACGCCCAAACACTGTATGTTTTGGGCGTTTAACGCCCAATTGATGCTTCTCCTGAGCGTTCAACGCCCAGCTGCTGCTTCTTTCTGGCGTTGAACGCCAGGAAGTCCTTTGTCACTGGGCGTTTTTCTAAACGCCCAGGATGCTGTGGTTCTGGCGTTAAACGCCCAGAAGGTGCTTCTTTCTGGCGTTCAACGCCCAGAAGATGCTCATTTCTGGCGTTTAACGCCCAGATGGCTACCCTTACTGGCGTTGAACGCCCAGTGGGTGCTTCTTTTGGGCGTTCAACGCCCAAAATGTTTCTTACTGGCTTTTTGATGCCAGTAAGCTTTCCAAATTTTCCTGTAACTCTGTGAATTCAATCAATTGCTATTTCACCTTTTGAAGATACTCTGGCATATACCTATAAAACTTAATCAATTAGAAAAAAAACAAATAAAATTAAATTTTGTGAATGGCTGGGTTGCCTCCCAGCAAGCGCTTCTTTAATGTCATTAGCTGGACTATTACTGAGCTTTTAATCAAGTCTCAGTTTTGAGCATTCTTGCTCAAAATTTCCTTCAAGATAATGTTTAACTCTCTGTCCATTAACAATGAACTTTTTGTTAGATTCATTATCCTGAAACTCTACGTATCCATATGGTGATACACTTGTAATTACATATGGACCTCTCCACCGGGATTTTAATTTCCCAGGGAATAATTTGAGCCTAGAATTAAATAGCAGAACTTTCTGCCTTGGCTCAAAGACTCTGGATGACAATTTCTTATCATGCCATCTTTTCGCTTTCTCTTTGTATATTTTTGCATTCTCGAAAGCATTGAGTCTAAATTCCTCTAGCTCATTTAGCTGGAGTAAACGTTTTTCTCCAGCTAACTTGGCATCAAGGTTCAAGAATCTGGTTGCCCAGTAGGCCTTGTGTTCCAGTTCCACTGGCAAGTGACATGCCTTTCCATACACAAGCTGGTATGGAGAGGTCCCTATAGGGGTCTTGAATGCTATTCTGTATGCCCACAGAGCATCATCCAAGCTCCTTGCCCAATCTCTTCTACGGTTAATTACAGTCCGTTCCAAGATTCTTTTGAGTTCTTTATTTGAGACTTCAGCTTGCCCATTAGTCTGTGGATGGTATGGAGTGGCTACCCTGTGGCTAACTCCATAACGAACCAAAGCAGAGTAAAGCTGTTTATTGCAGAAATGAGTGCCCCCATCACTGATTAATACTCTAGGGGTACCAAATCTTTTGAAGATGTGTTTCTGGAGGAATTTTAACACTGTTTTAGTGTCATTAGTGGGTGTTGCAATAGCCTCCACCCATTTGGATACATAATCCACTGCCACCAGAATATAAGTGTTTGAGTATGATGGTGGGAAAGGTCCCATAAAGTCAATACCCCATACATCAAACAACTCAATCTCCAAGATCCCTTGTTGAGGCATGGCATAACTGTGAGGCAGATTGCCAGATCTTTGGCAACTGTCACAATTAAGTACAAACACTCGGGAATCTTTATAGAGAGTAGGCCAGTAGAAGCCACATTGGAGGACTCTTGTGGCTGTTCGCTCACTTCCAAAATGTCCTCCATACTGTGATCCATGGCAGTGCCATAGAATCTTCTGCGCTTCTTCCTTAGGCACACATCTACGGAATACTCTGTCTGCACATCTCTTGAAGAGATATGGTTCATCCCAAAGATAGTACTTTGCATCTGTGATCAATTTCTTGGATTGCAGCTTACTGTACTCTTTGGGTATGAATCTCACTGCCTTGTAGTTTGCAATATCTGCGAACCATGGCACTTCCTGGATGGCAAAGAGTTGCTCATCCGGAAAGGTTTCAGAGATCTCAGTGAGAGGGAGGGACGCCCCTTCTACTGGTTCTATTCGGGACAGGTGATCTGCTACTTGGTTTTCTGTCCCTTTTCTGTCTCTTATTTCTATATCAAATTCTTGCAGAAGCAACACCCATCTGATGAGTCTGGGTTTTGAATCCTGCTTTGTGAGTAGATATTTAAGAGCAGCATGATCAGTGTACACAATCACTTTTGATCCTACCAAATAGGATCTGAACTTGTCAATGGCGTAAACCACTGCAAGCAGCTCTTTTTCTGTGGTTGTGTAATTCTTCTGTGCATCATTTAAAACACGACTGGCATAGTAAATGACGTGCAGAAGCTTGTCATGCCTCTGTCCCAATACTGCACCAATGGCATGGTCACTGGCATCACACATCAATTCAAATGGTAATGTCCAGTCTGGTGCAGAGATGATTGGTGCTGTGACCAATTTAGCTTTCAGAGTCTCAAATGCCTGCAGACACTCTTTATCAAAGATAAATGGTGTGTCAGCAGCTAGCTGGTTGCTCAGAGGTTTGGCTATTTTTGAAAAATCCTTTATAAACCTCCTATACAATCCTGCATGCCCAAGAAAGCTTCTGATTGCCTTAACATTGGCAGGTGGTGGTAATTTTTCAATTACCTCTAGCTTAGCTTGATCCACCTCTATTCCCTTGTTCGAGATTTTGTGCCCAAGGACAATTCCTTCAGTCACCATAAACCTCCTTCTACACCACTTCCTTCATGGCTGGATTCAGCCGCCTTTGTGGTTGGACCACTGGTTTGGCGTCACCCTCCAATAGGATCTTGTGCATGCATCTGGCTGGGCTAATGCCCTTAAGATCACTGATGGACCACCCAAGAGCTGTCTTGTGTGTCCTTAGCACTTGAATTAGTGCTTCCTCTTCCTGTGGCTCTAAGGTAGAGCTTATGATTACAGGGAAAGTCTCACCTTCTCCCAGAAACGCATATTTCAGGGATGGTGGTAATGGTTTGAGCTCGGTTTTTGGAGGTTTCTCCTCTTCCTGAGGGATTTTCAGAGGTTCTATTATTTTCTCTGATTCCTCCAGATCAGGTTGAACATCTTTAAAGATGTCTTCTAGCTCTGATTTGAGACTCTCAGCCATATTGACCTCTCTTACTAGAAAGTCAATGATGTCAACACTCATGCAGTCATTTGGGGTGTCTGGATGTTGCATGGCTTTGACAACATTCAACTTGAACTCCTCCTCATTGACTCTCAGGGTTACTTCCCCTTTTTGGATGTCAATGAGGGTTCGGCCAGTTGCTAGGAAAGGTCTTCCTAGAATGAGAGTTGCACTCTTGTGCTCCTCCATTTCCAGCACCACAAAGTCAGTAGGAAAGGCAAATGGCCCAACCTTGACAATCATGTCTTCAATCACGCCTGATGGGTATTTAATGGAGCCATCGGCAAGTTGAAGACATATCCTGGTTGGTTTGATTTTTTCAGTCAAACCAAGCTTTCTGATAGTAGATGCAGGTATTAGGTTGATGCTTGCCCCAAGATCACATAAAGATTGCTTGGTACAAGTACCCTCTAATGTGCATGGTATCATAAAGCTCCCGGGATCTTTAAGCTTCTCAGGTAAGCTTTTCAGAATGACTGCACTGCATTCTTCAGTGAGGTAAACTTTTTCAGTCTCCCTCTAATCCTTCTTATGGCTTAAGATCTCTTTCATGAACTTAGCATAAGAGGGTATTTGCTCAAGTGCTTCTGCAAATGGAATCTTTATTTCAAGAGTCCTGAGATAGTCTGCAAAGCGGGCAAATTGCTTATCCTATTCCGCTTGGCGGAGTTTTTGAGGATAAGGCATTTTGGCTTTGTATTCCTCAACCTTAGTTGCTGCAGGTTTATTACCTATTGAAGTGGGTTGGGAAGCCTTTTTAGAAGGGTTGTTATTAGCACTTGTATGTGACTGATCCCTCACTGGCATTTGAATGCCAGGGGTGGAAGCTGGAGTGGCGTTAGACGCCAACTCCTTATTTGTTACTGGTGTCTGAACGCCAGAACTGAGCTCCCCTTGGGCGTTCAATGTCAGATTCATGCTTGTTTCTGGCGTTGAACGCCAGGAATGAGCATGGGTTGGGCGTTCAGCGCCAGCCTTATTCCTCTCTGGGCTCTGATTGTCCTCAGAGGGGTTTTGAGTAGCTATTTGTTCATTTCTTGGCTTCCTGCTGCTTTGAAGTGAGGTATTTAATGTTTTCCCACTTCTTAATTGAATTGCTTGGCATTCTTCTGCTATTTGTTTTGACAGTTGCCTTTCTGTTTGCTTTAACTGTACTTCCATATTCCTGTTAGCCATTCTTGTTTCCTGTAGTATTTCCTTGAATTCGGCTAGCTGCTTGGTTAGAAAGTCTAATTGCTGATTGATTTCATTAGCCTGATCCACAGGATTGAATTCAGCAGTTACTGTTTTAGCTTCTTCTTTCATGGAAAGTCCACTGCTTAGGTACATATGCTGATTTCTGGCAACTGTATCAATAAGCTCTTGAGCTTCTTCAATTATTTTTCTCATATGTATAGATCCACCAACTGAGTGGTCTAGAGAAATCTGAGCTTTTTCTGTAAGCCCATAGTAGAAGATGTTTAATTGCACCCACTCTGAAAACATTTCAGAGGGGCATTTTCTTAGCATCTCTCTGTATCTCTCCCAGGCATCATAAAGGGATTCATTATCTCCTTGTTTGAAGCCTTGGATGCTTAGCCTTAGCTGTGTCATCCGTTTTGGAGGGAAATAGTGATTCAGGAATTTTTCTGACAGCTGTTTCCATGTTTTTATGCTGTTCTTAGGCTGGTTATTTAACCACCTCTTAGCTTGATCTTTTACAGCAAATGGAAACAGTAATAATCTATAGACATCCTAATCTACTTCCTTATCATGTACTGTGTCAGCAATTTGTAAAAATTGTGCCAGAAACTCTGTAGGTTCTTCCTGTGGAAGACCGGAATACTGGCAGTTTTGCTGCACCATGATAATGAGCTGAGGATTCAACTCAAAGCTACTAACTCCAATGGAGGGTATACAGATGCTACTCCCATATGAAGCAGTAGTGGGGTTAGCATATGACCCCAGAGTCCTCTTGGACTGTTCATTCCCACTTAGTTCCATAATGGAATAAAGGAGATGACATGTATGTTAATATTATTTATTTTATAAAAATTTATTTTATAAAATAAAATAAAAATGAAATAAATAAAAGAAATTGAAAATATTTTAAAATTGAAATCTGAATTTTTATATAAAATTTTCGAAAATGTAGTTTAAAATTAGTTAGGAAAGATATTTTTTTGAATTTTGAAATTTTTTTTTATGAAAGAGAAAAACACACAAAAGACACAAGACTTAAAATTTTTAGATCCAATGCTCCTTATTTTGAAAATTTTTGGAGGGAAAACACCAAGGAACACCAAACTTAAAAATTTTAAGATTAAAACACAAGAAAGACTCAAGAAAACCTTGAAGATTCACAAGAACACCAAGAACAAAAGAAAGAACACCAAACTTAAAATTTTTAGAAAACCAAGACAAATTTTCAAAAATTAAAGAAAAATTAACAAGAAAACACCAAACTTTAGAGTTTGGCACAAGATTCAATCAAAGAAAAATTATTTTTGAAAAAGATTCCAAAGAAGATACCCAATTATCAAGAACAGCTACTAAAGCTCCAGCCAATTGGGCAGCAACTTCAGTGTTGATTTTAAAGATGTATTATATTTCTGGATAAAAGTATAAAATTTTTGAAAGCTAATGTTTTGAAAAAGTACAAGAAAAACAAGAAAAGACACAACACAAGAAAAACTCAAGATCAAACAAGAAAAATAAACAAGAACAACTTGAGGATCAATGAAGAACAAAGAACACAAGTTCAAAAATTTAAAGAAAAATATAAAATATGCAATTAACACCAAACTTAGAACAAGACACTAAACTCATGAAAATTAACAATTAACTAAGAAAAATAATATTTTTGAAAAGAAATTTTTGAAAAGAAACTATCCTATCAGGATTTAATGACTCTATAACAATAAAAATAAATTATTCCTAATCTAAGAAATAAAATAAACCTTTAGTTGTTCAAACTCGAACAATCCCCGGCAACGGCGCCAAAAACTTGGTGCACGAATTTGTAATCCGTACAACTAACCAGCAAGTGCACTGGGTCGTCCAAGTAATACCTTACGTGAGTAAGGGTCGATCCCACGGAGATTATTGGTTTGAAGCAAGCTCTGTTTATTTTATTATTCTTAGTCAGGATGTCAATTAAAGTTATCGGTTGGAATTATTAGAAAAATAAAAGAGCGAGAATTAATTACTTGTAATGCAGTAATGGGGAATATGTTGGAGTTTTGGAGATGCTTTGTTCTCTGAATTTCTGCAATGTAATATTTAACTCAATTGTTTGTAAAGCCCGTCTACGGTAAGCTGTATGTAGGGTGTCACCATTGTCAGTGGCTACTTCCCATCCTCTCAGTGAAAACGTTCCAGATGCTCTGTCACAGCACGACTAATCAGCTGTCGGTTCTCGATCATGTTGGAATAGGATCCATTGATCCTTTTGCGTTTGTCATCACGCCCAGCAATCACGAGTTTGAAGCTCGTCACAGCCATTCAATCCTTAAATCCTACTCGGAATACCACAGACAAGGTTTAGACTTTCCGGATCCTCAAGAATGGCCGCCATCAGTTCTAGTTTATACCACGAAGATTCTGATTAAGGAAGCTAAGAGATGCTCATTCATTCTGATATAGAACGGAGGTGTTTGTCAAGCACATGTTCATGGGTTGAGGAAGGTGATGAGTGTCACGGATCATCACCTCCTTCACAATTAAGTGCAAATGAACATCTTAGATAGGAACACACACACGTTTGAGTAAAATAGAAACAATTGCATTAATTCATCGAGACGCTGCAGAGCTCCTCACCCCCAACAATGGAGTTTAGAGACTCATGCCATCAAAGTGTATAAAATTCAGATCTGAAAATGTCATGAGGTACAAGATAAGTCTCTAAAAGTTGTTTAAATAGTAAACTAGTAACCTAGGTGTACAGAATATGAGTGAACTAAGATAATTGGTGCAGAAATTCACTTCTGGGGCCCACTTGGTGTGTGCTGGGGCTGAGACTAAAGCTATCCACGAGCGGAGGCTTTTCTTGGAGTTAAACTCCAAGTTATAACGTGTTTTGGGCGTTCAACTCCGGATCATGACGTGTTTCTGGTGTTTAACTCTAGACAGCAGCATGTACTTGGCGTTCGATGCCAAGTTACGTCGTCTATCTTCGCGCAAAGTATGGACTATTATATATTGCTGGAAAGCTCTGGATGTCTACTTTCCAACGCCGTTGAGAGCGCGCCAATTAGACTCCTGTAGCTCCAAAAAATCCATTCCGAGTGCAGGAAGGTCAGGATCCAACAGCATCAGCAGTCCTTTTTCAGCCTAACTCAGATTTTTGCTCAGCTCCCTCAATTTCAGTCAGAAATTACCTCAAATCACAGAAAAACACACAAACTCATAGTAAAGTCCAGAAATATGATTTTTGCCTAAAAACTAATGATATTCTACTAAAAACTAATTAAAACATACTAAGATCTACATGAAATTACCCCCAAAAAGCGTATAAAATATCTGCTCATCAATCTTCAGATGGAAGTCCATGAAACTTGCAGTTCTGTTGCATTAGAGCAATTAATTAAGGTTTCAGCTCAAAATTATTTGCTCCAATGGCAGGAATTGAGATGCTTCTTCCATCAAACTTGGACGTGGGTTTAGTAAAATCACTAAGCATCCTCCTTGCATTATTGTTGTTGGGTTCGGCTGCCGTCTCCTTCTCTTGTTCAAAAATTTCAGAAAGGTTGCCTCTGGATTGTTGTAATTGAGCTTCTCTTAGTTTCCTCTTCAGAGTCCTTTCAGGTTTAGGATCAGCTTCAACAAGAGTGCCTTTTTCCTTGTTCCTGCTCATATGAAAGAGAAGAGAACAAGAAAAGAAGAGGAATCCTCTATGTCACAATAAAGAGATCCTTATTATTAGTAGAAGAAGAAAAGAATAAAGAAAGGAGAATCCAAACTCAAGGATAAGGATAGAGGCAGTGATTGGAGATGAAGAGAGGTGAAGAGAAGTGTTAGTAAATAAATAGATAAATAGAAGAAGAGGAGAGGGGAAGAATTTTGAAAATTAATTTTGAAAAGGAGTTAATGATTTTCAAAAATTAAAGGTGAGATACAATTAAAATTAAAATTTAAAACAATTAGTTAATTTAAAAAGAATTTTGAAAAAGGGGTGAGATATTTTCGAAAATTAGAGAGGAAAAAGTAGTTAGGTGGTTTTGAAAAAGATAAGAAACAAACAAAAAGTCAAATAGTTTGTTGAAAAAGATATTAAAGTCAAATTTGAAAAGATAAGAAGATAAGAAGTTAGATAAGATATTTTGAAATCAAATTTTTGAAAAAGATAAAATTTTGAAAAAGATATGATAAAGGGATAAGATAAAAAGATATGGTTGAAAAAGATTTAAAATTTTTAAAATTAAAATTAATTACTTAACTAACAAGAAACTAAAAGATAAGATTCTAGAATTTAAAGATTGGACCTTTCTTAACAAGAAAGTAACAAACTTCAAATTTTTGAATCAAAACATTAACTATTGATTATATTTTTGAAAATATGATGTAAAAGATAAGAAAAAGATTTTGAAAAATTTCGAAAAATATTTTTTTTGAACATTTTCGAAAAACAAAGATAAAATTGAAAAGATATGATTTTTGAAAAAGATTTTGAAAAGATAAGATTTTTAAAATTGAAAATTTGACTTGACTTGTAAGAAACAACTAAATTTAAAATTTTTTGACTAAGTCAACTCAAATTTTCGAAAATTATGAGAAAATTAAGGAAAAGATATTTTTTGATTTTTTGAATTTTTAATGATGAGAGAGAAAAACAACAAAAATGGCTCACAACATGAAAATTATGAATCAAAACTCATGATGCATGCAAGAACACTATGAATGTCAAGATGAGCACCAAGAACACTTTGAAGATCATGATGAACATCAAGAACATATTTTAAAAAAAATTTGATGCAAAGAAAATATGCAAGACACCAAACTTAGAAATCTTTAATGCATGGACACTATGAATGCAAGAATGCACATGAAAAAAACATATAACACAAAAACAAGAAAATATCAAGATCAAACAAGAAGACTTACCAAGAACAACTTGAAGATCATGAAGAACACCATAATGCATGAATTTTCGAAAAATGCAAGGAAAAATTTTTAAAGCATGCAATTGACACCAAACTTATAAATTGACTCCAGACTCAAACAAGAAACACAAAATATTTTTGGTTTTTATGATTTTATGATTTTTTTTTGTATTTTTATTATTTTTTGAAAATTATATTTTTGAAAAACGAAAAGAAAGAAAAAATTTTTGAAAGATTCTTGAAAACTTTTTTGAAAAGAAAATAAAAGAAAATTACCTAATCTGAGCAACAAGATGAACCGTTAGTTGTCCAAACTCGAACAATCCCCGGAAAACGCACCAAAAACTTGGTGGATGAAATTGTGATCATCAACAATGGCTCCAAAGGCTTGGTGCTCTCAAACGTGAATCACACTTTGTCACAACTCCGCTCAACTAACCAGCAAGTGTACTGGGTCGTCCAAGTAATACCTTACGTGAGTAAGGGTCGATCCCACAGAGATTGTTGGTATGAAGCAAGCTATGGTCTTCTTGTAAATCCCAGTCAGATGGATTTAAATGGATTAAGAGATTATTGGTTTAAATAATGATAATAAAATAAATAAAAAATAAAGATAAAGTTACTCATGTAATTCCATGGTGGGAATTTCAGATAGGTGTATGGAGGTGCTGTGTTCCTTCTGAATCTTTGCTTTTCTACTTCTTCCTTCCAGTTTTTTTATCACTCCTTTCTATGGCAAGCTGTATGTAGGCCATCACTGTTGTCAATGGCTACATCCCATCCTCTCAGTGAAAATGGTGCAAATGCTCTGTCACAACACGGCTAATCATCTGTCGGTTCTCAATCAAGTTGGAATAGAATCCAGTGATTCTTTTATGTCTGTCACTAACACCTAGCCTTCAGGAGTTTGAAGCTCGTCACAGTCATTCAATCCCAGAATCCTACTCGGAATACCACAGACAAGGTTAGACTTTCCAAATTCCCATGAATGCCGCCATCAATTCTAGCTTATACCACGAAGATTCTGATTAAGGAATCCAAGAGATATGCATTGAATATCTTAGAATAGGAATAAATCGAATTGAATAGAAAATAGTAGTAATTTTATTAAAACTTGAGGTACAGCAGAGCTCCACACCCTTAATCTATGGTGTGTAGAAACTCCACCGTTGAAAATACATAAGTGATGAAGGTCCAGGCATGGCTGAATGGCCAGCCCCTAAATCGTGATCACAGGATCAAAATACAATTCAGGATCCAGGATGAATAATACAAAGGTAAAAAGTTCTATTTATACTAAATTAGCTACTAGGGTTTACAAAAGTAAGTAATTGATGCATAAATCCACTTCCGGGGCCCACTTGGTGTGTGCTTGGGCTGAGCTTGATCTATCCACGAGCTGAGGCTTCTCTTGGAGTTGAACACCAAGTTGTAACATGTTTTGGGCGTTCAACTCTGGTTTGTGACGTGTTTCTGGCGTTTGACTCCAGAATGCAGCATGGAACTGGCGTTGAGCGCCAGTTTACGTCATCTAATCACGAATAAAGTATGGACTATTATATATTGCTGAAAAGCTCTAGATGTCTAATTTCCAACGCCGTTGAGAACGCGCCATTTGGAGTTCTGTAGCTCCAAAAAATCAATTTCGAGTGCAGGGAGGTCAGATTCCAACAGCATCAGCAGTCCTTTGTCAGCCTTTTATCAGAGTTTTGCTCAGGTCCCTCAATTTCAACCAGAAAATACATGAAATCACAAAAAAACACACAAACTCATAGTAAAGTCCAGAAATGTGAATTTAGCATAAAAACTAATGAAAACATCCCTAAAAGTAACTAGATCATACTAAAAACTACCTAAAAACAATGCCAAAAAGCGTATAAATTATCCGCTCATCATATATCCTCCATCAGAGTCAATAGTTTTGAGTTGAATCCTCAGCTCATTATCATGGTGCAGCAAAGTTGCCAGTATTCCAGTCTTCCACAGGAAGAACCTACAGAGTTTCTGGCATAGTTTTTACAAATTGTTGACACAGTACATGATAAGGAAGTAAATCAGGATGTCTACAGATTATTACTGTTTCCATTTGCTGTAAAAGACCAAGCTAAGAGGTGGTTAAATAACCAACCTAAGGCTAGCATAAGGACATGGAAACAGCTGTCAGAAAAATTCCTGAATCAATACTTCCCTCCAAAATGGATGACACAGCTGAGGCTGAACATCTAAGGCTTTAAACAAGGAGATAATGAATCTCTTTATGATGCCTGGGAGAGATATAGAGAGATGCTAAGAAAATGCCCCTCTGAAATGTTTTCAGAGTGGGTGCAGTTAGACATATTCTATTATGGGCTTACAGAGAAACCTCAGATGTCTTTAGACCACTCAGCTGGTGGATCTATACACATGAGAAAGACAATTGAAGAAGCTCAAGAGCTCATTGATACAGTTGCCAGAAATCAGCATCTGTACCTAAGTAGTGAACCTTCCATGAAAGAAGAGGCTAAAACAGTAACTGCTGAACTCAATCCTGCAGAACAAGTTACTGAATTTAATCAGCAATTAGATTTTCTATCAAAATAGCTAGCCGAATTCAAGGAGATACTACAAGACACAAGAATGGCTAATATGAATATGGAAGTGCAGTTGAAGCAAACAGAACAGCAGTTATCAAAACAAATAACAGAAGAGTACCAAGCAGTTCAATTAAGAAGTGAGAAAACATTAAATACCTTACTTCAAGGCAGCAGAAAGCCAAGAAATGAACAAACTGCTACCCAAAATTCCTCTGAGGATAGTAAGAGCCCAGAGAGGAATAATTCTAGCACTCAAATGCCAGAAAAGGGTGGAGAGCTGGTGTTAAACGCCAAACCCATGCTCAGTTTTGGCGTTCAAACGCCAGAAACAGGCAAGGAGTTGGCTTTAAACGCCCAAGGAAAGCTCAGTTCTGGTGTTCAAACGCCAGAAACAGGTAAGGAGTTGGCATCCAATGCCAATCTAGCTTCCAACCCTGGCATTCAAATGCCAGTGATGGATCAGACACATATAAGTGCTGATAGAAACCCCTCTAAAAAGGCTTCTCCAACCACATCTGTAGGAAATAAACCTGCAGCAACTAAGGTTGAGGAATACAAAGCCAAAATACCATATCCTCAGAAACTCCGCCAAGCGGAAAAGGATAAGCAATTTGCTTGCTTTGCAGACTATCTCAGGACTCTTGAAATAAAGATTCCGTTTGCAGAGGCACTTGAGCAAATACCCTCTTATGCTAAGTTCATGAAAGAGATCTTAAGTCATAAGAAGGATTAGAGAGAAACTAAAAAAGTTTACCTCACTGAAGAATGCAGTGCAGTCATTCTGAAAAGCTTACCAGAGAAGCTTAAAGATCCCGGAAGCTTCATGATACCATGCACATTAGAGGGTACTTGTACCAATAAAGCTCTTTGCGATCTCGGAGCAAGTATCAACCTAATACCTACATCTACTATCAAAAAGCTTGGTTTGACTGAAGAAGTCAAACCAACCCATATATGTCTCCAACTTGCTGATGGCTCCATTAAATATCCATTAGGCATGATTGAAGACATGATTGTCAAGGTTGGACCATTTGCCTTTCCCACTGACTTTGTGGTGCTGGAAATGGAGGAGCACAAGAGTGCAACTCTCATTCTAGGAAGACCTTTCCTAGCAACTGGACGAACCCTCATTGACGTCCAAAAAGGGGAATTAACTCTGAGAGTCAATGAAGACGAGTTTAAGTTGAATGTTGTCAAAGCTATGCAGCATCCAGACACCCCAAACGACTGCATGAGCATTGACATTATTGACTCTCTGGTGGAAGAGGTCAATATGACTGAGAGTCTCGAATCAGAGCTAGAGGATATTTTTAAAGATGTTCAGCCTGATCTAGAAGAACCAGAGAGAATAATAGAACCTCTGAAAATCCCTCAGGAAGAGGAGAAACCTCCTAAACCCGAGCTCAAACCATTACCACCATCCCTGAAATATGCATTTCTGGGAGAAGGTGACACTTTTCCTGTAATCATAAGCTCTATCTTAGAGCCACAGGAAGAGGAAGCACTAATTCAAGTGTTGAGGACACACAAGATAGCTCTTGGGTGGTCCATCAATGATCTTAAGGGCATTAGCCCAGCCAGATGCATGCACAAGATCCTATTGGAGGATGAGGCTAAGCCAGTGGTTCAACCACAGAGGCGGCTGAATCTAACCATGAAGGAGGTGGTGCAGAAGGAGGTCACTAAATTACTAGAGGCTGGGATTATTTATCCTATTTCTGATAGCCCCTGGGTGAGCCATGTCCAAGTCGTCCCTAAGAAGGGTGGCATGACAGTGATTCATAATGAAAAAAATGAACTGGCTCCTACAAGAACAGTTACAGGGTGGCGTATGTGTATTGATTACAGAAGGCTCAATACAGGTACTAGAAAGGATCATTTTCCTTTACCATTCATAGACCAGATGCTAGAAAGACTAGTAGGTCATGATTACTACTGCTTTCTGGATGGATATTCAGGTTATAATCAAATTGCAGTAGATCTCCAGGATCAAGAGAAAACAGCATTCACATGTCCATCTGGAGTATTTGCATACAGAAGGATGCCATTTGGTCTGTGCAATGCACCTGCAACCTTTCAAAGGTGCATGCTCTCTATTTTCTCTAATATGGTGAAAAAATTTATGGAAGTCTTCATGGATGACTTTTCAGTATTTGGAGACTCATTCAGCTCCTGTCTTGACCATCTAGCACTTGTTATAAAGAGGTACCAAGAGACTAACCTGGTTTTAAACTGGGAGAAATGTCACTTTATGGTGACTGAAGGAATTGTCCTTGGACACAAAATTTCGAACAAGAGAATAGAGGTGGATCAAGCTAAGGTAGAGGTAATTGAAAAATTACCACCACCTGTCAATGTTAAGGCAATCAGAAGCTTTTCGGGGCATGGAGGTTTATAAAAGATTTTTCAAAAATTGCAAAACTTCTGAGTAATCTGCTAGCAGCTGACACCCCATTATCTTTGATAAGGAGTGTCTGCATGCGTTTGAGACTCTGAAAGCTAAGCTAGTCACAGCACCAGTCATCTCTGCACCAGACTGGACATTACCATTTGAACTAATGTGTGATGCCAGAGACCATGACATTGGTGCAGTGTTGGGATAAAGGCATGGCAAGCTTCTGCACGTCATTTATTATGCCAATCGTGTTTTAAATGACGCACAGAAGAACTACACAACCACAAAAAAGGAGTTACTTGCAGTGGTTTACGCCATTGACAAGTTCAGATCTTATTTAGTAGGATCAAAAGTGATTGTGTACACTGACTATGCTGCTCTTAAATATCTACTCACAAAGTAGGATTCAAAACCCAGACTCATAAGATGGGTGTTGCTTCTGCAAGAGTTTGATATAGAAATAAGAGACAGAAAAGAGATAGAGAACCAAGTAGCAGATCACATGTCCCGAATAGAACCAGTAGAAGGGGCGTCCCTCCCTCTTACTGAGATCTTTGAAAACTTTCCGGATGAAAAACTCTTTGCCATCCAGGAGGTACCATGGTTTGCAGACATTGCAAACTACAAGGCTGTGAGATTCATACCCAAAGAGTATAGTAGGTAGCAATCAAAGAAATTGATCTCGAATGCAAAGTACTATCTTTGGGATGAACCATATCTCTTCAAGAGATGTGCAGACGGAGTAATCTGTAGATGTGTGCCTAAAGAAAAAGCACAGAAGATCCTCTGGCATTGCTATGGATCACAGTATGGAGGACATTTTGGAAGTGAGCGAACAGCCACAAGAGTCCTCCAATGTGGCTTCTACTGGCCTACTCTCTATAAAGACTCCCGAGAGTTTGTACATAATTGTGACAGTTGCCAAAGATCTGGCAATCTACCTTACGGTTTTGCCATGCCTCAACAAGGGATCTTGGAGATTGAGTTGTTTGATGTATGGGGTATTGACTTCATGGGCCTTTCCCACCATCATACTCAAAGACTTATATTCTGGTGGCAGTGGATTATGTATCCAAATGGGTGGAGGCTATCGCAACACCCACTAATGATACTAAGACAGTGCTGAAATTCCTCCAGAAACACATCTTCAACAGATTTGGTGTCCCTAGAGTACTAATCAGTGATGGGGGCGCTCATTTCTGCAATAAACAGCTTTACTCTGCTATGGTTCGGTATGGAGTTAGCCACAGGGTGGCAACTCCATATCATCCACAGACAAATGGGCAAGCTGAAGTCTCTAATAGAGAACTTAAAAGAATCCTGGAATGGACTGTGATTAACCGTAGAAGGCATTGGGCAAGAAGCTTGGATGATGCTCTGTGGACATACAGAACAGCATTCAAGACTCCTATAGGGACCTTTCCATACCAGCTTGTGTATGAAAAAGCTTGTCACTTGCCAGTGGAACTGGAACACAAGGCCTACTGGGCAACCAGATTCCTAAACCTTGATGCCAAGTTAGCAGGAGAAAAATGATTGCTCCAGTTAAATGAGCTAGAGGAATTCAGACTCAATGCTTTCAAAAATGAAAAAATACAAAGAGAAAGCAAAAAGATGTCATGATAAGAAGTTGCCATCTAGAGTCTTTGAGCCAGGACAGAAAGTTCTGCAATTTAATTTTAGGCTTAGATTATTCCCCAGAAAGTTGAATCCTAGTGGAGATAACCATATGTGATTTCAGGTGTGTCACCATATGGATATGTAGAGCTTTAGGATAATGACTCTAACAAAAAAATTCATTGTTAATAGATGGTGGACAAAATTGTGATCATCAATGTTGTACTCTTCATTGTTGTATGGAATAATTATAATGGCTCTTTGCTATGTGTGGACACAACTCCGTTTAACTAACCAGCAAGTGTACTGGGTCGTCAGAGTAATAAACCTTACGTGAGTAAGGGTCGATTCCACAGAGATTGTTGGTATGAAGCAAGCTATGGTCATCTTGTAAATCTCAGTCAGGCGGATAGTAATTGATTATGGATTTTCGAAAATTAATAAATAATAAACATAAAATAAAGATAAAGTTACTCATGTAATCCAATGATGGGGATTTCAGATAGGCGTATGGAGATGCTGTGCTCCTGCTGAATCTCTGCTTTCCTACTGCTTTTATCCAATTTTATCACTCCCTTCTATGGCAAGCTGTATGTAGGGCATCACCGTTGTCAATGGCTACATCCCATCCTCTCAGTGAAAAAGGTCCAAATGCTCTGTCACAGCACGGCTAATCATCTGTCGGTTCTCAATCAGGTTGGAGTAGAATCCCTTGATTCTTTTGCGTCTGTCACTAACACCCAGCCTTCAGGAGTTTGAAGCTCGTCACAGTCATTCAATTCCAGAATCCTACTCGGAATACCACAGACAAGGTTAGACCTTCCGAATTCCCATGAATGCCGCCATCAATTCTAGCTTATACCACGAAGATTCTGATTAAGGAATCCAAGAGATATGCGCCCGGTCTAAGGTAGAACGGAAGTGGTTGTCAGTCACGCGCGTTCATAGGTGAGAATGATGATGAGTGTCATGGATCATCACATTCATCAAGTTGAAGTGCAATGTATATCTTAGAATAGGAATAATTCAAACTGGATAGAAAATAATAGTAATTGCATTGAAGCTTGAGGTACAGCAGAGCTCCACACCCTTAATCTATAGTGTGTAGAAACTCCACCGTTGAAAATACATAAGTGAAAGGTTCAGGCATGGCCGAATGGCCAGCCCCCCCAAAACATGATCAATAGTCTCCTCAGATGAAGAATAAAATAAAACTAAGACCAAAGATGTCTAATACAATAGTAAATTATACTAGACTAGCTACTAGGGTTTACATGAGTAAGTAATTGATGCATAAATCCACTTCCGGGGCCCACTTGGTGTGTGTTTGGGCTGAGCTTGATCTATCCACGAGCTGAGACTTCTTTTGGAGTTGAACGCCAAGTTGTAACATGTTTTGGGTGTTCAACTCCGGGTCGTGACGTGTTTCTGGCGTTTTACTCCAGACAGCAACATGGAACTGGCGTTGAGCGCCAGTTTACGCCGTCAATTCCCGAATAAAGTATAGACTATTATATATTGCTGGAAAGATCTGGATGTCTATTTTTATAACGCCATTGAGAGCGCGCCATTTGGAGTTCTGTAGCTCCAGAAAATCTATTTTGAGTGCAGGGAGGTCAGATTCCAACAGCATCAGCAGTCCTTTCTCAGCCTCCTATCAGAGTTTTGCTCAAGTCCCTCAATTTCAGCCAGAAATTACCTGAAATCACAGAAAAACACACAAACTCATAGTAAAGTCCAGAAATGTGAATTTAACATAAAAACTAATGAAAACATCCCTAAAAGTAACTTGAACTTACTAAAAACTACCTAAAAACAATGCCAAAAAGCGTATAAATTATCCGCTCATCACAACACCAAACTTAAATTGTTGCTTGTCCCCAAGCAACTGAAAATCAAATAGGATAAAAAGAAGAGAATATACTATAAATTCCAAAATATCAATGAATATTAATTCTAATTAGATGAGCGGGACTTGTAGCTTTTTGCTTCTAAACAGTTTTGGCATCTCACTTTTTCCTTTGAAGTTCAGAATGATTGGCTTCTCTAGGAACTTAGAATTTTGGATGGTGTTATTGATTCTCCTAGTTAAGTATGTTGATTCTTGAACACAGCTACTTATGAGTCTTGGTCGTGGCCCTAAGTACTTTGTTTTTTAGTATTACCACCGGATACATAAATGCCACAGACACATGACTAGGTGAACCTTTTCAGATTGTGACTCAGCTTTGCTAGAGTCCCCAGTTAGAGGTGTCCAGGGCTCTTAAGCACACTCTTTTGTTTTGGATCACGACTTTAACCACTCGGTCTCAAGCTTTTCACTTGGGCCTTCATGACACAAGCACATGGTTAGGGACAGCTTGGTTTAGCCGCTTAGGCCTGGATTTTATTTCCTTGGGCCCTCCTATCCATTGATGCTCAAAGCCTTGGATCCTTTTTACCCTTGCCTTTTAGTTTTAAGGGCTATTGGCTTTTTATGCTTGCTTTTTCTTTTTCTTTCTATTTTTTTCGCAAGCTTTTGTTTTTCACTGCTTTTTCTTGCTTCAAGAATCAATTTCATGATTTTTTAGATTATCAATAACATTTCTCTTTGTTCATCATTCTTTCAAGAGCCAACAGTTTTAACATTAATAAACAACAAGATCAAAAATATGCACTGTTTAAGCATTCATTTAGAAAACAAAAAGTATTGTCACCACATCAATATAATTAAACTAAATTCAAGGATAAATTCGGAATTCATGTACTTCTTTGTTCTTTTGAATTAAAAACATTTTTCATTTAAGAGAGGTGAAGGATTAATGGAATTATTCATAACTTTAAGACATAGTTACTAAACACTAATGATCATGAAGTAGAGACACAAAACATAGATAAACATATAATATAAAAACCGAACAGTAGAAAAGTAAGAACAAGGAATGAATCCACCTTAGTGGCGTCTTCTTCTTGAAGGACCAACAATGTCCTTAAGCTCTTCTATGTCCCTTCCTTGCCTTTGTTGCTCCTCCCTCATTGCTCTTTGATCTTCTCTTATTTCATGGAGAATGATGGAGTGCTCATGATGTTCCACCCTTAATTGTTCCACATTGTAGCTCAAATCTTCTAGGGAAGTGTTGAGTTGTTCCCAATAGTTGTTGGGAGGAAAGTGCATCCCTTGAGGCATCTCAGGGATTTCTTGATGATGAGCTTCCTCATGCATCTCTTGAGATCCGTGGAGGGTCTCTCTTGCTTGCTCCATCCTCTTCTTGGTGATGGGCTTATCCTCTTCAATGAAGATGTCTCCTTCTATGATAACTCTAGCTGAGTAACATAGATGGCAAATAAGATGAGGAAAAGCTAGCATTGCCAAGGTGGAGGACTTTTCGGCTATTTTGTAGAATTCATGGGAGATGACTTCATGAACTTCTACTTCCTCTCCAATCATGATGCTGTGAATCATGATGGCCCGATCCACAGTAACTTCAGATCGGTTGCTAGTGGGGATGATGGAGCGTTGAATGAACTCTAACCACCCTCTAGCCACAGGCTTGCGGTCCAGTCTTCTTAGTTGAACCGGCTTGCCTTTGGAGTCTCTTTTCCATTGAGCTCCTTCCACACATATGTCCATAAGGACTTGGTCCAACCTTTGATTAAAGTTGACCCTTCTAGTGTAGGGGCGTTCATCTCCTTGCATCATGGGCAAGTGGAATGCCAACCTCACATTTTCCGGACTAAAATCTAAGTATTTCCCCCGAACCATTGTGAGATAATTCTTTGGATTCGGATTCACACTTTGATCATGGTTCCTAGTGATCCATGCATTGACATAGAACTCTTGAACCATTAAGATTCCGACTTGTTGCATGGGATTGGTTAGGACTTCCCAACCTCTTCTTCAGATTTCATGTCGGATCTCTGGATACTCATTTTTCTTGAGTTTGAAAAGGACCTCAGGGATCACCTTCTTCTTTGCCACAACATCATAAAAGTGGACTTGATGGCTTTTGGAGATGAATCTTTCCATCTCCCATGACTCGGAGGTGGAAGCTTTTGTCTTCCCTTTTCCTTTTCTAGAGGATTCTCCGGCCTTAGGTGCCATTAATGGTAATGGAAAAACAAAAGGATTATGCTTTGACCACACCAAACTTAAAATATTGCTCACCCTCGAGCAAGAGAAGAAAGAAGAGAAGAAGAAGAAGAAGAAAATATGGACAAGAGTGAGGGAAGGTGTTTCGGTCAAGGTGTAGAAGAGGGCGTTTGTGTTGTGTGAAAATGAAGTAGAATAGAAGGGTATATATATAGAGGGGAGTGGGTGTAGTTTCGGTCATTTAAGGTGGGTTTGGGTGGAAAAGATTTTTGAATTTTGAAGGTGGCTGGGGTTTATGTGAAAGAGTGGATGGATGTGAGTGGTGAAGGGGGTAATTGGGAAGAGAGGTTTGAGGTGATTGGTGAAGGGTTTTTGGGGAAGTGTGTTTATTGGAAAGAGAGAATGAATGTTGAGAAGAGGGGAGAATATGTTAGGTGGGAATCCTGTGGGGTCCACAGATCCTGAGATGATCCTGTGGGGTCCACAGATCCTGAGGTGTCAAGGATTTACATCCCTGCACCAATTAGGCATGTAAAATGCCTTTGCACACCATTTTGGCATTTAAACGCCAAAGTGATGCACACTCTGGGCGTTCAACGCCCATGTGTAGCATGTTTCTGGCGTTGAACGCCAGTTCCATGCTTGTTACTGGCGTTCAGCGCCAGCTTTCCTCAAGGCATATTCCTGGCGTTCAAACGCCAGGATGTTGCTTGTTTCTGGTATTCAGCGCCAGAAACATGCTCTGTTCTGGCGTTGAACACCAGCCAGATGCACCTTACTGGCGTTTAAACGCCAGTAAGTCCTTCCTCCAGGGTGTGATTTTTCTTCTGCTATTTTTGATTCTGTTTTTAATTTTAGTATTTTTTTGTGACTCCACATGATCATGAACCTAATAAAACACAAAATAATAATAAAATAAAATTAAAATTAGATATATAAAAATTGGGTTGCCTCCTAACAAGCGCTTATTTAGTGTCATTACTTGACAGTGGGTTCTCATGGAGCCTCACAGATATTCAGAGCATGATGAGAGCCTCCCAACACCAAACTTAGAGTTTGAATGAGGGGGCTTCTCAACACCAAACTTAGAGTTTGGTTGTGGCCTCCCAACACCAAACTTAGAGTTTGACTGTGGGGCTCTTTTTGACTCTGTACTGAGAGAAGCTTTTCATGCTTCCTCTCCATGGTTGCAGAGGAAGGTCCTTGAGCTTTAAACACAAGGTAGTCCCCATTCAATTGGAGGACTAATTCTCCTCTGCTAACATCAATCATAGCTTCTGCTGTGGCTAGGAAGGGTCTTCCAAGGATGATGCATTCATCTTCTTCCTTCCTAGTGTCTAAGATTATGAAATCAGCAGGGATGTAAAGGCCTTCAACCTTTACTAACACGTCCTCTACTAATCCATAAGCTTGTCTTACTGACTTGTCTGCCAATTGAAGTGAGAATAAGGCAGGTTGTACCTCAATGATCCCTAGTTTCTCCATTACAGAGAGCGGCATAAGATTTATGCCTGACCCCAGGTCACACAGAGCCTTGTTAAAGGTCATGGTGCCTATGGTACAGGGTATTAAGAATTTACCAGGTTCTTGTCTCTTTTGAGGTAGAGTTTTCTGAATCCATGTATCTAGTTCACTAATGAGCAAGGGGGATTCACCTTCCCAAGTCTCATTACCAAATAACTTGGCATTCAGCTTCATGATAGCTCCTAGATATTGAGCAACTTGCTCTCCAGTTACATCTTCATCCTCTTCTGAGGAGGAATAGTTTTCAAAGCTCATGAATGGCAGAAGGAGATTTAGTGGAATCTCTATGGTCTCTATATGAGCCTCAGATTCCTTTAGGTCCTCAATGGGGAACTCCTTCTTGTTTGAGAGACGTCCCTGGAGGTCTTTCTCACTAGGATTTTCGTCCTTCTCCTCCCTTGTGCATTGATGAGCGGATAATTTATACGCTTTTTGGCATTGTTTTAGTATGTTTTTAGTATGTTTTAGTTAGTTTTTATTATATTTTTATTAGTTTTTATTTAAAATTCACTTTTCTGGACTTTACTATGAGTTTGTGTGTTTTTCTGTGATTTCAGGTATTTTCTGGCTGAAATTGAGGGACCTGAGCAAAAATCTGATTCAGAGGCTGAAAAGGACTGCAGATGCTGTTGGATTTTGACCTCCCTTCACTCGAAGTAGATTTTCTAGAGCTACAGAAGCCCAATTGGCGCGCTCTCAACGGCGTTGGAAAGTAGACATCCTGGGCTTTCCAGCAATATATGATAGTCTATACTTTGCCCAAGATTTGATGGCCCAAACCGGCATTCCAATCAGCTCAAGAATTGAAGCGTAAAATGCCAGAATTGGCACAAGAATGGGAGTTAAACACCCAAACTGGCACAAAAGCTGGCGTTTAACTCCAAGAAAAGTCTCTACACATAGAAGCTTCAATGCTCAGCCCAAGCACACACCAAGTGGGCCCGGAAGTGAATTTTTATGTAATTTACTCATCTTCGTAAACCCTAAGCTACTAGTTCTCTACAAATAGGACCTTTTACTATTGTATTTTACATCTTTTGATCATGTTTTTATGATTGAACCCTCTTTGGGAGGCTGGCCTCTCGGCCATGCCTAGACCTTGTTCTTATGTATTTTCATCGGTGGAGTTTCTACACACCATGGATTAAGGTGTGGAGCTCTGCTGTACCTCGAGTATTAATGCAATTGCTATTATTCTTCTATTCAATTCGGCTTATTCTTGTTCTAAGATATTCATTTGCACCCAAGAACATGATGAATGTGATGATTATGTGATGCTCATCATCATTCTCACCTATGAACGCGTGCCTAACAACCACTTCCGTTCTACAAGCAAACAAGGCTTGAATGTTTATCTCTTGGATTTCTTAATCAGAATCTTCGTGGTATAAGCTAGAATTGATGGCGGCATTCAAGAGAATTCGAAAGGTCTAAACCTTGTCTGTGGTATTCTGAGTAGGATTCAAAGATTGAATGACTATGACGAGCTTCAAACTCCTGAAGGCTGGGTGTTAGTGACAGACGCAAAAGAATCACTAGATTCTATTCCAACCTGATTGAGAACCGACAGATGATTAGCCGTGCTGTGACAGAGCGCGTTGAACATTTTCACTGAGAGGACGGGACTGTAGCCATTGACAACGGTGATGCCCAACATACAGCTTGCCATGGAAAGGAGTAAGAAGGATTGGATGAAGACAGTAGGAAAGCGGAGAAACGAAAGGGACAGAGCATCTTCATACGCTTATCTGAAATTCTCACCAATGAATTACATAAGTATCTCTATCTTTATTTTATGCTTTATTCATAAATCATTCATAACCATTTGAATCTGCCTGACTGAGATTTACAAGATGACCATAGCTTGCTTCATACCAACAATCTCCGTGGGATCGACCCTTACTCGCGTAAGGTTTATTACTTGGACGACCCAGTGCACTTGCTGGTTAGTTGTGCGGAGTTGTGATAAAGAGTTGAGATTACAATTGAGCGTACCATGTTGATGGTGCCATTGATGATCACAATTTCGTGCACCAAGTTTTTGGCGCCGTTGCCGGGGATTGTTCGAGTTTGGACAACTGACGGTTCATCTTGTTGCTCAGATTAGGTAATTTTATTTTATGTTTAAGCCTTTTTACTTTTTATTTTCGAAAAATTCCAAAAAAAAATTTTATTTGTTCTTCAGAATTTTTAAGAATGAATTCTAGAGTTTCATGATGATTTGTTGAAGTCTAGCTGGTTGTGAAACCATGTCTAATCTTTTGGACCGAGGTTTCAACTTATCATCACAAGAGCTTGTTGATTTCTATCAATTTTGCTATTGAAAGTAATGATCTGCTAAAGCTTGGCTGGCCATTGGCCATGTCTAGTGTTTTGGACCGGAGCTTTCACTGAAAGCTTGGCTGGCTAGTAAGCCATGTCTAATTCCTGGACCGGAGTTTTAGACTAACACTGCAATGATTCCTAGAATTCTTATTAAAAATTTTGAATCTCTTTATTTTCTTTTCCATATAATTTTCGAAAAAGCACAAAAAAAATTATAAAATCTTAAAATCAAAAAAATATTTTATGTTTCTTGTTAGAGTCTAGTGTCTCATTTTAAGTTTGGTGTCAATTGCATGTTTCTGTTCTTCTTGCATTTTTCGAATTCATTCATGTGTCTTCATTGATCTTCAAGTTGTTCTTGATTATTTACTTGCTCTGATCTTTAAATTCTCTTATTTTGTGTGTTTTGTTGTTTCTCATATGCATTCTCAATTTGTTAGTGTCAGTAGTATACAAACTTCTAAGTTTGGTGTCTTGCATGCATTGTTTAGTTGATCTTAGTTTCATTTTGATTATTCCTCATTATTAAAAATCCAAAAAATTTTTAATTTGTGTCTTTTCAAGTCAATAATACAGAGAATTGAAGATTCAGAACATACAGCAGAGGAATTACACAGAAAAAGCTGGGCGTTCAAAACGCCCAGTGAAGAAGGAAACCTAGCGTTTAAACACCAGCCAGGGCACCTGGTTGGGCGTTTAACGCCCAAAAGGGTAGCATTTTGGGCGTTAAACGCCAGAATGGATACCATTCTGGGCGTTTAATGCCAGGATGGCACAAGAGGGAAGATTTTGTTTTTAATTCAAATTTTTTTTCAAGTTTCCATAATTTTTCAAAAATAAAATCTTTTTCAAATCATATCTTTTCAATCATATACTTTCAAAATCAATTTCTTTCTCAAATCTTAGTTTTCGAAAATCAATTACCAATTTTTTTCAAAATTTTTTTAATTAATTCACTTTAATTTTCAAAAATTTCTTCCCCTCTTCTCACATCCTTCTATTTATGGACTAACACTCTTCCTCAATGCACAATTCGAACTCTATCTTTCTAAGTTCGAATTCTTCTACCTCTTCCTTCTATTTTTCTTTTCCTCTGACACCTCAGAGGATTCCATATTTTCTTGTTCTCTTCTCTTTCATATGAGCAGGAGCAAAGACAAAAGCATTCTTGTTAAGGCTGACCCTGAACCTGAAAGGACCTTGAAGCGAAAGCTAAGAGAATCTAAAGCACAACTCTCTGTAGAGAACCTAACAAAAATCTTCAAACAAGAAGAAGACATGGCAGCCGAAAACAACAACAATGCCAGCAATGCAAGGAAGATGCTGGGTGACTTTACTGCACCTACTCCAGACTTCTATGGGAGAAGCATCTCTATCCCTGCCATTGGAGCAAACAACTTTGAGCTTAAGCCTCAATTAGTTTCTCTAATGCAACAGAATTGCAAGTTCCATGGACTTCCATTAGAAGATCCTCATCAGTTTTTAGCTGAATTCTTGTAAATCTGTGACACTGTCAAGACCAATGGGGTTAACCCTGAGGTCTACAGACTTATGCTATTCCCTTTTGCTGTAAGAGACAGAGCTCGGATATGGTTGGACTTACAACCTAAAGAAAGCCTGAACTCTTGGAAAAATCTAGTCAATGCCTTCTTGGCAAAGTTCTTTCCACCTCAAAAATTGAGTAAGCTTAGAGTGGAAGTCCAAACCTTAGAAGGAAGGTGAATCCCTCTATGAAGCTTGGGAAAGATACAAACAATTGATCAGAAAGTGTTCTTCTGACATGCTTTCTGAATGGAGCATCATAGGTATCTTCTATGATGGTCTGTCTGAACTGTCCAAGATGTCATTGGACAGCTCTGCTGGAGGATCTCTTCATCTGAAGAAGATGCCTGCAAAAGCTCAAGAACTCATTGAAATGGTTGCAAATAACCAATTCATGTACACTTCTGAAAGGAATCCTGTAAACAATGGGACGAATCAGAAGAAAGGAGTTCTTGAGATTGATACTTTGAACGCCATATTGGCTCAGAACAAAATATTGACTCAGCAAGTCAATATGATTTCTCAAAGTCTGTCTGGAATGCAAGCTGCTCCAGGCAGTACTAAGGATGCTTCATCTGAAGAAGAAGCTTATGATCCTGAGAACCCTTCAATGGAAGAGGTGAATTACATGGGAGAACCCTATGGAAACACTTA
This sequence comes from Arachis hypogaea, assembly GCF_003086295.3. Taxonomy (NCBI): domain Eukaryota; kingdom Viridiplantae; phylum Streptophyta; class Magnoliopsida; order Fabales; family Fabaceae; genus Arachis; species Arachis hypogaea. The sequence continues at coordinate 90,171,590 of NC_092044.1, read as the reverse complement.
TAATCCTTCATGGAGAAATCATCCAAATCTCTCATGGAAGGATCAACAGAGACCTCAACAAGGTTTCAACAACAATAATGGTGGAAGAAACAGGTTTAGCAATGGCAAGCCTTTTCCATCATATTCTCAGCAACAGACAGAGAATTCTAAGCAGAGCCACTCTGACTTAACAACCATGGTCTCTAATCTAATCAAAATCACTCAAAGTTTCATGACTGAAACAAGGTCATCCATTAGAAACTTGGAGGCACAAGTGGGTCAGCTGAGTAAGAAAGTTAATGAACTCCCTCCTAGTACTCTTCCAAGCAATATAGAAGAGAATCCAAAAGGAGAGTGCAAGGCCATCAACATGGCCGAATTTGGAGAGGAGGAAGAGGCAGTGAGCACCACTGAGGAAGACCTCAATGGATGTCCATTGGCCTCCAATGAGTTCCATAATGAGGAACCATGGGAATCTGAGGCTCACACTGAGACCATAGAGATTCCATTGGATTTACTTCTGCCATTCATGAGCTCTGATGAGTATTCTTCCTCTGAAGAGGATGAAGATGTCACTGAAGAGCAAGTTACTAAATACCTTGGAGCAATCATGAAGCTAAATGACAAGTTATTTGGTAGTGAGACTTGGGAGGATGAACCCCCTTTGCTGACCAAAGAACTGGATAACTTGAATAGGCAGAAATTACCTCAAAAGAGACAGGACCCTGGTAAGTTCTCAATACCTTGTACAGTAGGCACCATGACCTTCAAGAAGGCTCTGTGTGACCTAGGGTCAAGCATAAACCTCATGCCCTTCTCTGTAACAGAGAAGCTAGGGATCTTTAAGGTGCAAGCCGCAAGAATCTCACTAGAGATGGCAGATAATTCAAGAAAACAAGCTTATGGACTTGTAGAGGATGTTCTGGTAAAGGTTGAAGACCATTACATCCCTGCTGATTTCATAGTCCTAGAGACTGGGAAGTGCATGGATGAATCCATCATCCTTGGCAGACCCTTCCTAGCCACAGCAAAGGCTGTGATTGATGTTGACAGAGGAGAATTGATCATTCAAGTGAATGAAGAATCCCTTGTGTTTAAGGCTCAAGGATATCCCTCTGTAACCATGGAAAGGAAGCATGAAGAGCTACTCTCAAAACAGAGTCAAACAGAGCCCCCACAGTCAAACTCTAAGTTTGGTGTTGGGAGGCCACAACCAAATTCTAAGTTTGGTGTTGAACCCCCACATTCAAACTCTAAGTTTGGTGTTGGGAGGTTCCAACATTCCTCTGAGTATCTGTGAGGCTCCATGAGAGCCCACTGTCAAGCTACTGACATTAAAGAAGCGCTTGTTGGGAGGCAACCCAATGTTATATTTATCTATTTTCCTTTGTTATTTTATATAGGTTGATGATCATGGGAAGTCACAAAATCAATTGAAAAAGCAAAAATAGCATGAAAAACAGAAAGAAAAATAGCACACCCTGGAGGAAAACTTGCTGGCGTTTAAACGCCAGTAAGGGCAGCAAATTGGCGTTTAACGCCCAGTCTGGCACCATTCTGGGTGTTTAACGCCAGAAAGGGGCACCAGACTGGCGTTAAACGCCAGGAAGGGGCAAGAAGATGGTGTTAAATGCCAGAAATGGGCACCAGCCCGGCGTTTAATGCCAGAATTGGCAAAAGGAGCATTTTTGCCCGCCACTTGGTGCAGGGATGAATTTTCCTTGACACCTCAAGATCTGTGGACCCCACAAGATCCCCACCTACCCCACCACTCTCTCTCTTCTTCACCCATTCACTAATCACCTCAACACCTCTTCCCCAAAAAAAACCCTCACTTATCAAATCCCACTATTCTCTTCACCACTCACATCCATCCTTCATAAAACCCCACCTACCTCACCATTCAAATTCAAACCATTTTCCCTCCTAAACCCACCCATACATGACCGAACCCTACACCCCATCTCCACTCCTATATACACCCATCTTCACTCCTTCCTTTTCACACAACCTAAACACTACTTATCCCCCTTGGCCGAACCACAAAGCAACCTCCATCTCCTCTATTTCTTCTTCTTCTACTCTCTTCTTCCTTCTTTTGCTCGAGGACGAGCAAACCTTCAAAGTTTGGTGTGGTAAAAGTATTGCTTTTTGTTTTTCCATAACCATTTATGGCATCTAAGGCCGGAGAAACCTCTAGAAAGAGGAAAGGAAAGGCAAAAGCTTCCACCTCCGAGTCATGGGAGATGGAGATATTCATCTCAAGGGCGCATCAAGACCACTTCTATGAAGTTGTGGCCATGAAGAAGGTGATCTCCGAGGTCCCTTTCAAACTCAAAAAGGGTCAACTTTGATCAAAGGTTGGACCAAGTCCTCATGGATACCACTAAGAAAAGGATGGAGCAAACAAGAGATCACACTCATCATGAAATCCCTGAGATGCCTCAAGGGATCCACTTTCCTCCACAAAACTATTGGGAGAAAATCAACACCTCCCTAGGAGAATTGAGCTCCAACATGGGACAACTAAGGGTGGAGCACCAAGAACATTCCATTCTCCTCCATGAAATTAGAGAAGATCAAAGAATCATGAGAGAGGAGCAACAAAGGCAAGGAAGAGACATTGAGGAGCTCAAAGCACTCCATAAGATCTTCAAGAGGAAGAACAAGCCGCCATCACTAAGGTGGACCCGTTCTTTAACTTCCTTGTTCTTTACTTTCCTGTTTTTCGAATTTTCATGCTTATGTTTATCTATGTTTGTGTCTTATTATCATTAGTGTCTTAGTGTCTATGCCTTAAAGTTATGAATGTCCTATGAATCCATCACCTTTCTTAAATAAAAAAATGTTCTTAATTGAAAAAGAGAAGAATTGCATGAATTTTGAATTTTATAGCAGATTAATTTTTTTGATGTGGTGGCAATACTTTGACTTCTGAATGTATGCTTGAACAGTGCATATGTCTTTTGAATTCGTTGTTCATGAATGTTGGCTCTTGAAAGAATGATGAAAAAGGAGACATGTTACTGAGGATCTGAAAAATCATAAAAATGATTCTTGAAGCAAGAAAAAGCAGTGAATACAAAAAAAAGAGAAGAAAAAGAAAAAAATAAAATCATGATCCAAGGCAAAAAGAGTGTGCTTAAGAACCCTGGACACCTCTAATTGGGGACTCTAGCAAAGCTGAGTCACAATCTGAAAAGGTTCACCCAGTTATGTGTCTGTGGCATGTATGTATCCGGTGGTAATACTGGAAGACAGAGTGCTTTTGGGCCACGGCCAAGACTCATAAAGTAGCTGTGTTCAAGAATCATCATACTTAACTAGGAGAGTCAATAACACTATCTGGATTCTGAGTTCCTATAGAAGCCAATCATTCTGAATTTCAAAGGATAGAGTGAGATGCCAAAACTGTTCGGAGGCAAAAAGCTAAAAGCCCCACTCATCTAATTAATACTGATCTTCATAGATATTTTTGGAATTCATTGCATATTCTCTTCTTTTTATCCTATTTGATTTTCAGTTGCTTGGGGACAAGCAACAATTTAAGTTTGGTGTTGTGACGAGCGGATAATTTATACGCTTTTTGGCGTTGTTTTTAGTATGTTTTTAGCATGTTTTAGTTAGTTTTTATTATATTTTTATTAGTTTTTATTTAAAATTCACTTTTCTGGACTTTACTATGAGTTTGTGTGTTTTTCTATGATTTCAGGTATTTTCTGGCTGAAATTGAGGGACCTGAGCAAAAATCTGATTCAGAGGTTGAAAAGGACTGCAGATGCTGTTGGATTCTGACCTCCCTGCGCTCAAAGTGGGTTTTCTGGAGCTACAGAAGCCCAATTGGCGCGCTCTTAATTGCGTTGGAAAGTAGCCATCCTGGGCTTTCCAGCAATGTATAATAGCCCATACTTTTCTCGAGATTTAATGGCCCAAACAGGCATTCCAAGTCAGCTCAAGAATTCTGGCGTAAAACGCCAGAATTGGCACAAGAATGGGAGTTAAACGCCCAAAGTGGCACAAAAGCTGGCATTTAACTCCAATAAAAGTCTCTACACATAGAAGCTTCAATGCTCAGCCCAAGCACACACCAAGTGGGCCCGGAAGTGGTTTTTTATGTAATTTACTCATCTTTGTAAACCCTAAGCTACTAGTTCTCTACAAATAGGACCTTTTACTATTGTATTTTACATCTTTTGATCATGTGTTTATGATTGAAACATCTTTGGGAGGATGGCCTCTCGGCCATGCCTAGACCTTGTTCTAATGTATTTTCAATGGTGGAGTTTCTACACACCGTAGATTAAGGTGTTGAGCTCTGCTGTACCTCGAGTATTCATGCAATTACTATTGTTCTTCTATTCAATTCGGCTTATTCTTGTTCTAAGATATTCATTTGCACCCAAGAACATGATGAATGTGATGATTATGTGACGCTCATCATCATTCTCACCTATGAACGCGTGCCTGACAACCACTTCCGTTCTACAAGCAAACAAGGCTTGAATGTTTATCTCTTGGATTTCTTAATCGGAATCTTCGTGGTATAAGCTAGAATTGATGGCGGTATTCAAGAGAATCCGGAAGGTCTAAACCTTGTCTGTGGTATTCTGAGTAGGATTCAAGGATTGAATGACTGTGACGAGCTTCAAACTCCTGAAGGCTGGGCGTTAGTGACAGAGGCAAAAGAATCACTGGATTCTATTCCAACCTGATTGAGAACCGACAGATGATTAGCCGTGCTGTGACAGAGCGCGTTGAACATTTTCACTGAGAGGACGGGACTGTAGCCATTGACAACGGTGATGCCCAACATACATCTTGCCATGGAAAGGAGTAAGAAGGATTGGATGAAGACAGTAGGAAAGCGGAGAAACGAAAGGGACAGAGCATCTTCATACGCTTATCTGAAATTCTCACCAATGAATTACATAAGTATCTCTATCTTTATTTAATGCTTTATTCATAAATCATTCATAACCATTTGAATCTGCCTGACTGAGATTTACAAGATGACCATAGCTTGCTTCATACCAATAATCTCCGTGGGATCGACCCTTACTCACGTAAGGTTTATTACTTGGACGACCCATGCTGGTTAGTTGTGCAGAGTTGTGATAAAGAGTTGAGATTACAATTGAGCGTACCATGTTGATGGTGCCATTGATGATCACAATTTCGTGCACCACACGTCCTATACTAGTCCATAAGCCTTTTTCATGGATCTGTCTGCCATCTCTAGTGAGATTCTTGCAGTTTAAACCTCAAAGATTCCCAATTTCTCCATTACAGAGAGTGGCATGAGGTTTATGCCTGACCCCAGGTTACACAGAGCCTTCTCAAAGGTCCTGGTGCCTATGGTACAAGGTATTAAGAACCTTTCGGGATCCTCTTTCTTTTGAGGTAATGTTTGCTGAACCCAGGTATTTAGTTTATCAATGAGCAATGGAGGTTCATCCTCCCAAGTCTCATTACGAAATAGCCTGGTATTCAGCTTCATGATTGCTCCTAAATACTGGGCAACTTGCCCTTCAATAATATCTTCATCCTCTTCAGAGGAGGAATAGTCATCAGAGCTCATGAATGGCAAAAGTAGGTTCAATAGAATCTCTATGGTCTCTAGATGAGCATCAGATTCCTTAGGTTCCTCAAATGGGAACTCCTTTTTGTCCAGAGGATGTCCCATGAGGTCTTCCTCACTGGGATTCACGTCCTCCTCCTCCTCTCTAGGTTCGGCCACACCAAGTAAGGTTATGGCCTTGCACTCTCTTTTTGGATTCTCTTCTGTATTGCTTGGGAGAGTACTAGGAGGCGTTTTAGTGACTCTTTTACTCAGCTGGCCCACTTGTGCCTCCAAATTTCTAATAGATGACCTTGTTTCATTCATGAAACTTAGAATGGACTTAGATAGATCAGAGACTATGTTTGCTAAGCTAGAGGGGATCTGCTCAGAATTCTCTGTCTGTTGCTGAGAGGATGATGGAAATGGCTTGCTATTGCTAAACCTATTTCTTCCACCATTATTAAAGCCTTGTTGAGGCTTTTGTTGATCCTTCTATGAGAAATTTGGATGATTTCTCCATGAGGGATTATTGGTGTTTCCATAGGCTTCACCCATGTAATTCACCTCTGCCATTGCAGGGTTCTCAGGATCATAAGCTTCTTCTTCAGAAGATGCTTCTTTAGTACTGTTGGATGCATTTTGCAAACCATTCAGACTCTGAGAAATCATATTGACTTGCTAAGTCAACATTTTGTTCTGAGCCAATATGGCATTCAGAGCATCAATTTCAAGAACTTCCTTCCTCTGAGGCGTCATATTACCCACAGGATTCCTTTCAGAGGTGTACATGAACTGGTTATTTACAACCATTTCAATGAGTTCCTGAGCTTCTGTAGGCATTTTCTTCAAGTGAATAGATCCACCTATAGAATGGTTCAATGACGTCTTAGACAATTCAGACAGACCATCATAGAACATATCCAGGATGGTCCATTCTGAGAGCATGTCAGAAGGACACTTTTGGGTCAGTTGCTTGTATCTTTCCCAAGCTTCATAGAGGGATTCACCTTCTTTCTGCCTGAAGGTTTGAATATGCACTCTAAGCTTGCTCAGCTTTTGAGGAGGAAAGAACTTGGCAATGAAAGCCGTGACCAGCTTATCCCAAGAGTTCAAGCTATCTCTAGGTTGAGAGTCCAACCATATTCTAGCTCTGTCTCTTACAACAAAAGGGAAAAGCATAAGCTTGTAGACCTCGGGATTAACTCCATTGGTCTTAACAGTATCACAGATCTGCAAGAATTCAGTTAAAAACTGAAAAAGATCTTTAGATGGAAGTCTATGAAACTTGCAATTCTGTTGCATCAGAGAAACTAATTGAGGCTTTAGCTCAAAAATGTTTGTCCAATGGCAGGGATTGAGATGCTTCTTCCATGGAAGTTGGAAATTGGTGCAGTAAAGTCACCAAGCACCTTCCTTGTATTGTTGTTGTTGGTTTCAGCTGCCATATCATTTTCCTGTTCGAAAATTTAAGTTAGGTCCTCTTCAGAGTAATGTGCTTTAGCTGCTCTTAGCTTCCTCTTCAAGGTCCTTTCAGGTTCAGGATCAGCTTCAACAAGAATGCCTTTTTCCTTGTTCCTGATCTTATAAGAGAGAAGAAAACAAAGAAAGTATGGAATCCTCTATGTCACAGTATAGAGATTCCTTTATGTGAGTATAAGAGAAGAAGAATAAGAATGAGGAAAAAAAGAGAAAAATTTGAACTCAGAGAGAGGGAGAGGGTTCGAATTTTTTATGAGTGGAGGAGAAGTGTTAGTAAATAAATAAAATAAATAAAGGAAGATGAGAGAGAGAGTTTTTGAAAATAATAAAAACGAAAAGGAAAATATTTTTGTTTTTATTTGAAAATTTAGTTAGAATTCGAAAATTAAGAGAAGAAATAAAATTTAAATTTAAATTTAAAACAATTAGTTAATTAAAAAGAATTTTGAAAAAAGAAGGTGATTTTCGAAAATTAGAGAGAGAAAAGTAGCTAGGTGGTTTTGAAAAAGATAAGAAATTGTAAAACAACAAAAAGTCAATTAGTTAATTGAAAAAGATTTGAAAATCAATTTTGAAAAGATAAGAAGTTAGAAAAAATTTTGAAATTGATTTTGAAAAAGATATGATTTGAAAAAGATATGTTTGAAAAGATATGATTGAAATTTATTTTGAAAAATATTTGAAAAGGGAATTAAAAAGATTTGATTTTTAAAATTAAAACTGATTACTTGACTAACAAGAAACTAAAAGATATGATTCTAGAATTTAAAGATTGAACCTTTCTTAACAAGAAAGTAACAAACTTCAAATTTTTGAATCAATCACATTAATTGTTAGTAAAGTTTTTTGAAAACTTGAAATGAAATTAAGAAAAAAATTTTGAAAAACAATTTTTAAAAAATTTTCGAAAAACATGAAAGAAAAGATGAAAAAGGTTTGATTTTTGAAAAAGTTTTGAAAAGATAGGATTTTTGAAATTGAAATCTTGACTTGACTAACAAGAAACAACTTATTTTAAAAAATTTTTACTAAGTCAACCCAAAGATTTCGAAATTTATGAGTGAAATAAGGAAAAGATATTTTTTATTTTTGAATTTTAATGTGGAAAGAGAAAAACACAAAAATGGCTCAAAACATGAAAAATTAAGATCAAAAGAAAGAAAATATGCAAGAACACTTTGAATGTCAAGATGAACACCAAGAACACTTAGAAGATCATGATGAACATCAAGAACATATTTTTGAAAATTTTCAAGAAAAGAAAAACATGCAAGACACCAAACTTAGAGATTTTTCATGTTTAGACACTATGAATTTAAAAATGCATATGAAAAACAACAAAAGATACAAAACAAGAAAATATGAAGATCAAACAAGAAGACTTGTCAAGAACAACTTGAAGATCATGAAGAATACAATGCATGAATTTTTTGAAAAATACACAAATTTTAAAAACATGCAATTAACACCTAACTTAAAAATTGACACTAGACTCAAACAAGAAACACAATATTTTTGTTTTTTATGTTTATTAATTTTTTTTGGATTTTTTGAAAATTATTTTGGAAAAAGAAAAAGAAGAGAAATTTTGAAAGATTTTTGAAAACTTTTTGAAAACAAAAAAAAGGTTGACATAAGTAGAAAATTAGCTAATCTAAGCAACAAGATGAACCGTCAGTTGTCCAAACTCAAACAATCCCCGGCAACGGCGCCAAAAACTTGGTGCACGAAATTGTGATCATCAATGGCGCCATCAACATGGTACGCTCAATTGCAATCTCAACTCTTTATCACAACTTCGCACAATTAACCAGCAAGTGAACTGGGTCGTCCAAGTAATAAACCTTACGCGAGTAAGGGTCGATCCCACGGAGATTGTTGTTATGAAGCAAGCTATGGTCATCTTGTAAATCTTAGTCAAGCAGATTCAAATGGTTATGAATGATTTATGAATAAAGCATAAAATAAAGATAGAGATACTTATGCAATTCATTGGTGAGAATTTCAGATAAGCGTATGGAGATGCTTTGTCCCTTCCGTCTCTCTGCTTTCCTATTGTCTTCATCCAATCCTTCTTACTCCTTTCTTTGGCAAGCTGTATGTTGGGCATCACCATTGTCAATGGCTTCAGTCCTGTCCTCTCAGTGAAAATGTTCAACGCGCTCTGTCACAGCACGGCTATTCAGCTGTCGGTTCTCGATCATGTCGGAATAGAATCCAGTGATTCTTTTGCGTCTGTCACTAACTCCCCACAATCGCGAGTTTGAATCTCGTCACAGTCATTCAATCCTTGAATCCTACTCAGAATACCACAGACAAGGTTTAGACCTTCCGAATTCTCAAGAATGCCGCCATCAATTCTAGCTTATACCACAAAGATTCTGATTAAGGAACCCAAGAGATATCCACTCAATCTAAGGTAGAACGGAGGTGGTTGTCAGGTACGCGTTCATAGGTGAGAATGATGATGAGTGTCATGGATCATCACATTCATCAAGTTGAGGAACAAGTGATATCTTAGAATAAGAATAAGCTGAATTGAATAGAAGAACAATAGTAATTGCATTAATACTCGAGGTACAGCAGAGCTCCACACCTTAATCTATGGTGTGTAGAAACTCCACCGTTGAAAATACATAAGAAGTTTAGGCATGGCCAAGAGGCCAGCCCCCATGATCTAAGATAGCATAAGACTACTCAAAGATAGCTACCAAGATGTCTAATACAATAGCAAAAGGTTCTATTTGTAGAGAACTAGTAGTTTAGGGTTTACAAAGATGAGTAAATGACATAAAAATCTACTTCCGGGCCCACTGGTGTGTGCTTGGGCTGAGCATTGAAGCATTTGTGTGTAGAGATTCTTTTTGGAGTTAAACGCCAGCTTTTGTGCCAGTTTGGGCGTTTAACTCCCATTCTTGTGCCAGTTCCAGAGTTTTACGCCAGAATTCTTGAGCTGACTTGGAGCACCTGTTTGGGCCATCAAATCTCGAGCAAAGTATGGACTATTATACATTTCTGGAAAGCCCAGGATGTCTACTTTCCAACGCAGTTTAGAGCGCACCAATTGGGCTTTCGTAGCTCTATAAAATCCACTTCGAGTGCAGGGAGGTCAGAATCCAACAGCATCTGCAGTCCTTTTCAGCCTCTGAATCAGATTTTTGCTCAGGTCCCTCAATTTCAGCCAGAAAATACCTGAAATCACAGAAAAACACACAAACTCATAGTAAGGTCCAGAAAAGTGAATTTTAACTAAAAACTAATAAAAATATAATAAAAACTAACTAAAACATACTAAAAACAATGCCAAAAAGCGTATAAATTATCCGCTCATCAGAGGTACAGAGGTATGCTAAGAAAATGCCCCTTTGAAATGTTTTCAGAGTGGGTACAGTTAGACATCTTCTATTATGGGCTCACAGAAAAAGCTCAGATGTCTTTAGACCACTCAGCTGGTGGATCTATACACATGCGGAAGACGATTGAAGAGGCTCAAGAGCTCATAGATACAGTTGCTAGAAATCAACATTTATACTCAAGCAGTGAGTCCCCTATAAAAAAGAAGCTATGGCAGTAACTATTGATCCTAACCCTCAAGAACAGATGGTTGAGCTTAATCAGCAATTACTCATGATGACAAAACAGTTAGCAGAATTTAAAGAGATGCTCCAAGAAACTAAAATTGCTAACAAGAATATGGAAGCACAATTAAATCAGACAAGACAGCAACTATCTAAACAGATAACAGAAGAATGCCAAGCTGTTAAATTAAGGAGTGGGAAAACATTGAATGTATCAACTCAAAGCAGCAGAAAGCTAAGAAAGGAACAACTGACAGAGGATAACCAAACCACTGTCCAAAATCCCTCTGAGGACAGTAAGAGCCCAGAAAGGAATACTTCTGGCGTGTGGGAAAAATTAGTGTTAAACGCCCATTCCCTGCCCAGTTCTGGCGTTCAAACGCCAGAAAAGGGGGAAAAGTTGGCGTTAAACGCCCATTCCTCACCCAATCCTGGCGTTCAAACGCCAATGAGGAATCAAACACCTGAGAGTGCTGATAGTAACCCCTCTAAGAAGGCTTCTCCAACCACTTCTGTAGGAAATAAACCTGCAACAACTAAGGTTGAAGAGTATAAAGCCAAGATGCCTTATCCTCAGAAACTCCGCCAAGCGGAACAGGATAAGCAATTTGCCCGCTTTGCAGACTATCTCAGGACTCTTGAAATAAAGATTCCATTTGCAGAAGCACTTGAGCAAATACCTTCTTATGCTAAGTTCATGAAAGAGATCTTAAGTCATAAGAAGGATTGGAGAGAAACTGAAAAAGTGTTTCTCACTGAAGAATGCAGTGCAGTCATTCTGAAGAGCTTACCAGAGAAGTTTCAAGATCCAGGAAGATTTATGATACCATGCACATTAAAAGGTGCTTGTACCAAGACAGCCCTATGTGACCTTGGAGCAAGTATCAATCTAATACCTGCATCCACTATCAGAAAGCTTGGATTGACTGAAGAAGTCAAACCAACCCGGATATGCCTCCAACTTGCTGATGGCTCCATTAAATACCCATCAAGCATAATTGAGGACATGATTGTCAAGGTTGGGTCATTCGCCTTTCCAACTGACTTTGTAGTGCTGGAAATAGAGGAGCACAAGAGTGCAACTCTCATCCTAGGAAGACCCTTCCTAGCAACTGGACAAACTCTCATTGATGTACAAAAAGGGGAAGTGACCCTGAGAGTCAATGAGGATGAGTTCAAGTTGAATGCTGTCAAAGCTATGCAGCATCCAGACATAACAAATGACTGCATGAGCGCTGAAATTATTGACTCTTTAGTGGAAGAGATCAATATGACTGAGAGTCTCGAATCAGATCTAGAGGATATCTTTAAAGATGTTCAGCCTGACCTGGAGGAACCAGAGGAAATAAAAGAACCTCTGAAAATTCCTCAGGAAGAGGATAAGCCTCCTAAACCCGAGCTCAAGCCACTACCACCATCCCTGAAGTATGCATTTCTGGGAGAAGGTGACACTTTTCCAGTGATTATAAGCTTTGCTTTAAACTCACAGGAAGAGGAAGCACTAATTCAAGTGCTAAAGACACATAAGACAGCTCTTGGGTGGTCCATAAGTGATCTTAAGGGCATTAGCCCAGCAAGATGCATGCACAAGATCCTATTGGAAGATAATGCCAAGCCAGTGGTTCAACCACAGAGACGGCTAAATCCAGCCATGAAGGAGGTGGTGCAGAAAGAGGTCACTAAGTTATTAGAGGCTGAGATTACTTATCCTATTTCTGATAGCCCCTGGGTGAGCCCTGTCCAAGTTGTCCCCAAGAAGGGAGGCATGACAGTGGTTCATAATGAAAAAAATGAACTGGTTCCCACAAGAACAGTTACAGGGTGGCGTATGTGTATTGACTACAGAAGGCTCAATACAGCCACCAAAAAGGATTATTTTCCTTTACCATTCATAGACCAGATGTTAGAGAGACTAGCAGGTCATGAATATTATTGCTTTTTGGATGGCTATTCAGGTTACAACCAAATTGCAGTAGATCCTCAGGACCAAGAGAAAACAGCATTTACATGTCCTTCTGGAGTATTTACCTACAAAAGGATGCCTTTTGGTCTGTGTAATGCACCTGCAACCATTCAGAGGTGCATGCTCTCTATCTTCTCAGATATGGTAGAGAAATTTCTGGAAGTCTTTATGGATGACTTTTCAGTATTTGGAGACTCATTCAACTCCTGCCTTAACCATCTAGCACTTGTTCTGAAAAGATGCCAAGAGACCAACCTAGTTTTAAACTGGGAAAAATGTCACTTCATGGTGACTGAGGGGATTGTCCTTGGGCATAAAATTTCAAGCAAGGGAATAGAGGTAGATCAAGCAAAGGTAGAGGTAATTGAAAAATTACCACCACCTGCCAATGTTAAGGCAATCAGAAGCTTTCTGGGACATGCAGGATTCTATAGAAGGTTTATAAAGGATTTTTCAAAAATTGCAAAACCTCTGAGTAACCTGCTAGCTGCTGACACACCATTTGTGTTTGACACACAGTGTCTGCAGGCATTTGAGACCCTGAAAGCCAAGCTGGTCACAGCACCAGTCATCTCTGCACCAGACTGGACATTACCATTTGAACTAATGTGTGATGCCAGTGACCATGCCATTGGTGCAGTGTTGGGACAGAGGCATAACAAGCTTCTGCACGTCATTTATTATGCTAGCCGTGTTCTAAATGATGCACAGAAGAATTACACAACCACAGAAAAAGAGTTACTTGCAGTGGTTTATGCCATTGACAAGTTTAGATCCTACTTAGTAGGGTCAAAAGTGATTGTGTACACTGACCATGCTGCTCTTAAATACTTACTCACAAAGCAGGATTCAAAACCCAGGCTCATAAGGTGGGTATTGCTTCTGCAAGAGTTTGATATAGAAATAAGAGACAGAAAAGGGACAGAGAACCAGGTAGCTGATCATTTGTCCCGAATTGAACTAGTAGTTGTGGCGTCCCTCCCTTCTACTGAGATCTCTGAAACCTTTCCAGATGAGCAACTCTTCGCGATCCAGGAAGAACCAAGGTTTGCAGATATTGCAAATTATAAAGCTGTGAGGTTCATACCACAGGAGTACAGCAGGGTGCAAAGAAAAAAAATTAATTTCAGATGCCAAGTACTACCTATGGGATGAGCCATATCTCTTTAAGAGATGTACAGACGAAATAATCCGCAGATGTGTACCTAGAGAGGAAGCACAAAGGATCCTGTGGCATTGCCATGGATCGCAGTATGGGGGACATTTTGGAGGTGAGAAAACAGCCACTAAGGTCCTCCAATGCAGATTCTACTGGCCTACTATCTATAGGGATGCCCGGGAGTTTGTGCGTAACTGTGACAGTTGCCAAAGAGATGGTAACTTGCCTCATGGTTACGCCATGCCTCAACAAGGGATCCTAGAGATTGAATTGTTTGATGTATGGGGAATTGACTTCATGGGTCCCTTCCCACCATCATACTCAAACACTTATATTCTAGTGGCAGTAGACTATGTGTCTAAATGGGTAGAAGCAATTGCCACACCCAATAATGATACCAAGACCGTACTGAAATTCCTACAAAAACACATCTTCAGCAGGTTTGGTGTTCCCAGAGTACTAATCAGTGATGGGGGCACTCATTTCTGCAATAAACAGCTGTACTCTACTATGGTCCGATATGGAATTAGCAACAAAGTAGCAACTCCGTATCACCCACAGACAAATGGGCAAGCTGAAGTCTCTAATAGAGAGCTAAAAAGAATCCTGGAACGGACTGTTATTGCCCGTAGAAAGGATTGGGCAAGGAGCTTGGATGATGCTCTGTGGGCATACAGAACAGCCTTCAAGACTCCTATAGGAACCTCTCCATACCAACTAGTGTATGGGAAGGCTTATCATCTGCCCGTGGAACTGGAACATAAAGCCTATTGGGCAACTAGATTCCTAAACATGGATGCTAAGTTAGCTGGTGAAAAAAGATTGCTCCAGCTAAATGAGCTAGAGGAGTTAAGACTCAGTGCCTTTGAAAATGATTTATAAGGAAAAGGCAAAGAAGTGGCATGACAAGAAGTTGTCATCCAGAGTCTTTGAGCCAGGACAAAAAGTTCTACTCTTCAACTCTAGGCTCAGACTATTCCCAGGAAAACTTAAATCCCGGTGGAGGGGTCCGTATGTGATTACAGGGGTCTCACCATATGGATATGTTGAGCTTCAGGATATTGATTCTGACAAAAAGTTTATTGTTAATGGACAGAAAATCAAACATTATCTTGAAAGCAATTTTGAGCAGGAATGCTCAAAACTGAGGCTTGAATGAGTCTCAGTAAAGGTCCAGCTAAAGACAATAAAGAAGCGCTTGCTGGGAGGCAACCCAGTCATTAGCAGGTTAATTGTTCTTTAAAAGTTTGATATACATATTCTCAAAGGGCGATCATCAAAATTGAAGGAATTCAAAGAGATACAGAAGGATTCAGTGCAAAAAGCAGAGAAAAGGAGCTTGCGGGCGAAAAAACGCCAGTAAGGGGTACTCTGTGCGTTCAACGCCAGAATGGATACCATTCTGGGCGTTTAACGCCAGTAAAGGTACCATTTTGGGCGTTAAACGCCAGAATGGGCACCATTATGGGCGTTTAACGCCAGGTGTGCAGCATCCTGGGCGTTTAGCAAAACGCTTAGTGATAAAGGGGTTTCTGGCGTGTAACGCCAGCCAGGGCACCTGGCTGGGCGTTAAACGCCCATAATGGCCACCAAGTGGGCGTTAAACGCCAGAATGGATACCATTCTGGGCGTTTAACGCCAGAAAGGCAGGGGAAGGAGATTTTGTTTTCCACTTTAAATTTTTTCAAACTTTCTTGTTTTGATCCATAATTTTCTGAATATACACATTACAAACTTTCATCATTCATCCTCAAAATTCGAAAATTAAACAATTTTCTATATCATTCTTTAAATCTCTTTCAAATCCTTTCCAAATCTTCTCCAAAAAACTCAATTATCTTCTCAAATTCTTTCCATATCTTCTCAAATCTCCTCCAAAATTTTCGAAATCTCTCCCCCTTCTTTTATAAATAAAGCTCGGCCATCCCTCTCTCCCCACCATTCGAATTTTCTCTCCTCCTCTCTCTCCTCTTTCCTTTCTTTTGCTTGAGGACAAGCAAACCTCTAAGTTTGGTGTGCTTTTCCGTGATCACTAAGCCAAGATTTATCAAGATCATGGCTCCTAAGGGAAAATAAACCAATTCAAGAGGCAAGAAAGAGAATACTCCAAAGAATCTTTGGAGTCAAGAGAAGTTCTTAACCAAAGAACATGCAGACCATTACCACAAAATAATGGGTCTAAGGTCAGTGATCCCGAAAGTCAGATTCGATCTGAAAGAAGATGAATATCCAGAGATCCAAGAGCAGATTCGAAACAGAGGATGGGAAGTTCTAACCAACCCTGAGACAAAGGTTGGAAGAAACATGGTTCAGGAATTCTACTCAAATCTGTGGCTGACAGATAAGCAGAGAATGACTGGAACTGCTTTTCATACCTACAGAACCATGGTCAGAGGGAGAATTATTTACTTCCATCTGGACAAAATAAGAGAGATATTCAAATTGCCTCAACTGCAAGATGATCCTGAATCCTTTAATAGGAGAATGGTGAGAGCAGATAAGGGATTGGATCAAGTTCTAGAGGACATATGCCTCCTTGGAACTAAGTGGACAACCAATTCAAAAGGTGTCCCAAACCAACTCAAGAGGGGAGATCTCAAACCAATTGTAAGAGGTTGGCTAGACTTCATTGGGCGTTCCATATTGCCCACTAGTAACCGTTCTGAGGTCACTATCAAGAGAGCAGTGATGATTCATTGCATTATGCTGGGAAAAGAAGTGGAGGTTCATCATCTGATTGCTTATGAGATCTACACAATTGCAAACAAGAACTCCACTGAAGCCAAACTGGCTTACCCAAGCTTAATCTCTTTGCTATGTAAAGATGCTGGGGTGAGGATGGGAGTAGATGAATTCATCCCAATTGAACACCCAATCACCAAGAAGTCAATGGAAGGACAAATGCAAGACAACTCTATCAAAAGGAGGGCACAGGAGTCCCTCCTTGAACTTCCTAAAATTGACCACTGGACCCGCCTAGAAGCATCTGTTGCCAAGCTGCAAGAAGCTATGGAACAAATTAAGGAAGAACAGCAGAATCAAAACTGCATGCTCTGCAAATTGCTGAAAGAACAAGAGAAGCAGGGGCGTGAGCTACAGGAGCTAAAGCGCCAGAAGCTCTCCCTTGAAGGGTCAAATACCCCACAAGTTAAGGGAGCATCCACTTCTCAAAATCAAGGTTGTTGAGTCCTAACTCTATGATAACTTCTATCATTAGGAGTCTATTTTAGAGTCATTTAAATTTTTGTTTTCTATTACTATTAGTCTTATCTTATATTTATTTTTGAGTCTTGTTCTTAATTCATGATTAATAAAATTCAAGGTTCATGTCTTAAAGCTATGAATGTCTTATGAATCCATCACCTCTCTTAAATGAAAAATGCTTTAATCACAAAAGAACAAGAAGTGCAGGATTTTGAATTCATCTCTGAAACTAGTTGAATTAGTTTGATGTGGTGACAATACTTTTTGTTTTCTAAATGAATGCTTGAACAGTGCATATGTCTTTTGAATTTGTTGATTAAAGAATGTTAAAAAGTTGGCTTTTGAAAGAATGATGGAAAAAGAGAAATGTTATTGAGGATCTGAAATATCATCAAATTGATTCTTGAAGCAAGAAAAAGCAGTGTATTCAAAAAAAAATGATCCAAGGCAAAAAGAGTGTGCTTAAGAACCCTGGACACCTCTAATTGGGGACTCTATATAAAACATACTAAAAACTATATAAAAACAATGCCAAAAAGCGTATAAATTATCCGCTCATCAATCATCATATTTTAAAGTTTTTCAGACTCAACAATCTCCCCCTTGATGACGAACATTATTAAAAATAGAATAGAAAAGGATTAAGGATTAAGAGAACTCCATTGAGGATTTTGAATCCTCCCCCTTTCCATTTATCATACAGCTCCCTCTTAATGCGTGCAATTTTCTAGTGGGAGAATTAGCTGAAACATTCTTAAAACATTCTTTAAAACAGTTCCAAAAATTATAATGTGAACACTTCAAAGAAAAACATGTTGAACAACTTGATTTTTAAGAATAATCAAAACTTAATTTGTTTTCTTTTAGGTAACATGCTGCCCACAAAATAAAACAAAGTATGCCAGAGTACTTTTAGAGTACATAGCAGCAAATAACCAGGACTCAACATACTTTATATCAACATGTTCAAAACATAAATCAAAGCCCTTCCAAATTATTTTCTGTCAATCAAAGCAATGAAACAGAGCATATAACATCCTGCATATATAACATCCTGCATATAACACCCTTTTAACCATAAGAACAGAGCATGAATCAATAATCATCAGAGAGAAAAATCAGAATTTTTAGAGCACAAGCTTAAACAAATTTTCAGCCCTGTTTTCTTTGTTTCTATTCTTTTTAATTCCTCCCCCTTTTGTCATCAAGAAGGGACCTGCAAAACAAATGAAGAACAGCATGCTAATAATGCAAAATATTTGATTAAAAACAAACGAAGGAGTTAAAGTAGCTTAGTACAGTCATCCAGCAGTTTATAAAACACTAAATCAAAAGAACAATAAAACAAACAGAGTTCAAAGTAATGAGCAGCAAGGAACACATCAGTCAAGCATCAGAAAGATTTATATCCGAGCCGAGTTGATCATCTTCTTCATCCGACTGGGCCAAGTCTTTCTCTAGGCTCTTGATCAGTAGATTGACCCTCTTATTACATTTGGTCCAAGCCTGTTTGTTCTCATATGCTTGTTTCCTGGCTTCTTTGTAAGACTTGACCGTCAGATTAGACCTGAGAGAACTCTTTCAACACATCCTTGACATACTCAGAAAGTTTAGATGATTTAGAAGGAAGAGATTAACTTTCACTATAAGAAAGTGATGAGCGGATAATTTATACGCTTTTTGGCACTGTTTTTAGTATGTTTTTAGTATGTTTTGGTTAGTTTTTAGTATGTTTTTATTAGTTTTTATTTAAAATTCACTTTTCTGAGCTTTACTATGAGTTTGTATGTTTTTCTATGATTTCAGCTAATTTCTGGCTGAAATTGAGGGACCTAAGCAAAAATCTGATTCAGAGGCTGAAAAAGGACTGCAGATGCTGTTGGATTCTGACCTCCCTGCACTCGAAGTGGATTTTCTGGAGCTATAGAAGCCCAATTGGTGCGCTCTCAAATGCGTTAGAAAGTAGACATCCTGGGCTTTCCAGAAATGTATAATAGTTTATACTTTGCTCGAGATTTGATGGCCCAAACCGGTGTTGCAAATCAGCTTCAGAATTCGCAGCGTTTAACGCCGGAACTAGCACAAAAATTGGAGTTAAACTGGCACAAAAGCTGGCGTTTAACTCCAGAAAAAGTCTCTACAC
Source organism: Arachis hypogaea (assembly GCF_003086295.3). Lineage (NCBI taxonomy): Eukaryota > Viridiplantae > Streptophyta > Magnoliopsida > Fabales > Fabaceae > Arachis > Arachis hypogaea. The sequence goes on along the minus strand of NC_092044.1, from coordinate 90,152,525 downwards.
ATGAAAGCTTCAATGCTCAGCCCAAGCACACACCAAGTAGACCCCGGAAGTGGATTTTTACGTCATTTACTCATTTCTGTATACCCTAGGTTACTAGTTCACTATTAATAGGACCTTTTGACATTGTATCTTTACCTCATGACACATTACACGTTTCTTATTGTATCTTCTATGGCATGAGTCTCTAAATCCCATGGTTGGGGGTGAGGAGCTCTGCTGTGTCTTGATGGATTAATGCAATTACTACTGTTTTTCATTCAATCACGCTTGCTTCTATTCTAAGATATCACTTGTTCCTCAACTTGATGAATGTGATGATCCATGACACTCATCATCATTCTCACCTATGAACGTGTGCCTGACAACCACCTCCGTTCTACTTTAGATTGAGTGAATATCTCTTGGATTCCTTAATCAGAATCTTCGTGGTATAAGCTAGAATTGATGGCGGCATTCAAGAGAATCCGGAAGGTCTAAACCTTGTCTGTGGTATTCTAAGTAGGATTCAAGGATTGAATGACTGTGACGAGCTTCAAACTCCTGAAGGCTGGGCGTTAGTGACAGACGCAAAAGAATCACTGGATTCTATTCCAACCTGATTGAGAACCGACAGATGATTAGCCGTGCTGTGATAGAGCGCGTTGAACATTTTCACTGAGAGGATGGGAGGTAGTCATTGACAACAGTGAAACCCTACATACAGCTTGCCATGGAAGGAGCCTTGCGTGCATGAAGAAGAAGACAGTAGGAAAGTAGAGATTCAAAAGATAGAGCATCTCCAAAACCTCAACCTGTTCTCCATTACTGCAAAACTAGTATTTATTTCATGTTCTTTTACTTTTCACAATTAAACCTGAGAATTATTGATATCCTGACTAAGAGTTACAAGATAACCACAGCTTGCTTCAAGCCGACAATCTTCGTGGAATCGACCCTTACTCACGTAAGGTATTACTTGGACGACAGAGTGCACTTGCTGGTTAGTTGTGCGAAATTGCAAGAGTGTGATTGCAATTTCGTGCACCAGAAAGCATGGATGCCATTGAGCTTTTTCCCCTTTCTATTTTTTATAGATTCAGAAACTCTACCTCCCTTTATTGTAGAAACCCTGTTTTCTACAGGCTCATTGAGCAAATCAACATTAAAGTATTCAAATATTCATGTAAGAAAATCCTATAAGGTAAATTACCCTTTTTATCGCTGCGAACACAATCTCACATGTGTTGCACCATGAGATATACAAAAGAGATAGATGCAGAGTTGAGAATAGCAAAAAGTACAATAGTGTCATAAACCGTAACCCTTTGATAGGAGCCGCTTTGAGGCATGAGAACATGGTTGTTGATGCGGTGAAGCAAAGCTCTCACAGGACCTAGAGCTTTGTGGGTGAGATTAGTTCCTTCAAGTGCAGAAAAATTTTCACACACACGGGTAAGAGCTACTTAAAAGGTAATCCCAACATGATTGTCCCATTTTCCTGACATGTAAGCCAGGGCGCCTTCATCTACATACCCCAAGGCTGTGCTTACAGTCTCTCTATTCAAGGTAAGATGTACCGTTTTGACAAAGGAATGCAGAGCACCATCATGTTCGCATAGAACTCTCGAACCATGATGATGTTGGTCTCTTAATAAAAGATTTTTTGGCTTCTCCTTGGTTTTCCTGGCCCAATAGACATAATAATAATTTAGCCACAATGCTTTGAAAGATTTTTGTAGCAAAGGCTGAATATTTTTCTCAACATATTAGACCATGATGTTTTTAGCCCAATAGCCAAATCTGCACATTAGCAAATTATTAATCACCCAAATGAAATTAACAACTTAATAATTTTGCAATTAATTATTTTTAACAATGTTTGATCATCATCATATTTTAAAGTTTTCCAAACTCAACAAACATGGTTGAGAGACTCGAAAAAGAGTTGAACAACATCTTTTATGATGCCCAACATGATTTAGAGGAGTCAAAAGAAATGAAGGAACCTTTGAAACTTCCTAAGGAAGAGGATAAGCCTCCTAAACTCGAGCTCAAGCCATTACCATCATCCTTGAAATATGCATTTCTAGGATATGGGGATACTTATCTTGTGATTATAAGCTCTGCCTTAGAACCACAGGAAGAAAAGGCACTAATCCAAGTGCTAAAAACACACAAGACAGCTATTGTGTGGACAATAAATGACCTTAAGGGCATTAGCCCAACCCGATGCATGCACAAGATCCTACTGGAAGATGATGCCAAATGTGGTGCAACCACAAAGGTGACTAAATCCAGCCATGAAGGAAGTTGTGCAAAAGAAAGTCACAAAATTATGGGAGGCTGGGATTATTTATCCCATTTCTGACAGCTCCTGGGTGAGCCCTGTCCAAGTTATTCCCAAAAAGGGAGGCATGACAATGGTTCATAATGAAAAGAATGAACTGATTCTCACAAGAACAGTTACAGGGTGGCGTATGTGTATTGACTACAGGAGGCTCAATAACACCACCAAAAAGGATCATTTTCCTTTACCATTTATAGATCAGATGTTGGAGAGACTGGCGGGTCATGCATTCTACTACTTTGTGGATGGCTATTCAGGATATAATCAAATTATAGTGGACCTTCAAGACCAAGAAAAGACAGCATTCACATACCCATATAACGGGTTTGCTTATAGGAGAATGCCATTTGGCCTGTGCAATGCACCTGTAACCTTTCAGAGGTGTAAGCTCTCCATTTTCTCTGATATGGTGGAGAAATTCCTTGAAGTGTTCATGGATGACTTCTATGTCTTTGGGGATTCATTTGAGTCATGCCTTGACCATCTGGCCCTAGTTCTCAAATGATGCCAAGAAACAAACCTGGTTGTAAACAGAGAAAAATGCCACTTTATGGTGATTGAAGCAATTGTTCTTGAGCATCGGATTTCAAACAAGAGACTAGAAGTGGATCAAGCTAAGGTGGAGATAATTGAGCGATTACCACCACCCACTAATGTAAAGTCAATCAGAAGTTTCCTGGGACATGCAGGGTTCTACAGGAGGTTCATAAAGAATTTTTCCAAAATTGCAAAACTCCTGTGCAACTTACTAGCTACTGACACTCCATTTTTTTTTTACCAAGAGTGCATGCATGCCTTTGAAACTCTGAAGGCTAAGCTTATCACTGCACCTGTCATCTGTGCACCCAACTGGGACTTACCATTCGAACTCATGTGTGATGCCATTGACCATGCCATTGGCGCAGTTCTGGGGCAGAGACATGACAAGCTTCTGCATGTCATTTATTATGCCAGCCGTGTTCTAAATGACGCACAGAAGAACTATACTACCACAGAGAAGGAATTGCTTGTAGTGGTTTATGCCATTGATAAGTTCATATCTTATTTAATAGGATCTAAGGTCATTATCTATACTAACCATGCTGCTCTCAAATATCTATTCACCAAGAAGGATTCTAAGCCAAGGCTGATAAGATGGGTGCTACTTCTGTAAGAGTTTGATATAGAAATCAGAGATAGAAAAGGGTTAGAAAATCAAGTGGCTGACCACTTGTCTCGGATTGAACCAGTAGCAGGGGCATCTCCCCCCTCCACTAAGGTATCTGAAACCTTTCTGGATGAGCAACTCTTTGCCATTCGGATAACACCTTGGTTTGCAGATATTGCAAATTACAAGGCTATAAGATTCATTCCCAAGGAATACAGTAGGTAGCAAGCCCAAAAAATCATTCATGATGCAAGATACTACTTTTGGGATGAACCATATCTCTTTAAGAGATGCTCAGATGGGATAATCTGCCACTATGTGTCTAAAGAAGAGGCACAGAAAAGCCTATGGCATTTCCATGGCTCAGATTATAGAGGACACTTTGGAGGTGAGCGAACAGCCACAAAGGTTCTCCAAAGTTGTTTCAATTAGCCCACACTCTTCAAGGATTCCCGAGAGTTTTTCCGTCACTATGACAGTTGCCAAAGGGCTGGCAATCTTCCTCAAGGTCACCACATGCCTTAGTAAGTAATCCTAGAGATTGAGTTATTTGATGTATGGGGTATAGACTTCATGGGACCTTTCTTACATTCATACTCAAACACCTATATCCTCGTGGCAGTAGATTATGTGTCTAAATGGGTTGAGGCAGTCACATTACCCACGAATGACACTAGAGTAGTGATGAAGTTCCTCCAGAAGAACATCTTCAGTAGGTTTGGTGTCCCTCAAACACTGATTAATGATGGAGGCACTCATTTCTGCAACAAACAGCTTGACTCTATTCTACACCATTATAGAGTTCACCATAAAGTGGCAACCCCATATCATCCACAGACAAATGGGCAAGCTGAAGTCTCAAATAGAGAACTAAAGAGAATCCTGGAAAGAACAATGAGCACCTCTAGAAAGGATTGGGCAAGAAAGCTTGATGATGCTCTTCGGGAATACAGAATAGCTTTCAAGACCCCTATAGCAAAGTCACCATATCAATTGGTGTATGAGAAGGCATGCCACCTGCTAGTGGAACTGGAACACAAGGCCTATTGGGCGACCAAACTCCTAAACCTTGATGCAAAGGCAGCAAGAGAGAAGCAGTTGCTCCAGCTAAATAAGTTGAATGAATTCTGACTTGTTGCATTTGAAAATGTAAAAATTTATAAAGAAAGGGCCAAGAAGTGGCATGACAGAAAGATATCTTCCAGAATCTTTAAACCTGGACAAAAAGTTCTACTCTTCAATTCTAGACTGAAGCTCTTCCCTGAGAAGCTCACGTCACGTTGGACAGGACCTTTTCTTATCACTAATGTATCACCTTATGGTCATATAGAACTCCAGAGTAACCACTCTGATTTACTGTTAATGACCAGAGAGTGAAACACTACTTGGGTGGTGAAATTGAGCAAGAAAGATCCACCCTATTACTAACATGAGCACAGTTAAGTCCAGCTAAATGATAGTAAAGAAACGTTTCTTGGGAGGCAACCCAACGAATAAGAGTATATTATGGTTTTCTGTTTCTTTAATTATTCTCAATTGATTTATTTTTCTTTCAATTTCAAGTATTTTTCATAGTTACTTTGCTTTCTAATATTTATGATCATGTGTACCTCCTATAACAGAGACAACAATGTTTAGAACTAAAAACAGAGCACCTTGGGAAAGCCTCTTGCTGGCGTTAAACGCCAGACAAGAGGGAAGGATGGGCGTTCAACACCCTAAAGGAGCAACAAGACTGGCATTGAATGCCAGCCAGGAAGCATTGGCTGGGCATTTAATGCCCTGAAAGGGGAAGAAAGCTGGCATTGAACACCGTCCAGGGAGCACTAGTTGGGCGTTCAACACCCAAAGAGGAGTGGCAAACTGGCGTTGAACGCCAGCCAGGGGGTACTGTCTGGGCGTCCAACGCCCAGGAGGAGCACAAGGTTGGCGTTGAACGCCAGAATAGGAGTATTCTGGGCGTTCAATGCCAAACAAAGGTGGGGAGGTTTGACTTTTTCAAAATATATCTTTTTAAATTTTATCTTTTCAATCATATCTTTTAAGACATTAACTTTTAAATTCAATCTCTTTCCCTAAAATCTTTTCAAATCTTCTTCAATTCTTTTTCAAATCTCTTTCAAATTCCAATTGTTTTTCAATTTCTTTTCAAATGTTTCATTAAACTTTTAAATCTTTTTTATACCTTTCATACTTTCTATCTTATCTTTTCTATCTATTTCATATCTTTAACGATTCAACAAATTTTAAAACATAACTCTTTTTATCTTTTACCAAAATTTGAACCATATCTTTGTTATCTTTTATTTAATAAAACTTCGAAATCCACCCTACCCCTCCCTATATATACCATTCGCACCACACACTCCCTCATCCACATCCCATTTGAATCTTTCTCCTCTTCTTTGTCTTCTTTCTCTACTTTTTGCTTGAGAACGAGCAAACCTTTTAAGTTTGGTGTAGAAAGAGCCTTGCTTTCTCACTCCATTCGAACTCCACGGCTCCAAAAAGTGAAAAATCCACTTCAAGAAGCAAGAAAGAAGATGACCCAACAGCTGTTTTTAAACCTTTCAGATTCTACACCAAGTAGCATGAAGAACATTATTACAAAATAATGTGCAAGAGGACAGTAATCTCGGAGGTCAAATTCAAATTAAAAGAAGATGAGTACCTAGAGATCCAAGAGCAAATTCAAAAGAGAGGCTGGAAGACCCTGGCCAACCCTGTGACCAATGTTGGAATAACAATTGTCCATGAATTCTATGCAAATTTGTGGATGACAGATAAGTAAAAGAAAGATGGACAATGGTTCCATACCTTTCGCACCATGGTCCGAGGGAAAACTCTCTATTTTCATCTTGACAAGGTGAAAGAGATCTTTAATTTACCCCCACAAAGGGATGATTCAGAATCCTTTAATAGGAGGGTAGTAGCTAATCCAAAGCTAATTCAGATTCAAGAAGACATATGTCTACCTGGAACTTGTGGAATAATAGCACAAAAGGTAAACCAAACCAACTAAGAATAATGGATCTCAAACCAGTTGCTAGGGGTTGGTTGGATTTCATTGGGCGTTCTATACTCCCTACTAGCAACTGCTCTGAAGTCACCATTAGAAGAGCTGTGATGATTCACTATGTCATAATGGGGAATGAGGTGGAACTCTACCAACTAATCCCTATTGAGCTGTACAAGGTTGCAAATAGGATGTTAAGTCAAGCCAAATTGGCCTATCCAAACCTTATCTTTCGCTTGTGTAAAGAGGCTGGAGTCCTGATTAATAGAGACTCATGTCTCCCAGCAGGTAGCCCAATCACCAAGCAAGTGATGGAAAGCTCCAAAATTCTAGATGATCATCCCAAGAGGAAGACACCTGAGCCTCCTCAAATACAGAAGGTCCCTCTAATTGAATATTGGACCCAGCTAGAAGCATCTGTTGCACAATTACAAACCATCTTGGACCAATTAAGATAGGAGAAAAAAGACCAAACTAGCATGCTTTACAAACTAGTTAAGGAACAAGAGAAGCAAGAGCGTGAACTAGAAGAGCTGAAGCATCAGAAATTATCTCTTGAAGAGCCTAACGCAAACCAGGATTAAGGTGGTTGAGTATCACCTCCCTATCTCTGTGCCTATTTTAATTGCTATTTCTTATGTTTAGATTTACATGATCACTAGTAGCATTTAAGATTTTATTCAAGTTTCTGTCTTTTAATTTAAGAATTGCATGAGCATTATTAGGATTTAAGTTTCTATTTTCCTTTTTTTCAATTAGGTATAAAATGTTCCTTTTATCATCTCATTGAACTTGAATAAAAAAAATTTTTAGAAGCAGTAAAGATACATAAATTTTGAGTTATATAACAAGAATAGTTCAATTATTTGATGTGGTGACATTGCATTTATTTTCTAAATTTATGAATGAATAGTGCATGTTTGATGTTAGAGTTAAAAATGTTAGCTCTTGAAAGAATGATGAAAAAGGAGAAGTATTATTGGTAATCTAAAAAATCCAAAAAGATTGATTCTTGAAGCAAGAAAAAGTAGCAAAAAAAATCACAAAGCAAAAAAAGGGAGAGAAAAAGCCAGCAGCTCTTTAAACCAAAAGGCAAGAGCAAAGGTCTAAGGTTTTAAGCATCAGTGGTTAGGAGGGCCTAAAAGAAACAAAATCTTGCCCTAACAGTTCAAATGAACTCCTCCCCCTAACTAAATGCTTGTGGTGTGAAGGTATCAAGTGAAAAGCTTGAGACTTAGCAGCTAAAGTCGTGATCCAAAGCAAAAGAGTGTGTTCAAGAACTCTGGACACCATTGGCTGGGGATTCTAGCAAAGCTAAATCATAATCCTAAGGGGTTCACCCAGTTAAGTGTCTGTGGCATTTATGTATCCGATAGTAATACTGAAAAACAAACCGCTGGATTCTGAGTAAAAATAGGAGAATCAATAGTATCATCTGGATTCTGAGTTCCTAAAGATGCCAATTATTTCGAGCTTCAAAGGAAAGTGAGGTGCCAATACTATTCAGAAGCAAAAAGCCACTAGTCCCACTCATCTAATTGAAACCAAGCTTCATTGAAATCTCTGAAATTTATTGTATCATTCTCTTATTTTTAATCTTACTTTGTTTTTGGTTGCTTGACAAGCAACAGTTTAAGTTTGGTGTTCTGGTGAGCGGATGTTTTGTACGCTTTTTGGCATCATTTTCATATAGTTTTTGTTATGTTTTGTTTAAGTTTTATTACATTTTCATAGGTTTTAGTGCAAAATTTACATTTTTGGATTCTACTTTGAGTTTGTGTGTTTTATGATGATTTCAGGTATTTTCTGGCTGAAATTAAAGAGTTTTGGCAAAGTCTGATTCAAATGCAAGGAAAGCGTAGTAGATGCTGTCAAGATCTGACCTCTGTCATTCAAACGAGCATTTCTGGAGCTACAGAAGTCCAAATAATGTGTTCTCAACGACGTTCGAAAGCTAACTTTCAGAGCTTTCCAGAAATAGATGATGATTTATAATTTTCTTCGAAGGAGTGTGCCCATTCTGAGCGTTGAACACCAAGGATCTATCCCCTAGCTGGCGTTCAACACCCCAAAGGAGATCCAAAGCTGGCGTTGAATTCCAACCACCCCCTAATGGGCGTTCAATGCCCATTCCTCCAAGTGGACGCCAAGCTCAACCCAAAAACTCAACTCAAGTGGGCCCGCAAGTGGATTTTCGTACCTCTAGTCTATTCTATCATATTTTTGTACTTCTTAGTTACTAAATTAGTATATATATGAGAAGATCAACCATGTTTAGGATCTTCTTCCCCCACTTTTACTTTCAAACATTATTGTGCAGTATGAGCCACTGACCTCCTAGGTTAAGGTTAGGAGCTCTGTTGATTCTTATGGATTAATAATATCATGGTTCTATTTCAACCTATATTTGATTCTATTCTAAGATGTATCTTCGTTCTTCATCCTAATAAATTGGGAGTGTAACTTGACCGTCATCCCCATTCTACATGGGTTCTTGCAAGTCCTTGACGAGATAGTATTGAACCACAGGCTTGATTATACATCTCTTAGATGGATGATAAACCCCATTTTGAGGGTACATCTTGTGCTTAATTTAGGGGGTTTTATCACCTTTTACCCACATTTATCCAATGAAATAACATGGTTTCATGATTGTCTCCTATATTATGCTAAGTGTGAAAACATGCTTTTTAGGTTTTAATTAGTTAAATTTAATTCACCTTTGATTCCACTAGATGCCTTGATATGTTTGTTAGTGAATTTAGATTGGAAAGGCTAGGGATGGATCAAAGGGATGGAGAGGAAAAGCATGCAAGTGGAGAACTCATGAAGAAACAAGGATTTGGGATGCATTCATCGATGCGCATGCGCAGCAGACGCACAAGCGTGGATTATGGAGTCGCATGGGGACATGTACGCGTATATGACGCGTACGCGTGGATAGGGAATTGCCAAGTGACGCGTATGCGTACATGGCGCGTACGCGTCGATGCTCGCACGTGATTCACTTAAAGGTAAAACGCTGGGGGTGAATTCTGGGCTTCCCAAGCCCAGATCCAACTCATTTCTGAGGCTATTTAAGGTAGAATTCAAGGTGGAGTCAACACATTAGAATCACTCATCACATTAGTTTAGTTTAGTTTTGGGAGGGAAAGTTAGTTTCTAGAGAGAGAATCTCTCTCTTCTCTCTAATATTAGGATTAGGTTTAGGTTAATCTCTTAGATCTAGATCTACTTCTTCTCTTGCTTTAATTTTCCTTTTTCTTTATGAATTCTTTTGTAGATCTACATTTCTTCTTCAATGCAATTGGTAAGTTCTTTGTTGTTTCATAATTGTTTTGCCTCTCTATTGTTAATCTCTTACTTTTGTAGTTGTAGATCTCATTAATTCTTGCAATTCATGTTGTTTACCTTTAGTGCCTTCTATGTGTTTATTGAAATGCTTCTTTTAGTTATGAGTTAGATTTTGTTCCTCTTGGCTTTGGTTGAGTAATTGGTGATTCTTGAGTTATCAAACTCTCTTGTTGATTAATAATTGGAAATTGATGGTCAATTTGCATGTCACTAAAGCTAGTCTTTCCTTAGGATTTGACTAGGACTTGTGAATCCAAATTGATTATCCTCACTTGGCTCTCCTTCATAGTTAGAGGTTAATTAAGTGAAGCAAGGAACAATTGTTGTCACAATTGATAAGGATAGCTAGGATAAGACTTCTAGTTCTCATACCTTGCCAAGAGCTTTTTTAGTTGCTAGTTTATTTCCTATGCCATTTATATTTCTTGTCTATTATCTCAAAAACCCTAAACATACCTCACAACCAATAACAAGAACACTTTGTTGCAATCCCTAGGGAGAACGACCTGAGGTTTGAATACTTCGGTTATTTTTATAGGGGTTTGTTTTAGTGACAACCAAATTTTTGTATGAAAGGAGTATTGTTGGTTTAGAAACTATACTTGCAACGAGATTTCATTTGTGAAATTCTATACCATACAAAAATCCAATCATCAAAATGGCGTCGTTGCTCGGTGACGAGAGGATTCTTGCCAGTAAAGAATTTCATAAACATATTCTCGTTGTAAGTATAGTTTCTAAACCAATAGAGAATCCTTTCGTACAAAAGTTTTGGTTGTCACTTAAGCAAACATAATAAAATTTATAACCGAAGTATTTAAACCTCGGGTCGTCTCTCAAGAAATTGTAGGGAGGTGTGTTTATTATTGGTTATGGGAAAAGTATCTTTTTGGGTTTTTGAAATAAGGAACAAGTAATTTAAATGGCAAGAAAAATAAATTAATAATTAGAAAAACTCTTGGCAAGGTGTGAGAACTGGAAATTCCATCCTAGTTATCCTTATCAGGTGTGATGAGAATTGTTTATTGCTCCCACTTAGTTAACCCTTACTAAAAAAAGGAAAGTCAAGTGGACTAATCAATTTGATTCCTCAAGTCCTAGTCAACTCTTAAGGAAAGACTAGCTTTAGAGGGATCCAAATCAATCAGCAAATTCTAATTTTCAATCAACAGCTGAGTTTGATAACTCAAGTGTCACCAATTACTCAACCAAAGCAAAGAGAGAAAAAATCCAAATTATTTATATCATAAATAGAAGAAAGCAATCATAAATCTGAAATACCTCAAATTATATTGAATATAAAATCAAATCTAACATGAGAATTCATAAATCAAAGTAATAAAAATAGCAGAGAACCAAAGTAAAGGAACATTGAACCTGGAATGAAGAAGAAACAATCATAAAGCTAAGAGAAATCCTAAATCCTAAAACCTAAGAGAGAGGAGGGAGTCTCCCCCTCTAAAAGCTACATCTAAAACTAAAATTGTGAATAATGAATGTTGTGTCTATGTTCTCCCTTGAATGGATGCATTCCCCCACTTTATAGCCTCTAATCTGTGTTTTCTGATTTGGGCCGAAAAAGAGTCCAAAAATTACTGGGGACGTTTTCTGCAATTTTCTGCACGTGGCGTCCGTCACGCGTGCACGTGGGTCACGCGTGCGCGTCATTTGGAAGTTTTCCTTGTCATGCGTACGTGTCAGTCACGCATACGCATCACTTGTGCTTTGCGCTAGGCATGTGTTCGCGTCGTCCACACGTGCGCGTCACTTGGGTTCTGCGCAAGTTACGCGTGCGCGTCGTCCACGCGTGCACGTCACTGCCATTTCCTTCAAAACTTCATTTTCGTGCTTTCCTTCCACTTTTGCATGTTTTCTTTCTGTTCTCTAAGCCATTCCTGCCTTATAAAGCCTGAAAATACTCAACACACGGATCACGGCATCGAATGGTAATAAAGGATAATTAAAATTAATAATTTTATGGTCTAGGAAACATATTTTCACATATATTAAGGAATAAGGAAGGAATTGTAAAACCATGCAATTTATATGAATAAGTGAACAAAGATTTGATAGAAACTACCCAATTGAGCATAATATAAATCATAAAATAGTGTTTTATCAACCTCCCCACATTTAAACATTAGCATGTCCTCATGCTAAGCTCAAGAGAATTAAAAAAGTGAAGAGGAATGGTAGAGAGTATGAAATGCAACCTATCTATGTGAATACAACTACATGTAAAATGTTTCTACCTACTTAGTTAAAAGTAAACAAATCCTTCTAGAACAAATATGGGACCATCAAAGATGGGAGGAGCCTTAAGGAATTGATCACTCCTATTGGCAACAACCTCCGGATACTTATAGGTATAATTCACATCCTAATGCATGCCAATTCAATGGCTATGATGAACCTTTTTGTGACTATCAACAATCACCATCATATGCCTATGACTCTTATCCTCAACATGATCCTCAACCATACTCACAAGCCTCTTTTTATCAAGCACCTTCATATGACCCCTATCCATCATATAACCAATCACCCCTATCCTACGCTTGTGACTATTATGAGCAAGAACCTTTAGAACCACCACAACCCTATCATGATTACTACCAAGAACAACCTCAATACACACCATCTCCACACCCTTACCAAGAAGAACCACCTTCTTACTATGAACCCTTTTTCCAAAATGATGAACCCTCCCATCCACCCCAAGCCCCAATGAACAATTCTCTCACTTTGCTACTTCAAGGACAAGAGGCCATGCAGAGGAATGCACTAGAGTTTGTGACTAACTTGACCGAGGTAGTGCACACTTTAGCCTACTATTGCTTGAACACTCAAGGTACTTCCATGGCCATATGTGAAAGATCCAAAGAAGAGCATAGCATGAAGGAGAAATTAGAAAGTCCGGTGGAGAGTGAGAAGTTCCACTTTGTATTGGAACAATTGGAGGAAGCCATGATTGTTGAAGAAGAGGAAAAAGTGGTTGAAGATTTAGGAGATGCGGAACCACCATGGGAATCTCAAGAACCTCTCTCTAAGAAGCTTAATATTGATGTTGAGGAGGGTGTGCAACCTCCGAAGCATATCATAGTTGGAGACTCTGAAGAAGTTAACCAAGAGGAAGATTTCATCATTGATAAATTCTTATCCAAAATGGAATCCTCTCCCATGGAATTTGAAGTTGAAGTTATTGAAGACAACTCACCATCAAGTAACACTGATGACCTTGTTGAAGACTCTTCCAATGACTGTGAAGCCGATGTTGAAGTAGATTTCACATAACCTCCAAAGTTTGACTTGATTGATGATGAGGAGGAATTGGAAGAAGTTGACAAGCAAGAAGAATTTGAAGAAAGTTGTCAAGAGGTGGAGATATCCAAAGAAGAACATAGGGGAATAGACTTCGCATTGTCTAAGTGTGGGGAGGTCACCCTTCCTAAGCCACCATCCAACACAACATTCAAGTGGATAAAATTCCTATCCTTAAGCTTCACTCTCTCACTTGAATATGGTTTGATTGAGAATGATGGTCAACTTAGAGTTCTTTGTAGAACTAAGAGTAAAAGGGAGTTATGTGGTGGTTGGAAGTTCAGAATTAGGCTTATTGAGGTCAAATTTTTAAGGCATAGGGACCATGATTGGATAAATGCTACTTTGTATGGGTCTAGGAAGAGAATTTGGTGTCCTAAAGAGAATTCTATGTGTCAACCACCCGAATGGACGAACAATATATGGGATCCCGGATTGAGGCATGAAGACCAACTATGGAAGCTCATATCTTAGGTAGAACTCTACCCACTCTTGGTGAAGACCGTTGGAATTTCTGTCGACCACCTGAGGAGCATGGATCCTTGGATAATCAAGGACGAGTACAAGTATAAGCCACCATGACAAAGAGCTTCCCAAATGTCCAACTTAAGGACTTAAACTAAAAGTGCTAGGTGGGAGACACCCCACCATGGTAAACTCTTTCCATTCTCTTGTATATATACTTAATAATTGATTTGAGTTACCATTGTAAGTAGTTTTCTTTTCATATAGGCTTCCTTTAATAATTGGTTGTTGGTTGCTTGACATGCAATTTATACTTGTTTAGTAGTTGGGAAAGTTACAAAACCAAAAAGAGATTTTTGTTAATTTTGCATTTTGTAGTTGGTTGTGTGTTGTAGGTAGTGTTAGGGAGGTTTTAAGCTATTTTTAGTTTTTCTGAAAAAAAAGGGGGGGAAGGGACGCGTACGCGTGCTGTACGCGTACGCGTCAATGAGCGGATGCAGCCTGATGAGTGGATAATTTATAGGCTTTTGCATTATTTTTAGGTAGTTTTTAGTAGGATCTAGCTACTTTTTGGGATGTTTTTATTAGTTTTTATGCAAAATTCACATTTATGGATTTTACTATGAGTTTGTGTGTTTTTCTGTGATTTTAGGTATTTTCTGGCTGAAATTGAGGGACCTGAGCAAAAATCTAATTCAGAGGCTGACAAAAGACTGCTGATGCTGTTGGATTCTGACCTCCCTGCACTCGAAGTGGATTTTTTGGAGCTACAGAATTCCAAATGGCGCGCTCTTAACTGCGTTGGAAGGTAGACATCCAGGGCTTTCCAGCAATATATAATAGTTCATACTTTTCCAGAGTTTTGATGATGCAAACTGACGTTCAAACGCTCCTTCTCTGCCCTATTCTAAAGTCAAAACGCCAGAGCTGGCATAAAAGTTGGAGTTAAACGCCCAAACTGGCACCAAAGCTGGCGTTTAACTCTAATGAAAGCCTCTACACGTGTAAAGCTCAATGCTCAGCCCAAGCACACATCAAGTGGGCCCAGAAGTGGATTTCTGCATCATTCACTTAATTCTGTAAACCCTAGAAACTAGTTTCATTATAAATAGGACCTCTTACTATTGTATTTTCATCTTGGGAATTAGACATCTTTGGAACATTTTCCTTAGACATTGGGGGCTGGCCTCACGGCCATGCCTACCTTCATCACTTATGTATTTTCAACGGTGGAGTTTCTACACACCATAGATTAAGGTGTGGAGCTCAGCCGTTTCTCGAGTATTAATGCAATTACTATTGTTCTTCTATTCAATTTATGCTTATTCTTATTCTAAGATATCCACTCGCACCTCAACCTGATGAATGTGATGATCCGTGACACTCATCATAATTCTCACCTATGAACGTGTGACTGACAACCACCTCCGTTCTACTTAAGATTGAGCGTGTATCTCTTAGCCTCCATTCCAAAAGATCGAAGTCTTCGAGGTATAAGATAGAATTATTGGCGGCCATTACTGAGATCTGGAAAATCTAAACCTTGTCTGTGGTATTCCGAGTAGGATCTAGGAAGGGATGACTGTGACGAGCTTCAAACTCGCGAGTGTTGGGCATAGTGACAGACGCAAAAGGATCACAGGATTCTATTCCAACATGATCGAGAACCGACAGATGATTAGCTGTGCGGTGACAGCGCGTTTGGACCGTTTTCACTGAGAGGACTGGCGATAGCCATTGATGCCGGTGAAACCTGAACATACAGCTTGCCATGGAAGGGAGTATGAAGGATTGGATGAAGGCAGTAGGAAAGCATAGATTCAAAAGGAGCAAAGCATCTCCATAAACTTATCTGAAATTCTCACCAATGAATTAAATAAGTATCTTTATCTTTATTTTCTGTTTATTTATCTTTTTACTTATTAAAACTCCATAACCCATTTTAATCCGCCTGACTGAGATTTACAAGGTGACCATAGCTTGCTTCAAGCTGACAATCTCCGTGGGATCGACCCTTACTCACGTAAGGTATTACTTGGACGACCCAGTACACTTGCTGGTTAGTTGTGCGGAATTGTGATGAAGTGTGATTCACGTTTGAGCGTACCAAGTTTATTGGCGCCATGGTTGATGATCACAATTTTGTGCACCAAGTTTTTGGCGTCGTTGCCGGGGATTGTTCATGTTTGGACAATTGACGGTTCATCTTGTTGCTCAGATTAGGTAATTTTCCTTATTTTATTTTCAAAAAGTTTTCAAAAATCTTTTTAAAAAAATTTTTCTTTGCTTTCGTTTTTCCACAATTAATTTTTGAAAAATACAAAAAAATTCATAAAATCATAAAAACTAAAAAACATTTCATGGTTCTTGTTTGAATCTAAGGCCAAATTTTAAGTTTGGTGTCAATTGCATGATTTTAATTGTCTTGCAATTTTCAAAAGACATGCATAATGTTCTTGATGATCTTCAAGTTGTTCTTGATGAATTGCCTTGTTTGATCTTCATGATTTATTGAATTACACTGCATGATGTTCTACATATGCATTCTTGCATTCATATGGCCCAAACATGAGAAAGTTCTAAGTTCATATATACCTCTAAGAGGAATCCTGTGAGTAATGGGACGCCTCAAAAGAGAGGAGTTCTTGAAATTGATGCTCTGAATGCCATACTGGCCCAGAACAAAATATTGACCCAACAAGTCAATATGATCTCTCAGAGTCTAAATGGATTGCAAAATGCATCCAAAGTACTAAAGAAGCATCTTCTGAAGAAGAAGCTTATGATCCTGAGAACCCTGCAATGGCAAAGGTGAATTACATGGGTAAAGCCTTTGGAAACATCTATAATCCTTCATGGAAAAATCATCCAAATTTTTCATGGAAGGATCAACAGAAGCAAGGCTTCAATAATAACAATGGTGGAAAAAACAGGTTTAGCAATAGCAAACCTTTCCCAGCATCATCTCAGCAACAGACAGAGCATTCTGAGTAGAATCTTTCTAGCTTAGCAAACATAGCCTCTGATCTATCTAAGGCCACTCTTAGTTTCATGACTGAAACAAGATCCTCCATTAGAAATTTGGAGGCACAAGTGGGCCAGCTGAGTAAAAGGGTTACTGAAACTCCTCCTAGCACTTTCCCAAGCAATACAGAAGAGAATTCCAAAGGAGAGTGCAAGGCCATTGATATAATCAACATGGCCAAAACCTTAGAGGAGGAGGAGGACGTGAACCCCAATGAGAAAAACCTTTGGGAACGTCCGATGGTCAGTACCGAATCCCCTAATAAAGAACCAAAGGAACCTGAGGCTCATACAGAGACCATAGAGATTCCCTTGGACTTCCTTTTACCATTTATGAGCTCTGATGACTATTCATCTTCTGAAGAAGATGAAGACATTGTTAAAGGGCAAGTTGCCCAATATTTAGAAGCAATCATGAAGCTGAATGCCAAGCTATTTGGTAATGAGACTTGGGAGGAAGAGCCTCTCTTGCTCACCAATGAAATGAATACATTGGTTCAGCAAAATTTACCTCAAAAGAAATAGGACCGTGGTAAATTCTTAATACCCTGTACCATAGGCACCATGACCTTGGAAAAAGTTCTGTGTGACCTGGGGTTAGGGATAAACATGATGCCCCTCTCTGTAATGGAGAGACTGGGAATCTATGAGGTACAGACTGCCACATTCTCATTGGAGATGGCAGATAAATCTATGAAAAAGGCTTATGGACTAGTAGAGGACATGCTAGTGAAGGTTGAAGGCCTTTACTTTCCTGCTGATTTCATAATCCTAGACACTAGGAGGGATGAGGATGAATCGATCATCCTTGGAAGACCCTTCCTAGCCACAGCAAGAGCTATGATTGATGTTGACAGAGGAAAGTTGATCCTTCATGTGAATGAAGAATGCCTTGTAGTAAAGACTCAAAGTTCTCCATCTATAACCATGGAGAGTAAGCATGAAGAGCTTCTCCCAATACAGAGTCAAACAGAGCCCCCACATTCAAACTCTAAGTTTGGTGTTGGGAGGCTACAGCCAAACTCTAAGTTTGGTGTTGAGAAATCTCAACCATGCTCTGATCATCTATGAGGCTCCATGAGAGCTCACTGTCAAGCTATTGACATTAAAGAAGCGCTTATTGAGAGGTAACCTAATTTTTTTTATTATCCAATTTTATTTTATCTATGTTATTTTATGTTTTCTTTTAGGTTGAGGATCATGTGATATCACAAAGAAAATTACAAAAATAAAGAGAAAAATCAAAAAGAGCATTGAAAATAGCACACCCTGGAGGAAGGACTTACCGGTGTTTAAACGCCAGTAAGGGCAACAAAATGGGCGTTTAAACGCCCAATCTAGCACCTTTCTGGACGTTTAAACGCCAGAACAGGGTACCGGACTGGCATTTACACACCAAATCAGGATAGCAAACTGGCGTTTAGATGCCAGAACAGGAAAGAAAGCTAGCGTTTAAATGCCAAAATAGGGCAGTAGAGGTTTAAATGCCAGAATTGCACACTAAGGCGTTTTGAATGCCAAATTAGAGCAGGAATGAAAAATCCTTGGCCCCTCAGGATCTGTGGACCCCACAGGATTCCCACCAACCTCAACTCACTCTCTCTCCTCTTCACACCTTTCTACAACACTCTTCCCCAAATACACCTTCCATCTCCTCCATTTTCTTCTTCTTCTACATCTTTCTTTCATCTTTTGCTCGAGGACGAGCAATCCTTCTAAGTTTGGTGTGGTAAAAGCATTGCTTTTTGTTTTTCATAACCATTTATGGCACCTAAGGCCGGAGAAACCTCTAGAAAGAGGAAAGGGAAGACAAAATCTTCCACCTCTGAGTCATAGGAGATGGAGAGATTCATCTCAAGGGTCCATAGCTCAGTAGTAGAGCATTTGACTACACATCAAGAGAGCCCACTCATGGACCTCAATAAGAGCATGAGGAATTCCCTCATCAAGAAATCCCTGAGATGCCTCAAGGGATACATTTTCCTCCACACAACTATTGGGAGCACCAAAATCACTAGGGATGGAGTAAAAAAGGCAAGGAAGAGACATAGAGGAGCTCAAGAGCACCATTGGTTCTTCAAGAGGAGGAAGATGCCACCCTCACTAAGGTGGACTCATTTCTTAATCTCCTTGTCTATTTATTTTTCTGTTTTTCGAATTTTTGCTTGATGTGCTATCAATGTTTGTGTCCTTACTACATGATCATTAGTGTCTAGTGTCTATTCCTTAAAGCTATGAACAAATGAATCCTTCACCTCTCTTAAATGAAAAAATGTGCTTAATTACAAAAGAACAAGAAGTACTTGGATTTCAAATTTTATCTTGAAACTAGTTTAATTATTTTGATGTGGTGGCAATACTTTTTGTTCTCTGAATGAATGCTTGAACAGTGCATATTTTTTATCTTGTTGTTTATGAATGTTAAAGTTGTTGGCTCTTGAAAGAATGCTGAGCAAAGAGAAATGTTATTGATAATCTGAAAAATCATGAAATTGGTTCTTGAAGCAAGAAAAAGCAGTGAAAAAAAATGAAAAAAAATTGGCAAAAAAAAAGAGAAAGAGAAAGAAAAGAAAAAGAAAAAGCAAGCAGAAAAAGCCAATAGCCCTTTAAACCAAAAGGCAAGGGTAAAAAGGATCCAAGACTTTGAGCATTAATGGATAGGAGGGCCAAGGAAACAATATCCAGGCCTAAGCGGCTAAATCAAGCTAACCCTAATCATGTGCTTGTGTCATGAAGGTCCAAGTGAAAAACTTGAGACTGAGTGGTTAAAGTCATGATCCAAAGCAAAAAGAGTGTGCTTAAGAACTCTGGATACCTCTAACTGGGGACTTAAGCAAAGCTGAGTCACAATCTAAAAAGGTTCACCCAGTTATGTGTCTGTGGCATTTATGTATCCAGTGGTAATACTGGAAAACAAAGTGCTTAGGGCCACGGCCAAGACTCATAAAGTAGCTGTGTTCAAGAATCAATGTACTGAACTAGGAGAATCAAAAACACTATCTGAAATTCTGAGTTCCTATAGATGCCAATCATTCTGAATTTCAAAGGAAAAAGTGAGATGCTAAAACTGTTCAAAAGCAAAAAGCTACAAGCCCCGCTCATCTAATTAGGACTAAGTTTCATTGATACTGTGGGATTTATTGTATATTCTCTTCTTTTTATCCTATTTTATTTTCAGTTGCTTGGGGACAAGCAACAATTTAAGTTTGGTGTTGTGATGAGCGGATAATTTATACGCTTTTTGGCATTATTTTTAGGTAGTTTTTAGTAGGATCTAGCTACTTTTGGGATGTTTTTATTCGTTTTTATGCAAAATTTACATTTATGGACTTTACTATGAGTTTATGTTTTTCTATGATTTCAGGTATTTTCTGGCTGAAATTGAGGGACCTGAGCAAAAATCTGATTCAGATGCTGACAAAGGACTGCTGATGCTGTTGGATTCTGACCTCCATGCACTCGAAGTGAATTTTCTAGAGCTACAAAACCCCAAATGGCACGCTCTCAACTGCGTTGGAAAGTAGACATCTAGGGCTTTCCAGCAATATATAATATTTGATAATTTTCCCGCATTTTGATGACGCAAACTGACGTTCAAACGCCCCTTCTCTATCCTATTTTGAAGTCAAAATGCCAGAGCTGGCATAAAAGTTGGAGTTAAACACCCAAACTGGCACCAAAGCTGGCGTTTAACTCCAAGAAAAGCCTCTACACGTGAAAGCTCAATGCTCAGCCCAAGCACACACCAAGTGGGCCCGAAAGTGGATTTCTGCATCATTCACTTAATTCTGTAAACTCTAGTAGCTAGTTTCATTATAAATAGGACCTCTTACTATTGTATTTTCATATTGGGAAATAGACATCTTTGGAACATTTTCCTTAGACATTGGGGGCTGGCCTCATGGCCATGCCTACCTTCATCACTTATGTATTTTCAACTGTGGAGTTTCTACACACCATAGATTAAGGTGTGGAGCTCTGCTGTTTCTCAAGTATTAATGCAATTACTATTGTTCTTCTATTCAATTTATGCTTATTCTTATTCTAAGATATCCACTCGCACCTCAACCTAATGAATGTGATGATCCGTGACACTCATCATCATTCTCACCTATGAACACGTGACTGACAACCACCTCCGTTCTACTTAAGATTGAGCGTGTATCTCTTAGCCTCCATTCCGAAAGATCGGAGTCTTTGTGGTATAAGCTAGAATTATTGGTGGCCATTCCTGAGATCTGGAAAGTCTAAACCTTGTCTGTGGTATTCCGAGTAGGATCTGAGAAGGGATGACTGTGACGAGCTTCAAACTCACGAGTGTTGGGCGTAGTGATAGACGCAAAAGGATCACGGGATTCTATTCCAACAATATCGAGAACCGACAGATGATTAGCTGTGCGGTGACAGCGCATTTGGACCGTTTTCACTGAGAGGACTGGCGGTAGCCATTGTTGCCAGTGAAACCCGAACATACAGCTTGCCATGGAAAGGAGTATGAAGGATTGGATGAAGGCAATAGGAAAGCAGAGATTCAAAAGGAGCAAAGCATTTCCATACACTTATCTGAAATTCTCACCAATGAATTACATAAGTATCTCTATCTTTATTTTCTGTTTATTTATCTTTTTACTTATTAAAACTCCATAACCCATTTTAATCTGCCTGACTGAGATTTACAAGGTGACCATAGCTTGCTTCAAGCCGACAATCTCCGTGGGATCGACCATTACTCACGTAAGGTATTACTTGGACTACCCAGTGCACTTGCTGGTTAGTTGTGCGAAATTGTTAGGAAGTGTGATTCACGTTTGAGCATACCAAGTCTATTGGCGCCATGGTTGATGATCACAATTTCGTGCACCATAGCCCCATACATGAATCCAGAGAGTTGGGCGTACATCGCGCCAACATTAGGCTTCTTGCATAAGCCGCACCCCACGCGGACGCGTACATGACGCGTACCTGTCGATGCGGTAGTGCAGCACCAATACTTATGACCCGAGAGTCATGTGAGCTTGAGGCCAACACTATGCCTCTGGCCCAACTCTCAACCCACACGGACGCGCATAGTACGCGTACGCGTCCATGCACACATCGTCATTCCACGTTTCAGCGCACATGATGCTTCCGCGTCCATTCCTTCTTTGCCCATCCACGTGGACACGTACAAGACGCGGACGCGTGAATTAAAAACCTTAACCCCCATCCACGTGAGAACCCTAGCATCGCGTCCCTCATTCCTTTCACTTTCAACGTTTCATTCCCTCGTCTCCTTCACTCACAGAACCTCCATTGCAGCTCCTCAAACTCTCCAGAACCGCCGACCACCACCTACTCCGGCAACTCACCGCCACCGACTACCACCCCCCTTCCTTCTTTCCTTCTCTCTCACTTTCTTTTTCCCTCTCTCACCGATCCTTCCTCCTGCTCCCGCCCAAATCACTGCGGCAACTCCATTACCACCGACGAAACACCCACCATCTCCACAACCTCTTCTCTTCTCTTTCCCCATTCCGCCCCATTTTTCCTACTGCTCCAATCATCACTCTTCCCCTTTGCCCTGCAATACTCTCTGCTTACCCTTACCTTCCACCATCTCACCTTTGCCACTTCTGTTTCCCACTTCTCGGCGCCGCCGCAGACTCCTGGTCATCACCATCTTTAGGTGGCACTGCCCTTTACTTTCCCTTACATTTTCCAATTCTGCTCTGCTTACATTCCAGGTCTCCCCTGCCCCCCTGTTTTATCTCTTTTCAATTAATTTTGTTGTTATTTTAGTTAGATTAGTGATTGCTTCTGCTTGCTAGGTTAAATAGAGATGTATGTTGTTAGGTAGATAGGATGTGGTTAGATAATCTTAGGCCTGATAAATGCTCCGTTCTTGTCCTCTAAATGCTTGAATTGTTGATGAGCGGATAATTTATACGCTTTTTGGCATTATTTTTAGTATGTTTTTAGTATGTTTTAGTTAGTTTTTAGTATATTTTTATTAGTTTTTAGTTAAAATTCACTTTTCTGGACTTTACTATGAGTTTGTGTGTTTTTCTGTGATTTCAAGTACTTTCTGGCTGAAATTGAGGGACTTGAGAGCAAAAATCGGATTCAGAGACTAAAAAGGACTGCAGATGCTGTTGGATTCTGACCTCCCTGCACTCGAAGTGAATTTTCTGGAGCTACAGAAGCCCAATTGGCGCGCTCTCAACGGCGTTGGAAAGTAGACATCCTGGGCTTTCCAGCAATATATAATATTCTATACTTTTCCCGAGATTTGATGGCTCAAACCGGCATTTCAAATCAGCTCAAAACTGCCCGGCGTTAAACGCCGTAACTGGCACAAGAATGGGAGTTAAACGGCCAAACTGGCACAAAAGCTGGCGTTTAACTCCAAGAGAAGTCTCTACACGAAAATGCTTCAATGCTCAGCCCAAGCAAACACCAAGTGGGCCCGGAAGTGGATTTTTATGTCATTTACTCATCTTTGTAAACCTTAGGCTACTAGTTCTTTATAAATAAGATCTTTTGCTATTGTATTCTCATCTTGGTAGCTATCTTTATTCTTATGCTATCTTAGATCATTGGGAGGCTGGCCTCACGGCCATGCCTAGACCTTGTTCTTATGTATTTTCAACGGTGGAGTTTCTACACACCATAGATTAAGGTGTGGAGCTCTACTGTACCTCGAGTATCAATGCAATTACTATTGTTCTTCTATTCAATTCAACCTATTCTTGTTCTAAGATATTCATTTGCACCCAAGAACATGATGAATGTGATGATTATGTGACACTCATCATCATTCTCACTTATGAACAAGTGCCTGACAACCACTTCTGTTCTACAAGCAAACAAGGCTTGAATGTTTATCTCTTGGATCCCTTAATTGGAATCTTCGTGGTATAAGCTAGAATTGATGGCGGCATTCAAGAGAATCCGGAAGGTCTAAACCTTGTCTGTGGTATTCTGAGTAGGATTCAATGATTGAATGACTGTGACGAGCTTCAAACTCGCGATTGTGGGGCGTTAGTGACAGACGCAAAAGAATCACTGGATTCTATTCCGACATGATCGAGAACCAACAGCTGAATAGCCGTGCCGTGACAGGGTGCGTTGAACATTTTCACTGAGAGGATGGGAGGTAGCCACTGACAACGGTGAAACCCTACATACAGCTTGCCATGGAAAGGAGTAAGAAGGATTGGATGAAGACAGTAGGAAAGCAGAGAGACGGAAGGGACAAAGCATCTCCATACACTTATCTGAAATTCTCACCAATGAATTACATAAGTATCTCTATCTTTATCTTTATGTTTTATTCATACATCGTCCATAACCATTTGAGTTTGCCTGACTAAGATTTACAAGGTGACTATAGCTTGCTTCATACCAACAATCTCTGTGGGATCGACCCTTACTCGCGTAAGGTTTATTACTTGGACGACCCAGTACACTTGCTGGTTAGTTGTGCAAAGTTGTGATAAAGAGTTGAGATTACAATTGTGCGTACCATGTTGATGGCGCCATTGATGATTACAATTTCGTGCACCAAGTTTTTGGCGCCGTTGCCGGGGATTGTTCGAGTTTTCGGCAAGCTTTGGTCCGGTAACATCAGTGCCAAATTTCTGATCCGGCAACAGCACCAAGTTTTTGGCACCGTTGCCAAGGATTGTTGAGTTTTGACAACTGACGGTTCATCTTGTTGCTTAGATTAGGCATTTTTCTTCAGAGTTCTTAAGAATGAATTCTAGTGTTTCAAGGTGATGTTCTTATCATCACCAAGGCTGATTGATTTTCATCAATTTAGCTCTTGAATGCAATGTCCTGCTGAAGCTTGGCTAGCCATGTCTAATTCCTTTAGACTGAAGCTTTAGACTAACATTGCATGATTCCTGGAATTCTCATTAAGAATTTTGATATCTTTTCTTTTCCACTTAATTTTCGAAAAAGCACAAAAAAAATTTACAAAATCATAAAAACCAAAAATGTTTTATGTTTCTTGTTGAGTCTAGAGTCTCATTTTATGTTTGGTGTCAATTGCATATTTCTGTTCTTCTTGCATTCATCCATGTGTCTTAAGGATCTTCAAGTTGTTCTTGATGATTTTACTTGCTCTGATCTTTAAATTCTCTTATCTTGAGTGTTTTGTTGTTTATCATATGCATTCTCAACTTGTTAGTGTTATTAGTATACAAACTGTTAAGTTTGGTGTCTTGCATGCATTGTTATTTGATTTCAATTGCAGTTTTGATTATTCCTCATTATTAAAAATCCAAAAATACTTTTAATTTGTGTCTTTTCAAGTCAATAATACAGAGAATTGAAGATTCAGAACATATAGCAGAGGAATTACACAGAAAAAGCTGGGCGTTCAAAACACCCAATGAGGAAGGCAAACTGGCGTTTAAACGCTAGCCAGGGTGCCTGGCTAGGCGTTTAACGCCCAAAAAAGGAGTGCTTTGGGCGTTAAATGCCAGAATGTGCACCATTCTGGGCGTTTAACACCAGGATGGCACAAGAGGGAAGATTCTGTTTTTAATTCAAATTTTTCTCAGGTTTTCAAAATTTTTCAAAATCAAATCTTTTTCAAATCATATCTTTTCAATCAAATCTTTTTCAAAATCAATTTCTTTCCATTTTCAAAAATACTTGCTATCAATTAATGATTTGATTCAACATTTCAAGTATGTTGCCTTTTCTGTTGAGAAAGGTTTAATGTTTGAATCATATCTTTTCTTGTTAGCCAAGTCATTAATTTTCAAAATTAAATCTTTTTAAATTGCTTTTCAAATCATATCTTCTCAATCACATCTTTTTAAAACCATAACTTTTTAATCATATCTTCTTAATCATATCTTTTTCAAAATAGTTTTCAATCAAATCTTTTTTATTTCTAATTTCAAAATCTTTTTCAAAAATCACTTGATTTCTTTTCCACTCTTGGTTTTCGAAAATCAATTAGTGTTTTTCAAAATGTTTTCAAAATCTTTTACTTAATTTTCGAAAATTACTTCCCCTCTTCTCACATCCTTCTATTTATGGACTAACAATATTCCTCAATGAACAATTCGAACTCCATCTCTCTTGATAAGTTCGAATTCTTCTACTTCTGCCTTCTATTTTTCTTTTCCTCTGACACCTCAAGGAATCTCTATACTGTGATGTAGAGGATTCCATATTTTCTTGTTTTCCTCTCTTTCATATGAGCAGGAGCAAAGACAAAAGCATTCTTGTTGAGGCTGACCCTGAACCTGAATGGACCTTGAAGCAAAAGCTAAGAGAAGCTAAGGCACAACTCTCTGTAGAGGACCTAACAGAAATCTTCAAAGAAGAAGACATGGCAGCCGAAAACAACAACAATGCCAACAATGCAAGGAAGGTGCTGGGTGACTTTACTGCACCTACTCCCGACTTCTATGGGAGAAGCATCTCTATCCCTACCATTGGAGCAAACAACTTTGAGCTTAAGCCTCAATTAGTTTCTCTAATGCAACAGAATTGCAAGTTCCATGGACTTCCACTGGAAGATCCTCATCAGTTTTTAGCTGAATTCTTGCAAATCTGTGACACTGTCAAGACTAATGGGGTTGACCCTGAGGTCTACAGACTTATGCTATTCCCTTTTGCTGTAAGAGACAGAGCTAGGATATGGTTGGACTCACAACCTAAAGAAAGCATGAACTCTTGGGAAAAGCTAGTCAATGCCTTCTTGGCAAAGTTCTTTCCACCTCAAAAATTGAGTAAGCTTAGAGTGGAAGTCCAAACCTTCATACAGAAGGAAGGAGAATCCCTCTATGAAGCTTGGGAAAGATACAAACAATTAATCAGAAAGTGTCCCTCTGACATGCTTTCTGAATGGAGCATCATAGGTATTTTCTATGATGGTCTGTCTGAACTGTCCAAGATGTCTTTGGATAGCTCTGCTGGAGGATCTCTTCATCTGAAGAAGACACCTGCAGAAGCTCAAGAACTCATTGAAATGGTTGCAAATAACCAATTCATGTACACTTCTGAAAGGAATCCTGTGAACAATGGGACGAATCAGAAGAAAAGAGTTCTTGAGATTGATACTCTGAATGCCATATTGGCTCAGAACAAAATATTGACCCAGCAAGTCAATATGATTTCTCAAAGTCTGTCTGGAATGCAAAATGCACCAGGCAGTACTAAGGAAGCTTCATCTGAAGAAGAAGCTTATGATCCTGAGAACCCTTCAATGGAAGAGGTGAATTACATGGGAGAACCCTATGGAAACACCTATAATCCTTCATGGAGAAATCATCCAAATCTTTCATGGAAGGATCAACAGAGACCTCAACAAGGTTTCAACAACAATAATGGTGGAAGAAACAGGTTTAGCAATGGCAAGCCTTTTCCATCATCTTCTCAGCAACAGACAGAGAATTCTAAGCAGAACCACTCTGACTTAGCAACCATGGTCTCTGATCTAATCAAAACCACTCAAAATTTCATGACTGAAACAAGATCCTCCATTAGAAATTTGGAGGCACAAGTGGGTCAGTTGAGCAAGAAAATTACTGAACTCCCTCCTAGTACTCTTCCAAGCAATACAGAAGAAAATCCAAAAGGAGAGTGCAAGGCCATCAACATGGCCGAATTTGGAGAGAAGGGAGAGGCAGTGAACGCCACTGAGAAAGACCTCAATGGACGTCCACTGGCCTCCAATGAGTTCCCCAATGAGGAACCATGGGAATCTGAGGCTCCCACTGAGACCATAGAGATTCCATTGGATTTACTTCTGCCATTCATGAGCTCTGATGAGTATTCTTCCTCTGAAGAGGATGAGTATGTCACTGAAGAGCAAGTTGCTAAATACCTTGGAGCAATCATGAAACTAAATGACAAGTTATTTGGTAATGAGATTTGGGAGGATGAACCCCCTTTGCTCACCAAAGAACTGGATGACTTGTCTAGGCAGAAATTACCTCAAAAGAGACAAGATCCTGGGAGGTTCTCAATACCTTGTGCCATAGGCACCATGACCTTCAAGAAGGCTCTATTTGACCTAGGGTCAAGTATAAACCTCATGCCTCTCTCTGTAATGGAGAAGCTAGGGATCTTTGAGGTGCAAGCTGCAAATATCTCACTAGAGATGGCAGACAATTCAAGAAAACAAGCTTATGGGCTTGTAGAGGATGTTATGATAAAAGTTGAAGACCATTACATCCCTGCTGATTTCATAGTCCTAGAGACTAGGAAGTGCATGGATGAATCCATCATCCTTGGCAGACCCTTCCTAGCCACAGCAAAGGCTGTGATTGATGTGGACAGAGGAGAATTGATCATTCAAGTGAATGAAGAATCCCTTGTGTTTAAGACTCAAGGATATCCCTCTGTAACCATGGAGTGGAAGCATGAAGAGCTTCTCTCAAAATAGAGCCAAACAGAGCCCCCACAGTCAAACTCTAAGTTTGGTGTTGGGAGGCCACAACCAACTTCTAAGTTTGGTGTTGAACCCCCACATTCAAACTCTAAGTTTGGTGTTGGGAGGTTCCAAACATTGCTCTGAGCATATGTGAGGCTCCATGAGAGCCCACTGTCAAGCTACTGACATTAAAGAAGCGCTTGTTGGGAGGCAACCCAATGTTATATTTTATCTATTTTCCTTTGTTATTTTATGTTTTCTGTAGGTTGATGATCATGAGAAGTCACAAAATCAATTGAAAAAGCAAAAACAGAAAGAAAAACAGGAAGAAAAATAGCACACTCTGAAGGAGAACTTGCTGGCGTTTAAACGCCAGTGAAGCTAGCAAATGGGCGTTTAACGCCCAGTCTGGCACCATTCTGGGCGTTTAACGCCAGAAAGGGGCACCAGACTGGTGTTAAACGCTCAGAATGGTGCCAGACTGGGCGTTAAACGCCCATTTGCTAGCTTCACTGGCGTTTACGCCAGTAAAGGGCAAGAAGTTGGCGTTAAACGCCAGAAATGGGCACCAGCCCGGCGTTTAACGCCAAAATTGGCACAAAGGGCATTTTTGCTCGCCACTTGGTGCAAGGATGACTTTTCCTTGACACCTCAGGATCTGTGGACCCCACAGGATCCCCACCTACCCCACCACTCTCTCTCTTCTTCACCCATTCACCAATCACCTCAACACCTCTTCCCCAAAAACCCTTCACCTATCAAATCCCATCTTTCTCTTCACCACTCACATCCATCCTTCATAAAACCCCACCTACCTCACCATTCAAATTCAAACCACTTTCCCTCCCAAACTCACCCATACATGACCGAACCCTACCCCTCTCTCCACTCCTATATAAACCCATCTTCAATCCTTCATTTTCACACAACCTAAACACTACTTCTCCCCCTTTGGCCGAAACACAAAGCCATCTCCATCTCCTTCATTTCTTCTTCTTCTACTCTTTTCTTTCTTCTTTTGCTCGAGGACGAGCAAACCTTTTAAGTTTGGTGTGGTAAAAGCATTGCTTTTTGTTTTTCCATAACCATTTATGGCATCCAAGACCGGAGAAACCTCTAGAAAGAGGAAAGGGAAGGCAAAAGCTTTCACCTCCGAGTCATGGGAGATGGAGAGATTCATCTCAAGGGTGCATCAAGACCACTTCTATGAAGTTGTGGCCTTGAAGAAGGTGATCCCCGAGGTCCCTTTTAAACTCAAAAAGAGTGAATATCCGGAGATCCGACATGAGATCCGAAGAAGAGGTTGGGAAGTTCTCACCAACCCCATTCAACAAGTCAGAATCTTAATGGTTCAAGAGTTCTATGCCAATGCATGGATCACCAAGAACCATGATCAAAGTGTGAACCCGGACCCAAAGAATTGGCTTACAATGGTTCGGGGGAAATACTTGGATTTTAGTCCGAAAAATGTAAGGTTGGCATTCAACTTGCCCATGATGCAAGGAGATGAACACCCTTACACTAGAAGGGTCAACTTTGATCAAAGGTTGGACCAAGTCCTCACAGTCTTTTGTGAAGAGGACGCCCAATGGAAGAGAGATTCAAGAGGAAAGTCGGTTCAATTGAGAAGGCATGACCTCAAGCCTGTGGCTAGGGGATGGTTGGAGTTTATCCAACGCTCAATCATTCCCACTAGCAACCGGTCCGAAGTTACTATAGACCGGGCTATCATGATTCATAGCATCATGATTGGAGAAGAAATAGAAGTTCATGAGGTTATATCCCAAGAACTTTATAAGGTGGCGGACAAGTCCTCTACCTTGGCAAGGTTAGCCTTTTCTCATCTCATTTGTCATCTCTGTTATTCAGTTGGAATTGACATAGAGGGAGACATCCCTATTGATGAGGACAAGCCCATCACTAAGAAAAGGATGGAGCAAACAAAGGACCCCTCTCATCATGAAATCCCTGAGATGCCTCAAGGGATGCACTTTCCTCCACAAAACTATTGGGAGCAAATCAATACCTCCCTAGGAGAGTTAAGTTCCAACATGTGACAACTAAGGGTGGAGCACCAAGAACATTCCATCCTTCTCCATGAAATTAGAGAAGATCAAAGAATCATGAAAGAGGAGCAACAAAGGCAAGGAAGAGACATTGAGGAGCTCAAGCACTCCATAAGATCTTCAAGAGGAAGAACAAGCCGCCATCACTAAGGTGGACCCGTTCTTTAATTTCCTTGTTCTTTATTTTTCTGTTTTTTTTTTCGAAAAATCATGCTTATTTTTATCTATGTTTGTGTCTTGTGATCATTAGTGTCTTAGTGTCTATGCCTTAAAGCTATGAATGTCCTATGAATCCATCACCTTTCTTGAATGAAAAATGTTCTTAATTGAAAAAGAGAAGAATTGCATGAATTCTGAATTTTATAACAGATTAATTATTTTGATGTGGTGGCAATACTTTTGTTTTCTGAATGTATGCTTAAACAGTGCATATGTCTTTTGAATTTGTTGTTCATGAATGTTGGCTCTTGAAAGAATGATGAAAAAGGAGACATGTTACTGAGGATCTGAAAAATCATAAAAATGATTCTTGAAGCAAGAAAAAGCAGTGAATACAAAAAAAAGAAAAGGAGAAAAGAAAACGGAAAAAAAAAGAAAAAGAAATAAAGTTGTGATCCAAGGCAAAAAGAGTGTGCTTAAGAACCCTGGACACCTCTAATTGGGGACTCTAGCAAAGCTGAGTCACAATCTGAAAAGGTTCAGCCAATTATGTGTCTGTGGCATGTATGTATCCGGTGGTAATACTGGAAGACAAAGTGCTTTGGGCCATGGACAAGACTCAATAAGTAGCTGTGTTCAAGAATCATCATACTTAACTAGGAGAATCAATAACACTATCTAGATTCTGAGTTCCTATAGAAGCCAATCATTCTGAATTCCAAAGGATAGAGTGAGATGCCAAAACTGTTCAGAGGCAAAAACCTAAAAGCCCTGCTCATCTAATTAATACTGATCTTCATAGATGTTTTTGGAATTCATTGTATATTCTCTTCTTTTTATCTTATTTGATTTTCAGTTGCTTGAGGACAAGCAACAATTTAAGTTTGGTGTTGTGATGAGCGGATAATTTATACGCTTTTTGGCATTATTTTTAGTATGTTTTTAGTATGTTTTAGTTAGTTTTTAGTATATTTTTATTAGTTTTTAGTTAAAATTCACTTTTCTGGACTTTACTATGAGTTTGTGTGTTTTTCTGTGATTTCAGGTACTTTCTGGCTGAAATTGAGGGACTTGAGCAAAAATCTGATTCAGAGACTAAAAAGGACTGCAGATGCTGTTGGATTCTGACCTCCCTGCACTCGAAGTGGATTTTCTGGAGCTACAGAAGCCCAATTGGCACGCTCTCAACGGCGTTGGAAAGTAGACATCCTGGCCCGAGATTTCATGGCCCAAACCGGCATTCCAAATCAGCTCAAAACTGCCCGGCGTTAAATGCCGGAACTGGCACAAGAATGGGAGTTAAACGCCCAAACTGGCACAAAAGCTGGCGTTTAACTCCAAGAGAAGTCTCTACACAAAAATGCTTCAATGCTCAGCCCAAGCACACACCAAGTGGGCCCGGAAGTGGATTTTTATGTCATTTACTCATCTTTGTAAACCTTAGGCTACTAGTTCTTTATAAATAAGACCTTTTGCTATGTATTCTCATCTTGGTAGCTATCTTTATTCTTATGCTATCTTAGATCATTGGGAGGCTGGCCTCACGGCCATGCCTAGACCTTGTTCTTATGTATTTTCAACGGTGGAGTTTCTACACACCATAGATTAAGGTGTGGAGCTCTACTGTACCTCGAGTATCAATGCAATTACTATTGTTCTTCTATTCAATTCAGCCTATTCTTGTTCTAAGATATTCATTTGCACCCAAGAACATGATGAATGTGATGATTATGTGACACTCATCATCATTCTCACTTATGAACGAGTGCCTGACAACCACTTCTGTTCTACAAGCAAACAAGGCTTGAATGTTTATCTCTTGGATCCCTTAATTGGAATCTTCGTGGTATAAGCTAGAATTGATGGCGGCATTCAAGAGAATCCGGAGGTCTAAATCTTGTCTGTGGTATTCTGAGTAGGATTCAATGATTGAATGACTGTGACGAGCTTCAAACTCGCGATTGTGGGGCGTTAGTGACAGACGCAAAAGAATTACTGGATTCTATTCCGACATGATCGAGAACCGACAGCTGAATAGCCGTGCCGTGACAGGGTGCGTTGAACATTTTCACTGAGAGGATGGGAGGTAGCCACTGACAACGGTGAAACCCTACATACAGCTTGCCATGGAAAAGAGTAAGAAGGATTGGATGAAGACAGTAGGAAAGCAGAGAGACGGAAGGGACAAAGCATCTCCATACACTTATCTGAAATTCTCACCAATGAATTACATAAGTATCTCTATCTTTATCTTTATGTTTTATTCATACATCATCCATAACCATTTGAGTTTTCCTGACTAAGATTTACAAGGTGACTATAGCTTGCTTCATACCAACAATCTCTGTGGGATCGACCCTTACTCGCGTAAGGTTTATTACTTGGACGACCCAGTACACTTGCTGGTTAGTTGTGCGAAGTTGTGATAAAGAGTTGAGATTACAATTGTGCGTACCATGTTGATGGCGCCATTGATGATCACAATTTCGTGCACCAATTGTACTTGCTTTGCTGATTGTAATTGATGCTACTATTCTGTGTTTATTGTCACTGCTGTATTGCCTTTGATTAATATGAATTGTGTAATTGCTGCCTGGCTGATTTGAGCAATATGACTCTGCTTAGTGCCACCTGAGCATATGAGTTGTTTAGTGTTTACATACTTGCTGCACTCTGCACTCATATGACTATTTTTGCTACTTTTTGCTATTCGCGAACATCTGATTTACTGAAGGAATGCTGCCCAAATTTCTAGAAATTGTTTTGTTTTTAAACTTGCAACCTAGAATTGAACTTGATATTTTTGGAATTGAGTTTTACTCGACTTACACCAAGTTCACTTCTTAGGTTATTTTGGTTGGCATTTTCGGGTGTATTTTGTTTCCCATGATATGCATTGAACCTTCATGTCCTTTCACTTCTCTGGTTAATCAAATGCCGTTTGACTCATACTAAGCTTACCATTTGACCTTAACTTGGATTTTCTTTCTTGAATATGGTTCATTTATTTGTAATACTTGGTACACTCCACTAGTGTAACCCTTGTGAAATTGTTTCCAACTTGCTTTTGGTTACACTAGTGCATATTTTAACCTTACAACACCAAGTATTGCACACCTAGTGACCTTGTGCATTGTTGATGACTTGCTTTCATTTCTATGCTTTATGCAAAGTCATACTTCATCATCAATGACTGCATCCCCCTCATGATTGTGAGTGTGCTTGTTATCCTTGTTTTCTGCATTTATCTTGGTTGAGCCAATAACCGTCACACCGCTAATCTTTGAACCAGTTTTCTAACTTCTAACTTGCCTAACATGCTGATTTTCCTTTTTAGTTTTTAGACTAACCCTTTCACTATTCTTTTGGGTATGACGCTTGTTGCACTTAATAAACAAGCATTGTGCTAGTATTGCTTGAATTCTTAGTTTATGGCTTTGGTTAAATTCTTATTTTTGTTGCTTACAATCCAAGAATTCTTTCCTTTTTAACTCACTTCATGGTTACATGTCAATCCTCTTGTTTTCTGAATATGTCATTCCTTGCTTTCTTTTCCTCTACTTAGCTTAATTGTTTATATCCTGTCATATCTATTTTTTTCAGGATGGCTAACAGAGGGAAAGCCAAGGTTACTTCTAGAAAGAGAAAGAAACCTCAAGCCTCCACTCTTTCATCATACGCCAATTATGCTAAAAACCCACTTTCAGAGAAGAACAAAGAGGATTAGCAG
The DNA here is from genome assembly GCF_003086295.3 of Arachis hypogaea. Taxonomy (NCBI): domain Eukaryota; kingdom Viridiplantae; phylum Streptophyta; class Magnoliopsida; order Fabales; family Fabaceae; genus Arachis; species Arachis hypogaea. The sequence goes on along the minus strand of NC_092044.1, from coordinate 90,118,537 downwards.
CTACCGCCTACCTATACAAACAGGTTTCCTAACCTGTATTGTGTGCTCCGCTTCTCGACCTATCAGAAGAAGAACCTCAATATAGAGAAAAAACTGGGCATTCCCGCCGACCTGAGGCAATCCATTGAGGCCCGTATTCAGGGGCTGGGTCTGGGCTTTGTTGATAAGGAGCTGGGTAGGATAAACACATCATGGATCAAGGAGTTTTACTGTAATTTCTTTCGAGTGACCCTTGATTCGGTTTACCTGCGAGGCGGACAGATATTGGTTACAAAGGCCGCTATTGAGGATGCACTCCATTGTCTGCCTAAGACCGATGCCACAGATGCCTATGAGCAGGCGGAAGTGGAGATGCATTGTATGACTTTTGATTATGATGCTTTGAGGTGTGTTATTGCCACCCCAGATGCCCATTGGGTGATGGATGCTGATAACAAGAAACCCAAGGGGATGCTATTTGCTCATCTATCGAGAGAGGCTAGGACATGGCAGCAGATCTTTGCCCACTGTCATGCCTACCACACATTTTACTAAGATTTCGGTGGACATTCTCATCCTGATCGGCTGTGTTATGGAGGGGAAGGAGGTGTACTTTTCCCGGTTGATCCGGAGATACATGTGGCGAGCACATGTCCGTGGCATCCTCCCATTTCCCACTTTGGTCACTAGGATGGTTGAGTTAGCCGGTGCCCCTTGGAAAGCGGATGATGTGTCACCACTGCCCTTAGTCGACGGCAAGGAGGACTTTATTTTGTGGGGGACGTGGCAAACAAGAAGCCTCTATCCCGGCGTGCATCTAAAGCTCGAGCCAGAGCAGCAGCAGCAGCTGGCCCTTCTTCTTCCTCTGCTGCAGTAGGACCCTCAACACTAGCAGCACCTTTAGCACCACCACTAGCACCCCAATCTACTTATCTATTGGTATAGCATCTCTTCCGCTTCATGGAGCGTAGCGAGCGCCGCATCATGCGACGCCTTGATATAGTGGATTAGATGTTTATGGCACTGAGTGTTGAGTTATCCCCTCTTCCTGACTCTTCCGTATTCGACGATGAGGAGCATGAGGAGGAGTAGGCTCAGCCAGAGGCACCTCCAGAGACACAGGCCACCCCGGAGAAGCAGCAACGACCCGAGGAGCCATAGCCTCAGCCCCAGCAGCCAGATGCGACCGTTGACCCTCACTCTGAGCCCGAGCAGTAGCATCGAGGACGATGCTTCCTTCTAAATTTGGAGAGGTCACCATCATCACCGTCGGTGGATAGCTATCTTGGGTGAACACTTTCGGACATTTACCTCTTAGTTTATGTTATTTTGCTTTATTTTGCACTCTTTTGGGATTATTGTACATACTAGTATTGGGGATACTTTTATTTTAGTTGTTGCATACTTTTATCTTAGTTGATGCATTTTATACCTTAGATTAGATACATTTCATATTTTTAGTTGGATTTTCTTTATATAGTTATTTTAGCTTTTTGGTTGTGATTAGAAAAAAAATATTTTGAATTGTTGGAACCTAGTAAACCCTTTTTGCATATAAAAGTTGATTTTGATTGAAAAAAGGGGATAAACTAGGGAAATTTTAGAATTTCTCAATCACAACATTGCATGTAGGATAAGCTTAGTCAAAACAATGAGATTTTTCCAACGCATTTATCTATAGGGCACCAACCCCAATTGATTGGAAAATTTTTGTAGAACTTGCTTGAATTTTATATTTTGTGAAGCATGTTTTGAGCTAAGAACACAAGCTTATGAGATTTGAGCCTAATGATGTGGTTACATCTTATAACCACTTATTTTTCCTTCTTGTATGCAATTGTTCTCTCTCTATGATTGTGATCCTTGATTTGCTTAATTCTAGATGTTCAATTATTTCTTGTATTCATGCATTTATATGATTGAGGCCATTATTTCATTAGCTCACTTACCCACATGGCCTACCTTTTACTCTCCATTGTTAACCAATTTTGAGCCTATGCTTAACCTAATTGTTCTTTATTTTAGCACATTACAAGCCTAAAATGAAAAATAATAAAAGTTCCTTGTTTGGATCTTTTATTAGCTTAGGCTAGTGAGAGTGTTTATTATTCAAGTTTGGGGAGATTTGGGAACATTGGTTGGGATAAAATGGTGTTTTATATTTCTATATTTGGGAATTAGGTGCATGCTCATGTATAGATTAAATGTATAAACCTTATGCATTGACATTTTTGTACAAAGCTTGAAAAAAAATGAGAAAAATGAAAGAAAAAGAAAAAGAAAAAATATACATAGAAAAAAAAGAAAAAAATATGGAAAAGAAAGAAAAAAAGAAGAAAAAACAATAAAAAGGGGACAAAATGCCCCAAATGTAAGTTTCAATAAAAATCAATGCATAGGTGTGGTGAAATGAAAAAGGAAATACATGAGTATGTGAAAAAGTGAAGAATTGGTAGTTAGGTTAGTTTTGAATTTGTAGAGGTCATTATATAGGTTAGGTGGGAAAGTCTAGGTTAACCAAAGATTCAAAATCTAGTCCACTTAACCATATATGATCCCACCTTGACCCTAGCTTCATTACAACCTTTGAGAAAGACCTCATGATATTTGTATGCATGCATTGGATGATTGTTGATTGTTAGATGAAGAAAAAATTTTGGAAAGCATGATTAGGGGAGAATTGAGTGAATCAACCCCTAAACACTTGAGTGACTAGAGCGGATACACATCCGGTGAGGGTTCGATTGTTCAATCACATGTGTTCACCATATTCATTCTTATTCTTTCAAGTTTGTAAATCCTTTTGGTAATTCAATGCAATTGTGGGTTTGGTTTGGTTTAGCTCCTATTGCTTTGGCCCTTATGCTTACATATGTTTTCTTGAAAGTTGATTTGTTTTGACCAAGCATTTGCATTCATAAAGATAGTTGCATTTAGATAGTTTGCATATAGTTTAGTTGCATTGAATAAATGTCATACCCCTTATTTCCATCTTGGTTTAGCATGAGGACATGCTAAGGTTTAAGTGTGGGAAGGTTGATAAACCCCATTTTTAGGGTTTATCTTGTGTCGAATTTAGAGCATTTTGTTAACCTTTCTTCATATTTATTCAATAAAATAGCATAGTTTCATGATTGTCTCCTAATTTGTGCTCAAAGTGAAAACATGCTTTTAGACCCTTGATTTGATAATTTTAAACTTCCTTTGATTCTACTAGATGCCTTGATGTGTTTGCTAGTGATTTCAGATTGAAAAGGGCTAGGAATGGATCAAAGGAGTGAAGAGAAAGTATGGAAAGTGAAGAAATCATGAAAAGCCAAAGATTTGGGATACGTCCATGGACGCACACGTGCACTAGACGTATACGCGCGGATTGTAAAAATCCCATGGACGCGCACGCGTGCTGTACACGTATGCGTCAATGCTGGCACGTGATTTTTAAGTGAAATCGTGCCTAGCGAATTTACAGAGGCTGTGGGGCCCAGTTTGGAACCAACTTTGACGCCAAAATGCTTAAAAGGACCAAGGCTTGAAAGGAAAAGGGTTTTTCCATCATTCATTCCATCATTAGGACTTTAGATCTAGTTTTAGAGTTAGTTTTCTAGAGAGAGAAGCTCTCTCTTCTCTCTAGAATTAGGATTAGGTTTAGGTTAGAATTTCTTAGATCTAGGTTTTAATCTTTGCTTTCATCTACTTCTACCTTTCAATTCTTTGTTTTTACATCTTGTTCTTCTATTCTCTTGTTGTAATTGTCTCTATTTTGTCTCTATACTTTGTAGTTGATCTACTCTTGTTCCTTTTATTTCCTTTTAATGCAATTTGAGGTAATTCATGTTAATTGTGTTTGCTTTGATTGTTGTAGTTAATTCCTTGCAATTAATTGTTGTTAGAATTCATTCTTGTTGTCAATTTACTATGCTTTCCTTTTATGCCTTCCAAGTGTTTGATAGAATTCTTGGATGGATGTTAGAGTAGAATTTTATGTTCTTGGCTTGAGATGGTAACTTAGGAACTCTTGAGTTACTAATGTCCAAGTGATTGATGATTTGTAGCCATTAACTCTAGCTATCATTAATTTAATTAGTGAATGGCTAGGACCATATGGACTTGGATTGATATAGCTCATTTGACTCTTCTTTACTAATTAGAGGATGATTTAGTGGGATTGATCCTTGCAATTATCATATTGTGATTAGTGATAAGGATAGAGATCCTTGACCACCAAACCTTGCCAAGACCGTTTTATCATTTGATTTTCACTGCCATTTACTTTTCATGTTTCTTATCCAAAACTCCAAAATATACAACTCATAACTAATAACAAGAACACTACCCTACAATTCCTTTAAGAGACGACTCGAAGTTTGAATACTTCGGTTATTAGATTTATTAAGGGTTTGTACTTGTGACAAACAAATTTTTGTATGAAAGGATTATTGTTGGTTTAGAAACTATACTTGCAACGAGACTTCATTAGTGAAATTCTAGACCATCAATTTTCCGATCATCAATGGCTAATCCACGACTTCGTTGGGGACTTGGAGACATCAATTCAGCCGAGGTACAGGGAGATTAGGACCTTTGTGGTATAGGCTAGAATCAAGAAGCAGTGTTCTCTAATCTGGAAGATCCGACCTTGTCTGTGGCATTTTGAGTAGGATCACTAAGGGAATGGATTAAAAGAGCTTCACCCCCGTTCAGATTGGATGACCACTGAACTAACGTTTGATCTGAAGCAGAGGAGATTAATGACTACTGACCTGGCGTTAATCACTAATTTCACACCTATCCAGTAATACTCTATTTATTCTATTTCTATGCATTTTTTACATCAACTATATTTTCTACCGTCTGACTAAGATCTAGAAGATAGCCATTGCTTGTTCAATTCGACAATCTCCGTAGGATCGACCCTCACTCACCTGAGGTATTACTTGGACGACCTGGTGCACTTGCTAGTCTATCTGTGCGAATATTGCGGAGTCAATTTTGCACACCAGTTACTTACTTAGAAGTACAGTGCACTAATTCAGAATGAGCTACTAAGGAAAATGCCAAACCCAAGGAGTTTTCAAATTCTATGTACTATTGGAAAGATCACTTTTGGCAAAGCCTTATATGATCTTGGCTTAAGTTTAAATCTGATACCTTCATCTGTGATGAAGAAACTGGAAACTCAAAAGGCACAAGCAACAAGGATCACCTTGCAATTAGATGACCATTCCCTGAGGCAGACACATAGGCTAGTGGAGAACCCACTAGACAAGGTTAAAGAGCTATTACCCCTAGCAGGCTCTGTGATACTTGACAAGGGAGAAGAAACAGATGACCCCATCATTCTAGAAAAACCATTCCTAGCCACTACAAGAGCCCTAATAGATACTAAGAGAGAAGAAAAAGGAACTGAGGTTGCATGAGAACTTCATGGTTATTAAGGATTTTAAACCTCCAAGACCCCCTAACAAGCGAGGTACCTGCATGCAGAGTACAATACTGAAGCCTCCTCCCTTGGTGGAAACTCATACAGTTTCCTCAGACATCAAACCTAAGTTTGGTGTTGGACAATCATTCCCCACCAAGGAGGAACGTCCCAAGAGGAAGAGGCATAGGGAATGGAGAAACAATCCAACCCCTACCCTAACAAGTAAGGAGAATAACTCTGATAACAATACCAGAAAGCATTTTAGGAGGAATTCACATCCGATGGCACTAATCTTCTCCTCTTCTCCCATAGAGTCATTTCTTTTAACCAACTGGAAAAAGAGGAATAAAGTCAACAATCAAGTGTCAAGCTACTGACAGTAAAGAAGCACTTGTTGGGAGGCAACCCAACCATGAATTTTGGGGTGAATCTGGCAAGTTTTAGCAAAGTCTGATTTAGAAGCGAAGAAAGTAGTGTAGATGTTGTCAAATCCTGACCTCCATGCATTCAAACGAGCATTTCTGGAGCTACAGAGATCTAATTGAGGCGTTCTCAACGGCGTTGGAAAGCTAACCTCCAAGGCTTTTGGGCTTTCTAGCAATATATAATGATCTATACTTTTTTTTTGGATTGGACGGCCCAAAATGGGCGTTGAATGCCTAACATACCCCTTTCTGGCGTTCAATGCCCCAAAGGGAGCAACCTCCCAAGTTGAACACCCAAACTGGCATTCAACAGCCCAAAGGGAGCAGAAACCAAAGTTGAACGCCCATAACTCAAGTTAGACAAAAGGCAACAGCCTAAATACTAAGTGGGCCCCAAAGTAGATTTTTGCACTCCTTAGCTTAGTTTTGCATATCCTTGTACTTTTAATTTTAAATTAACATCTTTTAGGGTTAGCATCTCCTATTTAAAGAGGAGAACACTTAGGAATTAGACACGCCTCCGAGGGAGGATGGATACCATACTTTACACCTAAGTTTCTCTGTAAATTATGAGCTACTAAACCTCTTAGGTTAAGGTTAGGAGCTCTAGTGATTCCTATAGATTAATACAATTACTTTTCTATTCCAATGAATTTGTGCTTCTATTCTATGATGCATTGTCATTCTTCATCCTTATGAATCTCAATTCTACATGAGTTTCTTACGAGTCCTAACCTGGATAGTGTTGAGCTACAGTTTGAGGGTGCATCATGGGTTATAACAGAATTATCTGGATTAATTGTGGTATGTGACATATAACCTTGTTAGTCAAGGGTAATTGAGGTTCCTGTGGCTCTAAGGGCTAGAACCATAAGAGCAGCAATTTCTGATCCGGAAGATCCAACCTTGTCTGTGGCATTTTGAGTAGGATCAACAAAGAGATTGACTTGCGCACGCTTCACCCTCTCCCAGATTGATATGGTCTGCTCGGATGTTTGGTCTAGACCTGAGGAGATTAATGACCACGACCCATGGCTTAGTCACTTACAGTCTTGCCATTGAAGGAACCATTCATCATTGGAGTAGTGAGCATGATGTGTTAATCTAGAAGAGGAAGAAACTCTGAAGCCTTAACTGACGTCTCATCACTGTCTCTACCATATCCATTTACTACGTTTGTTATTGTTGTTTATGCACCTATAACAATCAAAACTACCTTTCTATTCGCCATACTAAGACCTGCAAGATAACCACAGCTTGCTCAATACGGCAATCCTCGTGAGATTCGACCATCACTCACCTGAGGTATTACTTGGACGACCCGGTGCACTTGCCGGTTCAGGTGTGCGAGTTTAAATTTCACGCACCACATTGCAAGAGTGGCGGAAGACTACTTCAAAAATATTTTTTTTGCCTCCTCTGCCCAGGCAAACCCTGAGCCTTTTTTTTACAGATTTTGAACCTAAGGCTATAGCTAGCATGAACCGAAGGTTATGCAGGCCTGTCTCTTGATGAAGAGGTCAAGAGAGCCACGTTTAGGTTCCACCCTCAAAGTGCTCCCGGGAGGATGGCATGACGGCCAAATTCTTTCAGTGCTACTAGGACATTGTAGGTACAGACGTAATTAAAGCAGTGCGAAGCTTCTTTGGTGGAGGGAGAATCCTAAAACACCTCAACCACACTAATATTTGCCTAATTCTGAAAGTGCTAGATACCACTAGCATGAGTCAGGTGAGACCTATTAATTTATCTACAGTTATGTATAAGATTATATCTAAAGTTCTTGTCATAGATTTCAAAATTGTATCAGTAAGCTGATAAGCCCTAACCAGAGTGCCTATCTGAAAGGGAGATTTATTTCTGATATCTTAATTGCTCATGAATTTATGTATTATCTTAAATAAAAAGAAAGGCTTGGAATATGAAATGGTGATGAAATTAGACATGACTAAGGCATATGATAATGTGGAATGGTAGTTTTTACGGTTTATTATGGAAAAATTAGGCTTTGATACAACCTGGATTAGGTGGATTTGTGAATTAGTGACTACAGTTTCTTACTCTGTTATTGTGGAAGGTCAACCATTTGATTTTTTTTTAAACCAAATAGAGGAATCCGTCAAAGAGACCCTCTATCCCCATATCTATTTCTTTTCTGCACTGAAAGTTTATTCTATTTGCTACACAAAGCAGAGCAGAACGATCTAATTTAAGGCATTAAAATTAACAGGAGATGTCATACTGTCAACCACTTACTATTTGAAGATAATTTAATTCTATTTTGTAAAGCCTCAAAGAAAAGTTGTCAAAAATTGTTAAAACTGCTTATTATCTATGAGAGTTTTAATGGTCAGAAAGTAAATCTAGAAAGATCGGTGGTGTTTTTAATAATAATACCCTAGGTCCGAATCGGAAAAAAAATAGATACAAGGCTAAATATTACCCATATTGGAGCACAGGACAAGTATCTAGAACTTCTTTCGGTGGTAAATAAATCAAAGAAGGCTACTTTCGGTTCTATCAAGGAAAAGGTGCTTAAAAGAGCTTTGGGATAGATTGAATAAGTCACTCCTATCTTGTGGTGGTCATCAAACCCTTCTTAGAGTAGTGGGGGAAGCCATTTCTATTTACACATTATCCTATTTCAAACTCCTAGATAGCCTTATCCAAAAAATTCACAGTATTTTAAATCAATTCTGATGGAAACAGTATGGCTCAGAAAGTTGGATTTGCTGGAATAAAATAACTCATCTTTTAAAAGAGGGAGGCCTCGGTATTAAAGATTTCAGAGCTCAAAATTTAGCTTTTTTAGGTAAATAAGTTTGGATATTAGTTACTTATCCTAATTCACTCATATAGCAAAGGTATACAAAGGTAAATATTTCATGTATGGATACATATTATGGACAAAAAAGGACACCTTATCAGCTTAGAGTTGGAAAAGCATGTTGGAAGATAGGCGTGTTCTGAAAAAAGTCCTCAACTGAAAAGTGGTTTTTGGAGATTCCATCTGTATGTGGAAAGATATATGACTTCCTCCTCCTTATCCATTTTAAATCTAGAATAACCCCAACAATTCTCAGCTGACTCAACAGCTCTACTTAATAAAGAATCTGATAAATAATAATAGGCAATGGAGACATAATGTTATTATAGAAAATTTTTAGTTATTAGAGAAACTCTACTTGCGAGCTCCTGAACCATAGTTTCCTTTCTTCTTCTTTGATTATTAAGAATTTGGTTGCTTTACTCTTTCATGGTTTGTGTAAAAGGGAACTACTAATTCGATCTTTGTGCATTTTTCAGAATGACAACACGATTCCTCAAGATAAAAACGATCTATTTCGGTCCATGTCCTCTACTTCCGCGATACTGCGGTTGCTATAAGTGTTTCTCCATCAACTCTGAACGAAAAATGCTAACATGTCAGGTTCAGAAATGGACAAGAGCCTAATTGTGTCTAAATTCAAATTGGTTAGGAGTTTATTTGTCCTTATTCTTTAAACAATAATTTTTCAAATTATTTTTTATTCATTATATTAATAATTTTTTAATAAATTATTAAATATATGATATAATAAGTACAAAACTAATTACTAAATTATTCAAATTTAAAAATATCATTTATTATAAAACTAAATAAATAATTCTCAAATATAATTTTTAAATATATAAATAATAAATATTAAAATACGGTTAATATATTAATAATAATAACCTTATGATAATATATTATTAGTATTATGATCTAGATAATTTTTACCATAAAATAAAAGTTAATAAACACATTATTTGATATATAGTAATTTTTTTGAGTAATGACAAATTTATTTTTTTTTCTATTTGATATCTTTGCACTAAAATACATTATGAGTAGACTATTAATACTAAATGAAGTAAAATATAATATTATATTATGAAGACCATATATAAACTCAACAAACTCAAAATATCAATATTATTAATTTATTAATAATACATATTCTCATAAGGCACACATCGATAAAAATTTGTCAATATAAGAAGAATGTGAATTAACTAAAATTTTATATATATATTAAAATTCAATTAAATTTATATATATATTACTCAAAATATTATTAATGGGTTAATAAAATTATTGATGTTTTGAGCTCCTTAGGTTTATAAATGGTTTCCATAATTAATATATATATATATATATATATATATATATATTATTTTATTTTATTTTATTTAGTATTAGTAGTCTATTCAAAGTGTATTTTAGTGTAAATATATCAAATAAAATTATTAATTTATTTTAAATAGATAAAAAAATTAAATTTGTTATTACTCAAAAATTTCACTATATATCAAATAATATATGTTCATTAGGTTTTATTTTATTGTGAAAATTATCTAGATCATAATACTAATAGTATATCGTAGGGTTATTATTATTAATATATTAATCAAATTTTAATATTTATTATTTATATATATTTAAAAATTATATTTGAGAATTATTCATAATAAATAATATTTTTAAATTTGAATAATTTCTTAATTAATTTGTACATGTACGTATTATACAATATGTTCAATAATTTATTGAAAAAAGAATATTAATATAATGAATGAAAAAATTTTAAAAGATATTGTTTAAAAAATAAAGACAAATAAACTCCTAACTAATTTGAATTTAGAGATAATCAAATCTCTATTCATTTTTAAATCTGACATGTCAGTATTTTTCGTTCATAATTGACAAAAAAATAACTATAAAAAACATATTGTATTATAAAAGTAGAGGATAGGAATCAAAATAAATTATTTTTATTTTAAAACATCGCATTATTATTTTGAGAAATGAACACAATTGATAGTTTATTCGTTTGTGTAATTACATGGGAGACCCCACTCTTTATTTGCTATATAGTCCTTAACTTGGGACAAATTGTATTTGTTCTCTGGTTGAATAAAATCATTTCTATCTTTGACCAAAAAAAAAAAAGTTATCTTACCGATACGACTATATCATCAATTAAATTATGAAGTTATTAATCGAATAATAAATCCGTTCAAGGATGCATGTGTTGGAATAGAAGATCAATAATTGATGTTTTTTATTTTAGTAGTTAGAGAGCTGCACACGTAAGACAAATTAGAAATCTCGTCAGTGAATCGGAGTTTACCACCTGAAATAAGAAATTGAACTTTACTGCCATCGTGATTTAGCACATGAACTTTATCACAATATTTTTTCATTATTATCATCATTAATATATTTAATAATGTACGACACATGTTTCTGTAACACACTATGATACACGCATATTAACATAAACGCGAGATATAACAGGATATGGTAGAAACGGAACTAAAAATATTTTAAGAGGCTAATAACATATATAATATTAAAATAAAATTTATATAAATAAATTATATAATATAAAATATATTTTAAATATAAAAAATATATATTTTTTACTAATGAAATAATATACATCAATTGTTCATATATCATAAAACTTATTAATAATAACATTTATATTAAATTTTTTAATAATTTTTTTAATGTAAATTAAAATACCATTAACAAAAAATTTATATTCGTTTTTATCTTCGAGTCTATTCGTTATAATATTTATAACTGAAAAAAAATATCTTAATTGTAGTAATTAAAACACAAAGAATTAATACTAAACAAATTAAATAATAAGTCAAATAATAAGTTTCATTAGCTCTTAACATAACTCAAAAATTGTGTATAAATAACTTAATTCAACATTATTAAAAATATCAAGTTTATAAAATTAAATTTTCATTTTAATGTAAAAAAAATTTTGGTTACTAAATTTATTTGGATAAAATTGTTCTATTATTTCACTTACTTTTTAAATATTAAAGATCATTAATATTTAGGTTAAAATTTTATTTATATTAAACTAAACACTAAATATATTTTTTAAACAAAAAATAAAATTAAATAATATATAATAATTTTATATACTTAATAACTTATTATTATCTTTTTAAAAAAAATCGTGGGAGTCAAGACTTCTATTTGTCTTGAATATATATGTGAATATATGAATTTTAAATATATATATATATATATATATATATATATATATATATATATATATGAATATATGAATTTTAAATTTTTATAATATGATATGGAAATATAGTATATATAAAATATAAAATATTTTTTAAATAAATTATAATAATATTTTAATATTTTTTATTAATGTTAAAATATAAATTATTCTTTTATTATTTTTAATTTTTTTATTTTTATAATATATTTAAAATGTTTTTTAATAAATTATAATATATAATATTTTTAAATTTATTTTTAAAAATATATGTTAATAATAAGACAAAATATATTAATACATGATGATATTTAAATATATCTAAATAGATGTGTCTAAAAAATATTTTATTTTTTTATCAAAAAATAGTTGAACACAAAAAATAAAAGTGTTAGATGAATATTATGTCCAAATATCAACTGAAGACGTAATCGCGATAATTTAAAGAACTATCTGTGTTTCATAGATAACACGTGTATGCACTTCGGAAGTCCACGGCATCTAACGGAATCATAGGAGTGAGCTCCCCACTGTTGCTGCCTTGCTGGCACATGTATTAAATCCGTCGCGAGAATGATTAATTTTTTTTATATTGGACTTCAAGGTGTAATTTGTAAAACAACCATCTTAGATTATACTAAAAATTAATTATCAAATATAAAATATATAAATATAAAATATATATTAAAAATAAATTAAATAATAAATTTTTTTTATTAATTAAATAATAATATATAAATAAATAATAATTAATTTAGTGTCTAATTTTTAATGTGTGATATATATAATATTTTTGCTTGTCAAAATACGGTGAGTTTTGATTAAATTTGTTAATATAGAAGTTGTTTTGGAAAAACAAAATCATAAGTGGCATTTTGCTGCTTCTTTTTAAAATTAAAAAAAAATTGCCAGTGGCGATTTTGTTAAATAAGAGTTTTAATATTTTTATTTAAAAATCAAATCACAAGTAGCGATTACTATTTTTTCTGTTTTTTTATTTTTAAAAACTATAATTTATGAAATCATGAGCCACGATTTTGGAATACATAGTAAAAGAGATAAATCGACACTAACTACTATTTGTGTTTCTGTTAACAAATTGGCACTATCGATTTCACTGCATCTATACTTATTGCTATTCATCGTTACTGTATCATTTTGTTACAATTCACATCAACTGCAACTCCATATAAGAAATAATTTCCGCAAGAGTTTGTACCTGGTTGTCGAATATTTTATTTCTTTATATTTAGTGGATGTTTGGTTAATGATAAATATTACAAATAAGAATTAGAATTTTGTGACGTAATATGCGATGCTTACCTCTTTAACCTTAGCCATGTAGTTGGGCTTGAAAGAGAAGTGTAACTATTTCTTTGAGCATAATAAATTAAAATTGTGGCAGTGACATTAGGACTCAAAGTAAACCGAATTAATTAAGTCGAGTCAAATTAAATTTAAGTTTCGTTTATGAAAATTAAATTTGGTTCCTGATTTGGTTCATTAATATTCGAATTTATTTGTAAATTTTAAACCAAGTTCACCAAAAATTCACGAGTCGGCTTAAATAATATAAATATAATCAATAGTTTTATATAAATAAATCATAACAAATATAAAAAAATATCCATATATTATCTATTTAAAAATTATAGTTTATATCCTCTAACTAAAAAAATCATATGTAAAATTATTACTATGAAAACTTATGGATAGAGTATTAAATTAGTCTCTTATATTTGGGTGTAATTCTATTTTAGTCCTTAAAATTTAAAGTGTTTTATTTGAATCCGAAAAATTTTATTTAGCTTAAATGTAGTCTCATTATGAGGTCAAAGTTAAATAATTAACAGAATATCCTATATGACAGTAGTACAAGAACAAAGTCAATAATCTAGAGAATAAGTACAAGTTCTAGATACACAAAATCAACTGTGGATACATCAATACATTTATTTGTTATTCTCTTTAGTTCTATAGAAAATATTTTATTTAAATTGTAAGAAAAATGATAAATAAATGTATTAATACATCCACGGTTAATTTTGTCCCTTTAAGTTTGTACTTATTCTCCAGATTATCGACTTTGTTCTTGTATTGCTATCATGTAAGATATTTCGTTAATTATTTAACTTTGATCTTACGGTGGGACTACATTAAAACTAAATAAAACTTTTTTGAATTCAAATAAGACACTTTAAACCTTAAGGACCAAAACAAAATTACGCCCAAACGTAAATGACTAATTCAATACTTTACCTTAAACTTATATAAAAACTATTGATATATTCTTTACTATTAAAAATAATTTAATTAGATTTATCAAATTCTAATTTCATTATTCAATATCCAATAAAAGAATCAAATATATTACAATTTCAGATATGATAAAAAAAATAAAAACCAATGCACTATCATATATTTAAGAAACATGAATATTATAATTATATGTGTTTAAGATTATAATTTTTTTTAAATTAAAAGTATAAAATGCATAATATATATTAATATAAATAATTATATATATATATATATATATATATATATATATATATATATATATATATATAATCACGCCATCTTATAAACTATGAATTGAACTTACTCAAATTTAAACTCGATTTATTTAATATATAAACTTAAATTATAATTTAAATTCAGCTCAACAAATCACGAATTAATAACTTGACTCTTTTGCTAGTTGCAACAGAACAAGTTGTAAGAGAATAAACTAAAAACCATAACTATCAAAATTTTATAACTACTAAAATTCATTACTAAAATTTTGTTAGAGATTGATATCCATAAAAAAATATTGGCGGCTAACTTTTCTAAAATTATTAGTACTTGACCAATGAATGCATCTAAACGTTATTATTGAAATATGAGTTAAATTTTAAAATAAATACTCAATTCAATCTCTATATATTTTTTTATAAATAAATTAATTCTCAAAAAAAAACTTACAATTTGATCTCCAACCATATATAAAAAGAGTAATGCTAGAGAACTAAAAGGGTATCAACTAAAAACCAGCCAAATATTTTTGGGTGAATCTAAAATTTCTACGAGTTAATATATATAGATGTTTCTTCTGCTAAGTATTAAAATATTGCTTTTTCATGCTAAATGGATGTTCTTTTATATATTTTTCGAATTTCTTTGTATTACAAATGTGAATGTCTCTATTTCTTTAAGAATTTCATAATTTTTTTTAAATTTTATAGATATTTAATTATTTTTTCTAAAATATAACTGGATATTTTTTTTTGTTAAGTATTAGGATGTTTTTTTTCATATTAAATAAATGATTTTTTTTAATAACACCCGTAATGACCCCACTTCATACTCCCTAAAAACACAACCTTCAGAATCCATACTCTCCCTTCAACTATGACCAAGCTGATCCAATATTCCAACCGGCTTCATCGGCTTCCTATGCACCAATTTCCTGCGCCGCGGCACAGTGCAAGTCCCTGGACCTCTCCGAGTGCCGTAGCGAAACCTGCCTCCAAACAACAAGGAAGGAGACCATTACGCTCGGCTCTGTTTCAGTCCCCAATGTATCGGCTGCGGCCACAACAACGAAGGCTTGTTCGTCAGAGCTGCTGGCTTGCTCAGTCTCGGAGGCGACCCGTTGTCTTTCCCACCTCCATGGCTTCTCAGGCTGTTCGCCCGCCCTCGAAATTGCCGCCGCCTTAGGGTCGAGCTCAAGTTCAACTCCAACTGCAACAGCGGCTCTGGTAACACATCTGGTTCACGAAAGGGAAGCGATTCTTATCGACAGTGGCGAATCCGACGAACCAGATGTCAGTGATAGAAGAGGAGTGGGTCACAGTGGGGAGGCTGAGAGGGCCTGACGGTGAGAGAGAGGGGTCTCTATGTGTGATTGTTGGAGGTGGGTAGGTTAATGTGAGAGAGAAATGGAAGATTTTTATAGGTTTTAATTAGGTTGACCTAATCAATTTTAAATTTTTTAAATTTTGAATTTAAAAAATTTAAAATCAATTAATTATTAATATAAATTAATGTGGTTTTGTTTAGTTTTTGCCTAATAATCTCTTGGTTCCATATACTTTTTCATATAAAAAATAACATAGGTAGACACATTAGCACGGCTCATTTTAGTATCCTACTTTAAAAATTATTTTGTCTTATTTTTTTTCTAATTATGAAGACCAAATTGTTATTTTGTATTTAGACAAGTATTTTCCTAATTCGTTTCTGCTTCCAACGAATTACATGCTTTCTCGTAGTTAGTTTTTTAATTCAGCGAATTATATAAAAAAAAAAGTATAGGTAGACAATAAAACAGGTAAATAATGTGAATAAAAGAAAATAAAAAATAAAAAATAAAATTATTAATTAATTATTTTAAATTTTGAAATTTAATAAATAAGGATTAACAATCCAATTTAAATTTAACTTCCTTCTTCTATTTGTCATTTTCAATCCGGAGAAGCACCCCTAGTGGCGTTTCACTTCTCTTCTCTCTGATTTGACGCCACCCAGCCTCCAGCCAACGCCCCCATTTGTCCACTGACGCCGTGTGAACGTCTGATCGCTCCGTGCATAATCTTTCACGTTGTCCATCCACCTGCCAACCCTGCACCTTTTGCAGCCCTGCCTTTATTGTTGCAACTCACCATCACCGTTGACAACAACGACAACCACCTCGATGCCAACGCATTGTTGAAAGCCATGTAAAATTTTCATTCCGTTCTTGCCTCTCACGACTTCGACCGCAAGATTTCATGGTAGTTCTCGCTTTTTTTCTTCCCTTCTTCCTCCACCATCTTCGCCACGAACCTCACAACGCCGCACAATATGGATTAAAAGGCTATGTCTACAGCAACATGCTGGACGTACAGTGGGAAGGCATGCAGCGGAAGTTTTATATACGCATATGAATGTTTATTTTTCATGCAAATGAGATGTTTATTCTTATTGTAAATAGGATGTTTGTTCTTCATATAAATGAAATGTTTGTTTTTAATATAAATAGGATGTTTGTTCTTCATGCGAATTGAATGTTTGTTTTTAATACAGCACTCGAGGTTGGTGACGGTAGAAGATGGCGACAGTGGGGAGGGAGTTTGGAATAGATGAAAGTGTAATTAGAGTTAAAAGGGAGGGAGAAAGTTAAAATTTCCAATGGTAGAATTAAAAAGGATTTTTTAAAATTGATTTAGGGTGTTTTTTTTCAATTTTCAGTGAGCTAAAAAATTAGTCCATTGTTCACGTTGTTCAAAATTTTCATTGTCTACCTAATAAAATCTTTATATAAATTTGTAGAAGGACAAAAATATAACTTGTTTGTAATTACAACATTTGGATAATATTGGGATGAAAATATTTTATTTAAGTAAATTGTCTAAATTTTATTATAAAAATACGTCATGGTTAAAATATGATAAAATTAGGGGTGTTCATGGTCCGGTCTGGTCTGACCTAAAGATCCGGTCCGGTTCTAAACCTTTTAGGGGCTAATTTGGTATAATTTTACTGGGTCTAGGGTCAGGTAAGAGTCTCAAAAATAGACCTGATCATTATTTTGGGTCAGGTCCAAGCCATAACTCGGGTCACCCGAACTCGGGTCACCCGAACTCGGTCGGGTGGCCTGGTCATCATATACAATTAATATTTTGTGTTATTAGTGATGGATGATGGCTATTCTTATGTGGAATTTAAGTATTGTAAACCTTAATATTTTGTGTTATTAGTCATTATAAGACTATAAGTTAATGTTTTATATTTAAAATGCATAAGACTTTAGACTAATGCATAATATTGTGTTATTTGTATTAATTTAAATATTTGGTGTTATTAGATAATATTAGTATTGATTGTCATTATTCTTTAATTTTAGAGAAGGGTTGGTTTTTATTATATTTTTCTAAATGAATTTTACCATGTTAAATAATGGTTGTAGTCTTGGAAATTTGGATATTTTCACCATGCTAGCTTACAAGAAGGTAATGATAATGACCCGGTTTTCACCCGGTGTTTATCCGGTATAATTGTGGTCCGAAAGTGTGTAAGTTTCATTGGGTCTAGGGTTGGGTTTGAGTATAAGAAACAAGCTCGGTATATATTTCGCGTCGGGTCTGGGTCACATCAAACTCGGTTTCATCGGCCCATGAACACCCCTAGACAAAATAGTGAAGCAAGACAAAAATTGACGAAAAGAGGAGTAGCATAAGACGGAAGAAGAGAATGATAGCGGAGATAGTGATAGTAAGAAATATTGTAACGAGGAGGAGGATTGGAATTTGATTGAAATGCATATATTTTGAAGGGAATGAAAAGTGAAGTGACAAATGTTGAACGAGGGTCATTACACCATATCCGGCAAATAGTTAGCAGCGATTATGCAATCGATTAGCAGCAGTTTTTAACCGCTGCCGAACGAATAGCAGCAGTTGATAATTCGTTAGAGTGTGGCTAAACTTTTAGTAGCGGTTAATAGTAACTGCTGGTATATAACCGCTGCTAAATAATTTGAGATTTTTAATCTAAAAATAATCTATTTTTGCTAAAATAATTTTATCAAACATAATAAAAAATAAATAGATCAGTTTAACCTATTAGGTTGGGTATAAATAGTCTAAATTATAAAATTATAACCCGTGAACAAAATAAACTTGAACGGAATAACTCATCTAATCCACGAATTTATACGGTGCAGACGAACTCTATTTGTTAATCCTATTCATAGCATTTTGTACTTGTATACATAGTTGGAATTCTTTTGTAGTTAAATCGTACGTAATGCTTAATTTTCTAACTAAGAAAGCTAGAGATACATCGATTTTACAGTAAAAGAATTTTTAGTAATAACTTAACGAATTTTTTCACTGCTCTTAATTATTGTTTAAATATGTGAAATCTAACTTGGCCTTTCGGTGTGGTGAAAGCTAGAACTATTTTCTTTAATTTGGCGTAGCAATAATCACTAATTACGATTAATAATGAGAAAAGTTGCTTTGCTGAATGAGTGAAAGCTGAACCTGAGAGTGTGCCCACTGCCGATAAATGTACAGTGATATACAGCAAATCATAAGTAGACAGAAATATAATAGTTATAATTGATTAGTAAAATAATTAGCCACGAGGTGATTTTTTAATAGGGGTTTGATTTGAGGCGTGACCACTTGTCATTTTGATGCATACTTTTGAGGCTTATAAATACGGCCAAGTTATGCTCCTAGCATGGCACAACAACATCACAAACAACAGAAACCTCTGAATCCTAATAATCTCTTCTTTAATTTCATCTTTCGAGTTTTGTGAATATGGCCAACCATCTCAAAAAGCCTGCTTCGCTTCTTAGCGCTGCTGCTTCTGCTGTAACAACAACCGCTTCCGCGGCTGTTTCGGCCACTGATTCTGGTGGTTTGCAGGTGGCACAACTGAACCCGTTCAACGTGGGTGATGATGTCATCTCTCAGAACATCATCGGCATCCACGACGCTCAGGCCGTAAGACAAGATGTTGATTCTCTTTTCAATGTAGTGTCCAACATTATTAGGAGCTCAACCAACATTGCTGACTCTCTTGACCTCAAGGTCGCAATTCTTCTCTATTCCCTCATTTCATAGAAAAATATAACGAAATAAAAATATCTATATGGGTAAAATTATACAGAAAATTATGTAAGTACTTTCAATGCAAATTATAATTCTTGTACTAATTTATTAGCTAAATGTCAAGTTGCGAATAAATACTTATAACAAATTATTTTGATTTATGTGGCATAAATTAATCGATAAATTATTTTATTTACTTCCAGAGTAACTATACTTTTCCTTCTCATATATATGTTGTATGCTGATATTGCAGCAAGTGAAGTCCGTTGATTTGGTAGAAGACAACGTTCCCCAATCTGCTCTCAAACCATCTTACACTCTCCTTAAAGAGATTGCCTGTCAGGTTAACTTAATACTCTTACCAATTTTTCATAAAAAATTTATGGTGTAAACTTTATAATACTAAATTTTTAATTAAGTTAACAAAAAGGAAATATTGCTAAAATATTTGTACATATATTAATTAGTTCAGAATTTATCTTTTAAAATTATTTATTTAATTTTTTGTCTGTTACTAAACTAAAATTTTGTATATAGTATTGGAAATTTTGATTGTAATATCTTAAAAAAAAATTAAGGATTCGCTATGTAAATTGATAATTAACTGAATTTAGGTTATTTTTATCAAATGAATTGATGAAATATATTTTTTAAAAATAATTGTCTGTATTATCTTTTTGAGAAATAAAAATAAAAATAAAACATTTATTATACATTAAAATGAATATAATATCTTTGGATAGAATGTGAAAAGGAAAAGTATAGGTAAACAATGAAAATATTAAACAATATAAATAATAAATATATCGAATGTTTATTTACTAATGTACGGATGATTATTTTAAGGGGGATGCTTCCATAAAGATGCAGAAAACGTCTTTTTTTAAAGATATTTTTTAATAATTAAAATTTAACACATATAATAATTTAAATTATGTTATTTTTATCAAAATTAGGTCAGAAAAATTAATTTGATAAATGAATAGTGAATCAAATTTTGAATATGTCTAAATTAATATTATTTTTTATAAAAAATTACTACAATACCCCTATTATATAAAATGATTAAAATACTCTTATTATATATATTAATTTTGAAAATTCTAAATTCTAGCCCTTTTTCTCTATTGTTATAAGGTTAGAATTTAAAGTTTTTAAAATTAATATATATATATATATATATATATATATATATATATATATATATATATATAATAGAGATATTTTAGTTGTGTTTTATAATAGGAATATTATAGTAATTTTTTATAAAAAATATTAATTTACACCAATTCAAAATTTAATTTATTAATTTTTGTGCTAAACTGATTTGTCCACTCTAATTTTAATAAAAATAATATAATTTAACTGATTATATGTGTTAAATTTTAATTTTTAAAAAACATCTTTAGAAAAAGACGTTTTTAACATCTTTATTTAAGTGGCTCCCTTATTTTAATATTAAAATTTAGATAGTTAATTTAGAGGTATGATGTGTTTTAATTTGATTGATAATAGTTCATATTATTCAACAAAATCATTCTCCATGTGAAAATCATAAGTGACAAACATTTTCCATATGATTGAGACAGATGACATGTCATTCATTCAACACATGGAACGCACATGAGTCAGTGGTAGCGATTCTTGAGAAGTTGAAGAGCTACACTTGGGATGCTAAGGCAGTGATAGCACTCTCCGCTTTCGCTTTGGACTATGGAGAGACATGGCGGCTGACGCTGACGCAAGCGAGCAAGAAGGAGAACGCACTTGAGCTGCATGTGTTCAGGCTTGCACAAGAGGAGAAGAAGCCGAGCCATTCGAATTCAGATCTCATAAGCACTTTGGTTGACAGAACATTGCAACTCATAAATGGTATCATCACTTTGGAAAAGTTCATTGCCAACAAATCATACACTCCAAAGGACCTTCCAGCTCTCTTCAAAGCTCCTCGTGATCTTTACACTTATTGGATTCTTCTCTCCCTTCTTGCTTGTGCCAATCAATTGTCTCAATTGTAAGACATGCCATTATATATATGTTTTTATATTTATATTATTATTGAATCTATAAATTAAAAGACTAAATATATTCGCATATATTAATATTTCAGGGAATGGAACATCAAATCTGAAGTTGTTGCGAGGCTCAAAATTGTTCTCACACAACTAAATGCTGATTTAGACGAAATTAAACGCCAAAAAGGTTATCTACATATTTATAATTAAAAAAAAAGGCAACTTTTACTGTGTGTTGCAACGAGAAAATTAATTACAT
The DNA here is from genome assembly GCF_003086295.3 of Arachis hypogaea. Classification (NCBI taxonomy): domain Eukaryota; kingdom Viridiplantae; phylum Streptophyta; class Magnoliopsida; order Fabales; family Fabaceae; genus Arachis; species Arachis hypogaea. The sequence continues at coordinate 90,096,783 of NC_092044.1, read as the reverse complement.
ACTAACTCAGATTTTTCTTTATATTATTATTGCAAAGGCATTGGAAGATTTATCTTGGCGTTTTGATGCCTTCAGAATTCCTTCAGGAATTCTCGAGCTTTTGAAATCTCTTATCTTTTCCAAAGATGTTACTCAGCTTGAAATTATCAACAGTACTACTAAAGAGTTGGTTGGTGTACAATCAATAATTAGAACTATAAAAACAAGTTCATGAAAAGTATACAGTGTAACGTTTTAAATTAAATATCCTATTTCAATCCTAAAAATATTTAAACATTTTAGTTTAATCTTAAAAAAATTTTAAATTAATTTAATATTATCCTACCTTTAAATTTAATTCAAATAATTCACATATTGAATAGCCAATAACATTTGATTTTAGTATGTCAGTAAAATCGATCTACTAACTATCACTAATATAAAAATTTTTATTTTGAATTTTGATGCATTGATAATTAATTGTTAGAATTTAAAATTTTGTACCAAAAAAAATTGAGGTAAAAAATTTTACAAAAAAATTAGATTATGTTTTTTTAACACATGTGAAAAGATATAACTTATCTAGTAACATTTATTAATATTTACATCATTTATACGGTTTACTTTTAGTTGAATTTGTTTAAAATTTTTTACACAGAAATAAGAATTTAAAATGTTAGAGACTAAATTAGAATTTGACCAAAATGTTAGGAACTAAAATGGTACTGTTTAAAAAAAAATTTCTCTAATTTTGTCTGCTAATAATGGACAGGTTACTCTACATGAACTAAAAACAAAGAATTTATTTTTGTTCATATCTGGGCTTGACAACATTGAAGATGAGATTTGGTCTCTAAAAGCCATATATAATTCAATCAGCAATGACAAAGACAAGAAGGATTATAAAATTCTTTGGGTGCCTGTTGTGGAAAATTGGACCAATGAAGCCAAGGAAAAGTATGAGCATTTGAAGTCTTTGATGCCATGGTATGTGGTGCAATACTTCTCACTCATCAAAGGTTACAAACCGTTGCAAGAAGAATGGAATTACACAGGTAAACCTATTGTGGTGGCGGTTGATGCTCGTGGAAAGATTATAAACAAGAACGCATTGCACTTGATCTTTGTGTGGGGCATTTCAGCCTTCCCATTTAGAATTGAGGACGAGGAAAGAGTTTCCCAGCATTGGAACTGGCTTTGGATTGAAGCATTTAAGATTAATGCTGATATTCAAAAATGGGTGGTAAGAACTACCTTTTAATCCTTAGCTTGCTACTTATTATTTGCATATAGTGTGTATATCATGGCTCACAGAATAGAACACCAAAAATAAATAAATAAATAAATGAGATTTTTAGTACTTATAAAAATACTTTTTTAATTTTTTGTAGGTATAGACCATTTTTTGTTTTAGTCTCTTAAAATTAAAATTAAAATGTTTTTATGTTAGTCTTTAATGTTAATTTATTCCATTAAATACTGATACATGGCAAGATACATCACATCACCGTACCGTTTAACTTGTCACATTAGTGCTTAGGAAAGCAAATTAATTGTAGAAACTAAAATAGAGAATTTTAAAATTTTATTGGTCTTAAATAAAAATAACAAAGATTTTTTATATGAACCACAAATTTGTTTAAACAAATTTTAAAAAAATATACACTTAGGGTTGTATTGTTTTATCTTTATAAAATAATAACTTTACAAGTTGATATTTTTAATATAACTGGAAAGAAATTGAAAATAAAAAAATTAATATTTACTGTTTGTAATACAAAATAAGTTAAAAAACAAAAGAAAATTATTTTTCTTAAATTTTGAGTAATTTGTAAAATTTATACAAATAGATCGAACTATTTTTTAAAAATTGTTACTCAATAAATTTAGTTCGAATATTTTTTATGTGAAAATAGCTTGAACATTTTTAGATACATCATTTCAAATATTTAACTAAATTGTTTAATATAATATGTGATCGCACTTGAACAATTATTTTTGCATAAAAATATTCCAACTATATTTACGTGAGAAATATTTTTAAATTAAAAAAATAAAATAGCAGAGGCATAAGCATAATTAATAAGAATGCATAGAGCTATATAACATCTTTACTACATGTAATTTTACATTTGACGCTTTTGTCTAATGATGAGTATATTATACTATAGTCATATATAATTCATCAACAATAATAGTTACAATTATATGCATCAGAGGCAATACAATGGGTACGTTTTCTTCTATGGAGGTACAGACATCACATGGACTCAAAGGTTCGGCAATCTTATTGAAGCTATGAAAAAGGACCCCGTCATCAAACAAACAGAATCATACATTGAACACTTCAACCTTGCAAAGGTTGACATAACAACTCAAACCAAGTTTTGGTTTAACATAACCAACTCATTCCTCAGCAAGACTCAAAAGGTTGACTTTAACCTTGACTCCACTCTCAAAGACATTCAAACTCTTCTCTCCATGAGAACCGAGAGGGGATGGGCTCTTGTGAGCAAAGGCGAGAATGTAATCTTAATTGACTTCAATGAAGTGATGATGAGTGTGGTGGAAGGCTTCGAAAACTGGCGAACCAACATATCGATGTCGATAAGCTTCGACATTGCTTTTAAGGACTACTATGATCATGTTAGGAGAACTGTCCCTCGCCATTGTCTCCATTTTCAACTGGAGAACATTCGCTCCGGCGTTCCTACTGCCTTCAATTGCCCTGATCCGACATGTGGCCTGAAGATGGAGATTGAGTCTGTTAAGTACAAATGTTGCCACGGCATGCATTATGACGAACATGCAACCGAAAATGGTTCACTTGTTCCTATAGCCACCGGTTCCTTGCAGACAACCAATGAATATGTTACCACCCCAATGTCCAAGAATAAATTTACTTAACTATATGGGTTTTTGTATAACTAATCTTCCAATAAAGCAGATTATGTGTTTGGATTATTATGTTTTATCAATTAGAGTTTGTGCGAGTCTGTCAATGGCATGCTAAGTCTTAGTGGCTTCATGCATATATACCCCATAATTTGTACGCTTGCTATGTATTTATATTCAATGAAATAAAAATTGGGTTGTGCACTGTTAAAATCCTAATTGGCTAACTTCCATCTATGGTTCATGCATAATTTGCGGTGTTCTTTTTTTTTTTTTAGACAATTTTTTTAATTTTAAAACTTTTTGTTTGGTGATAAATACGTAAAAATATAAATTTTTTTATTCATCAAAATCAATTATTATGTAGTAAAATGTTTATAATATTAAAAAAATCATATTAAAATGTTACTTTTAATTGCAATATATAAAATATAAAATAATTAAATTTTAGCTTATATTATTTGATAAATAATCTTATTGTTTTATTAAAAATTGAAAACATATTAAATAACTATTTTTGTTAAAGTTGTTATTATATAACATAATTTTTATCCAAATATTTGCAAATATGTATTTTGTTTGAAATATTATATATACCATATGGAAATATATATTGAACTTCTTTTCCCAATTTTTTAAAAATAAAAATGTTTGAAATTGTTTTATTTATTGTCACATTCTAATTTAAATAGTAACCAGCACATACAGAAAGTTCCCTTATATGGTCCTTGGAAGATCAGGACTCACTAAATCAACAAATATTTATTGTAGGCTAGCATATATATTGGATTTGGGTGAATATATATTTGTATTTGAAAAAAAATAATAGGACGACTATAAGATGAGTTTTGTAACTTAGCGAATAAATAATATATCTATAAACTATATATAGGAAATAAAAATTAAATTTTATATTGAAGTGTATATATATATATAATTGGAAATAACTTTTGATATACAATGAATAACTCTATATTAAAAGGGAGTTCAAAGTTCTTATCCAGAATCAATATATATTACACACCATGTACGTACACAATTATACATCTAAAGATTCCAGGACGACTATAAAATAAGTTTTGTAACTTGGTGAATAAATAACATATTTAAAAACTATATATAGGCAATACAAATTAGCTAGATTATATATATATATATATATATATATATATATATATATATATATATATATATTAAAAGGGAGTTCAGAGTTTTTATCCAAAATCAATATTGTACACCATGTACACAATTATACATCTAAAGGTTGTTGGAATTTTCCGAAAATTCTTTAATCTCAATATCTTCTGTATTAAATTATTGAAAAATAAATATTTGAATATAGAAATATATTTAATTTGTCAACATGATTAATGATTCTTTAATTTTTTTAACAAAAATCTTTTACATTTTAAATAGGGCTGAATCAAAACTCATCTGATAAAAAAAGAGTTACAGATGCAGCTTTGATGTATTGAGGATCAAAACCCTGAAATCACTATTTATATTTGAGTGTGTCACCTATTAAATTCTAAAACCTAAATATAATACACAACTATAAAATTACTTATTACAGACATATTTGCTCTTTATTACAAACAAATTTTTTGTTACCAACAGATTTCGTCCCTTTGTAAAAATTACGTCGAAAATTATTTATCGATAGATTTTTTTTCGATAATTTACCGACAGAATTTTTTTTGGTAATCGTCCCCATCCTTTCACGCTAAAATGTTGAATTTTTCGACAGATTTTTCTTCGATAATCATTACTTCCATTTTGCTTAAACTGTTCAATTTTTTGACATATTTTCAATCGATAACTGGTGTAAGATTTTTTAATAGGTTTTTTGTCAGTAATTAGAGCCTTAAAAAAATATTTCAAATACTGAATACAGACAAAAAATTTATCTATAAATCTATTAATAAGATAAAATAAAATTTTTTTAAGAATAGTAAGACTATAAGATGAGTCTTGTAACTTAATGAATAAATAATGTCTATAAACTATATATAGGCAATGCAAATTAAATTATGTATTGAAGTGTATATATATAAAATTTGAAATAACTTCTCATATACAATGAATAATTTTTTATATTAAAAGGGAGTTCAGAGTTCTTATCCAAAATCGGTATTACACACCATGTACACAATTATACATCTAAAGATTATTGAAATTTTTTTAAAATTTCTTAGTACTAATATCATTTATGTTAAATCATTGAAAAATAAATATTTAAATGTGAAAGTGTAACATTTTGATTTTTGTATTAGAGTTGTGTACGTAAGTTTTACGTTTTATTTGTGTAATTTTTATGATAGATTTTTCTGTGATTTTTAAATAAAATGAATAATAATATAATATTAATATTATGTTATTATTTAATATTATTTAACGAAGGACGGTTACTTGATTTTGGACTCGAAAGATTGAAAAATTTTGACTTTACTAATATCATTTATATTAGTAATTTACCCAATCTTTATTCTAATTAAATATCACCAGTTGAGATAATTATTTGAGTTTTTACTATGTCTAATTAGCTTAATTACCTTCCAAGATATTTAAAAATTTAATCTTGCTGACTCAATAACTCAAAAACGCAACATGCAACGCTTAATGCACCACGTGTCGTGATGCATGTCTTCCCGGCCCCATCTAATTAAATGACATTAGTCACTAATTACCCATACTATGTAAGACACAAATCTTCTCTCTCCCTTCCAGAATCAGCCGAAGCCATGCATGGGAAGAAGGGGGAGGTTTTATTGATTTTCAGACTTCCGAGCTTGATTTTTTGACACCTGTGATCCCACGAAAATTCTGATTCTATAAAAGTGGTCGTATCTTCATCCTCTATGCGGTGATATATGTTTTGGGAACATGCATTTTTGTAAACTTCAACTTATTTTCTAACCTCTAAACCTTTATTTTTACTTTCTAGTATCCCAAAACTTAGTTTTAATCATGGTGAGGGGGTTGAACCTTGAGAGGGTGGTAACTTGGGAGTGAAGAAAGAACGTGAAGTGGTGATTTAAAAATACATGATGAATGATAGCTAAGATGAAAATACTAAGTGAACTTGATGACAATTGATTGAAAAAGAATGAATATGATAAATGAGGCATGACTGAGGATGAATGATGATGAGTATGTCTGTTGGTGCACGAAATTGTGATCTCAATGGCGCCAACAACTTGGTACGCACAATTGTAATCTCAACTCTTTTTCACAACTTCGCACAACTAACTAGCAAGTGCACTGGGTCGTCCAAGTAATAAACCTTACGTGAGTAAGGGTCGATCCCACGGAGATTGTCGGCTTGAAGCAAGCTATGGTCATCTTGTAAATCTCAGTCAGGCGGATTCAAATGGTTATGGAGTTTTGATAATTAAAAGATAAATAAGCATAAAATAAAGATAGAGATACTTATGTAATTCATTGGTAGGAATTTCAGATAAGCGTATGGAGATGCATTATTCCTTCTGAATCTCTGCTTTCCTACTACCTTCATCCAATCCTTCATACTCCTTTCTATGGCAAGCTGTATGTTCGGGTATCACGGTTGTCAATGGCTACCTCCCGTCCTCTCAGTGAAAATGATCCAACTACGGGTTACGTAGGGCTAATCATCTGTCGGTTCTCACTCGTGTTGGAATAGGATCCATTGATCCCTTTTGCATCTGTCACTATGCCCAACATTCATGAGTTTGAAGCTCATCACAGTCATCCCATCCCAGATCCTACTCAGAATACCACAGACAAGGTTTAGACGTTTCGGATCTCAAGAATACTGCCAATTGATTCTAGCTTATACCACGAGAACTCTGATCTCAAGGAATTGAAAGTTCTGTTGTCAGGAGAGGCAATCAAACGCATGGACCAGGAATCCAAAAGATATGCATTCAAACTTGTTTACATGTAGAACAGAAGTATTTGTCAGGCACGCGTTTATAAGTTGAGAATGGTGACGAGTGTCACATAATCATTACATTCATCATGTTCTTGTGTGCGAATGTATATCTTAGAACAAGAATAAGCATGAATTGAATAGAAGAATAATAGTACTTTGCATTAATACTCGAGGAACAGCAGAGCTCCACACCTTAATCTATGGTGTGTAGAAACTCCACCGTTGAAAATACATAAGTGATGATGGTCCAGGCATGGCCATGAGGCCAGCCTCCAATGTCTAAGGAAAAACGTTCCAAAGATGTTCCAAAAGTCCAAAGATGTGAGTACAATAGCAAAAAGTTCTATTTATACTAAACTAGTTACTAGGGTTACAAAAATAAGTAAATGATGCAGAAATCCACCTCCGGACCTACTTGGTGTGTGCTTGGGCTGAGCATTGAAGCTTTCATGTGTAGAGACTTTTCTTGGAGTTAAACGCCATTTTTTATGCCAGTTTGGGCGTTTAACTGCAGCTTCTATCCTGTTTCTGGCGTTTAACACCAGAATAGGGCAGGAAGTTGGAGTTTGAATGCTAGTTTGCGTCGTCAAGACTCGAGCAAAGTAAGAACTATTATATATTTCTGGAAAGCCCTGGATGTCTACTTTCCAACGCATTTGAGAGAGCGCCATTTGGGTTTCTGTAGCTCCAAAAAATCCATTTCGAGTGCAGGGAGGTCAGAATCCAATAGCATCAGTAGTCCTTTTTCAGCCTCTGAATCAGATTTTTGCCCAGGTCCCTCAATTTCAGCCAGAAAATATCTGAAATCACAGAAAAACACACAAACTCATAGTAATGTCTAGAAATATGAATTTTGCTTAAAAGCTAATAAAAATATACTAAAAAGTAGCTAGATCCTACTAAAAACTATCTAAAAACAATGCCAAAAAGCGTATAAATTATCCGCTCATCACAACACCAAACTTAAATTGTTGCTTGTTCCCAGGCAACTGAAAATAAAATAGGATAAAAAGAAGAGAATATACAATGAATCTCACAATATCAATGAAACTTAGTCCCAATTAGATGAGCGTGGCTAGTAGCTTTTTGCTTCTAAACAGTTTTGGCATCTCACTTTATCCTTTAAAATTCAGAATGATTGGCATCTATAGGAACTCAGAATTTTAGATAGTGTTATTGATTCTCCTAGTTCAGTATGTTGATTCTTGAACACAGCTACTTTATGAGTCTTGGCCGTGACCCTAAGCACTTTGTTTTCCAGTATTACCACCGGATACATAAATGCCACAGACACATAATTGGGTGAACCTTTTCAGATTGTGACTTAGCTTTGCTAAAGTCCCTAATTAGAGGTGTCCAGAGTTCTTAAGCACACTCTTTTGCTTTGGATCACGACTTTAACCACTCAGTCTCAAGCTTTTCACTTGGACCTTCATGACACAAGCACATGGTTAGGGACAGCTTGATTTGGCCGCTTAGGCCTGGATTTTATTTCCTTGGGCCCTCCTATCCATTAATGCTCAAAGCCTTGGATCCTTTTTACCCTTGCCTTTTGGTTTAAACGGCTACTGGCTTTTTCTGCTTGCTTTTTCTTTTTCTTTCTTTCTCTCTTTTTTTTGCCATTTTTTTTCACAAGGTTTGTTATTCACTGCTTTTTCTTGCTTCAAGAATCAATTTCATGATTTTTCAGATTATCAATAACATTTCTCTTTGTTCATCATTCTTTCAAGAGCCAACAATTTTAACATTCATAAACTTCACTATAAAAAATATGCACTGTTCAAGCATTCATTCAGAAAACAAAAAGTATTGCCACCACATCAAAATAATTAAACTAATTTCAAGATAAAATTTGAAATCCAAATACTTCTTGTTCTTTTGTAATTAGGCACATTTTTCATTTAAGAGAGGTGAAGGATTCATGGAATTATTTACAGCTTTAAGACATAGATACTAGACACTAATGATCATGTAATAAGGATACAAACATAGATAACACATAAAGCATAAAATTCGAAAAACAGAAAAATAAGAACAAGAAAATTAAAGAACGGGTCCACCTTAGTGATGGCGGCTAGTTCTTCCTCTTGAAGATCCAATGGAACGCCTAAGCTCCTATATGTCTCTTCCTTGCCTTTGTTGCTCTTCCCTCATGGCTATTTGATCCTCTTTGATTTCATGGAGGAGGGAGTGCTTTTGGTGCTCCATCCTTAGTGCTTTTGGTGCTCCTATCCTTAGTTGCTCCCAATAGTTGTGTGGAGAAAAATGTATCCCTTGAGGTATCTCGGAGATTTCTTGATGAGCGAATTCCTCATGCTCTTGTTGAGGTCCATGAGTGGGCTTTCTGGTTTGCTCCATCTCTTTCTAGTGATGGGATTTTGAGATGAATCTCTCCATCTCCCATGACTCGAAGGTGGAAGCTTTTGCCTTCCTTTTCCTCTTTCTAGAGGTTTCTCCGGCCTTAGGTGCCATAAATAGTTATGAAAAAATAAAAAGCAATGCTTTTTCCACACCAAACTTAAAAGGTTTGCTCGTCCTCGAGCAAAAAAAGAAAGAAAGAAGAAGAAGAAGAAGAATTGGAGGAGAGGGAGATGAGAGATAGGTTCGACCAAGGGGTATGAGAGTGGTTGTGATGTGTGAAAGTGAAGGAGTGAAGAGGGGTATTTATAGGGAAAGAGAGGGAGAGTGGCAGAATGGAATTGGGTGGGTTTGGGAGGGAGAAGTGTTTGAATTTGAAAAGTGAGGTAGGTGGAGATTTTGGGAAATAGGGATGGAGGTGATTGGTGAAGAGAATATAGGGAAGAGGATAGGATTTGATAGGTGAGTGGTGTTTTGGGTAGAGTGTTATAGAGATGTGTGAGGGGGAGAGAGAGAGGTGGGGCAGGTGGGGATCCTGTGGGGTCCACAGATCCTGATGGGTCAAGGACTTCTCATCTCTGCTCCATTTAGGCGTGCAAAAACGCTCTTAGGTAGCGTTTGTTTTGAGGTATTGAGATAGAGACTGAGAGACTGAGACTCAGTATCATGTTTGTTGGTTCAGAGACTGGTACTAAAATTTCTGTCTTTGTCTCCAAAATTTCAGTATTTCAGTACCTCCAGAAAGTAGGGACACATGGGACTAAAATTTTTTGAGATGGAGATTGAAACTTTAATAACATTTTATACCTAAAATACCCTCATTCCAATTAATTAATTCTAATTTTATTCTTTGTGCACATTAAATTAGATTTTTATTCTTGTTTCAATTTCTGTCTCTCATTTTGCACCAAACAGAATACTGAGATTTATTTTAATCTCTGTCTCTTAGTCTCTTCTCTCAGTCTCAGTCTTTCCGTCTCTGTCTCTCCACCAAACACTACCTTAGAGTATAATTCTGGTGTTTAACGCCAGACTGCTGCCTGTTTCTGGCGTTAAACGCCAGTTTTTATACCTTTCCTGGCATTTAACGCCAAGCTGTTGCTTGTTTCTGGCATTTAATGCCAACTTGGTTCTCTGTTCTGGCGTTAAACGCCAGTCTGGTGCCCATTTCTGGCATTAAACGCCCAGAATGGTGCCAGACTGGGCGTTTAACGCCCATTCTGCTACTCTTACTGGCGTTTAAATGCCAGTAAGCTTATCCTCCAAGGTATGTTGGTTTTTTATGCTATTTTTGAATTTGCTTTAATTTTTGCAGTTGTTTTTGTGAGTCCACATGATCATCAACCTAAAGAAAACATGAAATAACATAGATAAATAAAAATTGGGTTGCCTCCCAATAAGTGCTTCTTTAATGTCAATAGCATGACAGTGGGCTCTCATGGAGCCTCACAGATAATCAGAGCATGGTTATGGCCTCTCAACACCAAACTTAGAGTTTGAATGTGGGGGCTTTGTTTGACTCTTTATTGAGAGAAGCTTTTCATACTTCCTCTCCATGTGTACAGAAGGAGAACCTTGAGTCTTGAATACAAGGTAGTCTGATGAGCAGATATTTTATACGCTTTTTGGGGGTGTTTTCACATAGTTTTTAGCAAGATCTAGCTACTTTTTAGTATATTTTTATTATTTTTTATGCAAAAATCATATTTCTGGACTTTACTATGAGTTTGTGTGTTTTTCTATGATTTTAGGTATTTTCTAGCTGAAATTGAGGGACCTGAGCAAAAATCTGATTCAGAGGCTGACAAAGGACTGTTGATGCTGTTGGATTCTGACCTCCCTGCACTCAAAATAGAATTTTTGGTGCTACAGGAGTCCAAATGGTGCGCTCTCAATTGCGTTGGAAAGTAGACATCCAGGGCTTTCCATCAATATTTAATAGTCCATACTTTGCCCAAGTTTAGATGATGTAAACTGGCGTTTAACGCCAGCTCTCTGTCCTATTCTGGCGTCAAACGCCAGAAACAAGTTGCAAAGTAGAGTTAAATGCCAGAAACAGGTTACAAACTGGCATTTAACTCCAAAAATGACCTATGCACGTGAAAGCTTCAATGCTCAGTCCTAGCACACACCAAGTGGGCCCCAGAAGTGGATTTCTGCACTATCTATCTTTGTTCACTCATTTTCTGTAAACCTAGGTTACTAGTTGAGTATATAAACTACTTTTAGAGATTTATTTTGGACCTCACGACATTTTTTACATTTGAACTTGTATCTTTGATGGCATGAGTCTCTAAACCCCATGGTTGGGGGTGAGGAACTCTGCAGTGTCTCGATGAATTAATGCAAGTATTTCTGTTTTCTATTCAATCTCGCTTGTTTCTATTCTAAGATGTTCATTCGCACTTCAACATGATGAATGTGATGATCTGTGACACTCATCACCATTCTCAACCTATGAACGCATGCCTGACAACCACTTCCGTTCTGCCTTCGATTGAATGGATGTCTCTTGGGTTTCTGGCTCACGAGTTTGACTGCCTCTCCTGACAACAGAGCATTCAATCCGTGAGTCCAGAGTCTTCGTGGTATAAGCTAGAACCAATTGACAGCATTCTTGAGATCCAAAAAGTCTAAACCTTGTCTGTGGTACTCCAAGTATGATCTGAGAAGGGATGTCTGTGACGAGCTTCAAACTCACAAATGTTGGGCATAGTGACAGACGCAAAAGGATCACTGGATCCTATTCCAACAAAAGTGAGAACCAACAGATGAATAGCCATGTATATGGACCCTTTTCACTGAGAGGACGGCTGGTAGCCATTGATAACAGTGATCCACCAACACATAGCTTGCCATGGAAGGAGACCTGCGTGCGTGAAGAAGAAGACAGTAGGAAAGCAGAAATTCAAAGGACAAAGCATCTCCAAAACTTCAACCCATTCTCCATTACTGCGTAACAAATATTCATTTCATTCTCTTTCACTTTTTACAATTGAAACTAAAGAACCCTATTGGTATCCTAACTAAGAATAATAAGATAACCATAGCTTGCTTCAAGCCGACAATCTCCATAGGATCGACCCTTACTCACGTAAGGTATTACTTGGACGACCCATTGCACTTGTTGGTTAGTTGTGCGGAATTACATAGTGTGAGTGTAATTTTTGTGCACCAAGTTTTTGCGCCGTTGCCAGGAATTGTTCGAATTTGAACAACTGACGGTTTATCTTGTTACTTAGATTAGGAAAAAATTTGTCTTTTTGGTTTAGAGTTACTAGAATTGCATCTTTTATTATTCCTTTTAAAAATCTTTCAAAATATTATTTTTCTTCATTAAGTTTTAAATTTTTCTTTGAGTCTTTTGTTTGAGTTTAGTTTCATATCTTAAGTTTGGTGTCAATTGCATGTTTTTATTTTCCTTTAAAAAATTTTGAGTTTGTGTTTATTGTTCTTGTTTGATCTTTAGTTTGTCTTGTTTTGTGTCTTTTCTTATTTTTCTTGTGCATTTTTAAATTATCAGTTTTCAAAAAAAATTATATATATTAAAAATACCTTTTTAAAACACGTTAAATTTATAGCTTAATTGCCTAGAGCGTTGCACTTGTGTTCTTGGTAATTGGGTATCTTCCTTTTAAAACTTTTTCAAAAAATAATTTTTCTTTACTTAAATCTTGTGCCAAATTTTAAATTTGGTGTTCTCTTGTTAATTTTTCTTTAGTTTTCAAAAATTTTATTTTGGTTTTCTAAAAATTTTAAGTTTGGTGTTCTTTCTTTTGTTCTTGTGTTCTTGAGTCTTCTTTGTGTTTTGATCTTAAAATTTTTAAGTTTGGTGTTCCTTGGTGTTTTCCCTCCAAAATTTTCGAAAACAAGGAGCATTGGATCCAAAAATTTTAAGTCTTGTGTCTTTTGTATGTTTTTCTCTTTTATAATAAAATTCAAAAATAAAAAATATCTTTTCCTTTAATTTCTCATAATTTTCAAATCCCTTGGGTTGACTTGGTCAAAATTTTTTAAATTATATCCTTTTAAGATTTTTAAAATCATATCTTTTTCAAAAACATCCCAACCACTTTCTATCTCCCCTTTTTTTTCGAAAATCATCATAAAATATTTTTAAATCCCTTCTTTTCTATTTATTTTATTCATTTTAGTTTTTATTTATTTATTTTATTTTTTTCGAAAATTTTTTATAAAAATAATAAAATAAATAAAATAAATCCACATCATCTCCCTTTCTCCATCATGGACCTAAGTGGAAATAAACAATCCAGAAGGACTCTGGGGTCATATGCTAACCCAACTACTGCTTCATATGGGAGTAGTATCTGTATACCCTCCATCGGAGTCAATAGTTTTGAGTTGAATCTTCAGCTCATTATCATGGTGTAGCAAAATTGCCAGTATTCCAGTCTTTCACAGGAAGAACTGATGTGGCAGAAATTGGCGAATTAAAAATTATTAAAATATATACGTTGCAAGTATAGTTCTTAACTCACCAGAAATCCACTTATCAATTTAGAAAGGTGTCATAGAAATTTAAAATTAAAATACTGGGAGTATGAATCCCAGGTCGTCTCCCAACGAGTTGCAGAAAAGCGTGCTATTTTATTAATCAGATGTTTTCAAAAAGGTTTGAGTTGAACAAACAGGAAATTAAATTGGAGAATTTGAATAATGTAAATAAAGGCCTTGACTGGGAGTTGATTAGTTGGAAGCCCCATTATTGTTGGATGACTCTCTAGATTAATTGATAATTAAAGGTTATCCTGTTTAGTTATCTCTTACTAGGTAAGGGAAAGTCAAACAAGTTGGAATGCTATGTCCGTTCACAAGTTGCAACCTACTTAATTGAAAGGGATTGGTGTTAGTGACTAGAGGACAATCCAACAATAAACCCAATTACAATCTTTCTTTTAAGCTTTCCAACTCAAGGGTTCCTTTCAATCAACTCCCCATCAAGTTAGGGAACTACTCGCTCATTGTGAATGCAAGATTCATAACATATGAAAAGGAATTAAAGAAAGACATTGTAAATAAAAATAAAAAATAATCAATTAAAAATAAAAGTAATCCTTGTATTAAATAATCCTAAAAATATTCCAATGGTAAAATTAAACAAAGCAAAGGACATGGAAGAGTAAAGCCAAGTAAAGAAAACGATCTAGAATGACGAAGTCTTGACGAGGTAATAACACTTCTCAGTATCCCAATGCAAAAAGTGGTATAAAAATAAAATCCTAAGAACTATGAATGTGTCAAGAGAAAAACCTAGAGGAGGAGTAAAAACTAGATCTAAAACTAAAATTGTGTAGAATGAATGTTGTTTTTGGTTTCTGCATGTTCTCTGGCTCTTGTCTGCTGTTCTGGGCTGAAAACTGGGTCAAAATAGGGTCCAAAATTGCCCCCAGCAAATTCTGCAGATAGTGCACGTCACGCGATCGCGTCATCCATGCGGATGCGTCATTCGCGTTTTCCCCTGCCACGCGTTCGCGTCATTCACGCTTCCGCGTCACTTGTGCTTTTCCAATCCGCGCGGTCGCGTGAGCCATGCGGCTACGCACTGCGATTTCTCCTCTTTCACGCGAATGCGTGAGCCATGCGGCCGCGTCACTTCTCACTGGCTATCTCCTCAATTTCTCGTGTTCCTTCCATTTTTGCTAGCTTCCTTTCCAATCTCCAACTCATTCATGCCCTATAAAGCCTGAAACACTTAACACACAGATTACGGCATCGAATGGAATAAAGGAGAATGAAAATGCATAATTAAAAGTCTCTAGGAAGCAGTTTTCAATCATGTAATAATTTCAGGAAGGAAATATAAATGCATGCTAAATTAATGAATAAGTGGGTAAGGATCATGATAAAACCACACAATTAAACACAATATAAACCATAAAATAGTGGTTTATCAACCTTCCCACACTTAAACATTAGCATGTCCTCATGCTTAATTGAAGGAGATAAGATAAATAAGTATGAACATGTAGAAACTCATGCAATGCAATGCAACCTATATATATGAATGCAACTATATGATTCTTGCCCACTTGATCAAAAGTAAATAAGCTCTTCAAAATAATTACAAATCAAATTCCACTAATTCTATCATTATATAGTAAGACAGATAAAAGTGCAAGAAGATAGCTCATGAAAGCAGGGAACATGGAAATTCAAGCATTGAACCCTCACTGATGATGTATGTACGCTCTAATCTCTCTAGTGTATAGGGTAATCACTCTATCCTACTCTAATCATGCTTTCTAACTTTTGTTCTTCTCCTAACCAATCAACAACAGTTAATATATCAATGCAAACATCATGAGGTCTTTTCAAGGTTGTAATGGGGCCAAAGTAAGGGTAGTGATACATATATGGTTAAGTGAGCTTATAAATTGAATCTTTAATTAACCCAAGCTTTAACCCAACCTATATATTTTGTATAACCTTAGAATTCATACCTAGCTACCTAGAATTCCCTTTTACATTCCATACTCATGTATCAATTTTATCATATGTGCATTGATCTTTGAATTCTTAATTCAGCATTGGGGTAATTTTGTCCCCTTATTTATTTATTAATTTTTTTAATATAGACATAAAAATAAACATAGCTTATCAATGCACATAGATTTTTAATTCTTATAGTTTCACATGAGTAGGTATCCAAATTCCCATTGTATTATCATGACACATTCCCTTAATAACTTTTGTTCCCACAATTTTCCATACTTAACTAGCATACACAATTCTATCTTAAGCTAACCAAAGATTCAATTTGGGATATATAATTGTTTTTCTGCTTAAGGCTAGTAATGTGGTAAAATATAGAACAAATGGGATTTAAAGGCTCAAAGTGGTTAACAAAGGTAATTGAAAAGGGTAGGCTTAATTTGGATAAGTGAGTTTAAACAAATAATGGCCTCAATCATATGCAAGCATACAAACATAACAAATATTGGACATATAGGATGAAACAAAATATAGATTACAATCATAAAGAAGTAAACACACAAGAATAAAATAATTATGGTTAAATAATGTAACCATGCATAAAGGCTCAAATCTTCACAGGTTGTGTGTTCTTTAGCTCAAAAATCATGTTCCAAATACAACTTCAAGCAGATTTAACATAAGAGTTTTGATTAAAATTAGTGAAATTTTGTTCCAAAGATAGAGTCTTAGAAGAAACTTATTGTCTTTTCAATCAAGTAGAACATGCATGCAACTAACCTATTACTATGCAATTTATCCTATTCTATAAAATAAAGAAAATCTAACTAAAATATCCTAATTTATTGGTGCTAGGGAAGAGAAATTACCTCCGAAAGTCAGGTACTGACCGACCTTCCCACACTTAAGGATCCTCTGTGGACTGGCTGGTAGTGGCAAGTTGTGGCCTAAGATATCTCCCGTTAGGGACATACTGATCATCCCGTCAAAGAATGGCTTTGGTGTCTCTAGCTCTGTAGGATACTCCGGCTGCTGAGAGAAGATAAGAGACTAATGCGGGGAAAGGTAGGTTGCCCGCGATCTGCACATGTTCCATAGCATGCCGGATATGTCTTGGTAAATTGAGAGGCTGGTCCGTGAGGATGCACCATAGTAGAACGGCCATGTCTGCAGTGAAGGAGGACTCATGAGTACTCGGGAAGATGTAATGGGACATAATCTGTGCCCAAACGTGAGCCTCTAAGGTAAGTGCAGAAGCCGAGATTCCCTTAGGACGGGAACGATGGTATCCAAAGATCCATTTGCTGCGAGGTCGAGCGATAACTTTGAGAACAGCGTCCCAATCAAAGGTGTACGCTTGGCATCTGATGGCGGCTTTCTGAAAGGCGTCCAACTCATCTGGAGCAGGGGGGAGATCTAAGGCTTGCCGAATGGCCTCTTCTGTAATGGGGACTTGTTTCTGGCATAAATAAATGGACTGCAGAGTTGGCAGGTGGAAGTTGGAGTAGAACTCAACAACCCAAGAAAGATTAACCTGTCGTGGCTATCTCTGTAAGAATCCCCAATGTCTTTGTGCAATTTGTGGCTCAACAAATTCAGCGATACGAGGCGGAAGGATAAGAAGGTGTTCATTGTTGTAATTTCGAGTTACCAGAATAGGAAACATCTGCTCACAGTAGCGATTTGGGAATCGTGCAGTGTCCTTAGCTGGGAAGGCTCTTTCCTTTTCATCAACCTTGATAATCTTTTTAATTCTTTTTGTTGAGGGCTTGAATGCAGTTGAAGAAGGCTCTGCCACTAACGCTCTCTTCGTTCCTTTCCTTGCTGTGGGTTTAGTGGTAGCTTTCTCTTTGCCTTTCTTGGTGGCCATGCTGAAAAAGGGAAGAGAAAGTAAGTTAATTCCAAAGAGATAAAGCAAGGAAGGGGATTGAGTGAGTGATAATCAGTGCACGATAAAGATGAATGAAATAAAAACATGGTCATGACAACATGTGAAAAGATCATTAAAGGAAATAGAACAAGTGCATGATAGGGTAAGTAGATGCAAGATGATTATTGGCATGCCGGCAAGGGCATGAGTAGCATAGGTCAAGCATCACTTTGTAACAAACTATCACGTTTGTATTGGCAATTAAATTCAATTAATAAAATAGAAAAGGGAATTTGTGAAAAACATGCATTGAATAGTAGAATAGGATAATGTATAAAAGTGCATGATGCCATACGGGCTTTTTCACAAACACATAGCATGCATGGTAAATAAGGTATAAAAAGTATGAAAGTAAACATGCAAGCAACCCTTTAAAGAAAATAATATATAATTGCCAAACAATTTACAACAATCCACAAGTATATAATGAGGAATAATGACTCAAATAAATTTCTAACACCATATAAAAAGGAAAGAAGAAGAAAGAAAATATGGATAATGAAAAGAAAAAGAAAAGAAAAGAAAATAAAATATAAAATAAGAAGAATGATAGAAAAGGAAGGAGGGAAGAAGAAAATAAAACCTTATTAATGGAGGTGAGAGGGAGAGTGAAAGGTGAGATAGAAGGAAGAAGGGAGAAGGAAGAAATAAGGAGGGAAAAGAAAAATTAGGATTTGGAGAAGAGAAAGATAAGATATTTTGGCAATTTAGGTTGAGCTGTGCGGCACAGGCGACGCGGCCGCGTGGGGCACGCGTTCGCGTGATTGCGCTTTAATCCAGTTGACGCGGTCGCGTCGGTCACGCGGTCGCGTGACCCATGTTATGCTTCTGGCGCGAGTGCAGCCTCGCGCCTACACAACTCTCTGTTCGAATTTATATATTTGCCAAATTTGGGGTGACGCGATCGCGTGGGGCACGCGATCGCGTTAGTAAGCTTCAGGAAGGAATGACGCAGACGCGTCGGTGACGTGGTCGCATGATAGGGATTGTGCGTCCAGCACCACTCTCGCACAATAATTTGTTGTGCACCATTTTTATGTCGAAAATCAGGGCACGCAGTCGCGTGGGAGGCCATTATTCCAATGTGACGCGGACGCGTCAGCGATGCGGTCGTGTGGGACGATTTGTTCCACTGGCACGCCTCCATTCGCGTTCCAGTGAGACTCTCTGTTCGTTTTTTATTTTCTCCCCTCTCCTTTCGACGCGGACGCGTCGCGTGCCATTTTTTTTTTGAAGAAATAAAAGTATGTAGATGCAGATGCATGAAAGTACTGATAAAGAGAAGAGTTATTGAATAGGAAAAACTAAAAATAAAGAAAAGAACGATCATACCATGGTGGGTTGTCTCCCACCTAACACTTTGCTTTAACGTCCGTAAGTTGGACGCTCCACTAGCTCAATCTTCTGCTATGTGGGGATCTTCCAAGAGGAAGATCTCAAGCTCTTTGTTTTTCTGCATCTTCTCGCCATGGTACAGTTTCAGACGTTGTCCATTAACTTTGATAAGTTCAGAGCTTAAAGGATGGCTTAGGTGATAAACTCCGTAAGGTTCGGCCTTCTCTACTCTGTATGGACCTTCCCATCTTGATCTCAACTTGCCTGGCATGAGCCTCAGTCGAGATTTGTAAAGGAAGACTAAATCCCCAGGTTGGAACTCTTTTGTCTTGATGTGCTAATCATGTACAACCTTCATCTTCTCCTTATATATTCTTGAGTTCTCATAAGCTTCTAGGCGAAGGCTCTCCAGTGCTTGCAGTTGCAACTTCCTTTTAGCTCCGGCTTCCTCAATTCCCATGTTGCACTCCTTGACTACTCAAAAGGCTCTGTGCTCTACTTCAATTGGGAGGTGACAAGCTTTTCCATAAACTAAGCGGAAAGGACTCATCCCAATGGGTGTTTTATATGCTGTCCTATATGCCCATAGTGCATTTTGTAGCCTGGTGCTCCAGTCTTTTCTATGAGGTTTGACTATATTCTGCAAGATACGCTTTATCTCTCTGTTTGACACCTCGGCTTGCCCATTGGTCTGATGATGGTATGCTGTTGCAACCTTATGAATTATCCCATGCTTCTTCATTAATCCTGTTACAAAAATGGGTGCCTTGATCGCTCACAATTGCTCGTGGTGATCCAAAGCGGCAAATAATATGGTTTCTCACAAAGGAAATGTTCCGAGGGTTACCTGAAACTGTAGGTCGATCTCGGTCGAGATCTTCTGTGTTGGTCAAAGCCGACGTGTCCGGCAAGCGTATAGCGGCCGAAACTGGTGTCTCCGACTTGTGGAACTAAGAGTGCTGCTGCTCCTTTGTCACCGAAGGGTGGGGATACCTGCAAGGGACTCCGATGCTTAAGTTACCAAGGGTATTAAACAGGTATTGAGTAGAATCAGAGTATGAGTTATACCTGGGTGCTCCAGTGTATTTATAATGGTGAGATGTGACCTTCTTGTGGATAAGATAAGTTAGTTATCTTATCTTATCTTTTATCTTATCTTTTAAGGGAACCGCCTTTCTCTTTGTAGGCTTGGGCTGCCTTAGGATTTGGGGCGTGTTCCTCTATTTGGGCCCTTCTTTTGGGCTTTTCTGGTGACTCTGGCCGAGCTCTTTGGAAAGAGGTCGGGTTGTCCTGACCTGAAGAGGTCGGTCACTTTGTCTGTCGAACATCCCGGGTCGGACAGCTCGACCCAGGGTATGAACAGTGCCCCTGCTTGAGCTCGGTCTTCTTTTTTGAGGTCGAGTCCTTGACTTCGGTCCTTCTTTGGTGAAGCCAAACTCAAGCATTTTATCGATTCCTTTGTAGCAGCTTTTGAATGTAGAACGTTTCCTCTAAAAGCGCGCGCTTTTATATCGGCACTTTGAGAACGTGCGAGGGTTTAATGCCTTCCTTAATTTTGGCATTAATTGCACCGTTTTCCTTTGGCTCTTTATTTTGATTTTGAAAATCCAGAAACGGTTTCTCTCCTTCGCTCTTTTCATAACTTCTTTTCTCCGCTCTCCTCGCTCTCTGTTTTTTGTGCTTCTGCTTTCGGCGTCACTTGGCCTTTTTTCTGGAGCTTCTGTTTTCGCCTGGAGTTTTGCAGTTTCGCGTTTCTCCTTGTGACATTGCTTTCGTTCCCATTCTTTCTTTTGCTTGTGAGAGGACGTTCCCAGATTTCGTCTTCCATTTTCAATTTCTTTGAAGCTTGCTACTCTTTCCAGGTTGGTACTTAGCTTTCCTGCTTCTTTCCTAGCTTCGTCTTCAGTTTTTGGTGAAGCTTTGATTTTGCATGTTTGAAAATTTGAATCTTTTTGTGGTCTTTGTATTTGCTTGTCACTGTAACATGTTTTTCCTGTTTTTCTTTTATGCATTCTCTTGGCATTTCCGTCGAGGCTTTCTAGGGTTTTATTGTTGCTTCTGGTTGTTTCCTGTTTGATAACGATGGAAAATCTGCGTCTGTTCCTCGCTTTTTTTGGAGATTGCTTTTGTCTGATTCTGAAAAGTTTGCACCTTTGATGATTTCCACTTGGCGTGCTTTGATGCTGTGTTTTACTTTGATGAAAAATGTTTGCTGCTTTCGAATTCTTTCTGAGAAATGCTAGGCTGTAGATTTTTCCTGGAAACCTTGCTTTGTTACTGCCTCGAAAGGATGCCCCAGGACTTTGGTTTGAGTATTGGGGTTTTCCTTTTCTTGTTTTTTCGCCTGTATCGTATTTGACCGAGTTGTTTTCTCCCTCCGTCCGAGATGTTTTTTTGTAATCCCATCTTCTTTTCTTATTTGTAGGATTAGTTGGCCTCATGTCTTCTCGCAATAACATTGTAGAGATGTTTTCCAGAGTTCCCGAGGGGATGTCCGATTGGCTGGACTCCCTTGTTTTGTTGTGTGTTTCTGTTGTGGATGCTGAATTTTGCACAGAGCTGAGGAAGTGCCATAGGATTTGTGGTAACAATGCCCGTGAGGAGGATTATGAGCTTGTTGCCCCTGATTCTGATGAGAGAGTTTGTTTTCCGACTTCCATTGAGAGGGAGTGTCCCTTCTTCTATGCCTATGAATACTTCTTCAGTCAGTTGAACGTTACTTTTCCTTTTACTACTTTCGAGACCGACTTGTTGTGGTCGTGTAATATTGCCCCATCCCAGCTTCACCCAAATTCTTGGGGTTTTATAAAAATTTTTCAGCTCCTTTGTAGAGAGTTAGATGTAACACCTTCCCAGACTCTTTTCCTTTATTTGTTTGTTTCCGCCAAGCTTGGCGGCACTTCAAAAAAGAAAGCTTCTTGGGTTTCCTTTAGGTCTGCTCAGGGCCATAAAGTTTTCGCTATGTATGATGAGTCCTTTAAGGACTTCAAGAACTACTTCATGAGAGTTCGTGCTGTCGAGGGGTCCCGCCCCTTTTTTCTTGATGAAAATGATGAGCCTTCTTTCCCTCTAGAGTGGCAGAGGGATGTAAGGGTGTCTCGCTATACCTGGGAGATGCTTGATGATGTTGAGCGTGCCTTTGTTGTTGTGCTTGAGGATTTATGGGGAGCCTCACCCCATCTTGATACAAAAAGGTTTTTGAATGACCCGTCCTTGGTTCGGACTATTTTGGGTACTTGTCTGACTTGTTGCTACACTTGTTTCTTAATTTTTTCTTCCTCTTATTGAGATTGTAACTCTTTGCTGTGGCTGATTCTGTATTTGCAGAGATGTCAAAGAATAATGAATCCATGAAGGCCTTTAAAAAGGAAATGAAGGCAACTGCTGCTCTGAACATCTCGGCCAAGGTGGCCGGGGATGGATCTTCTCAGGTCCCAGTAAAGCCTCCTGTGCTGATTTCTCCTGGGCCGAGGAAAGCAATTCCTACTCCTCAGTTTCGTTAGATCGATCCTCCACAGACTTTTGCCGTTGCTTCTGGCACTCCTCCTTGTAAGAAGCAAAAAAAAAACTGAGCCTTTTAACCTTGATGCTCCTGACTTTGATCCAATTGAGTTTGTAGATCAACAAATCGGTCCTTATGGTGCCCTTTCTATGGATGACGTCTCACGTCTTCAGCATTTTGATTATGTAACTCGAAGTGGTATCAAGTTGGCATACTTGGGAGCAGTCCTGTATCGAACTGCTCAAAGTCTTCCTCTCCATGCCACCAAAGCTTTTATGGAGGAAGCCAAACGGGAGTTTGATCGGATAAAAGGCTTGAAGGAGGAGCTCGAGGTGAAGGTGGCCAAGTTGGAAAAAGATCTGAAGAATGAGAAAGCGAGTTCCCTCTCTTTGGCTGCCTCTGTAAGGCTGGCTGAGGACACGGCATTAAGGCATAAGGATAGTTATGTCACATCTTATCAGGAGGGGATGCGTCTGAAGGAGGAGTTGGAAAACACCCGAGCTGATTACGCCGAGCTCCAGGGTCATCTTTTTGGCAGTGTAACTGCTGCTTATGAGGACCGGAAGGAGCAGGTTCGGATTATTGCTCCTGAGGCTGACCTTACTCTCTTCAGCCTGGACAACGTTGTGAGGGATGATAAGATTGTCCTTGATAACCAGGATGATGATGATGCTGATCCCCCCCAGTGCCTTCTGTTAAAGTGTCGACCCCCTCGGTTCCTCCTGTTACGTCTGATCCAGATTGCCAGATTCTGAACCGGGATGATGGAACTGTAGATGCTGTGCTTATTCAGACTCGCCATCCTTCTCCCCGTACTGATACTTCCGGGAAGGCTCCCGATCTTTGCTGATCTTTTTTAAGTATTTGTGTAAATAGCCCGATTTGTGGGCTTTTTAACTGTTTTTTGTTTTGTTTAACTGTTCACACTTTTTAGTTGCCTACCTGGCAACTTTTATTTTGAAAAACAAAAGTAGCTTTCTGAGGTAGATATTGGTGGCCTCCTGAAGCTTTATCATACTATGCTTTTATTATGCTTTAACATAGTATCTCTTCAGGTGTTGGAATCTTGCTGCTTGACCTCTTTGGATTGCTTTCGTACTTATTGTTTGTAGCTTGGATCTTTTTGAGGCCGTGACTGTGGGGGGTCCGATTTGTTTCTCGTTTTCCTCGCTTTTGTTTGTATTTTTAGCGCCTCATAACCGATTTCTTTATGTTGGTCCCCTTCTAAGTTATTTTTGTAATCCTCTTTCTTGGACCTTTGTCAGGTCTCTTTAAGGGATTACTTTTATAACTTATCTTGTAGGAGACCGACTTCGTTAGGTCGATCTCTTCTAAGTTGTTTTTGTAATCCTCTTTCTTGGACCTTTGTTAGGTCTCTTTCAGGGATTACTTTTACAACTTGTTTTGTAGGAGACCGACTTCGTTAGGTCGATCTCTTCTAAGTTATTTTTGTAATCCTCTTTCTTGGACCTTTGTTAGGTCTCTTTCAGGGATTACTTTTACAACTTGTTTTGTAGGAGACCGACTTTGTTAGGTCGATCTCTTCTAAGTTGTTTTTGTAATCCTCTTTCTTAGACCTTTGTTAGGTCTCTTTCAGGGATTACTTTTACAACTTGTTTTGTAGGAGACCGACTTCGTTAGGTCGATCTCTTCTAAGTTGTTTTTGTCATCCTCTTTCTTGGACCTTTGTTAGGTCTCTTTCAGGGATTACTTTTACAACTTGTTTTGTAGGAGACGGACTTCGTTAGGTCGATCTCTTCTAAGTTATAGCAATTCCTCTTTAATAGGGTTGGCCAGACCTCTTTCCAGGGATTTTCTGATAACTTGGGTTGACTTGGTCCGACTTTTTAGTGTTGGCCAGTCTTTTTAAGTTATTATATAGCAATCCATAAGACCTCGTCAGGTTCTTTTTGGGATCACTTTCGATAACTTCTTGCATTATTCTGTGTTCATCATTGTCGATTTGTAGATGGTGGTTTCTGTCCCGGTTTGATCGTCCTTTAGGTGAATCACGTTTTCACCTTTGTCGGTCGATCATTCCTATTGAGATCGTACAGTGAATCTGTTCTTCACTTTCTGTCGATCCGTTGCTTTATAATCGGACGATGAATGCTTCAGATTAATGCGTCTTGGGAATTTGTAGAATATCTGAAATGTACTTTATTTAAAGAATAGTGCAAATATATACAGGCGGGAGTTCTCGTACCCTTAAGTTGGATTAAATCTCAATCTTGACGCCTCATTAAAAAACCTTTTCAGGAAAAAGAGTGCGTCTTGTGATGAGATCTTTTACCTTTCCTAGCTATAGTACCTTCTTAGGTTACAGGCGTGCCATGATCTGGGGAGTTCTCGTCCTTCGAGTTCGGACAGTCTGTAGTAGCCCTTCCCAAGTACTTCTGTGACTCGGTAGGGTCCTTTCCAGTTGGCTGCCAGCTTTCCTTCTCTGGGTCGAGTTGTTCCAATATCATTTCGGATTAAGATGAGATCATTTTCAGTGAAACCTCTTGGCACTACCTTTTGATTATACCTGGAAGCCATTCGCTGCTTTAGTGCTTCTTCTCTGATCCGAGCTCTTTCTTGGATTTCCGGAAGTAGGTCGAGTTCTTCTCTTTGAAGTTGAGAATTGGTTTGTTCATTGTAGTGGACTACTCGGGGAGACCCTTCCTCGACTTCTATTGGAATCATTGCCTCCACTCCGTATGCTAATCGAAATGGTGATTCGTTCGTGGTAGAATGGGGGGTTGTTCGATACGCCCATAGGACTTGTGGAAGTTCCTCAGCCCAAGCCCCCTTTGCTTCTTGCAGTCTCTGTTTCAGCCTGGCCAATATGACTTTTTTGGCCACTTCGGCTTGTCCATTGGCTTGGGGATGTTCGACGGAGGTGAACTGGTGTTTTATATTCAAGTCAGCTACTAGTTTTCTGAAGCCTGCATCTGTGAATTGGGTACCATTGTCTGTGGTGATGGAGTACGGGACCCCGAACCTTGTAATGATGTTCCTATATAGGAATTTCCGGCTTCTTTGAGCAGTGGCGTTGGCTAGGGGTTCTGCCTTGATCCATTTTGTGAAATAGTCTACTCCTACTATGAGGAATTTTATTTGTCCCAATCCCTGTGGGAAGGGTCCGAGAAGATCGAGTCCCCATTTTGCAAATGGCCAGGGTGAGGTCACGCTGATGAGTTTTTCCGGTGGGGCGATGTGAAAGTTGGCGTGCTTCTGACATGGTGGACATGTCCTTACAAATTCTGTAGCTTCTTTTTGTAGAGTTGGCCAATAGAATCCCGCCCGAAGTACCTTTTTAGTGAGAGCTTGTGCTCCGAGATGATTACCACAAATGCTGCTATGTACTTCCTCCAGGACTTCCTTTGTACTGGAGGTCGGTACGCATTTTAACAATGGTATTGATATCCCTCTTTTGTACAGGGTGTTGTTTATGATAGTATAGTACCGTGCCTCCCTTTTCAACCTCTTTTCCTCCTTTTCATCTGTAGGGAGCGCTTCTATTTTGAGGTAGTTAATTATGGGGGTCATCCATCCTTGGTCCTGACCTGTTATGGCTAGGACATTTTCTTCTTCCAATATTGATGGGTTCTGTAGTATTTCCTGGATGAGGCTTCTATTGTTGCCCCCTGGTTTGGTGCTGGCTAATTTTGAGAGTGCGTCAGCTCGGGCATTTTGCTCGCGGGGTATGTGGCAGATCCTATATTCCCCGAGTTGTCCGAGCTGTTTTTTGGTTTTATCCAAATATTTTTTCATGGTAGGATCTTTGGCTTGGTAGCTTCCCATTATTTGTGAGGTAATGACTTGTGAGTCACTGTAGATATTGAGTTTCTGAGCTCCAACCTCCCTAGCTAGCTTCAAACCAGCTAATAACGCTTTGTATTCCGCCTGGTTGTTTGAGGCCGGGAATCCGAATTTAAGGGAAAGCTCAAGTTGGGTTCCCAGGTTGCTTTTGATTTTCACACTTGCACCGCTTCCGGTTTTATTTGAGGAACCGTCCACATATATATTCCACTCTTTGGGGATTTCCGGGGTGTCTGTGAATTCTGCGATGAAGTCGGCTAGGTATTGTGATTTAATGGCTGTCTGCGCCTCGTATTGGAGGTCAAACTCGAACAACTCGATTGCCCACTATAGGATTCTTCCTGCTAGATCTATTTTCTGCAATATCCCCTTTATGTGCTGGTTGGTCCGAACTTTAATGGTATGCGCTTGGAAGTACGGGCGAAGTCGTCGGGATGTGAGTATCAGAGCGTAGGCAAACTTCTCTATTTTTTGGTAGTTCAGCTCTGACCCCCTGTAGTGCTTTACTAATGAAGTAGACGGGTTGTTGTCCCCCTTCGTCTTCTCAAATTAGTGCTGAGGCTATTTCCCGACTTCCTACTGCGAGGTACAGTATGAGTGGTTCTCCCTCTTGTGGTCGAGATAGGATAGGTGGCTGTCCCAAGAATTCTTTGAAGTCTCAGAAGGCTTGTTCACATTCCGTTGTCCACTCGAAGTTCTTTCCCTTCCTTAAGGTAGCGTAGAAGGGGAGGGATCTTATTGTTGACCCTGCTAGGAATCTGGACAAGGCCGCCAATCTCCCATTGAGTTGTTGTACCTCTTTGACGCAGTTTGGGCTCTTCATGTTGAGTATGGCCTGGCATTTATCTGGATTCGCCTCGATTCCTCTCTGTGTGAGCATAAAGCCTAAGAATTTACCTGCCTCCACTGTGAAGGTGCATTTAGCCGGGTTGAGTCGCATGCCGTGCTTCCGTATGGTGTCGAACACTTGAACCAAGTCGGTCAGTAATGTCTCTTCACTTTGTGTCTTTATCAACATGCCATCCACATAGACCTCCATAATTTTTTCGATGTAGTTTGAGAAGACTTTATTCATTAGCCTTTGATAAGTGGCTCCCTCGTTCTTAAGGCCGAAAGTCATTACGATGTAGCAATAATTTGCTTTTGGTGTGAGAAACGAGGATTTTTCTTGATCCGGTGGATACATTGGGATCTGGTTGTACCTTGAGTATGCGTCCATGAACGTGAGATACTTATATCCTGATGAGGCATCTACTAGAGCGTCAATGCTTGGGAGTGGATAAGGGTTTTTTGGGCAGGCTTTGTTGAGGTCGGTGTAGTCGGTGCACATTCGCCACTTCCCATTTGACTTTCTCACCAAGACGACGTTTGCTAGCCATATTGGGTACTTAACTTCTCTTATGAACCTTGCCTCTAATAGTGTTTGTACCTGTTCTTCTACAGCCTGAGACCATTCTGGCCCAAGTTTTCTTCGTCTTTGTTGTACCGGCCGGGATTCCGGGTAGACTGCCAACTTGTAGCTCATTAGTTCGGGATCTATGCCTGGCATGTTGGCAGCTTTCCATGCGAAGAGATCAACATTATCTCATAGGAATCGTATTAGTGATTCCTTTGCGTCTTCTTTCAAGATCGTGCCAATATTAGTTGTTTTATCCGTGGTGTCTCCGATCTGAACTCTCTCTATTTCACCTTCGGGCCGTGGACGGAGTTTTTCTCGTCTCTGAACTCCACCGAGTTCGATTGTGTGGAACTCTTCTCCTTCGCCTCGGGGGTTTAGACTTTCGTTATAACAGCGACGTGCCATCTTTTGATCTGCTTTTATTGTAGCTATCCCTTCTGCAGTTGGGAATTTCATACATAGATGTGGAGTTGAAACTATTGCGCCGAGTTAATTTAACGTTGTCCGACCTATTAAGGCATTGTAGGCTGAGCTTACGTCGACCATGATGTCGTCTATCTTGAGTGTTCTAGATTGGTTCTTTCCAAAGGTTGTATGTAACGATATGTATCCCAGCGGTTGTATTGGGGTATCCCCAAGTCCGAACAGGCTATTCGGGTATGCTCTTAGCACTTTTTCTTCTAAGCCGAGCTTGTCAAAGGCAGTTTTGAATAAGATGTCGGCAGAGCTTCCTTGATCAATTAATGTACGGTGGAGGTTGGCATTTGCCAATATGATTGTGATGACCATGGGGTCGTCGTGTCCTGAGATGATTCCAGATGCATCTTCTTTGGTAAACGTGATTGCTGGGATGTCTGGCGCCTCCTTCTTTCCTTCGACATGGTATACTTCTTTGAGGTGTCACTTGCGGGATGATTTGGAGATTTCTCCTCCCGCAAATCCGCCGTGTATCATGTGGACGTGTCTCTCCGGTGTGCGAGGTGATCGCTCAGACTGTCCGACATCTTCATCCCTTCTTCTTTTTCTTGGTTCTTCCTCCCGGTTGGCCAAAAACCGATCTAGTTTTCCTTCCCTTACTAATTTTTCTATGACGTTTTTCAAGTCAAATCATTCGTTGGTGGAATGTCCTCGGACTCGATGATACTCACAGTATTCGTTCCGATTTCCTCCTCCTCTTTTGCCTTTGAGTGGCCGAGCTGGGGGTATTTTTTCCGTATGGCAGACTTCTTTGTAAACGTCTACCAAGGATACCCTAAGAGGGGTGTAGTTATGATATTTTTTTATTTTCTCCCCAGAGCGACCTTCCTTTATCTTGGATTCTTTATCTTTATCTCGGTTGGCAGAACTGAACCTCGAGGCTTCCCCAAGTCGAGAATTCTCCTCCATGTTGATGTACTTCTGTGCTCATTCTTGTACTTCGTCCAGGGATGCAGGGTACTTCTTTGATATAGATTGGCTAAACGGTCCTTCTCGTAGGCCATTTATGAGACCCATAATGGCAGCTTCTGTTGGTAGACTTTGTATGTCCATGCATGTTTTGTTGAATCATTCCATGTAGTTACGAAGGCTTTCCCGATCTCCTTGCTTGATTCCTAGTAAGCTGGGTGCGTGTTTAGCCTTATCTTTTTGTATGGAAAATCTGGCCAGGAACTTTTTGGCCAGGTCGTCGAAGCTCGAGATGGACTTGGGAGGTAGGCTGTCGAACCATCTAATGGATGTCTTGGTAAGAGTTGTTGGAAAGGCTTTGCAGCGAACTGCATCCGAGGCGTCAGTGAGGTACATTGTACTTCTGAAATTGCTGAGATGATGGTTGGGGTCTGAAGTGCCGTCATACAGAGTCATATCCGGAAGTTTGAAGTCTTTTGGGATTTTAATTTTCATAATTTCCCTAGTGAATGGATCTTGATCCTTGCGAGAGCTATCCTCTGGAGTGGATCGTGTAGCTTTAGTTTTGAGATCGGCTTCGAGTTTTAGAAGCTTATCTTCTAATTCTCGGCGTCGCCTTATCTCCCGATGTAAATTCTCTTCTTTTTCGCATTGGTGTTGGGCTTCTTTCTCGAGTTGCTTTAATCGATCTTGAAGCGCCTTTATCACTTCCGGATTTGATGAATTTTTATCTCCGTTGGGCTCCGGAGTATCTTTGAGTATAGCATCCGCGTTCTTGTGCAGCGTTCTATCTTCCAAACCTGAATCGTAGTCATTGTCATCGTCGTCCGCCATGGTGATGGGATGACTTCCAGTTTCCCCTGCAACGGCGCCAATGTTCCGAGGGTTACCTGAAACTGTAGGTCGATCTCGGTCGAGATCTTCTGTGTTGGTCAGAGCCGACGTGTCCAGCAGGCGTATAGCGGCTGGAACTGGTGTCTCCGACTTGTGGAACTGAGAGTGCTGCTACTCCTTTGTCACCGAAGGGTGGGGGTACCTGCAAGAGACTCCGATGCTTAAGTTAGCAAGGGTATTAAACAGGTATTGAGTAGAATCAGAGTATGAGTTATACCTGGGTGCTCCAGTGTATTTATAATGGTGAGATGTGACCTTCTTGTGGATAAGATAAGTTAGTTATCTTATCTTATCTTTTATCTTATCTTTAAGTAAGGTCATCTTATCTTTTAAGGGAACCGCCCTTCTCTCTGTAGGCTTAGGCTGCCTTAGGATTTGGGGCGTGTTCCTCTATTTGGGCCCTTCTTTTGGGCTTTCCTGGTGACTTTGGCCGAGCTCTTTGGAAAGAGGTCGGGTTGTCCTGACCTGAAGAGGTCAGTCACTTTGTCTATCGAACATCCCGGGTCGGACAGCTCGACCCAGGGTATGAACAGGAAACAACAGTGTTAGCATCATCAGTGCGGGTAGGAATTGCTTCCACCCATTTGGAAATGTAATCCACAGCTAACAATATATAAAAATAACCATTAGAATTTGGAAATGGACCCATAAAGTCAATGCCCCAAACATAAAAAATTTCACAGAAAAGCATAATTTGTTGAGGCATCTCATCCCTCCTGGATATATTACCAAATTTTTGGCATGGGAGACAGGATTTACAAAACTCAGCAGCGTCTCTAAAAAGAGTAGGCAACCAGAATCCACAGTCTAAGATCTTTCTAGCTGTTCTTTGAGGGCTATAATGTCCTCCACTCTCAGATGAGTGACAGGCCTCTAAAATGGACTGGAATTCTGATTGAGGCACACAATGTCTAATTACCTGATCAGCGCCACATCTCCATAAATATGGGTCATCCCATATATAATATTTAGACTCGCTTTTCAGCTTGTCTCTTTGATGCTTAGAGAAGTGTGGAGGAAATGTACCAAGGGACTACCTCAGATACTGCCTGCAAGTTATCAAATGGAAAATTATCATCTATAGGAGTAGAATCATCCTTAATGTGCTCAAGGTGACTCAAGTGGTCTGCCAATAGATTCTGGTTACCACTCCTATCCTTTATTTCTAAATCAAATTCTTGTAGTAGCAGTATCCAACGTATGAGCCTTGGTTTGGACTCCTTTTTAGCTAATAGATACTTTAAAGCTGCATGGTCCGAATACACTACTACTCTAGTACCAAGTAAATAAGCTCGGAATTTATCCAGAGCAAAAACAATAGCAAGAAGCTCTTTCTCAGTAGTAGTATAATTGGATTGGGCAGTATCTAAAGTCTTAGACACATAAGCAATAACAAAAGGATCCTTACCTTCACGCTGAGTCAGCGCTGCTCCTACTGCATGGTTGGAAGCATCGCACATGATTTCAAATGGCTGGCTCCAGTCTGGTCCTCTCACAATTGAAGCTTGAGTCAGGTCAGTCTTCAGCTTATCAAACGCTTGTTTGCAATCCTCACTGAACTCGAACTCAATATCCTTCTGCAGTAATCTGGATAAGGGAAGTGCTACCTTACTAAAGTCCTTAATAAATCTCCTGTAAAAACCTGCATGGCCAAGGAACGAACGGACTTCCCTCACAGAGGAGGGGTAAGGTAAACTAGAAATAACATTCACCTTTGCTGGGTCTATAGAAATGCCATTATTAGATACAACATGTCCCAGTACAATCCCTTGTTTTACCATAAAGTGACATTTTTCAAAATTTAATACAAGGTTTGTATTGACACATCTATCTAATACTCTAGATAATCCATCTAAGCAAAGGCTAACAGAATCACCATAAATACGAAAATCATCCATAAAGACCTCCATACAGTCCTCAATAAGATCAGAGAAAAGACTCATCATGCACCTCTGGAAAGTAGCTGGTGCATTGCACAGGCCAAAGGGCATTCTCTTGTAAGCATAAGTCCCAAAAGGACATGTAAAAGTGGTATTTTCCTAATCCTCAGGAGCTATATGAATCTGGAAATAACTTGTGTAACCATCTAAAAAGCAATAATGTGATTTACCTGACAGGCGATCCAGCATTTGATCAATAAATGGAAGTGGGTAGTGATCCTTACGGGTGGGTTGGTTGAGACGCCTATAATCAATGCAAACTCTCCAAGCGTTCTGTACTCTAGTTGCTATGAGCTCTCCATGCTCATTCTTCACTGTAGTGACTCCAGTCTTTTTGGGCACCACTTGTACTGGGCTAACCCATTCACTGTCTGAAATGGGATAGATGATACCTGCTTACAATAGTCTGGTCACTTCCTTTTTGACAACTTCCAAGATAGTGGGATTCAGTCTTCTTTGGGGTTGATAGACAGGTCTTGCTCCTTCCTCTAAAAATATTCTGTGCTCACATACTTGAGGGTTGATGCCTACTATGTCTGCCAAACTCCACCCAATTGCCTTCTTATGCCTCCTCAGCACATCAAGTAACTGCTATTCTTGTTGAGAAGTGAGTTCCCTTGCAATGATAACGGGAAACTTCTGCTTATCTTCAAGATAAGCATATTTGAGATGTGGAGGGAGGGGTTTCAACTCTAACTTCTAATCATGGGCAGGCTCTGGATTGTCTGGAGCTTGTGAAAATACTGAAGTGCCCTTATTGTCAGTTAAGAGAGTCCCCACAGTTGGACCTTGTTCTGTATACCTTTCTTCCAACTCTTCCTGGTGAATTTCAGCTACAGTTTCATCTATGACATCACACTGGAAGATAGAATGATCTTCTGGAGGGTTATTTATGACTCCATTCA
This sequence comes from Arachis hypogaea, assembly GCF_003086295.3. Taxonomy (NCBI): domain Eukaryota; kingdom Viridiplantae; phylum Streptophyta; class Magnoliopsida; order Fabales; family Fabaceae; genus Arachis; species Arachis hypogaea. Next base: position 90,064,090 of record NC_092044.1, on the reverse strand, counting down.
GATTGAAGATTACCATTCGGCCATCTATTTCAAAGGAGTATGTTCCTGAAAAAGCATCTAATTTGAATTTTGATGTCTTCAGGAATGGTCTACCAAGTAAGATTGATGATGGCTTATCTGATTCATTATTGGGCATCTCCAAGATATAGAAATCAGTGGGGAATGTGAGCCCTTTAATGTTCACTAAAACATCTTCAGCAACTCCAGCCACTGTAATAATGCTTTTATCTGCTAACACAAAACGAGCTGCCGACCTTTTTAAGGGAGGGAGCCTCAAAACATCATATACATATAAAGGCATTATACTAACACATGCTCCTAAATCACACATGCAATCATAAATTACTACACCACCAATAGTACAACTAACTATAGAAGGACCTGGGTCACTACACTTTTCAGGTTATTCCACCTCTGATTTCCATTGTTATCTCTGCCTCCTTTGTTATGATTATCTCTCCAACTCTAATTAGAATTATCTCTTAAGCCTTGGTTAGAATTATCCTGCCATCCTTGGTCATAGTTGCCACCTTGATTGTACCCTTGATTGGGGCGGTCATAAAAGTTATGAGTGGCTGCTACAGTGTTGTCTTCTGGTTGGAATTGCGGACACTCATCGGTATAGTGACTGTAATCTGCACAAATTCTGTATACTCTTTGTGGAACCAACTGCTAGCTGTGCTGTGGTGGAGAGGGCAGAACTTGCTGAGGCTGTTGTTGATTCAGTTGCATTTGCTTCAGCAAGTTAGTCATTTCACATAAGCTCTGAGCTATAGCAGCAGTCTCTTTACTAGTGGATACCTCTGCAACAGCTCTTGACCGACTTTGTTTCTGCCTGTGATTCCTAGTAGAGTCAGCTAAGTCGCTGATCAATTGCCATGCTTCTTCCGTAGTTTTGTACTTTTTCATAGAACCATTGCTGGCACCTTCAGTGTGGTCCTATCTTGAGATTTCAAACCCTGTGTAAAGTAGCCGAGCAACACTATCTTGTCAATCATATGATGGGGGCATGCATCTCGAAGATTATTGAAGCGTTCCAAGTATTCATAGAGGGTCTCAGATTCATCCTGAACGATCATAGACATGTCCTTCCTCAGCTTATCGTCAACTTCAGCTGGAAAGAATTTATCCAGAAACTCTCTTCTAAGTGCATCCCAATTGGAAATAGTTGCTCCGGGTTGAGTGTAGTACCACTCTCTTGCCTTTCCCTCCAGAGAAAACGGGAAGGCTTTCAACAGAATAGAGATTTCATCAGTGCCATCACGCTTCACAGTAGAACAAGTAGTCTAGAAATCCCTAAGATGCTTGATAGGCTCTTGAGCAGGTAAGCCATGAAACTTGGGCATCAAGTTGAGTAGTGAAGACTTTATTTCAAAATCTACAACTACTGTTGGGTGGTGCACTGGTGCACGAAATTGTGATCAATACTTTTCACAACTCAATTAATCCCCGGTGATGAACCCAAAAACTTGGTATTCAATACCATGGCATAAACACAACTTCGCACAACTAACCAACAAGTGTACTAGGTCGTCCAAGTAATAAACCTTACGCGAGTAAGGGTCGATCCCAGAGAGATTGTTGGTATGAAGCAAGCTATGATCACCTTGTAAATCTTAGTCAGGCAAACTCAAATGGTTATGAATGATGAATAAAACATAAAGATAAAGATAGAGATACTTATGCAATTCATTAGTGGGAATTTCAGATAAGCGTATGGAGATGCTGTGTTCCTTCCGTCTCTCTGCTTTCCTACTGTCTTCATCTAATCCTTCTTACTCCTTTCCATGGCAAGCTGTATGCAAGGGTTTCACCGTTGTTAGTGGCTACCTCCCATCCTCTCAGTGAAAATGTTCAATGCACCCTGTCACGGCACGGCTATTCATCTGTCGGTTCTCAATCAGGAAGGAATAGAATCCAGTGATTCTTATGCGTCTGTCACTAACGCCCAGCCCTCAGGAGTTTGAAGCTCGTCACAGTCATTCAATCATTGAATCCTACTCAGAATACCACAGACAAGGTTTAGACCTTCCGGATTCTCTTGAATGCCGCCATCAATTCTAGCTTATACCACGAAGATTCCGGTTAAAGAATCCCAGAGATATCCACCCAATCTAAGGTAGAACGGAGGTGGTTGTCAGGCACACGTTCATAGGTGAGAATGATGATGAGTGTCACGGATCATCACATTCATCAAGTTGAAGAGCAAGTGATATCTTAGAACAAGAACAAGCGGAATTGAATAGAAGAACAATAGTAATTGCATTAATACTCGAGGTACAGCAGAGCTCCACACCTTAATCTATGGTGTGTAGAAACTCCACCGTTGAAAATACATAAGAACAAGGTCTAGGCATGGCCGTGAGGCCAGCCTCCCAATGATCTAAGAACTAGATGTCCAAAGATGATCTAGAGATCTAGAGTGATCAAAAGATGAAAATACAATAGTAAAAGGTCCTACTTATAGAGAACTAGTAGCCTAGGGTTTACAGAGATGAGTAAATGACATAAAAATCCACTTCCAGGCCCACTTGGTGTGTGCTTGGGCTGAGCATTGAAGCATTTTCATGTAGAGACTCTTCTTGGAGTTAAACACCAGCTTTGGTGCCAGTTTGGGCGTTTAACTCCCATCCTTGTGCCAGTTCCGGCGTTTAACGCTGGGAATTCTGAGGGTGACTTTGAACGCCGGTTTGGGCCATCAAATCTTAGGCAAAGTATGGACTATCATATTGCTGGAAAGCCCAGGATGTCTACTTTCCAACGCCGTTGAGAGCGCACCAATTGGGCTTCTGTAGCTCCAGAAAATCCACTTCGAGTGCAGGGAGGTCAGAATCCAACAGCATCTGCAGTTCTTTTTAGTCTCTGAATCAGATTTTTGCTCAGGTCCCTCAATTTCAGCCAGAAAATACCTGAAATCACAGAAAAACACACAAACTCATAGTAAAGTCCAGAAAAGTGAATTTTAACTAAAAACTAATAAAAATATACTAAAAACTAACTAGATCATACTAAAAACATACTAAAAACAATGCCAAAAAGCGTATAAATTATCCGCTCATCACAACACCAAACTTAAATTGTTGCTTGTCCCCAAGCAACTGAAAATCAAATAAGATAAAAAGAAGAGAATATGCAATGAATTCCAAAAACATCTATGAAGATCAGTATTAATTAGATGAGCGGGGCTTTTAGCTTTTTGCCTCTGAACAGTTTTGGCATCTCACTCTATCCTTTGAAATTCAAAATGATTGGTTTCTTTAGGAACTCAGAATCCAGATAGTGTTATTGATTCTCCTAGTTAAGTATGATGATTCTTGAACACAGCTACTTATTGAGTCTTGGCCGTGGCCCAAAGCACTCTGTCTTCCAGTATTACCACCGGATACATACATGCCACAGACACATAATTGGGTGAACCTTTTCAGATTGTGACTCAGCTTTGCTAGAGTCCCCAATTAGAGGTGTCCAGGGTTCTTAAGCACACTCTTTTTGCCTTGGATCACAACTTTATTTCTTTCTTTTTCTTTCTTTTTCTTTCTTTTTCTTTTTTTTTGTATTCACTGCTTTTTTCTTGCTTCAAGAATCATTTTTATGATTTTTCAGATCCTCAGTAACATGTCTCCTTTTTCATCATTCTTTCAAGAGCCAACATTCATGAACCACAAATTCAAAAGACATATGCACTGTTTAAGCATACATTCAGTAAACAAAAGTATTGCCACCACATCAGAATAATTAAACTGTTATAAAATTCAAAATTCATGCAATTCTTCTCTTTTTCACTTAAGAACATTTTTCATTCAAGAAAGGTGATGGATTCATAGGGCATTCATAACTTTAAGGCATAGACACTAAGACACTAATGATCACAAGACACAAACATAGCTAAACATAAGCATAATTTTCGAAAAACAGAAAAATAAAGAACAAGGAAATTAAAGAACGGGTCCACCTTAGTGTTGGCGGCTTGTTCTTCCTCTTGAAGATCCTATGGAGTGTTTGAGCTCCTCAATGTCTCTTCCTTGTCTTTGTTGCTCCTCTCTCATGATTCTTTGATCTTCTCTAATTTCATGGAGGAGGACGGAGTGTTCTTGGTGCTCCACCCTTAGTTGTCCCATGTTGGAACTCAATTCTCCTAGGGAGGTGTTTAGTTGCTCCCAATAGTTTTGTGGAGGAAAGTGCATCCCTTGAGGCATCTCAGGGATTTGATGATGAGAGGGGTTTCTTATTTGCTCCATCCTCTTCTTAGTGATGGGCTTGTCCTCATCAATGGGGATGTCTCCCTCTATGTCAATTCCAACTGAATAACAGAGGTGACAAATGAGATGAGGAAAGGCTAACCTTGCCAAGGTAGAGGACTTGTCCGCCACCTTATAAAGTTCTTGGGATATCACCTCATGAACTTCTATTTCTTCTCCAATCATGATGCTATGAATCATGATGGCCTGGTCTAGAGTAACTTCGGACCGGTTGCTAGTGGGAATGATTGAGCGTTGGATAAACTCCAACCATCCTCTAGCCACGGGCTTGAGGTCATGCCTTCTCAGTTGAACCGGCTTTCCTCTTGAATCTCTCTTCCATTGGGCGCCCTCTTCACAAATGACTGTGAGGACTTGGTCCAACCTTTGATCAAAGTTGACCCTTCTAGTGTAAGGGTGTTCATCTCCTTGCATTATGGGCAAGTTGAATGCCAACCTTACATTTTCCGGACTAAAATCCAAGTATTTCCCCCGAACCAGAGTAAGCCAATTCTTTGGGTCCGGGTTCACACTTTGATCATGGTTCTTGGTGATCCATGCATTGGCATAGAACTCTTGAACCATTAAGATTCTGACTTGTTGAATGGGGTTGGTGAGAACTTCCCAACCTCTTCTTCGGATCTCATGTCGGATCTCCGGATATTCACTCTTTTTGAGTTTAAAAGGGACCTCGGGGATCACCTTCTTCAAGGCCACAACTTCATAGAAGTGGTCTTGATGCACCCTTGAGATGAATCTCTCCATCTCCCATGACTCGGAGGTGGAAGCTTTTGCCTTCCCTTTCCTCTTTCTAGAGGTTTCTCCGGCCTTGGATGCCATAAATGGTTATGGAAAAACAAAAAGCAATGCTTTTACCACACCAAACTTAAAAGGCTTGCTCGTCCTCGAGCAAAAGAAGAAAGAAAAGAGTAGAAGAAGAAGAAATGAAAAAGATGGAGGGGGCTTTGTTGTTCGGCCAAAGGGGGAGAAGTAGTGTTTAGGTTGTGTGAAAATGAAAGAGTGAAGATGGGTTTATATAGGAGTGGAGAGAGGGGTAGGGTTCGGCTATGGGAGGGTGGGTTTGGGAGGGAAAGTGTTTTGAATTTGAATGGTGGGGTAGGTGGGGTTTTATGAAGGATGGATGTGAGTGGTGAAGAGAAAGATGGGATTTGATAGGTGAAGGGTTTTTGGGGAAGAGGTGTTGAGGTGATTAGTGAATGGGTGAAGAAGAAGAGAGAGAGTGGTGGGGTAGGTGGGGATCCTGTGGGGTCCACAGATCCTGAGGTGTCAAGGAAAAGTCATCCCTGCACCAAGTGGCGAGCAAAATTGCTCTTTGTGCCAATTCTGGCGTTAAACGCCTGGCTGGTGCCCATTTCTGGCGTTTAACGCCAAGTTCTTGCCCTTTTCTGGCGTTTAATGCCAGTCTGGTGCCCCTTTCTGGCGTTAAATGCCCAGAATGGTGCCAGACTGGGCGTTAAACGCCCATCTGCTAGCCTTACTGGCGTTTAAACGCCAGCAGGTTCTTCCTCCAGGGTGTGCTGTTTTTCTTTCTGTTTTTGCTTTTTCAATTGATTTTGTGACTTCTCATGATCATCAACCTACAGAAAACATAAAATAACAAAGGAAAATAGATAAAATATAACATTGGGTTGCCTCCCAACAAGCGCTTCTTTAATGTCAGTAGCTTGACAGAGGGCTCTCATGGAGCCTCACAGATGCTCAGAGCAATGTTGGAACCTTCCAACACCAAACTTAGAGTTTGAATGTGGGGGTTCAACACCAAACTTAGAAGTTAGTTGTGGCCTCCCAACACCAAACTTAGAGTTTGACTGTGGGGGCTCTGTTTGGCTCTGTTTTGAGAGAAGCTCTTCATGCTTCCTCTCCATGGTGACAGAGGGATATCCTTGAGCCTCAAACCCAAAGGATTCTTCATTTACTTGAATGATCAATTCTCCTCTATCAACATCAATCACAGCCTTTGCTGTGGCTAGGAAGGGTCTGCCAAGGATGATGGATTCATCCATGCACTTCCCAGTCTCTAGGACTATGAAATCAGCAGGGATGTAATGGTCTTCAACTTTTACCAGAACATCCTCTACAAGTCCATAAGCTTGTTTTCGTGAGTTGTCTGCCATCTCTAGTGAGATTTTTGCAGCTTGCACCTCAAAGATCCCTAGCTTCTCCATTACAGAGAGAGGCATGAGGTTTACACTTGACCCTAGGTCACACAAGGCCTTCTTGAAGGTCATGGTGCCTATGGCACAAGGTATTGAAAACTTCCCAGGATCCTATCTCTTTTGAGGCAGTTTCTGCCTAGACAAGTCATCCAGTTCTTTGGTGAGCAAAGGGGGTTCATCCTCCCAAGTCTCATTTCCAAATAACTTGTCATTTAGCTTCATGATTGCTCTAAGGTATTTAGCAACTTACTCTTCAGTAACATATTCATCCTCTTCAGAGGAAGAATACTCATCAGAGCTCATAAATGGCAGAAGTAAGTTCAATGGAATCTCTATGGTCTCATTTTGAGCCTCAGATTCCCATGGTTCCTCATTGGGGAACTCATTGGAGGCCAGTGGACGTCCATTGAGGTCTTCCTCAGTGGCGTTCACTGCCTCTCCTTCCTCTCCAAATTCGGCCATGTTGATGGCCTTGCACTCTCCTTTTGGATTTTTTTCTGTATTGCTTGGAAGAGTACTAGGAGGGAGTTCAGTAATTTTCTTGCTCAGCTGACCCACTTGTCCCTCCAAGTTTCTAATGGAGGACCTTGTTTCTGTCATGAAACTTTGAGTGGTTTTGATTAGATCAGAGACCATGGTTGCTAAGTTAGAGTTGTTCTGCTTAGAACTCTCTGTCTGTTGCTGAGAAGATGATGGAAAAGGCTTGCCATTGCTAAACCTGTTTCTTCCACCATTATTATTGTTGAAACCTTGTTGAGGTCTCTGTTGATCCTTCCATGAGAGATTTGGATGATTTCTCCATGAAGGATTATAGGTGTTTCCATAGGGTTCTCCCATGTAATTCACTTCTTCCATTGAAGGGTTCTCAGGATCATAAGCTTCTTCTTCAGATGAAGCTTTCTTAATACTGCCTGGTGCATTTTGCATTCCAGACAGACTTTGAGAAATCATATTGACTTGCTGAGTCAATATTTTGTTCTGAGCCAATATGGCATTCAGAGTATCAATCTCAAGAACTCCTTTCTTCTGATTTGTCCCATTATTCACAGGATTTCTTTTAGAAGTGTACATGAATTGGTTATTTGCAACCATTTCAATTAGCTCTTGAGCTTCTGTAGGCGTCTTCTTCAGATGAAGAGATCCTCCAGCAGAGCTATCCAAAGACATCTTGGACAGTTCAGACAGACCATTATAGAAAATACCTATGATGCTCCATTCAGAAAGCATGTCAGAGGGACACTTTCTGATTAATTGTTTGTATCTTTCCCAAGCTTCATAGAGGGATTCTCCTTCCTTCTGTCTGAAGGTTTGGACTTCCACTCTAAGCTTACTCAATTTTTGAGGTGGAAAGAACTTTGCCAAGAAGGCATTGACTAGCTTTTCCCAAGAGTTCAGGCTTTCTTTTAGGTTGTGAGTCCAACCATGTCCTAGCTCTGTCTCTTACAGCAAAAGGGAATAGCATAAGTCTGTAGACCTCAGGGTCAACCCCATTGGTCTTGACAGTGTCACAGATTTGCAAGAATTCAGCTAAAAACTGATGAGGATCTTCCAATGGAAGTCCATGGAACTTGCAATTCTGTTGCATTAGAGAAACTAATTGAGGCTTAAGCTCAAAGTTGTTTGCTCCAATGGCAGGGATAGAGATGCTTCTCCCATAGAAGTCGGGAGTAGGTGCAGTAAAGTCACCCAGCACCTTCCTTGCATTGTTGGCATTGTTGTTGTTTTCGGCTGCCATGGGTTCTTCTTCTTTGAAGATTTCTGTTAGGTCCTCTACAGAGAATTGTGCCTTAGCTTCTCTTAGCTTTTGCTTCAAGGTCCTTTCAGGTTCAGGGTCAGCCTCAACAAGAATGCTCTTCTCTTTGCTCCTGCTCATATGAAAGAGAAGAGAACAAGGAAATATGGAATCCTCTATGTCACAGTATAGAGATTCCTTGAGGTGTCAGAGGAAAAGAAAAATAGAGGGCAGAAGTAGAAAATTCGAACTTATCAAAGAAGATGGAGTTCGAATTGTGCATTAAGGAATAGTGTTAGTCCATAAATAGAAGGATGTGAGAAGAGGGGAAGAAATTTTCGAAAATTAAGTAAAAGATTTTGAAAACATTTTGAAAAACTTTAATTGATTTTCGAAAACCATGATTGAGAAAGAAGTAAAGTGATTTTTGAAAAAGATTTTGAAATTAGAAATTAAAAAGATATGATTGAAAACTATTTTGAAAAAGATGTGATTAGGAAGATATGATTGGTTTTAAAAAGATGTGATTGAGAAGACATGATTTGAAAAACATTTTAAAAAAGATTTGATTTTGAAAATTAATGACTTGGCTATCAAGAAAAGATATGATTCAAACATTAAACCTTTCTCAACAGAAAATGCAACATACTTGAAATGTTGAATCAAATCATTAATTGATAGCAAGTATCTTTGAAAATAGAAAAAAATTGATTTTGAAAAAGATTTGATTGAAAAAAATATGATTTGAAAAAGATTTGATTTTGAAAAATATTGAAAACTTGAAAAAAAATTTGATTTGAAAACAAAATCTTCCCTCTTGTGCCATCCTGGCGTTAAACGCCCAGAATGGTGCACATTCTAGCATTTAACGCCCAAAACTCTACCCTTTTGGGCGTTAAACGCCCAGCCAGGCACCCTGGCTGGCGTTTAAACGCCAGTTTGCCTTTCTTACTGGGCGTTTTGAACGCCCAGCTTTTTCTGTGTAATTCCTCTGCTGTATGTTTTGAATCTTCAATCCTCTGTATTATTGACTTGAAAAGACACAAATTAAAAATATTTTTGGATTTTTAATAATAAGGAGTAATCAAAATGCAACTAAAATAAAATAACAAGCATGCAAGACACCAAACTTAGCAGTTTGTATACTACTGACACTAGCAAAAATGAGAATGCACATGAGAAACACAAAACATTCAAGTCAAGAGAAATTAAAGATCAGAGTAATGAAATCATCAAGAACAACTTGAAGATTAATGAAGACACATGCATGAAGGCAAAAAGAACAGAAACATGCAATATTTTTGGTTTTTATGATTTTGTAAATTTTTTTGTGCTTTTTCGAAAATTAAGTGGAAGAGAAATTAAAGGTATCAAAATTCTTAATGAGAATTCCAGGAATCATGCAATGTTAGTCTAAAGCTTCAGTCTAAAGAATTTAGACATGGCTGAACAAGCTTTAGCAAGACATTGCATTCAAGAGCTAAATTGATGAAGATCAATCAGCTTTGGTGATGATAAGAACATCACCTTGAAACACTAGAATTCATTCTTAAGAACTCTGAAAAAATACCTAATCTAAGCAACAAGATGAACCGTCAGTTATCCAAACTCAACAATCCCCGGCAACGGCGCCAAAAACTTGGTGCACGAAATTGTGATCAATACTTTTCACAACTCAATTAATCCCCGGTGATGAACCCAAAAACTTGGTATTCAATACCATGGCATAAACACAACTTCGCACAACTAACCAGCAAGTGTACTGGGTCGTCCAAGTAATAAACCTTACGCGAGTAAGGGTCGATCCCACAGAGATTGTTGGTATGAAGCAAGCTATGGTCACCTTGTAAATCTTAGTCAGGCAAACTCAAATGGTTATGAATGATGAATAAAACATAAAGATAAAGATAGAGATACTTATGCAATTCATTAGTGGGAATTTCATATAAGCATATGGAGATGCTGTGTTCCTTCCGTCTCTCTGCTTTCCTACTGTCTTCATCCAATCCTTCTTACTCCATTCCATGGCAAGCTGTATGCAAGGGTTTCACCGTTGTCAGTGGCTACCTCCCATCCTCTCAGTGAAAATGTTCAACGCACCCTGTCACGGCACGGCTATTCATCTGTCGGTTCTCAATCAGGTTGGAATAGAATCCATTGATTCTTTTGCGTCTGTCACTGACGCCCAGCCCTCAGGAGTTTGAAGCTCGTTACAGTCATTCAATCATTGAATCCTACTCAGAATACCACAGACAAGGTTTAGACCTTCCGGATTCTCTTGAATGCCGCCATCAATTCTAGCTTATACCACGAAGATTCCGGTTAAAGAGTCCCAGAGATATCCACCCAATCTAAGGTAGAACGGAGGTGGTTGTCAGGCACACGTTCATAGGTGAGAATGATGATGAGTGTCATGGATCATCACATTCATCAAGTTGAAGAGCAAGTGATATCTTAGAACAAGAACAAGCGGAATTGAATAGAAGAACAATAGTAATTGCATTAATACTCGAGGTACAGCAGAGCTCCACACCTTAATCTATGGTGTGTATAAACTCCATCGTTGAAAATACATAAGAACAAGGTCTAGGCATGGCCGTGAGGCCAGCCTCCCAATGATCTAAGAAGTAGATGTCCAAAGATGATCTAGAGATCTAGAGTGATCAAAAGATGAAAATACAATAGTAAAAGGTCCTACTTATAGAGAACTAGTAGCCTAGGGTTTACAGAGATGAGTAAATGACATAAAAATCCACTTCCGGGTCCACTTGGTGTGTGCTTGGGCTGAGCATTGAAGCATTTTTGTGTAGAGACTCTTCTTGGAGTTAAACGCCAGCTTTGGTGCCAGTTTGGGCGTTTAACTCCCATCCTTGTGCCAGTTCCGGCGTTTAACGCTGGGAATTCTGAGGGTGACTTTGAACGCCGGTTTGGGCCATCAAATCTTGGGCAAAGTATGGACTATCATACTGCTAGAAAGCCCAGAATGTCTACTTTCCAACGCCGTTGAGAGCGCGCCAATTGGGCTTCTGTAGCTCCAGAAAATCCACTTCGAGTGCAGGGAGGTCAGAATCCAACAGCATCTGCAGTCCTTTTTAGTCTCTGAATCAGATTTTTGCTCAGGTCCCTCAATTTCAGCCAGAAAATACCTGAAATCACAGAAAAACACACAAACTCATAGTAAAGTCTAGAAAAGTGAATTTTAACTAAAAACTAATAAAAATATACTAAAAACTAACTAGATCATACTAAAAACATACTAAAAACAATGCCAAAAAGCGTATAAATTATCCGCTCATCATGCACCTGGAATGGTTGGAGCGTAAAATCAGGGGCTCCTTCCTCCTGGATAGTGACTCTTCTGGGCGCTGCCATGTCACCTGCATGTAAATGAACTGGATCAGTAGAGAGGGAGCTTGTTTCTTCCTTAGATGACGGTTCAGGTTCGTCCTCAAAGAGGAGTTGCCGCGCCGAGCTTGCCTTAGACGTGAAAGAGTTCTTTCAATCTCAAGGTCAAATACTGACAAGCTTGGATCAGGAAGTGAACGCGTCATTTAACGAAAGAAACGTACAGCTCCTAGTGATAGAATGAAAAGAAAAATTACAATAAAAATAAATACTAATCAATAAATTAGCACACTGTTGTAACTCCCCGGCAACGGCGCCAAAAATTGATGTGGCGGAAATTGGCGAATTAAAAATTATTAAAATATATACGTTGCAAGTATAGTTCTTAACTCACCAGAAATCCACTTATCAATTTAGAAAGGTGTCACAGAAATTTAAAATTAAAATACTGGGAGTATGAATCCCAGGTCGTCTCCCAACGAGTTGCAGAAAAGCGTGCTATTTTATTAATCAGATGTTTTCAAAAAGGTTTGAGTTGAGCAAATGGTGCACGAAATTGCAATCACACATTTGCAATTCCGCACAACTAACCAGCAAGTGCACTGGGTCGTCCAAGTAATACCTTACGTGAGTAAGGGTCGATCCCACGGAGATTGTTGGCTTGAAGCAAAGCTATGGTTATCTTGTAACTCTTAGTCAGGATATCAATAATTCTCAGGTTTAATTGTGAAAAGTAAAAGAACATGAAATAAATACTTGTTTTGTAGTAATGGAGAACAGGTTGATGTTTTGGAGATGCTCTATCTTTTGAATCTCTGCTTTCCTACTGTCTTCTTCTTCATGCACGCAAGGCTCCTTCCATGGCAAGCTGTATGTAGGGTTTCACCGTTGTCAATGGCTACCTCCCATCCTCTCAGTGAAAATGTTCAACGCGCTCTGTCACAGCACGGCTAATCATCTATCGGTTCTCAATCAGGTTGGAATAGAATCTAGTGATTCTTTTGCATCTGTCACTAACGCCCAGCCCTCAGGAGTTTAAAGCTTGTCACAGTCATTCAATCCTTGAATCCTACTCAGAATACCACAGACAAGGTTTAGACCTTCCCGATTCTCTTGAATGCCGCCATCAATTCTAGCTTATACCACGAAGATTCTGATTAAGGAATCCAAGAGATATTCACTCAATCTAAACTAGAACGGAGGTGGTTGTCAGGCACACGTTCATAGGTGAGAATGATGATGAGTGTCACGGATCATCACATTCATCAAGTTGAGGAACAAGTGATATCTTAGAATGGAAGCAAGCGTGATTGAATGAAAGACAGTAGTAATTGCATTAATCCATCAAGACACAGCAGAGCTCCTCACCCCCAACCATGGGGTTTAGAGACTCATGCCGTAGAAGATACAATAAGAAACGTGTAAAGTGTCATGAGGTAAAGATACAATGTCAAAAGGTCCTATTAGTTGTGAACTAGTAACCTAGGGTATACAGAAGTGAGTAAATGATGTAAAACTCCACTTCCGGGGTCCACTTGGTGTGTGCTTGGGCTGAGCATTGAAGCTTTCATGTGTAGAGACTTTTTCTAGAGTTAAACGCCAGCTTTTGTGCCAGTTTGGGCGTTTAACTCCAATTTTTGTGCCAGTTCCGGCGTTAAACGCCGGGATATTTGAAGCTGATTTGCAACGCCGGTTTGGGCCATCAAATCTCGGGCAAAGTATAAACTATTATACATTTCTGGAAAGCCCAGGATGTCTACTTTCCAACGAAATTGAGAGCGCACCAATTCGGCTTCTGTAGCTCTAGAAAATCCACTTCGAGTGAAGAGAGGTCAGAATTCAACAGCATCTGCAGTCCTTTTTTAGCCTCTGAATCAGATTTTTGCTCAGGTCCCTCAATTTCAGCCAGAAATTACCTGAAATCACAGAAAAACACACAAACTCATAGTAAAGTCCAGAAAAGTGAATTTTAAATAAAAACTAATAAAAATATAATAAAACTAACTAAAACATACTAAAAATAATGCCAAAAAGCGTATAAATTATCCGCTCATCACAACACCAAACTTAAATTGTTGCTTGTCCCCAAGCAACTGAAAATCAAATAGGATAAGAAGAAGAGAATATACTATAGACACCAAAATATCAATGAAACTTAGCTCCAATTAGATGAGTGGGACTAGTAGCTTTTTGCCTCTGAACAGTTTTGGCATCTCACTTTATCCTTTGAGGTTCAGAATGATTGGCATCTATAGGAACTCAGAATTCAGATAGTGTTATTGATTCTCCTAGTTAAGTATGTTGATTTTTGAACACAGCTACTTTATGAGTCTTGGCCGTGGCCCAAAGCACTTTGTTTTCCAGTATTACCACCGGATACATCCATGCCACAGATACATAACTTGGTGAACCTTTTCAGATTGTGACTCAGCTTTGCTAGAGTCCCCAATTAGAGGTGTCCAGGGTTCTTAAGCACACTCTTTTTGCCTTGGATCATGACTTTAACCGCTCAGTCTCAAGTTTTCACTTGACACCTTCACGCCACAAGCACATGGTTAGGGACAGCTTGGTTTAGCCGCTTAGGCCAGGATGTTATTCCTGTAGGCCCTCCTATCCACTGATGCTCAAAGCCTTGGATCCTTTTTATTACCTTTGCCTTTTGGTTTAAAGGGCTATTGGCTTTTTCTGCTTGTTTTTTTTCTTTCTCTCTCTCTTTTTTTTTGAATTCACTGCTTTTTCTTGCTTCAAGAATCATTTTTATGATTTTTCAGATCCTCAGTAACATGTCTCCTTTTTCATCATTCTTTCAAGAGCCAACTAATTTTAACATTCATGAACAACAAATTCAAAAGACATATGCACTGTTCAAGCATACGTTCAGAAAACAAAAAGTATTGTCACCACATCAAAATAATTAAACTAGTTTCAAGGATGAATTTGAAATCATGTACTTCTTGTTCTTTTGTAATAAAAACATTTTTTATTTAAGAAAGGTGATGGTTTCATAGGACATTCATAGCTTTAAGGCATAGACACTAAGACACTAATGATCATAAGACACAAACATAGATAAACATAAGCATAAAAATTCGAAAAACAGAAAAATAAAGAACAAGGAGATTAAAGAATGGGTCCACCTTAGTGATGGCGGCTTGTTCTTCCTCTTGAAGATCTTATGGAGTGCTTGAGCTCCTCAATGTCTCTTCTTTTCCTTTGTTGCTCCTCTCTCATGATTCTTTGATCTTCTAATTTCATGATTCTATGAGGACTTGGTCCAACCTTTGTTCAAAGTTGACGCTTCTAGATGCACCCTTGAGATGAATCTCTTCATCTTCCATGACTCGGAAGTGGAAGATTTTGCCTTCCCTTTCCTCTTTCTAGAGGTTTCTCCGGCCTTAGGTGCCATAAAGGTTATGGAAAAATGAAAAGCAACGCTTTTACCACACCAAACTTAGAAGGTTTGCTCGTCCTCGAGCAAAAGAGGAAAGAAAAGAGTAGAAGAAGAGGAAATAGAGGAGATGGAGGGGGCTATGTGTTCGGCCAAGGGGGAGAAGTAGTGTTTAGGTTGTGTGAAAATGAAGGAGTGAAGATGGGTTTATATAGGAGTGGAGAGAGGATTAGGGTTCGGCCATTATGGGAGGGGTTTGGGAGGGAAAGTGGTTTGAATTTGGATGGTGGGGTAGGTGGGGTTTAATAGGTGAGGGGTTTTTGGGGAAGGGGTGTTGAGGTGATTGGTGAATGGGTGAAGAAGAGACAGAGTGGTGGGGTAGGTGGGGATCCTGTGGGGTCCACAGATCCTGAGGTGTCAAGGATAGCTCATCCCTGCACCAAGTGGCGTGTAAAAACGCCCCTTCTGCCAATCCTGGCGTTAAACGCCGGGCTGTTGCCCTTTTCTGGTGTTAAACGCCAGTCTGGTGCCCCTTTCTGGCGTTAAACACCCAGAATGGTGGCAGACTGGGCGTTAAACGCCCGTTTGCTGCCCTTACTGGCGTTTAAACGCCAGCAAGCTTTTCCTCAAGGGTGTGCTGTTTTTCTTTCTATTTTTCATTCTGTTTTTGCTTTTTCAATTGTTTGTGACTTCACATGATCATCAACCTATAGAAAACATAAAATAACAATAGAAAATAGATAAATATGTCATTGGGTTGCCTCCCAACAAGCGCTTCTTTAATGTCAGTAGCTTGACAGTGGGCTCTCATGGAGCCTCACAGATACTCAGAGCAATGTTGGAACCTCCCAACACCAAACTTAGAGTTTGACTGTGGGGGTTCAACACCAAACTTAGAATTTAGTTGTGGCCTCCCAACACCAAACTTAGAGATTGACTGTGGGGGCTCTGTTTGACTCTGTTTTGAGAGAAACTTTTCATGCTTCTTCCCTTTCCTGTCTGCAAACCATGGTACTTCCTGAATGGCGAAGAGTTGCTCATCCGGAAAGGTTTCAGAGATCTCAATAGGAGGGAGGGATGCTCCTGCTACTGGTTCTATCCAGGATAGGTGATCAGCTACTTGATTCTCTGTCCCTTTTCTGTCTCTTATTTCTATATCAATCTCTTGCAGAAGCAACACCCATCTTATAAGCCTGGGTTTTGAATCCTGCTTTGTGAGTAGATATTTAAGAGCAGCATGGTCAGTGTACACAATCACTTTTGATCCTACTAAATAAGATCTGAACTTGTCAATGGCATAAACCACTACAAGTAACTCCTTTTCTGTGGTTGTGTATTTCTTCTGTGCATCATTTAGAATACGTTGCCATAATAAATGATGTGCAGAAGCTTATCATGCCTTTGTCCCAATACTGCACCAATGGCATGGTAACTGGCATCACACATTAGTTCAAATGGTAATGTCCAGTCTGGTGCAAAGATGACTGGTGCTGTGACCAGCTTAGCTTTCAAAGTCTCAAACGTCTGCAGACACTCCTTATCAAAGATAAATGGCGTGTCAGCAGCTAGCAGATTACTCAGAGATTTTGCAATTTTTGAAAATTCATTTATAAACCTTATATAGAATCCTGCATGCCCCAGAAAGCTTCTGATTGCCTTAACATTGGCAGTTGGTGGTAATTTTTCAATTACTTCAACTTTAGCTTGATCCACCTCTATTCCCTTGTTTGAAATTTTATGCCCAAGGACAATCCCTTCAGTCACCATAAAGTGACATTTTTCCCAGTTTAGAACTAGGTTGGTCTCTTGGCATCTTTTCAGAACAAGTGCTAGATGGTGAAGGCAGGAGCTGAATGAGTTTCCAAATACTGAAAAGTTATCCATGAAGACCTCCAAAAATTTCTCTACCATATCTGAGAAAATAGAGAGCATGCACCTCTGAAAGGTTGCAGGTGCATTACACAGACCTAAAGGCATCCTTCTGTAGGCAAACACTCCAGAAGAACATGTGAATGCTATTTTCTCTTGGTCCTGAGGATCTACTGCAATTTGGTTGTAACCTGAATAGCCATCCAAAAAGCAATAATATTCATGACCTGCTAGTCTCTCTAGCATCTGTCTATGAATGGTAAAGGAAAATGATCCTTTCTGGTGGCTGTATTGAGCCTTCTGTAGTCAATACACATACGCCACCCTGTAATTGTTCTTGTAGGAACCAGTTCATTTTTTCATTATGAACCACAGTCATGCCTCCCTTCTTGGGGACAACGTGGACAGGGCTCACCCAGGGGCTATCAGAAATAGGATAAATAATCCCAGCCTCTAGTAACTTAGTGACCTCTTTCTGCACCACCTCCTTCCTGGCTGGATTTAGCCGCCTCTGTGGTTGAACCACTGGCTTAGCATCGTCCTCCAATAGGATCTTGTGCATGCATCTTGCTGGGCTAATTCCCTTAAGATCACCTAATGGACCACCCAAGAGCTGTCTTGTGTGTCCTTAGCACTTCAATTAGTGCTTTCTCTTCTTGTGGATTTAAAGCAGAGCTTATGATCACTGAAAAGTGTCACCCTCTCCTAGAAATTCATATTTCAGGGATGGTGGTAGTGGTTTGAGCTCGGGTTTAGGAGGTTTTTCCTCTTCCTGAGGAATTTTTAGAGGTTCTTTTATTTCCTTTAGTTCCTCCAGATCAGGCTGAACATCTTTAAAGATGTCCTCTAGCTCAGATTCGAGACTTTCAGTCATATTGACTTCCTCCACCAAAGAGTCAATAATATCAGTGCTCATGCAGTCATTTGATGTGTCTGGATGCTGCATAGCTTTGACAACATTCAACTTGAACTCATCCTCATTAACTCTCAGGGTTAATTCCCCTTTTTGGACGTCAATGAGGGTTCGTCCAGTTGCTAGGAAAGGTCTTCCTAGAATGAGAGTTGCACTCTTGTGCTCCTCCATTTCCAACACTACAAAGTCAGTGGGAAAGGCAAATGGCCCAACCATGACAATTATGTCCTCAATTATGCCTGATGGATATTTAATGGAGCCATCAGCAAGTTTGAGGCATAGTCGGGTTGGTTTGACTTCTTCAATCAAGCCAAGCTTTCTGATAGTGGATGCAGGTATTAGGTTGATACTTGCCCCAAGATCACATAGAGCTTTCTTGGTACAAGTACCCTCTAATGTGCATGGTATCATAAAGCTTCCAGGATCTTTAAGCTTCTCTGGTAAGCTCTTTAAAATGACTGCACTGCATTCTTCAGTGAGAAAAACTTTTTCAGTTTCTCTCCAATCCTTCTTATGACTTAAGATCTCTTTCATGAACTTAGCATAAGAGGGTATTTGCTCAAGTGCCTCTGCAAACAGAATCTTTATTTCAAGAGTCCTGAGATAGTCTGCAAAGCGGGCGAATTGCTTATCCTGTTCCGCTTGGCGGAGTTTCTGAGGATAAGGCATCTTGGATTTATACTCTTCAACCTTAGTTGCTGCAGGTTTATTTCCTACAGAAGTGGTTGGAGAAGCCTGCTTAAGGGGGTTGTTATCAGCACTTGCAAGTGTCTGACCCCTTTGTGGCGTTTGAACGCCAGGATTGGATGCTTTTTGGGTGTTTAAGGCCAAATTGCAACCTTTTTCTGGCGTTTGAACGCCAGAATTGGCTACCCATTGGGCGTTTAATGCCACTTTCTTACCCTTTTCTGGCGTTTGAATGCCAGAATCATTCCTCTCTGGGCTCTTACTGTCCTCAGAGGGCTTTTGGGTAGTTGGTTGGTCATCCTCTGTCAGTTGTTCCTTTCTTAGCTTTCTGCTGCTTTAAGTTGATACATTCAATGTCTTCCCATTCCTTAATTTAACAGCTTGGCATTCTTCTGTTATTTGTTTAGATAGTTGCTGTCTTGTCTGATTCAATTGTGCTTCCATATTCTTGTTAGCATTTTTAGTGTCTTGGAGCATCTCTTTAAATTCTGCTAATTGTCTTGTCATAAGGAGTAATTGCTGATTAAGTTCAACAATCTGTTCTTGAGGATTAGGATTAGTAGTTACTATCCTAGCCTCTTCTTTTATAGAGGACTCACTTGTTGAGTACAGATGTTGATTTCTAGCAACAGTATCTATGAGTTCTTGAGCCTCTTCAATTGTCTTTCTCATGTGTATTGATCCACCATCTGAGTGGTCTAGAGACATCTGAGCTTTCTCTGTAAGCCCATAGTAGAAGATGTCTAACTGTACCCACTCTGAAAACATTTCAGAGGGGCATTTCCTTAGCATAACTCTATACCTCTCCCAGGCATTATAAAGGGATTCATTATCCTCTTGTTTAAAGCCTTGGATGTCCAGCCTTAGCTGTGTCATCCTTTTTGGAGGGTAAAATTGATTCAGGAATTTGTCTGATAACTATCTCCATGTTTTTATGCTTGCTGTGGGTTGGTTATTCAACCACCTCTTAGCATGATCTTTTACAGCAAATGGAAACAGTAACAATCTGTAGACATCCTGATCCACTTCTTTATCATGTACTGTGTCAGCAATTTGTAAAAACTGTGCCAGAAACTCAGTAGGTTCTTCCTGTGAAAGACCGGAATACTGGCAATTTTGCGGCACCATGATAATGAGTTGAGGATTTAGCTCAAAGCTGCTTGCTTTAATGGGAGGTATACAGATGCTACTCCCATATGCAGCTGTAATGGGGTTAGCATATGACCCCAGAGTCCTTCTGGACTGCTCAATTCCACTTAGGTCCATGATGGAGAAAGGAAGATGATATGGATTGTGGTGGACAAAATTGTGATTCCTTTGGTATTGTATTTTGTAAAATTCAATGCTTTTTCAACTATGTGTGGACACAACTCCGTTCAACTTAACCAGCAAGTGTACTGGGTTATCCAAGTAATACCTTACGTGAGTAAGGGTCGATCCCACAGAGATTGTTGGTATGAAGCAAGCTATGGTCACCTTGTAAATCTCAGTTAAGTGGATTCATAGGGTCAAATGTAATTGGATTAGATATTTAAAAGATAAATAAAATAAAAAGGGATAGAAATACTTATGTAAACCAATAGTGGGAATTTCAGATAGGTGTGTGGAGATGCTAGAATCCTTTCGAATCTCTACTTTCTTATTGCTTTCATCCAATCCTTCTTACTCCTTTCCATGGCAAGCTGTATGTAGGGCATCACCATCATCAATGGCTACTTTTAATCCTCTCGGGAAAATGGTCCTATGCGCTGTCACTGCACGGCTAATCGTCTGGAGGCATCACCCTTGTTGATAGCTACATCCCATCCTCTCAGTGAAAATGGTCCAAATGCTCTGTCACAGCACGGCTAATCATCTGTCGGTTCTCAATCAGGTTGGAGTAGAATCCATTGATTCTTTTGCGTTTGTCATCACGCCCAGCCTTCAGGAGTTTGAAGATCGTCACAGTCATTCAATACCGGAATCCTACTCGGAATACCACAGACAAGGTTAGACTTTCTGGATTCTCGGGATCCTACTCGGAATACCACAGACAAGGTTAGACTTTCCGGATCCCCATGAATGCCGCCGTCTATCTAGCTTATACCACGAAGATTCTGTTGGGGAATCTAAGAGATATGCGCCTGGCCTAGAGTAGAACGGAAGTGGTTGTCAATCACGCGCGTTCATAGGTGAGAATGATGATGAGTGTCACGGATCATCACATTCATCAAAGTGTTGTGCAACGTATATCTTGGAATAAGAATAATGGCGAATCGAATATAAAGTAATGGTAATTGTATTGAAACTTGAGGTACAGCAGAGCTCCACACCCTTAATCTATGGTGTGCAGAAACTCCACCGTTGAAAATACATAAGTGAAAGGTTCAGGCATGGCCGAATGGCCAGCTCCCATGAAGGTGATCAAAAGACCGAATGGTCAAAAGACGACTAATACACTAGTAAGAAGTCTTATTTATACTAAACTAGCTACTAGGGTTTACATGAGTAAGTAATTGGTGCATAAATCTACTTCCGGGGCCCACTTGGTGTATGTTTGGGCTGAGCTTGATCTATTCACGAGCTGAGGCTTTTCTTGGAGTTGAACGCCAAGTTATAACGTGTTTTGGGCGCTCAACTCCGGATCATGACGTGTTTCTGGCGTTTAACTCCAGACAGCAGCATGTACTTGGCGTTCAACGCCAAGTTACGTCGTCAATTTCCGAATAAAGTATGGACTATTATATATTTCTGAACAGCTCTGGATGTCTACTTTCCAACGCCGTTGAGAGCGCGCCATTTGGAGTTCTGTAGCTCCAGAAAATCCATTTTGCGTGCAGGGAGGTCAGATTCCAACAGCATCAGTAGTCCTTTTGTCAGCCTTTTTCAGAGTTTTGCTCAAGTCCCTCAATTTCAGCCAGAAATTACCTGAAATCATAGAAAAACACACAAACTCATAGTAAAGTCCAGAAATGTTAATTTAACATAAAAACTAATGAAAACATCCCTAAATGTAGCTTGAACTTACTAAAA
Organism: Arachis hypogaea; assembly: GCF_003086295.3. NCBI lineage: Eukaryota > Viridiplantae > Streptophyta > Magnoliopsida > Fabales > Fabaceae > Arachis > Arachis hypogaea. Next base: position 90,042,729 of record NC_092044.1, on the reverse strand, counting down.
ACTACCTAAAAACAATGCCAAAAAGCGTATAAATTATCCGCTCATCACAACACCAAACATAAATTGTTGCTTGTCCCCAAGCAACTGAAAATCAATTAGGATAAAAAGAAGAGAATATACTATAAATTCCAGAATATCAATGAATATTAATTATAATTAGATGAGCGGGACTTGTAGCTTTTTGCTTCTGAACAGTTTTGGCATCCCACTTTTTCCTTTGAAGTTTAGAATGATTGGCTTCTCTAGGAACTTAGAATTTTGGATAGTGTTATTGACTTTCCTAGTTAAGCATGTTGATTCTTGAACACAGCTACTTATGAGTCTTGGCCGTGGCCCTAAGCACTTTGTTTTCCAGTATTACCACCGGATACATAAATGCCACAGACACATGACTGGGTGAACCTTTTCAGATTGTGACTCAGCTTTGCTAGAGTCCCCAGTTAGAGGTGTCCAGAGCTCTTAAGCACACTTTTTTTGCTTTGGATCACGACTTTAACCACTCAGTCTCAAGCTTTTCACTTGGACCTACATGACACAAGCACATGGTTAGGGACAGCTTGATTTAGCCGCTTAGGCCTGGATTTTAATTCCTTGGGCCCTCCTATCCATTGATGCTCAAAGTCTTGGATCCTTTTTACCCTTGCCTTTTGGTTTTAAGGGCTATTGGATTTTTCTGCTTGCTTTTTCTTTTTTCTTTTCTATTTTTTTTGCCAATTATTTTTTTTCGCAAGCTTTTTACTTTTCACTGCTTTTTTTTGCTTCAAGAATCAATTTCATGATTTTTCAGATCACCAATAACATTTTTCTTTGTTCATCATTCTTTCAAGAGCCAACAGTTTTAACATTCATAAACAACAAGATCAAAAAATATGCACTGTTTAAGCATTCATTCAGAAAACAAAAAGTATTGTCACCACATCAATATAATTAAATTAAATTCAAGGACAATTTTCGAAATTTATGTACTTCTTGTTCTTTTGAATTAAAAATATTTTTCATTTAAGAGAGGTGAAGGATTAATGGAATTTATTCATAGCTTTAAGACATAGTTACTAACTACTAATGATCATGAAGTAGAGACACAAAACATAGATAAACATACAACATAAAAACCGAAAAGCAGAAAGAAATAAGAACAAGGAATGAATCCACCTTAGTGGCATCTTCTTCTTGAAGGTCCAACAATGTCCTTAAGCTCTTCTATGTCCCTTCCTTGCCTTTGTTGCTCCTCCCTCATTGCTCTTTGATCTTCTCTTATTTCATGGAGAATGATGGAGTGCTCATGATGTTCCACCCTTAATTGTTCCACATTATGGCTCAAATCTTCTAAGGAAGTGTTGAGTTGTTCCCAATAGTTGTTGGGAGGAAAGTGCATCCCTTGAGGCATCTCAGGGATTTCTTGATGATGAGCTTCCTCATGCATCTCTTGAGAACCGTGAAGGGTCTCTCTTGCTTGCTCCATCCTCTTTTTGGTGATGGGCTTATCCTCTTCAATGGAGATGTCTCCTTCTATGGTAACTCCAGCTGAGTAACATAGATGGCAAATAAGGTGAGGAAAAGCTAGCCTTGCCATGGTGGAGTGCTTGTCGGCTATTTTGTAGAATTCATTGGAGATGACTTCATGAACTTCTACTTCCTCTCCAATCATGATGCTATGAATCATGATGGCCCGATCCACAGTAACTTCAGATCGGTTGCTAGTGGGAATGATGGAGCGTTGAATGAACTCCAACCATCCTCTAGCCACAGGCTTGAGGTCCAGTCTTCTTAGTTGAACTGGCTTGCCTTTGGAGTCTCTCTTCCATTGAGCTCCTTCCACACATATGTCCGTAAGGACTTGGTCCAACCTTTGATTAAAGTTGACCCTTCTAGTGTAGGGGCGTTCATCTTCTTGCATCATGGGCAAGTGGAATGCCAACCTCACATTTTTCGAACTAAAATCTAAGTATTTCCCCCGAACCATTGTGAGATAATTCTTTGGACTCGGGTTCATACTTTGATCATGGTTCCTAGTTATCCATGCATTGGCATAGAACTCTTGAACCATTAAGATTCCGACTTGTTGCATGGGGTTGGTTAAGACTTCCCAACCTCTTCTTCGGATCTCATGTCGGATCTCCGGATACTCATTTTTCTTGAGCTTGAAAGGGACCTCAGGGATCACCTTTTTCTTTGCCACAACATCATAGAAGTGGTCTTGATGGCTCTTGGAGATGAATCTTTCCATCTCCCATGACTCGTAGGTGGAAGCTTTTGTCTTCCCTTTTCCTTTTCTAGAGGATTCTCTGGCCTTAGGTGCCATTGATGGTAATGGAAAACAAAAAAGATTATGCTTTGACCACACCAAACTTAAAATATTGCTCGTCCTCGAGCAATAGAAGAAAGAAGAGAAGAAGAAGAAGAAGAGAATATGGAGGAGAAGGGGAAGTGTAGGTTCGGCCAAGGTGAAGAAGAGGGGGTTGTGTTGGGTGAAAATGAAGTAGAAAGGAAGGGTATATATAGGGAGGGGGTGGGTGTAGGTTCGGCCATTTAGGGTGGGAATAGGTGGGAAAGTGTTTTTAAATTTTGAAGGTGGGTGGGGTTTATAGGGAAGAGTGGATGGATGTGAGTGGTGAAGGGGGTGATTGGGAAGAGGGATTGAGGTGATTGGTGAAGGGTTTTGGGAAGTGTGAAATGGGGAAGAGTAAAATAGGATTAGGAGGTAAGGTGGGAATATGTTAGGTGGGGATCCTGTGGGGTCCACAGATCCTGAGGTGATCCTGTGGGGTCCACAGATCCAGAGGTGTCAAGGAATTCCATTCCTGCACCAAATAGGCATGTAAAATGCCTTTGCACACCATTCTGGCGTTTAAACGCCGAGTGGTGCACATTCTGGGCGTTCAACGCCCACATGTAACATGTTTCTGGCGTTGAACGCCAGTTTCATGCTTGTTGCTGGCGTTCAGCGCCAGCTTTTCCTCTAGGCACATTCCTGGCGTTCAGCACCAGAATGTTGCTTGTTTCTGGCGTTCAGCGCCAGTTTCATGCTCTGTTCTGGCGTTGAACGCCAGCCAGATGCTCCTTACTGGCGTTGAACGCCAGTCTGTGCTTCCTCCAGGGTGTGATTTTTCTTCTGCTATTTTTTATTATGTTTTTAATTTTTATGATTTTTTCGTGACTCCTCATGATCATGTACCTAATAAAACACAAAATAACAATAAAATAAAAAATAGATGAATAAAATTTGGTTGCCTCCTAACAAGCGCTTCTTTAATGTCAATAGCTTGACATTGTGCTCTCATGGAGCCACAAAGGTGATCAGGTCAATATTGTATAGTCCCAACACCAAACTTAGAGTTTGGATATGGGATCTTGACACCAAACTTAGAGTTTGGTTGTGGCCTCCCAACACCAAACTTAGAGTTTGACTGTGGGGGCTCTTCTTGACTCTGAACTAAGAGAAGCTCTTCATGCTTACTCTCTTTTGTCACAGAGGGATGACCATGTGCCTTAAACACAAGGTAGTCCCCATTCAATTGAAGGACTAATTCACCTCTGTTGACATCTATCACAGCTCCTGCTATGGCTAGGAAAGGTCTTCCAAGGATGATGCATTCATCTTCTTCCTTCCTAGTGTCTAAGATTATGAAATCAACAGGGATGTAAAGGCCTTCAACCTTTACTAACACGTCCTCCACTATTCCATAAGCTTGTCTCAATGACTTGTCTGCCAATTATAATGAGAACAAGGCAGGTTGTACCTCAATGATCCCCAGCTTCTCCATTACAGAGAGTAGCATAAGATTTATCCCTGACCCTAGATCACATAGAGCCTTTTCAAAGGTCATGGTGCCTATGGTACAAGGTATTAAGAACTTACCAGGATCTTGTTTCTTTTGAGGTAGAGTTTGCTGAATCCAGGTATCTAATTCATTAATGAGCAAGGGAGGTTCACTTTCCCAAGTCTCATTACCAAACAACTTGGCATTCAGCTTCATGATAGCTCCTAAATATTGAGCAACTTGCTCTCCAGTCACATCTTCATCCTCTTCAGAGGAAGAATAGTCTTCAGAGCTCATGAATGGCAGAAGGAGATTTAATGGAATCTCTATAGTCTCTATATGAGCCTCAGATTCCTTTGGATCCTTAATAGGAAATTCCTTCTTGCTTGAGGGACGTCCCAGGAGGTCTTCCTCACTAGGATTTTCGTCCTCCTCCTCCCTTGTGCATTCGGCCATATTGATTACATCAATGGCCTCGCACTCTCCTTTTGGATTTTCTTCTGTATTGCTTGGGAGAATACTGGGAGGAGTTTCACTGACTTTCTTACTCAGCTGGCCCACTTGTGCCTCCAGATTTCTGATGGAGGATCTTGTTTCACTCATGAAACTGAAAGTGGCTTTTGACAGATCAGAAACTAGATTGGCTAAATTAGAAGTGCTTTGTTCAGCATTCTCTGTCTGTTGCTGAGAAGATGATGGAAAAGGCTTGCTATTGCTCAGCCTATTGCGTCCACCATTGTTAAAGCCTTGTTGAGGCTTTTGTTGATCCTTCCATGAGAAATTTGGATGATTTCTCCATGATGAGTTATAGGTGTTTCCATAAGGTTCACTCATGTAATTAACCTCTGCCATGGCAGGGTTCTTAGGATCATAAGCTTCTTCAGAAGCTGCCTCTTTAGTACTGTTGGATGCATGTTGCCATCCATTTAGACTTTGAGAGATCATGTTGACTTGCTGAGTCAACACTTTGTTCTGAGCCAATATGGCATTCAGAGCATCAATTTCAAGAACTCCCTTCCTCTGAGGCGTCCCATTATTCACGGAATTCCTCTTAGAAGTGTACATGAATTGGTTATTTGCAACCATGTCAATGAGTTCTTGAGCCTCTTCAGGCGTTTTCTTTAGGTGAATAGATCCACCTGCAGAATGGTCCAATGACATTTTTGAAAATTCAGATAGGCCATAATAGAATATATCTAATATGGTCCATTCTGAAAACATGTCAGATGGACATCTTTTGGTCAGGTGCTTGTATCTTTCCCAAGCTTCATAGAGGGATTCACCATCTTTTTGCTTGAATGTTTGAACATCCACTCTCAGCTTGCTCAGCTTTTGAGGAGGAAAGAATTTATCCAAGAAGGCTGTGACCAGCTTATCCTAGGAGTCCAGGCTATCCTTAGGTTGTGAATCCAACCATATTCTAGCTCTATCTCTTACAGCAAAAGGGAAAAGCATGAGTCTGTAGACTTTAGGATCAACTCCATTCGTCTTTACAGTCTCACAGATCTGCAAGAACTCAGTTAAAAACTGATAAGGATCTTCAGATGGAAGTCAATAAAACTTGCAGTTTTGTTGCATTAAGGCAACTAGCTGAGGTTTCAGCTCAAAATTATTGGCTCCAATGGCAGGAATGGAGATGCTTCTTCCATCAAATTTGGACGTTGGCTTTGTGAAGTCACCAAGCATTCTCCTTGCATTATTATTATTTTCGCCTGCCATCTCCTTCTCTTGTTCGAAAATTTCTGAAAGGTTGTTTCTGGATTGTTGTAATTTAGTTTCTCTTATTTTCCTTTTCAGAGTCCTTTCAGGTTTAGGATCAATTTTAACAAGAGTGCCTTTTTCCCTGTTCCTGCTCATATGAAAGAGAAGAAAACAAGAAAAAAAAAGAGGAATCCTCTATGTCATAGTATAGAGATTCCTTTATGTTAGTAGAAAAAGAAAGGGGAGAAGAGTGAAGAAGAATGAATAGTCTGTATAAAGAGTAAGGATAGGGGAGGTGAAGAGAAGTGTTAGTAATTAAATAATTAAATATAAGAAGAGAAGAGGAAGAGAATTCGAAAATAATTTTAAAAAGGGGTTAGTGATTTTCGAAAATTAGAGATAAAATGTAATTAAAATTAAAACATGAAACAATTAGTTAATTAAAAAGAATTTTTGAAAAAGGGGTAAGATATTTTCGAAAATTAGAGAGGAAAGATTAGTTAGGTGGTTTTGAAAAAGATAAGAAACAAACAAAAAGTCAAATAGTTAGTTGAAAAAGATAATAAAGTCAAATTGAAAAGATAAGAGGATAAGAAGTTAGATAAGATATTTTGAAATCAAATTTTGAAAAAGATAAAATTTTTGAAAAATATAAGATAAATAGATAAGATAAAAAGATATGGTTGAAAAAGATTTTAATTTTAAAATTAAAATTAATTACTTAACTAACAAGAAACTACAAGATAAGATTCTAGAACTTAAAGATTGAACCTTTCTTAACAAGAAAGTAACAAACTTCAAATTTTTGAATCAATCACATTAATTGTTAGTAGATTTTCGAAAATATGATGTAAATATAAGAAAAAGATTTTGAAAATATAAGATTTTTGAATTTGAAAATTTTACTTGACTTGTAAGAAACAACTAATTTTTTAAAAATTTTTGACCAAGTCAACCCAAAATTTCGAAAATTTGGAGGGAAATAAGGAAAAGATATTTTTTTATTTTTGAATTTTTAAAGATGAGAGAGAAAAACATAAAAATGACCCAAAATATGAAAATTTTGGATCAAACACATAATGCATGCAAGAACACTATGAATGTCAATATGAACACTAAGAACACTTTGAAGATCATGATGAACATCAAGAACATAATTTTGAAAAATTTTTGATGCAAAGAAAACATGCAAGACACCAAACTTAGAAATTTTTAATGCTTGAAAAATATGAATGCAAAGATGCACATGAAAAACAACAAACAACACAAAACAAGAAATCATCAAGATCAAACAAGAAGACTTGTCAAGAACAACTTGAAGATCATGAAGAACACTATGAATGCATGGAATTTTCGAAAAATGCAAGAAAAATTTTTAAAGCATGCAATTGACACCAAACTTAAAAATTGACTCAAGACTCAGACAAGAACACAAAATATTTTTTATTTTTATGATTTTCTAATTTTTTTGGATTTTTATTAAATTTTTTTCGAAAATATTTTTGGAAAAACGAAAAAGAAAAATTTTGAAAAAGTTTTTGAAAAGAAAACTACCTAATCTGAGCAACAAGATGAACCGTCAGTTGTCCATACTCGAACAATCCCCGGCAACGGCGCCAAAAACTTGGTGGACGAAATTGTGATTCCTTTGTTATTATATTTTGTAAAATTCATTGCTTTTTCAACTATGTGTGGACACAACTCCGTTCAACTTAACCAGCAAGTGTACTGGGGTTATCCAAGTAATACCTTACGTGAGTAAGGGTCGATCCCACAGAGATTGTTGGTATGAAGCAAGCTATGGTCACCTTGTAAATCTCAGTTAAGTGGATTCATAGGGTCAAATGTAATTGGATTAGATATTTAAAAGATAAATAAAATAAAAAGGGATAGAAATACTTATGTAAACCAATAGTGGGAATTTCAGATAGGTGTGTGGAGATGCTAGAATCCTTTCGAATCTCTACTTTCTTATTGCTTTCATCCAATCCTTCTTACTCCTTTCCATGGCAAGCTGTATGTAGGGCATCACCATCATCAATGGCTACTTTTAATCCTCTCGGGAAAATGGTCCTATGCGCTGTCACTGCACGGCTAATCGTCTGGAGGCATCACCCTTGTTGATAGCTACATCCCATCCTCTCAGTGAAAATGGTCCAAATGCTCTGTCACAGCACGGCTAATCATCTGTCGGTTCTCAATCAGGTTGGAGTAGAATCCATTGATTCTTTTGCGTTTGTCATCACGCCCAGCCTTCAGGAGTTTGAAGATCGTCACAGTCATTCAATACCGGAATCCTACTCGGAATACCACAGACAAGGTTAGACTTTCTGGATTCCCGGGATCCTACTCGGAATACCACAGACAAGGTTAGACTTTCCGGATCCCCATGAATGCCGCCGTCTATCTAGCTTATACCACGAAGATTCTGTTGGGGAATCTAAGAGATATGCGCCTGGCCTAGAGTAGAACGGAAGTGGTTGTCAATCACGCGCGTTCATAGGTGAGAATGATGATGAGTGTCACAGATCATCACATTCATCAAAGTGTTGTGCAACGTATATCTTGGAATAAGAATAAAAGCGAATCGAATATAAAGTAATGGTAATTGTATTGAAACTTGAGGTACAGCAGAGCTCCACACCCTTAATCTATGGTGTGCAGAAACTCCACCGTTGAAAATACATAAGTGAAAGGTTCAGGCATGGCCGAATGGCCAGCCCCCATGAAGGTGATCAAAAGACCGAATGGTCAAAAGACGACTAATACACTAGTAAGAAGTCTTATTTATACTAAACTAGCTACTAGGGTTTACATGAGTAAGTAATTGATGTATAAATCCACTTCCGGGGCCCACTTGGTGTATGTTTGGGCTGAGCTTGATCTATCCACGAGCTGAGGCTTTTCTTGGAGTTGAACGCCAAGTTATAACGTGTTTTGGGCGTTCAACTCCGGATCATGACGTGTTTCTGGCGTTTAACTCCAGACAGCAGTATGTACTTGGCGTTCAACGCCAAGTTACGTCGTCAATTTCCAAATAAAGTATGAACTATTATATATTTCTGGAAAGCTCTGGATGTCTACTTTCCAACGCCGTTGAGAGCGCGCCATTTGGAGTTCTTTAGCTCCAGAAAATTCATTTTGAGTGCAGGGAGGTCAGATTCCAACAACATCAGCAGTCCTTTTGTCAGCCTTTTTCAGAGTTTTGCTCAAGTCCCTCAATTTCAGCCAGAAATTACCTGAAATCACAGAAAAACACCCAAACTCATAGTAAAGTCCAGAAATGTGAATTTAACATAAAATCTAATGAAAACATCCCTAAAAGTAGCTTGAACTTACTAAAAACTACCTAAAAACAATGCCAAAAAGCGTATAAATTATCCGCTCATCAGATTGCAAGTAAATTATATTTTTATTTTTTTATTTTTTTATTTTATTTAATTAATAGTGACCGAAAATAATAAAATAAAATAAATAGAAAATAAAATAAATTTCGAAAACTAAAAGAAAATAAAATCAAGGCAAATTGAAAACTAAATTAATTAATTAATAAAAAAGATTTTGGAATTAGCAATTAAAAAGATATGATTGAAAATTATTTTGAAAAAGATATGATTGAGAAGATATGATTGCAATTAAAAAAAATTATTGAAAAGATATGATTGAAGAAATTAAAAAGATTTGATTTTTGAAAAAGATTTGAAAAGATCAATTTTTGAAATTAGAATTTTGACTTGACTAAAAAAAAGATATGATTTTGAAAATCTTTGACTAATTTAATGCAAAATTTCAAAAATTATGAGTAAAATAAGGAAAGGATATTTTTTTATTTTTAAATTTTAATGATGAAAGAGAAAAACAACAAAACGACACTAAACTTAGAAATTTTAGATCAAAACAAAGAGAACAAACAAGAAAACTTTGAATGTCAAGATGAACACCAAGAACACTTTGAAGCTCAAGATGAACACCAAGAACAATTTTTTTTTTAATTTTTAAGTGAATAAAAGTACAAAAGACACCAAACTTAAAATATGAAACTAAACTCAAATAAAAGACTCTAAACCAACAAAAATAAAACAGTCCTAATCTAAGCAACAAGATAAACCGTCAGTTGTCCAAAATCGAACACTCCCCGGCAACGGCGCCAAAATCTTGGTGCACGAAATTGCAATCATACTTTTGCAATTCCGCACAACTAACCAGCAAGTGCACTGGGTCGTCCAAGTAATACCTTACGTGAGTAAAGGTCGATCCCACAGAGATTGTTGGCTTGAAGTAAGCTATGGTTATCTTGTAACTCTTAGTCAGGATATCAATAATTCTCAGGTTTAATTGTGAAAAGTAAAAGAACATGAAATAAATACTTGTTTTGCAGTAATGGAGAACAGGTTGAGGTTTTGGAGATGCTCTATATTTTGAATCTCTGCTTTCCTACTGTCTTCTTCTTCATGCACGCAAGGCTCCTTCCATGGCAAGCTGTATGTAGGGTTTCACCTTTGTCAATGGCTACCTCCCATCCTCTCAGTGAAAATGTTCAACGCGCTCTGTCACAGCACGGCTAATCATCTGTCGGTTCTCAATCAGATTGGAATAGAATCCAGTGATTCTTTTGCGTCTGTCACTAATGCCCAGCCCTCAGGAGTTTGAAGCTCGTCACTGTCATTCAATCCTTGAATCCTACTCAGAATACCACAGACAAGGTTTAGACCTTCCGGATTCTCTTGAATGCCGCCATCAATTCTAGCTTATACCACGAAGATTCTGATTAAGGAATCCAAGAGATATTCACTCAATCTAAACTAGAACAGAGGTGGTTGTCAGGCACACGTTCATAGGTGAGAATGATGATGAGTGTCACGGATCATCACATTCATCAAGTTGAGGAACAAGTGATATCTTAGAATGGAAGCAAACGTGATTGAATGAAAGACAGTAGTAATTGCATTAATCCATCAAGACACAGCAGAGCTCCTCACCCCCAACCATGGGGTTTAGAGACTCATGCCGTAGAAGATACAATAAGAAACGTATAAAGTGTCATGAGGTAAAGATACAATGTCAAAAGGTCCTATTAATAGTGAACTAGTAACCTAGGGTATACAGAAGTGAGTAAATGAAATCCACTTCCGGGGTCCACTTGGTGTGTGCTTGGGCTGAGCATTGAAGCTTTCATGTGTAGAGACTTTTTCTGGAGTTAAACGCCAGCTTTTGTGCCAGTTTGGGCGTTTAACTCCAATTTTTGTGCCAGTTCCGGCGTTAAACGCCGGGAATTCTGAAGCTGATTTGCAACGCCAGTTTGGGCCATCAAATCTCGGGCAAAGTATGGACTATTATACATTGCTGGAAAGCCCAGGATGTCTACTTTCCAACGCAATTGAGAGCGCACCAATTGGGTTTCTGTAGCTCCAGAGAATCTATTTCGAGTACAGGGAGGTCAGAATCCAACAGTATCTGCAGTTCTTTTTCATCCTCTGAATCAGATTTTTGCTCAGGTCCCTCAATTTCAGCCAGAAATTACCTGAAATCACAGAAAAACACACAAACTCATAGTAAAGTCCAGAAAAGTGAATTTTAACTAAAAACTAATAAAAATATAGTAAAAACTAATTAAAACATACTAAAAACATACTGAAAACAATGCCAAAAAGCGTATAAATTATCCGCTCATCAGCAAACAGGAAATTAAATTGGAGAATTTGAATAATGTAAATAAAGGCTTTGACTGGGAGTTAATTAGTTGGAAGCCCCATTATTGTTGGATCACTCTCTAGATTAATTGATAATTAAAGGTTATCCTGTTTAGTTATCTCTTACTAGGTAAGGAAAAGTCAAACAAGTTGGAATGCTATGTCCGTTCACAAGTTGCAACCCACTTAATTAAAAGAGATTAGTGTTAGTGACTAGAGGGCAATCCAACAATAAACCCAATTACAATCTTTCTTTTGAGCTTTCCAACTCAAGGGTTCCTTTCAATCAACTCCCCATCAAGTTAAGGAACTACTCGCTCATTGTGAATGCAAGATTCATAACATATGAAAAGGAATTAAAGAACGACATTGTAAATAAAAATAAAAAATAATCAATTAAAAATAAAAGTAATCCTTGTATTAAATAATCCTAAAAATATTCCAATGGTAAAATTAAACAAAGCAAAGGACATGGAAGAGTAAAGCCAAGTAAAGAAAACGAACTAGAATGACGAAGTCTTGATGAGGTAATAACTCTTCTCAGTATCCCAATGCAAAAAGTGGTAGAAAAATAAAATCCTAAGAACTATGAATGTGTCGAGAGAAAAACCTAGAGGAGGAGTAAAAACTATATCTAAAACTAAAATTGTGTAGAATGAATGTTGTTTTTGGTTTCTGCATGTTCTTTGGCTCTTGTCTGCTGTTCTGGGCCGAAAACTGGGTCAAAATAGGGTCCAAAATCGCCCCCAGCGAATTCTTTAGATCGCGCACGTCACGCGATTGCGTCATCCATGCGGACGCGTCATTCGCATTTTTCCCTGCCACGCGTTCGCATCGTCCACGCTTCCGCGTCACTTGTGCTTTTCCAATCTGCGCGGTCGCGTGAGCCATGCGGCCGCGTCACTGCGATTTCTCCTCTTTCGCGCGAACGCGTGAGCCATGCGGCCGCGTCACTTATCACTGGCTATCTCCTCAATTTCTCATGTTCCTTCCATTTTTGCTAGCTTCCTTTCCAATCTCCAACTCATTCATGCCCTATAAAGCCTGAAACACTTAACACACAGATTACGGCATCGAATGGAATAAAGGAGAATCAAAATACATAATTAAAAGTCTCTAGGAAGCAGTTTTCAATCATGTAATAATTTCAGGAAGGAAATATAAATGCATGCTAAATTAATGAATAAGTGGGTAAGGATCATGATAAAACCACACAATTAAACACAATATAAACCATAAAATAGTGGTTTATCAAGAACCAACTGAGTTTCTGACACAGTTCTTACAAATTGCTGACACAATACATGATAAGGAAGTAGATCGGGATGTCTACAGATTATTACTGTTTCTATTTGCTGTAAAAGACCAAGCTAAGAGGTGGTTAAATAACCAACCTAAGGCCAGCATAAGAACATGGAAACAGTTGTTAGACAAGTTCCTGAATCAATATTTCTCTCCTAAGAGGATAACACAGCTAAGGCTGGACATCCAAGGCTTTAAACAAGAGGATAATGAATCCTTTTACAATGCCTGGGAGAGGTACAGAGAGATGCTAAGGAAATGCCCTTCTGAAATATTTTCAGAGTGGGTACAGTTAGACATCTTCTACTACGGGCTTACAGAAAAAGCTCAGATATCTTTAGACCACTCAGCTGGTGGATCTATACACATAAGAAAAATAATTGAAGAAACTCAAGAGCTCATTGATACAGTTGCTAGAAATCAGCATCTATACTTAAGTAGTGAGTCCTCCATAAAAGAAGAGGCTAAGGCAGTATCCACTGAACTTAGTCCTCAGGAACAAGTTGCTGAAATCAACCAGCATTTATGTTATCTGACAGAACAGTTGGCAGAATTTAAAGAGATGTTACAAGACACTAAGGATGCCAATAGGAACATGGAAGCACAACTTGACCAAACAAGACGGCAGTTATCAAAACAGATAATAGAGGAGTGCCAAGCAGTTCAATTAAGGAGTGGAAAAATATTGAATACTTCAACTCAAGGCAGTAGAAAGCCAAGAAAAGAACAATTAATAGAGGATGAGCAGACTGCTAACCAAAATCCCTCTGAGGACAGTAAGAGCCCAGAGAGGAATGATTCTGGCATTCAAATTCCAGAGAAGGGTGAAAAACTGGCGTTAAACGCCCAACCCATGTTCAGTTCTGGCTTTCAAACGCCAGAAAAGGGAGGGAATCTGGCGTTAAACGCCAATCCAGCCCCAATCTTGGCGTTCAAATGCCTATGAGGGGTCAGACACTTGAAGGTGCTGATAATAACCCCTCAAGAAGGCTTCTCAACCTACCTCTGTAAGAAATAAACCTGCAACAACCAAGGTTGAAGAATACAAAGCCAAAATACCTTATCCTCAGAAACTCTGCCAAGCAGAATAGGATAAACAATTTGTCCGCTTTGCAGACTATTTCAGGACTCTTGAAATTAAGATTTCGTTTGCAGAGGCACTTGAGCAAATACCTTCTTATGCTAAGTTCATGAAAGAGATCTTAAGTCATAAGAAGGATTGGAGAGAAACTGAAAAAGTTTTTCTCACGGAAGAATGCAGTGCAATCATTTTAAAGAGCTTACTAGAGAAGCTCAATGATCCTGGAAGCTTTATGATATCATGCACATTAGAGGGTACATGTACCAAGACAGCTCTATGTGATCTTGGGGCAAGTATCAACCTAATCCCTACATCCACTATCAGAAAGCTTGGTTTGACTGAAGATGTCAAACTAACCAGGATATGTCTTCAACTTGCTGATGGCTCCATTAAATACCCATCAGGCGTGATTGAAGACATGATTGTCACAGTTGGGCCATTCACATTTCCCACTGACTTTGTAGTGTTGGAAATAGAGGAGCACAAGAGTGAAACTCTCATTCTAGGAAGACCTTTCCTAGCAACTGGACGAACCCTCATTGACGTCCAAAAAGGGGAAGTAACCCTAAGAATCAATGAGGATGAGTTTAGGTTGAATGCTATTGAAGCAATGAAGCACCCAGACACGTCAAAAGACTGCATGCATGTTGATATTATTGTTTCTCTGGTACAGGAGATCAATATGGCTGAGAGTCTCGAATCAGAGCTAGAGGATATCTTTAAAGATGTTCAGCCTGATCTGGAGGAACCAGAGGAAATAAAAGAACCTCTGAAAATTCCTCAGGAAGAGGAGAAACCTCCTAAACCCGAGCTCAAACTACTACCACCATCCCTAAAATATGATTTTCTAGGAGAAGGTGAAACTTTTCCTGTAATCATAAGCTCTACCTTAGAGCCACAGGAAGAGAAAGCACTAATTCAGGTGCTAAGGACACACAAGACAGCTCTTGGGTGGTCCATTAGTGATCTCAAGGGCATTAGCTTAGCCAGATGCATGCACAAAATCCTACTAGAGGATAATGCCAAACCAGTGGTTTAACCACAAAGACGGCTGAATCCAGCCATGAAGGAGGTGGTGTAGAAAGATGTCACTAAATTACTAGAGGCTGGGATTATTTATCCCATTTCTGATAGCCCTTGGGTGAGCCCTGTCCATGTTGTACCCAAAAAGGGAGGCATGACAGTGGTTCATAATGAAAAAAATAAACTGGTTCCTTCAAGAACAGTTATAGGGTGGTGCATGTGTATTGACTACAGAAAACTCAATACAGCCACCAGAAAGGATCATTTTCCTTTACCCTTCATAGACCAAATGCTAGAAAGGCTAGCAGGTCATGACTATTACTGCTTTCTGGATGGCTATTCAGGCTACAACCAGATTGTAGTAAATCCCCAGGATCAAGAGAAAACAGCATTCACATGTCCATCTGGAGTATTTGCCTACAGAAGGATGCCATTTGGTCTGTGTAATGCACCAGCAACCTTTCAGAGATGCATGCTCTCTATTTTCTCTAATATGGTGGAAAAATTTCTGGAAGTCTTCATGGACGACTTCTCAGTATTTGGAGACTCATTAAGCTCCTGTCTTGACCATCTAGGACTTGTTCTGAAAAGGTGCCAAGAGACCAACCTGGTTTTAAACTGGGAGAAATGTCACTTTATGGTGACTGAAGGAATTGTCCTTGGGCACAAAATTTCAAACAAAGGCATAGAGGTGGATCAAGCTAAGGTGGAGGTAATCGAAAAACTACCACCCCCTACCAATGTTAAGGCCATCAGAAGCTTTCTGGGACATGCAGGATTCTACAGGAGGTTTATAAAGGATTTTTCAAAAATCGCAAAACCTCTGCCTGCTAGCTGCTGATACACCATTTGTCTTTGACACAGAGTGTTTGCAGGCCTTTGAAACTCTGAAGGCTAAGCTGGTCACAGCACCTATCATTTCTACACCAGACTGGACATTACCATTTGAACTAATCTGTGATGCCAGTGACCATGCTATTGGTGCAGTATTGGGACAGAGGCATGACAAGCTTCTACACATCATTTACTACGCTAGCCGTGTTCTAAATGACACGCAAAAAAATTACACAACCACAGAAAAGGAATTGCTTGCAGTGGTTTATGCCATTGACAAGTTCAGATCCTATTTGGTAGGATCAAAAGTGATTGTGTACACTGACCATGCTACTCTTAAATATCTACTTACAAAGCAAGATTCAAAACCCAGGCTCATAAGATGGGTGTTGCTCCTACAAGAGTTTGATATAGAAATAAGAGACAAAAAAGGAACAGAGAATCAAGTAGCAGATCACCTGTCCCGGATAGAACCAGTAGAAGGGATGTCTCTACCCCTCACTGAGATATCTGAGACCTTTCCGAATGAGCAACTCTTTTCCATTCAAGAGGTTCCATGGTTTGCAGACATCACAAACTATAAAGCTGCAAGATTCATTCCCAAGGAATTCAGTAGGCAGCAAAAGAAAAAACTGCTTTCTGATGCGAAGTACTACTTGTGGGATGAACCATATCTTTTCAAGAGATGTGCAGACGGACTAATCCGTAGGTGCGTGCCTAGTGAAGAGGCGTAGAAGATCCTATGGCATTGCCATGGATCACAATATGGAGGACATTTCGGAGGTGAACGAACAGCCACCAAAGTCCTCTAATGTGGCTTCTACTGGCCTACAATCTATAGAGACTCCCAAGAGTTTGTACGTAACTGTGACAGCTGCCAGCATGCTGGTAATCTGCCTCATGGTTACGCCATGCCTCAACAATGGATCTTAGAGATTGAGTTGTTTGATGTATGGGGTATTGACTTCATGGGTCCTTTCCCACCATCATACTCAAACACTTACATTCTGGTGGCAGTAGACTATGTATCTAAATGGGTGGAGGCAATTGCAACACCCACTAATAATACTAAGACAGTACTAAAGTTCCTCTAGAAACATATCTTTAGCAGATTTGGTGTCCCTAGAGCACTGATCAGTGATTGAGGCACTCATTTCTGCAATAAACAGCTTTATACTGCCATGGTCCGATATGGAATTAGCCACAATGTGGCAACTCCATATCATCCACAGACCAATGGGCAAGCTGAAGTCTCTAATAGAGAACTAAAAAGAATCATGGAATGGACTGTAATTGCCCGTAGAAAGGATTGGGCAAAGAGCTTGGATGATGCTTTATGGGCATACAGAACAGCATTCAAGACTCCTATAGGAACCTCTCCATACCAACTTGTGTATGGGAAGGCCTGTCACCTACTCGTGGAACTGGAGCATAAAGCCTACTGGGCAACCAGATTCCTAAACCTTGATGCCAAATTAGCTGGAGAGAAAAGATTGCTCTAACTGAATGAGCTAGAGGAATTCAGACTCAATGCTTTTGAAAATGCCAAAATTTACAAGGAAAAAGCAAAGAGATGGCATGATAAGAACATGTCATCCAGAGTCTTTGAGCCAGGACAAAAGGTTCTACTGTTTAACTCTAGGCTCAGGCTATTCCTTGGGAAACTAAAATCCCGGTAGAGAGGACCATATGTGATTACAGGCGTGTCACCATATGGATATGTAGAGCTTCAGGATATTGATTCTGACAAAAAGTTCATTGTTAATGGACAGAGAGTCAAACATTATCTTGAAAGCAATTTTGAGCAAGAAAGCTCAAAACTGAGACTAGATTAAAGCTCAGTAAGGTCCAGCTAAAGACAATAAAGAAGCGCTTGCTGGGAGGCAACCCAGCCATTACTATAGTTTATTTGTTATTTAAATAATAATTATAGGAGTTAAATAAATTATCATCAGAACTAATTCTCATTTACAGGAGTTCACAGAGTTACAAAAGGATTCAGAGCAGAAAGCAGAGAAAAGAAGCTCACTGGCACGAAAACGCCAGTAAGAGGCACTTTCTGGCGTTTAACGCCAGTACCTGGCTGGGCGTTAAACGCCCAAAACAAGCAACTTCTGGGCGTTAAACGCCAGAATGGGTGCCATTCTGGGCGTTTAACGCCGAAACTACAGCATCCTGGGCGTTTAGAAAAACGCCCAGTGATAAAGACTTTCTGGCGTTTAACGCCAGCGAGGGTACCTGGCTGGGCGTTAAATGCCCAAAACAAGCAGCAAATGGGCGTTAAACGCCCAAAACAAGCAGCGTTTGGGCGTTTAACGCCAGGAATGTGGAGGGGAGGTAATTTTGTTTTTCAACCCAATTTTTTTTAAATTTTATGTTTTCATCCATAATTTCTTGCATACACATATTTCAAATCCTCATCTTTTCAATTTCAAAATAATTATAACTCTTAATCCTAAAAATCTTTTCTTCTTTTCAAATCTTTTTTCAAAATGCATATATCTTTTTAATTTCTCTTCAAATATTTTTCAAAATTCATATATCTTTTTAATATCTTTTCAAATTTAGATTTATCTTTTTCAAAACTATCTCTTATCTTATTTTAAAATTACATCTTTTTCACATCATAATTATCTTTTTACAAATCATATCTTCTATCATATCTTTTTCAAAAGTTTTCAAACCCACCCCTCCCTTTTAAATTAACATTCGGCCACCCCCTTTCTTCCACAATTCGAATTTGGCTCTCCTCCTTCTCCTCTCCTTTTCTTTATTTTGCTTGAGGACAAGAAAACCTCTAAGTTTGGTGTGTTTTGCGTGATCACTGAGCTAAGACTCAATAAGATCATGGCTCCTAAAGGAAAACAAACCACTTCAAGAGGCAAGAAAGAGAATAATCCAAGACCACCTTGGAATCAAGAGAGGTTCTTAACCAAGGAACATTCGGACCATTACCACAAAATAATGGGTCTAAGGTCAGTGATCCCGGAAGTTCAATTCGATCTGAAAGAAGACGAATATCCAGAGATCCAAGAGCAAATTCGAAACAGAGGCTGAGAAATTCTAGCTAATCCTAAGACAAAGGTGGGTAGAAACATGGTTCAAGAATTCTACTCAAATCTATGGCAAACAGAGAGGCAGAGAATGACTAGAACCGCTTTCCCCTTTCGAACCATGGTTAGGGGGAAGATGATTCACTTCCACCTTGACAAAATAAGAGAGGTCTTCAAGCTGCCTCAACTATAAGATGATCCAAAATCCTTTAATAGGAGAATGGTGTGTGATGATAAGTGCTTGGACCAAATTCTAGAGGACATATGCCTCCCTGGAACCAAGTGGACAACCAGCACAAAAGGTGTTCCAAATTAACTCAAGAGAGGAGATCTCAAACCAATTGCTAGGGGGCTGGCTAGATTTTATTGGGAATTCCATACTTCCTACCAGCAACCGCTCCGAAGTCACTCTCAAGAGAGTAGTGATGATCCATTGCATTATGCAAGAAAACGAAGTGGAAGTTCACCAACTGATTTCTTGTGAGCTCTACACAATTGCAAATAAGAACTCCAAGGACGCTAAATTGGCTTACCCAAATTTGATTTCTCTGCTATGTAAAGAGGCTGGTAAAGATGGGAGTAGATGAGTTCATCCCAGTCGAACATCCAATCACCAAGTCAATGGAGGGACAACACGTACAAGAAAACTCTATCAAAAGGAGGGCGCAGGAGTTCCTCCTAGAAATCCCTCAGATGGACTACTGGATCCGCCTAAAAGCATCTGTTACCAAGCTGCAAGAAACTATGGATTAACTCAAGGAAGAACAGCATAATCAAAATTTTATGATCTGCAAACTACTTAAGGAACAGGAGAAGCAAGGGCGTGAATTACAGGAGCTGAAGCGCCAGAAGCTTTCTCTTAAAGGTCCAGACAACTCACAAATTGAAGGAGCATCCTTCTCCCAAAATAAAGGTTGTTGAGTCCTAATCTTAATTCTGTGATAACTTCTGCTATTAGAAATCTATCTTAGGAGTCATAGGAGTAGTAGTAATTAGTATTTTTATTTTTCATTTTTATCATCTCCAAGTAAGCTATAATTTATTTTTCTCATCATCATTAAACATGAATAAAATAGCAGATATTTTTTAGAATAAGGAGGCAATTTTTTTCGAGTTCTTAATAAGAAAAATTTAAATTATTTTGATGTGGTTGTAATACTTTTTGTTCTCTGAATGAATGCTTGAACAGTGCATATTTTTTATCTTGTTGTTTATGAATGTTAAAATTGTTGGCTCTTGAAAGAATGATGGACAAAGAGAAATGTTATTCATAATCTGAAAAATCATGAAATTGATTCTTGAAGCAAGAAAAAGCAGAAAAAAAAGAGAGAAAAAGCAAGCGGAAAAAGCCAATAGCCCTTAAAACCAAAAGGCAAGGGTAAAAAGGATCCAAGGCTTTGAGCATCAATGGATAGGAGGCCTAAAGGAATAAAATCCTGGCCTAAGCGACTGAACCCAGCTGTCCCTAACCATGTGCTTGTGGCATGCAAGTCCAAGTGAAAAGCTTGAGACTGAGTGGTTAAAGTCGTGATCCAAAAGAGTGTGCTTAAGAACTCTGGACACCTATAATTGGGGACTTTAGCAAAGCTGAGTCACAATCTAAAAAGGTTCACCCAGTTATGTGTCTGTGGCATTTATGTATCCGGTGGTAATGTTGGAAGACAAAGTGCTTAGGGCCACGGCCAAGACTCATAAAGTAGCTGTGTTCAAGAATTAACATACTAAACTAGGAGAATCAATAACACTATCTGAATTCTGAGTTCCTATGGATGCCAATCATTTTAAACTTCAAGGGATGAAGTGAGATGCCAAAACTGTTCAGAAGCAAAAAGCTACTAGTCCTGTACATCTAATTAGGATTGAGCTTCATATAAAACTCTAAGATTGCCTCTTGATCTTCGTGCTATCCTATTTTATTTATCTAGTTGCTTGGAGATAAGCAACAGTTTAAGTTTGGTGTTGTGATGAGCGGATATTTTATACGCTTTTTGGGGGTGTTTTCACATAGTTTTTAGTAGGATCTAGCTACTTTTTAGTATTTTTTATTAGTTTTTATGCAAAAATCACATTTTTGGACTTTACTATGAGTTTGTGTGTTTTTCTGTGATTTCAGGTATTTTCTGGCTGAAATTGAGGGATCTGAGCAAAAATCTGATTCAGAGGCTGACAAAGGACTGCTGATGTTGTTGGATTCTGACATCCCTGCACTCGAAATGGAATTTTTGGAGCTACAAAAGTTCAAATGGCGCGCTCTTAATTGCGTTGGAAAGTAGACATCCAAGGCTTTCCATCAATATATAATAGTTCATACTTTGCTCAAGTTTAGATGACGCAAACTGGCGTTTAACGCTAGCTCTCTGCCCTATTCTGGCGTCAAACGCCAGAAACAAGTTGCAAAGCAGAGTTAAACGCCAAAATAGGTTACAAACTGGCGTTTAACCCCAAGAATGACCTATGCACATGAAAGCTTCAATGCTCAGCCCCAACACACACCAAATGGGCCCTAGAAGTGGATTTCTGCACTATCTATCTTAGTTCACTCATTTTCTGTAAACCTAGGTTACTAGTTGAGTATATAAACTACTTTTAGAGATTTATTTTGGACCTCATGACATTTTTTACATCTGAACTTGTATCTTTGACGGCATGAGTCTCTAAACCACATGGTTGGGGGTGAGGAGCTCTGCAGCGTCTCGATGAATTAATGCAAGTATTTCTGTTTTATATTCAATCTCGCTTGTTTCTATTCTAAGATGTTCATTCGCACTTTAGCATGATGAATGTAATGATCCGTGACACTCATCACCATTCTCAACCTATGAACGTGTGCCTGACAACTACTTCTGTTCTACCTTCAATTGAATGGATGTCTCTTGGGTTTCTGGCTCACGAGTTTGACTGCCTCTCCTGACAATAGAGCATTCAATCCGTGAGTCCAGAATCTTCGTGGTATAAGCTAGAACCAATTGGCAGCATTCCTGAGATCCGGAAAGTCTAAACTTTGTTTGTGGTATTCCGAGTAGGATCTGGGAAGGGATGTCTGTGACGAGCTTCAAACTCACAAATGTTGGGCATAGTGACAGACGTAAAAGGATCACTGGATCCTATCCAACACAAGTGAGAACCAACAGATGAATATCCATGTATATGGACCCTTTTCACTGAGAGGACGGCTGGTAGCCATTGACAACGGTGATCCACCAACACACAGCTTGCCATGGAAGGAGACCTGCATGCGTGAAGAAGAAGACAGTAGGAAAGTAGAAATTCAAAGGACAAAGTATCTCCAAAACTCCAACCCATTCTCCATTACTGCGTAACAAATATTCATTTCATGCTCTTTCACTTTTTACAATTGAAATTAAAGAACCCTATTGGTATCTTGACTAAGAATAATAATATAACCATAGCTTGCTTCAAGCCGGCAATCTCCGTGGGATCGACCCTTACTCACGTAAGGTATTACTTGGACGACCCAGTGCACTTGCTGGTTAGTTGTGCGGAATTACATAGTGTGAGTGTAATTTTCGTGCACCATAGTCCTCATTCAATTGAAGAACCAACTCTCTTCTGTCAACATCAATCACAACTTTTGTTGTGGCTAGGAAAGGTCTGCCAAGGATGATGGATTCATCCTCATCCTTCCCAATGTCTAGGATTATGAAATCAGTAGGGATGTAAAGGCCTTCAACCTTTACTAGCACGTCCTCTACGAGTCCATAAGCCTTTTTCATGGATTTGTCTACCATCTCTAGTGAGATTCTTGCAGCTTGAACCTCAAAGATTCCCAGTTTCTCCATGACAGAGAGTGGCATGAGGTTTATGCCTGACCCCAGGTCACACAGAGCCTTCTCAAAGGTCATGGTGCTTATGGTACAAAGTATTAAGAACCTTTTGGGATCCTCTTTCTTTTGAGGTAATGTCTGCCTAATCAAGTTATTCAGTTCATTGGTGAGCAAGGGGGTTTATCCTCCCAAGTCTCATTACCAAATAACTTGGCATTCAGCTTCATGATTGCTCCAAGGTACTTAGCAACTTGCTCTTCAGTAATATCTTCATCCTCTTCAGAGGAGGAATACTTATCAGAGCTCATAAATGGCAGAAGTAGGTTCAATAGAATCTCTATGGTCTCTAGATGAGTCTCAGATTCCTTAGGTTCCTCAAATGGGAACTCCTTTTTGTCCAGAGGATGTCCCATGAGGTTTTCCTCACTGGGATTCACATCCTCCTCCTCCTCTCTAGGTTCGGCCACACCAAGTAAGGTTATGGCCTTGCACTCTCTTTTTGGATTCTCTTCTGTATTGCTTGGGAGAGTACTAGGAGGAGTTTCAGTGACTCTTTTACTCAGATAGCCCACTTGTGCCTCTAAATTTCTAATGGAGGACCTTGTTTCATTCATGAAATTGAGAGTGGCCTTAGATAGATCAGAGACTATATTTGCTAAGCTAGATGGGTTCTGCTCATAATTCTCTGTCTGTTGCTGAGAGGATAATGGAAAAGGCTTGCTATTGCTAAACCTATTTCTTCCACCATTATTAAAGCCTTGTTGAGGCTTTTATTGATCCTTCCATGAGAGATTTAGATGATTTCTCTATGAGGGATTAAAGGTGTTTCCATAGGCTTCACCCATGTAATTCACCTCTGCCATTGCAGGGTTCTCAGGATCATAAGCTTCTTTTTCAGAAGATGCTTCTTTAGTACTGTTGGATGCATTTCGCAAACCATTCAGACTCTGAAAAATCATATTGAATTATTGAGTCAACATTTTATTCTGAGCCAATATGGCATTCGGAGTATCAATTTCAAGAACTCCCTTCCTCTGAGGTGTCCCATTACTCATAGGATTTCTCCCAGAGGTGTACATGAACTGGTTATTCGCAACCATTTCAATGAGTTCCTGAGCTTCTCCAGGCATTTTCGTTAGGTGAATATATCCACCTGCAGAATGGTCCAATGACATCTGGTGGACGAAATTGTGATCACATCAATGTAGTATTCTTTGTTGTTGTATGGAATCATTATTATGGCACTTATGTGTGGACACAACTCCGTTCAACTAACCAGCAAGTGTATTGGGTCGTCCAAGTAATACCTTACGTGAGTAAGGGTCGATCCCACAGAGATTGTTGGTATGAAGCAAGCTATGGTCACCTTGTAAATCTCAGTTAGGCAGATTAAATGGTTATGGGTTTCGAAAATTAATAATAAATAGAAAATAAAAAGGGATAGAAATACTTATGTAAATCAATAATGGGAATTTTAGATAGGTGTGTGGAGACACTAGAATCCTTTCGAATCTCTACTTTCTTATTGCTTTCATCCAATCCTTCTTACTCCTTTCCATGGCAAGCTGTATGTAGGGCATCACCATCATCAATGGCTACTTTCAATCCTCTCGGGAAAATGGTCCTATGCGCTGTCACTGCACGGCTAATCGTTTGGAGGCATCACCCTTGTTGATAGCTACATCCCATCCTCTTAGTGAAAATGGTCCAAATGCTCTGTCACAGCACGGCTAATCATCTGTCGGTTCTCAATCAGGTTGGAATAGAATCCATTGATTCTTTTGCCTTTGTCATCACGCCCAGCCTTCAGGAGTTTGAAGCTCGTCACAGTCATTCAATTCCGGAATCTTACTCGGAATACCACAGACAAGGTTAGACTTTCCAGATTCCCGGAATCCTACTCGGAATACCACAGACAAGGTTATACTTTCCGGATCCCCATGAATGCCGCCATCTATCTAGCTTATACCACGAAGATTCTGTTGGGGAATCTAAGAGATATGCACCCGGCCTAGAGTAAAACGGAAGTGGTTGTCAGTCACGCGTGTTCATAGGTGAGAATGATGATGAGTGTCACGGATCATCACATTCATCAAAGTTTTGTGCAACGTATATCTTGGAATAAGAATAAAAGAGAATTGAATAGAAAATAATAGTAATTGTATTGAAACTTGAGGTACAGCAGAGCTCCACACCCTTAATCTATGGTGTGTAGAAACTCCACCGTTGAAAATACATAAGTAAAAGGTTCAGGCATGGCCGAATGGCCAGCCCCCATGAAGGTGATCAAAAGACCGAATGGTCAAAAGATTACTAATACACTAGTAAAAAGTCTTATTTATACTAAACTAGCTACTAGGGTTTACATGAGTAAGTAATTGATGCATAAATCCACTTTCGGGGCCCACTTGGTGTATTTTTGGGCTGAGCTTGATTTATCCACGAGCTGAGGCTTCTCTTGGAGTTGAACGCCAAGTTATAACGTGTTTTGGGCGTTCAACTCTGGATCATGACGTGTTTCTGGCGTTTAACTCCAGACAGCAGCCTGTACTTGGCGTTCAACACCAAGTTACGTCGTCAATTTCCGAATAAAGTATGAACTATTATATATTTCTGGAAAGCTCTGGATGTCTACTTTCCAACGCCGTTGAGAGCACGTGCATTTGGAGTTCTGTAGCTCCAGAAAATCCATTTCGAGTGCAGGGAGGTCAGATTCCAACAGCATCAGCAGTCCTTTTGTCAGCCTTTTTCAGAGTTTTGCTCAAGTCCCTCAATTTCAGCTTGAAATTATCTGAAATCACAGAAAAACACACAAACTCATAGTAAAGTCCAGAAATGTGAATTTAACATAAAAACTAATGAAAACATCCCTAAAAGTAGCTTGAACTTACTAAAAACTACCTAAAAACAATGCCAAAAAGCGTATAAATTATCCGCTCATCAACATCTTAGACAACTCAGACAAACCATTATAGAATATATCCAAGATGGTCCATTCTGAGAGCATGTCAGAAGAACACTTTTTGGTCAGTCACTTGTATCTTTCCCAAGCTTCATAGAGGGATTCACCTTCTTTCTGCCTGAAGGTTTGAACATCCACTCTAAGCTTGCTCAGCTTTTGAGGAGGAAAGAACTTGGCTAAGAAAGCCGTGACCAGCTTATCCCAAGATTTCAGGCTATCTCTAGGTTGAGAGTCCAACCATATTCTAGCTCTGTCTCTTACAGCAAAAGGGAAAAGCATAAGCTTGTAGACCTCGGGATCAACTCCATTGGTCTTAACAGTATCACAGATCTGCAAGAATTTAGTTAAGAACTGAAAAGGATCTTCTGATGGAAGTCCATGAAACTTGCAATTCTGTTGCATCAGAGAAACTAATTGAAGCTTTAGCTCAAAGTTGTTTGCTCCAATAGCAGGGATTGAGATGCTTCTTCCATGGAAGTTGGAATTTGGTGCAGTAAAGTCACCAAGCATCTTCCTTGCATTGTTGTTGGGTTCGGCCATTACTTCTTTTTCGAGATTCTCTGTAAGGTTTTCTCTGAATTGTTGTGCTTTAGCTTCTCTTAGCTTCTTCTTCAGAGTCCTTTCAGGTTCAGGATCTGCTTCAACAAGAATGTCCTTGTCCTTGCTCCTGCTCATATGAAAAAGAAGAGGACAGAAAAGAAGAGGAATCCTCTATGTCACAGTATAGAGATTCCTTTATGTGAGTAGAAGAGAAGAAGAATAAGAATGAAGAAGGAAGAAAAAGAATTCGAACACAGAGAGGGAGAGAGGGTTCGAATTATAAGAAGAAGAGAAGAGTGTTAGTGATTAAATAAATAAATAGAAAGAGATGAGAGAGAGTTTTCGAAAATAATTAAAAAGAAAAGGAAAATATTTTTGTTTTTATTTAAAATTTAGTTAGAATTTGAAAATTAAGAGAAGAAATAAAATCAAAATTAAAATTTGAAACAATTAGTTAATTAAAAGAATTTGAAAAAGGTGAGGAGTTTTCGAAAATTAGAGAGAGAAAAGTAGTTAGGTGATTTTGAAAAAGATAAGAAATAGTAAAACAAACAAAAAGTCAATTAGTTATTAAAAAAGATTTGAAAATCAATTTTGAAAAGATAAGAAGTTAGAAAAGATTTTGAAATTAAAGTTTGAAAAAGATATGATTTGAAAAAGATATGTTTGAAAAGATATTATTGAAATTTATTTTGAAAAAGTTTTAATTTTTAAAATCAGAATTAATGACTTGACTCACAAGAAATCAAAAGATATGATTCTAAAATTTAAAGTTTGAATCTTTCTTAACAAGAAAGTAACAAACTTGAAATTTTTGAATCAAAACATTAATTGTTAGTAATAATTTCGAAAAATATGAAATAAAGATAAGAAAAAGATTTTGAAAAGTTTTGAAAAAGATTTTTGAAAATTTTCGAAAAACAAAGGAAAAAATGAAAAAGATTTTATTTTGAAAAAGATTTTGAAAAGATAAATTTTTGAAATTGAAATCTTGACTTGACTAACAAGAAACACTTATTTTAAAATTTTTTGACAAAGTCAACCCAAAGATTTTGAAATTTATAAGTGAAATAAGGAAAATATATTTTTTTATTTTTGAATTTTTAATGATGAGAGAGAAAAACACAAAAATAACTCAAAACATGAAAATTTTGGATTAAAATAAATGATGCATGCAAGAACACTATGAATGTCAAGATGAACACCAAGAACACTTTGAAGATCATGATGAACATCAAGAACTTATTTTTGAAAAATTTTCAAGAAAAGAAAAACATGCAAGACACCAAACTTAGAGATTTTTCATGTTTAGACACTATGAATTCAAAAATGCATATGAAAAATAACAAAAGACACAAAACAAGAAAATATGAAGATCAAACAAGGAGACTCATTAAGAACAACTTGAAGATCATAAAGAATGCAATGTATGAATCTTTGAAAAATTTTTTAGAAAAATTAAAACATGCAATTGACACCAAACTTAAAAATTGACACTAGACTCAAACAAAAAACACAAAATATTTTTTTATTTTTATGATTTTATTAAAAAAAATTTTGAATTTTTCGAAAATTATTTTTAGAAAAATGAAAAAGAAGAAAAATTTTGAAATATTTTTGAAAACTTTTTGAAAATAAAATAATGGTTAAAACAAGAAGAAAATTACCTAATCTAAACAACAAGATGAACCATCAGTTGTCCAAACTTGAACAATCCTCGGCAACGGCACCAAAAACTTGGTGCACGAAATTGTGATCTCAATGGCGCCAACAACTTAGTACGCACAATTGTAATCTCAACTCTTTTTCACAACTTCACACAACTAACCAGCAAGTGCACTAGGTCATCCAAGTAATAAACCTTACGTGAGTAAGGGTCGATCCCACGGAGATTGTCGACTTGAAGCAAGCTATGGTCATCTTGTAAATCTCAGTCAGGTGGATTCAAATGGTTATGGAGTTTTGATAATTAAAAGATAAATAAGCATAAAATAAAGATAGAGATACTTATGTAATTCATTGGTGGGAATTTCAGATAAGCGTATGGAGATGCATTATTCCTTCTGAATCTCTGCTTTCCTACTGCCTTCATCCAATCCTTCATACTCCTTTCTATGACAAGTTGTATGTTCGGGTATCACCGTTGTCAATGGCTACTTCCCGTCCTCTTAGTGAAAATGGTCCAGCTACGGGTTACGTAGGGCTAATCATCTGTCGGTTCTCACTCGTGTTGAAATATGATCCATTGATCCTTTTTGCGTCTGTCACTATGCCCAACATTCGTGAGTTTGATGCTCGTCACAGTCATCCCATCCTAGATCCTACTCGAAATACTACAGACAAGGTTTAGACTTTCCAAATCTCAAAAATGCTTCCAAATGATTCTAGCTTATACCACGAAGACTCTGATCTCAAGGAATTGAAAGCTCTGTTGTCAGGAGAGGCAACCGAACGCATGGACCAGGAATCCAAGAGATATGCATTCAAGCTTGTTTACATGTAGAACGGAAGTATTTGTCAGGCACGCATTCATAAGTTGAGAATGGTGATGATTGTCACATAATCATTACATTCATCATGTTCTTGTGTGCGAATGGATATCTTAGAACAAGAATAAGCATGAATTGAATAGAAGAACAATAGTACTTTGCATTAATACTCGATGAACAGCAGAGCTCCACACCTTAATATATGGTGTGTAGAAACTCCACCGTTGAAAATACATAAGTGATGATGGTCCAGGCATGGCCGTGAGGCCAGCCCCCAATGTCTAAGGAAAAACATTCCAAAGATGTTCCAAAAGTCCAAAGATGTGAGTACAATAGTAAAAAGTTCTATTTATACTAAACTAGTTACTAGGGTTACAGAAATAAGTAAATGATGTAGAAATCCACTTCTGGGCCCACTTGGTATGTGCTTGGGCTGAGCATTGAAGCTTTCATGTGTAGAGACTTTTCTTGGAGTTAAACGCCAGTTTTTATGCTAGTTTGGGCGTTTAACTGCAGCTTCTATCCTGTTTCTGGCGTTTAACGCCAGAATAGAGCAGGAAGTTGGTGTTTGAACGCCAGTTTGTGTCGTCAAGACTCGAGCAAAGTAAGAACTATTATATATTTCTGGAAAGCCCTGAATGTCTACTTTCCAACGCAGTTGAGAGCGCGCCATTTGGGTTTCTGTAGCTCCAAAAAATCCATTTCGAGTGCAGGGAGGTCAGAATCCAACAGCATCGGCAGTCCTTTTTCAGCCTCTGAATCAGATTTTTGCTCAGGTCCCTCAATTTCAGCCAGAAAATACCTGAAATCATAGAAAAACACACAAACTCATAGTAAAGTCCAGAAATGTGAATTTTGCTTAAAAACTAATAAAAATATACTAAAAAGTAGCTAGATCCTACTAAAAACTATCTAAAAACAATGCCAAAAAGTGTATAAATTATCTGTTCATCATCTGTATTTTTCTCTCTGGTTGTAAGGGTGAGGGCACCTGTTCCCTCTAATGGTGACAGGGTACATATTCTCTCTAATGGTAACAGGACACATATTTCCTCTAATGGTGATAGGGCACATATTCCCTCTAATAGTGACAAGGCACTCTCCCTCTAACGGTCAGTCGATGTGCCGAGATATTTGTGCGCAACAGTGAGACAATGCCCGGGTTAGCTATCAAACATGTTGGGTTGGCTGTATAACTGACGAATGAGCTCATTAGCCATAGGACAGACATGTATCATATGTACTTGTATGACTTGTTTGTGTATGTATTTGTTTTGACTTGCCTAATTACTTATCCGTGACTAGCTGCTATCTGATTTACTAGATGTAATTGTATTCTATCTGTGTTTTCCTTGTTTGTATTATTTGTCTATGAAATTGAGAGATCTCTCGTTTGGGGGAGGAGTGATGAGGGTCGTTCTACCAGAGTTTGGAAGGCTGGAGGAAGCAGGAGTTTAAGTGTTAAGTTTGAATTTGAATTATAATTTGGAGACCTTAGATTATATTCCCAAAATCTAGCTTAGCTTATTCATTAAGTTTTAAATCTGAGTGTCAGAGTTCTAGGATCGTCTCTAACTTTTCCAGGACCTTATATATTATGTATGTTGGCACCATTACCATGCTGAGTACCCCCATTTCTCATTCCATACATATATCTATGGTTTTCAGATGCAGGTTGAGGGGCATCTCGCTGGGCGTCTAGATTTTTCTCTGCAAGCAAAGCTGTGATGCTGAATTTTTAATATTTTGTTATGTACATATGTTGAAATGATTCTACGCATATGTATATATTATAAACCGGATCCTCTTATAGGCTTTTAGTGGAGAACTAAGTGTATGTTTATGTATTTTGGGATTACTGGATTGTGTGTGTATATATATATATATATATATATATATATATATATATATATATATATATATATATATATAATATTCTCCGGCCGGCCTTGGTTTCGTAGGTCGAGCTTGGAGCTTGATACTCTGTATTTTAGATATTCTACTCTTATATATATATACCCTTGCTTTTCTTCTTAGTTAAGTAACCGTTATCTTGAGCGTTGTGCTTTTATTTTTCACGAATTTGTTTAAACCATCCTTCAAGGCTCCTCGAATATTAAATTTTTTCAATTATTATATGTGTGTATATTTTATTTTCGAGGTCGTAATACCACACCACCTCTGTTTTACGGCTTAAGAGTAAAGCTCTATGTGGTAGGGTGTTATATTATGGTATCAGAGCATTTCATTCCTGTAGAGCCTGGGAAATGAACTGACTATGCTTCTAAGTATACTCTGGGTGTGTGTACATGCTATTTAGGAAGTCTGCTTGAGATATTAAGACTGATCACCTTAATATCAATTGTTCGGTGTAGACAAGACCCAAAGGATATCTCGTGGATGCAAGTGAGGTGATACGGTTGAATATAGGGTTGTTGTTGTACAGGCTATTGCTGACGGGTTGAGACAACAAGCTAGAAATGGTGATAGAAGCGATAATAGACTTGGTAGTGGAGACAATCAAGGGATTAGAACTCGTGTAGCTGAACAAATGGTCGAATTTATTGGTATCTAGTTGCTCAAATAATATGTCAACACAAGTGCAGAGTCTATCGGTAGTTAGTTGCTCAAATTAAGAGGCACACACTACAACAAGTTTTTCTTCCCTACTTTCTAACCTTGAATAAAGGGGAAAAGAAGAACCAAAGATGACCATCCTGAAACAATAATTTAGTTTCCATAACAACCATGGAATAATCCTGGCTAATATAAACCTTGTTCTTGATTTTTTCAAAACTACAACATGCTTTCTTTCCCAACTTCATTTTCAAGTAATTTTGAAAGTGATTCTAATTAGTTAAAAAAATGCCACATGCAATTATATTTTAGTTCCAATTTGAAACTCAAAATCCTGCCTTGAAAAAAGAAACAAACTGTGAATGCATTTGAACACACACAGCAAGAGAGAGAGAGTGTTTACATTCTTATCTCTAGCATCAAGGATGTCGTCACGAAATCATTGCCGCTATCGGAGGCCTCTTCTATAGTAGCTTCAAGAAGTCTACTCTTGTTGTTGCTGCTCTATCATAAAGAACACAAAATTAGAACCAGAGAGAACCAAAATAGAATCAGAAATAGAACAAGAAATTAGAAAAGAAGTAAGAACGAAAATAGAACAGAGAGAATAAAAATTAAAACCAAATCAGAAAAAAACCAAAATTTCTAACCAAAAACCAGTACAAAAATCAACAGCGGTGAATCAGAAGAGATCTGACAAAGCTTGACGGAAAACGGTGAACTGGAGGAGATGCTGGCGTCAATGTAGCAGCAAAGAGGAAGAGTGGTAACGGCGTGGAAAAGATTAAGGTTGCCTGCGATTTTTGTGATGGAGAGATTAGGCAATGGGTGTGACAGAGAGATTGGGGAAGGGGTGTGACAAAGCTTCGGGCAACGGCAGTGCAAGTTGTGTGACGGAGAGATTGGGAAAGGGGGTGTGATGGAGAGGCGCCGCCGATGAAGGATTTGGAGGGGATGGGTGAGGAGTTGCCACCGATGAAGATTGGGAGTGTTCTGTGAAATGAGGAGGATAATGTGAACCAAACTCTTATTTTTAACATTTTCAATGGAATATTTTAAACTACAAATAGATTTTTTGCCTATAATAATTTAACAAAATGCAGCATATTGCTCTTTTAAATACAGACAAATTTTCTGTCAGTAATTATTTTCCACAAAAAAATATTAATTTTTTCGATAGATTTTTCGACGGATTCTCTTTTTCTTCTGCAATTTATGCTAATTCATTTTTTTTTTGTTTCTGATGAAAATTCCGTCGCAAAATTAGTCTGTATTTCCGTGGGATAAAATCTGTCGAAAATATCGGTCTGTAATAAGTAGTTTTCTAGTGGTGAGAATTTTTTCCACTACTTTGCTATCGGGCATATCTTCTCCATAGACTCTCATCTTATTGACATGATCTGTAAAACGAGTAAAATATTGCTCAACAGTTTATGAGCTGGAGATCTCATACCTTTCATATTCTCTTTGCAAAGACCGCAGCTTTGCTTTCTGTGCCTTATCTTCGCCTTTGTACGATAGCTTCAATGTGTTCCATGCTTTCTTTGCAGTTTTGGCATTTGCTATTTTGCCAAACACCATATAATATACACCTTGATGAATTTGAGATAGCGCCAATTGACCTCTTCTCTACTGGGCAACATCAGCTCCTTCTTTTGAACTTGATTTAATAAAATTTCACAGGTTCTGAGCCTTCAAATAGGTAGATATCAAAGTCTCCCAATAACTATAATCGAGTTTTTCATCTAATTTGGAATTGGACCACACAATATTGAAAGTGTTTGCCATACTGTTTCTATGAACAAACAACTATGTGAAAACTCTCTCACACTTCACAGACTCTCAAACACTTGGCGCTTGATTAAACTAGCTTTGATACCAAATGTTAGTATAATATCCCACAATCAATTTGATCCTAGGATCACTAACTCACATAAGTGGCACTACCATATTTTACATCTCTCAAACTCACTAACACTAAATTTCTAACAACTTAATACATTTTCATTCATATTTAATGATTATTAAAGTACATGGACAAGCCTTTATAGAAAAACTTTCGTAATAAAATAATAGTTCTTATAACAACTAAGTATTAGTTGTAATATTTCATGAAACTAGTAGAAACTTTGACTAGTCAAATTTTTTGCTTTCGCTTCAAATTCTTTAGTTATGAACTTGAAGCTTTTAATTCATGATTCTTCATTTTTCATAAATATTGTATTGTCTTACATTAGAAAAATAACTTGTATTCTTATAGTTTCTACTAGACACCTTTTAATTTAAGATGCAACTTGGTTTTCAATTCCAATTTAATTTGATTTTAATTTTTTTTAATATTCTAATATATTATATTTGTACTCATTTTTGAATATTTTTGATTTAATTATCCAAAAAAAAAACATATAACTAACTCAATTTATTATTTGAAAAAGAAGATGCTAATTTAACCACTAAAAAGAAGCCAAAACCAATAACTACAGGGAAATACATGTGCTTTCGTCTGTGCAATTAAAAGAAAAGAGGTTATTCCAGGTCAAAAGAGAGGTGAAAAAATATTGAAAAACAAATCAAGATATAAGATGATTACTGGTCTTATTTAATTTATAACCAAACAAAAAAGTAACAATTTTGGAGGCTAAGCTTAATCATTAGAACGAACCTCACTTATTTATCATAACATGCACTGTATACACAGATCTTATACTACAAAATCTGTGCACTAATTATTGATAATAATAATAATAATAAGACCACACTAAGCAAGCCGTCTAATTTAAACAGAAGAGGTAAAGTTAAAGTTGGCACAGTTGCTATGATCAGAGAAGATGGATCTGAACCCAAGTCTTGACCTTGCCAAATCAACCTGTATCAAGTTGTTCTCCAATTGAAGGCCCCCAATTGTGATTGAAGTTGTTGGCTGGTCACCAGTCATAGGAATAAACCCAACTTGAGAAGATTTGGGCTTTGACCCACCATCCACAAAGCCCAAGCAAATCACATCAATATTACTAAACTGAACCATTGAGTTTGCCCCAATAATATCCCACACAACACCATTCTGCAACACCAACTTAATATCTGGCACAGCTGGGCCCATTTGAGTGGACCCAATTTCATGTTGTGTAAAACATGTCCCAAATGGGCTCACAGGTGAAACTGTTTTGACCCCAACAGCTTTCACAAAGGCCTTAGAAACAGCCTTGTAAATAGATGTCTCTAGAATGCCGTACGGATTCACAGTACTAATCTTTGTTCCACCGACACCGTTTTTGTTTATGGACAAGAGGGATTTGTTCAATGGCACTTCCTTGTCGGAAATTACAATTGATTTCACACCAATGAAGTATTCGTACGAGGGTTCCCCGAGGGATGAGATTGGAGCAGTGCTTACTGGGTTTGTGATTAGTGGGGTGAAATTGAGGGCTTTAGAAATATCACTGTTCAAGTAACCAAAGTTGTATGGTGCATCACCCAAGATGATTACACCCTTTGAGTTTATGGTGCCGGAGCTCAAGCAAATTGCAAATTTTCTTGAGAAGCTGAAGGCAGATGAAAATTGTGAAGGGAGTGACACTTTGGTCCTACCAAAACCAGCCATACCTACGCCAAAGGATCCAAAAGTTTAATTAATCAATTAATTAGAATGTTTAACATACCTTTTGTCTTACTATGCAGAGAACATTACAGAATAATTAGCGCAACATATGTATAAATTTTATATATTTTTAAATTCTCAAATTTTAGTAGAGTATATTTTTTATGATTAATATATCATTTAATTCTTAAAGAGAGAAGCCTAGTATACAGAATATTTAAATAAAATAAAATAAAAATTGAAAGAGATAAATCAGACATGCTATAAGATTATATAGAAACAAAGACTACAAATCTGTATGCTTTTCCTGTCTCCATATTTCAGAACATATAAAAAGTTTATGTCCTAAAATAAATTGTCTTATATAGCTGTTTTTAACAGTCAACAAAAAAAATATAGCTATTTTTAACTCAAATCTTATGTTTGTTGTTGTTGCTATTATTATCTTCTTAGTTAAGAAATGCAGCCTAAAAACTTTAAAATTGTACATTGAAACACTTTACTTAACAAGAACTTAAAACAATACACCTTAGACACAATTAAAACGGATTACTATTAATTAATATTAATAAAACACCCAATATTATATATGGTTGGGTTTATAAGTTGATACCTGTTACACCCTTAGGAAGGCCTTTTTGGACAACATCTGATCCACAAATGAAGAGAAATTTTGGAACAGTAACAGCTCTTCCTGCAGAGTTTCCATCGGTGGATTCAACACTAACAACATCCGAGCGAACATCACCAGATGTTGAAACACCAGTGACAGTGTTGCTTGGAAATCCACCACACAATTTGACTTTGTCACCACTGCATGATGATGAGCCAAAGAGTGAGCACTGAGCAGATCCACAAGCCACTGATTTCGATGTTGATGACACATAGCCATGCTGGCAGTTCACCCAAACATATCCTCCGCCGAGATCCACGGTTAGGTTCACCGTCACGAGTGGTGTTCTTTGCTTGATTTGGGTTACATATTGGGGTGTGGACGAAGATATGTCTTTGGTTACAGGTAGAACAAGTGCTTTTGGTCTGAATGAGGTTTTTGCTGTGGTGGAAGAGATGAATAATAGAAGAAAGGAACCAAGAGAGAGGATTATTCTAATTGAGGAAATCATGTTACTTTGGAAAATAAAACAAGCATGTGATAGGATAAGGTAGGCCTGGTATGATGAATTGATGGTTAAGGAAAGTGAAGCTACTTCTATATATATATTCATTCTAATATGATTATGGTAAGTATAGTGTTTCAAGAGTAATGTTAAAATTAAAATAATATTTGTTCGTAATGTTTATATTATGGTAATTATGATAGTTATAATATTTTAAACAATTATTTTTAAAATTAAAATAATATTTTTTAATTATTTACCAATATTTTTTAATTTAAAAAAATTTAAAGTATATATGATTAAAATATATAAAAAATATATTTTTAATTTTAATAACAGTTCTATAACCATTATAATCCTGTAGTCGCCATCATTCTAATTTCTTTGTGGGAACAGGGGTGTGATGGTGACGAGAGATAGATCCGTTGAATTAGTGAAATTGGTCATGTACGCAACTTGGAGCACACAGTTTACTAATAAGTGTCAACAGTGGCAACTACATACCCAAGTTCTAGCGTTTGGTTTAGGAAGACACCCACAAGAGATAATAGTAAAATAATAAACACAAAACTGAATAATTTATCGAAACAATCCTTTTATGACTGCTCCGTCAATTGTTACATCTTACTATTTCTAATATTATTCTTATTTCATACATTAAAACAATTAGTTCTTTTTTTATGTTTCACTGTATTTCTTACTCGATAAATAAAGTTAGAAACGGATTTATTGTGAACCTAAATTTCATTTAAAATCAACCCCTACCTAAAAGATTGTTGCATATACTCATAAAATGGGATTATCCTTATTAACAAGCTCTTCCTTCCGTGATGTAACTCGACTGGGACCATCGGCTGCTATAGTTGACGTTGACATATTTGACCTACATTAGATTAATACAATTTCTAAGAGGAGTAAACCGAATGTACAACAAAATCTTTTATTTCGTATCTTGTGCTTTCGGAAAACTATTAAATTATTAACTGATGTAAAATAAATAATTAAAATATAAATAAATATAAAATAAAAAAGGATAAATAAAAATTCTAATATTAATATTCATTAATATTATTATCTCAATATAATTTTGATGATTCATATATTCACTAATATGTTACAGTATACATCTATATAAGAAGAAAGAAAAAAGTATTTTATATTGATCATGTATGTATATTGTCTAAGATCTTATCCCCTTATTTATACAAATACCAAATTCCCATTTTCAAACTTTATTAATTTAATCCATTTTGAGAATTTGAGCCTTTTTTTATTGAGAAACTGAGCCGTCCATCTTAGAAGTCAAATAATTAATTGATGTCTATTTAGAATTATACCTCATTAAAATCTTATTAAATAAAGAAAAATCTAATGAAAAAAATTTTAGTGAAAAAAAAATAGTACAATATCCTTTGTGATGAGAATTGCTTCGTTAAAATCCTTGTCAAGAAAAGCCCAATAGGGAGAAAAACCTGACCAAGGAAAAAAGAGTACAACCTCCTCTTCTTGTCGACATTAGTTAAGATTTCAAAATTGGCGTATCCCAATCTGATGTACCAATCTTTTAAAGGAGAATTTTGGAAGTGACTTTGTAAATAAATTTCCTAGATTATCACTTGAACGGATTTGTTGCACATCAATTGTTCCTAGATTTTGAAGATCACGAGTAAAAGAATTTGGAAAAAATATGATTCGTTCTATCACCTTTGATGTATCCACCCTTAAATTGAGCAATGCATGTTGTATTATCTTCAATCAAAACAGTTGGAGCTATTTTTCTATTAGTCAGTCCACATGATGATAGAATATATTAGATTAAACTCTTGAGTCAAAAACACTCGCGACTTGCTTCATGTATCGCTAGTATTTCAGCATGATTAGAGAATGTCGCCGCTATCGTCTGTTTTGTGGACCTCCATGATATAACTGTATCACCATATGTGAATAGGTATCCTGTTTGAGATCTTTCTTTGTGTGGATCAGACAAGTATGTTGCATATGCATAGGCAACTAATTGTGACTTGGATTCATTTGGATAAAACAATTCCTTATCAACTATTCCATAAAGATATCGAAAGATTTGTTTGTTTCTATTTAAATGTCTTCTGGTTGAAAAGAAACTATACCTTACTAGTAAATTCACAGCAAATGATATACCAAGTTGTGTATTATTAGCAAGATACATTAGTGCTCCAATGACACTGTAATATGGTACTTCAAGATCAAGAATATCTTCATTTTCTTCTTTAGGACGGAATTGATCCTTTTCCACATCTAAAGATCTTATGATTATTAGGCTACTTGATGATGTGACTTATCTATATAAAATCTCTTTAAGATTTTTTTGTGTATATTGTTTGATGAATAAGAATCTCATTTTTTGTATGCTTGATCTGCAAGTTGAGACAAGATTTAGTCTTTTCAAGATCTTTCATCTCAAACTCTTCTTTTAGATCTTTTATAATTGTTGGAATCTTTTCAGGAGTTCCAATGATATTTAAGTCATCCATATATACAGCAATTATAATAAATACAGATGCAGATTTCTTTATAAAAATACATGGACAAATATCATCATTCTTGAATCCGTTATTGGCCAGATACTCAGTAAGACGATTATACTATATTCATCCAGATTGCTTTAGACCATTTAAAGATATTTGCATTTTGACTAGTATAACCCCTGCAAATATTTATTGGATGGTTTAGATATCTTTAGTCTTTCAAGAATTTTGATATAGATATCACGATCCAATGATCCGTATAAATAAGTTGTCATCACATCTATTAGATGCATATGTATTTTATGGTATGCGAATAAACTGATCAAATAACCCAATATTATTGCATCTACTGAAAAACCTTGTGCCACAAGTCGAGTTTTGTAAAATATATATTACTTTTAAGAATGGTATGCAAACTTGCAGTATCCGCAAGGCAAACATCTTCATTATATATGTCCTTGTCATTTTCTTAAAAGACAAATAATAATAATAAGATCATATCATAAAATAAGTAAAAGTACACACAATAAAATTGTATTCCTCATTGAAATTGTATGTCATTATATATAAAATAATATCATATGCTAAAATTTTACTATTATTATTATTATTATTATTATTATTATTATTATTATTATTATTATTATTATTATTATTATTATTATTATTATTATTATTATTATTATTATTATTATTATAATAGAACTTCACACATATTTAGTGATTTTGAAATTTTTAATCATCAACAATAATATTTTATTAAACATTATTTTATTTATATACATTATACTTGAAATTCAATTGCATAAGAGATAAAATTTAACAAAAATTTCTTACATTATTTGTTAACATCAATATTTAACGAATCCAAATATTAAATTTTTTTATTATTGATTAAATAACTAATATTTTTTTCAGAGTCCTCAAAGAAATCAGATATTTCATAATAAGTGGTATAATTTTCATCAACATCCTTTGAAATAAAATTTGTCTCTTTTTCTTTGTCATTTTTTTTAAAAAATACTTGATAAAGATCAACTAAGTTCCTTGAGGCATGACAGGTATGTGACCAATGGCCCTTTTCACCATAACGAAAATATTTATCCTTTGTTGATTTATTTTGCCCATCATTTTTTTCTTTATCCCCCTTTTGGTGAGATCCTTTCTTGTGAACATAGTTTTTCTTTCTATAATATTTCTTATTACCAAAGCCTTGCCATTTACCTCTTCTAGGGTCATAATTTGCCGCATTTGCTTCAGAAGATGGAGCGGTGCCTGATAAACCCCATTTGTAGGGTTTATCTTGTGCTTGATTTAGGGGATTTTATAACCTTTTACCCACATTTATCCAGTGAAATAGCATGATTTTATAAATTCTCCCTTAATTGTGCTTAAAAGTGAAAACATGCTTTTTAGGTCTTAAAATAGCTAAATTTAATCCACCTTGATTCTATTAGATGCCTTGATATGTTTGTTAAGTGATTTCAGATTTAGGAGGCAAGATTAGATCAAGGGAA
Source organism: Arachis hypogaea (assembly GCF_003086295.3). Classification (NCBI taxonomy): domain Eukaryota; kingdom Viridiplantae; phylum Streptophyta; class Magnoliopsida; order Fabales; family Fabaceae; genus Arachis; species Arachis hypogaea. The sequence continues at coordinate 90,003,194 of NC_092044.1, read as the reverse complement.
TGAAGGAAAAGCATGTAAAAATGGAGAACTCATGAAGAAATGATGGAATCGCAAAAGCTGTCAAGCCGACCTCTTCCCACTTAATTGACCATAACTTGAGCTACAGAGGTCCAAATGATGCGGTTCTAGTTGGGTTGGAAAGCTAACATCCGGGGATTCAAAACGATATAAGATTTGTCATAGTTGCTACACGTATGGTGACATGTACGCGCACTGTACGCGCACGCGTCGTTGGTGGCACATGATCCACTTAATGCAACTCGTGGCCAGCGATTTTAGAAGCGTTGTGGACCCAATCTAACTTATTTCTGATGCTATTTAAGCCAAGGATTGAATAGGGATGAACAAATTAGTTACCATTAGTTTAGTTTAGTTTAGTTTTGGAGGGAAAGTTAGTTTTAGAGAGAGAAACTCTCATTTCTCTCTAGGATTAGAATTAGGATTAGGTTTAGTTCTTAGATCTAGATTTTAATTCATCTTCTTCTACTTCTATCTTCTCAATTCCTTGTAGTTACATTCATTCTTCTTCCATTCTTTTGTTGTAATCTCTTTTATATTGTTCTTATACTTTATTGTAGATCTACTCTTATCTCTTCTATTTTCTTTCCATTCAATTCAAGGTAATTCATAATAATTGTGTTTCTTTTGATTGTTGTTGTTAATTCCATTCAATAATTGTTGAAGATTCTATTCTTGTTATCAATTTACTATGATTTTCTTTTGTACCTTCCAAGTTTTTGATGAAATGCTTGGTTGGATTTTAGTGTAGGTTTTGTTTCTCTTGGCCTTGGTTGAGTAATTAGTGACTCTTGAGTTATCTAATTCCTTTGTTGATTGATAATTAGAAGTTGCTAATTGATTTGAATGCCTCTAAAGCTAGTCTTTCCTTTAAGAGTTGATTAGGACTTGAGGAATCAAATTGACTCATCCACTTGACTTTCCTCCATGGTTAGAGGTTAACTAAGTGGGACATCACCGTTAAAATTTGTCTCTTTAGAGATAACTATCTTATCTCTTTGTCACGACACTCATCACCGCTGCTGCCATCGCATGGGGACATACCGTCGCTCGTGGCCACTGCCGAGTTCCCCATTGACGCTGTTGTATGTGAGGAGAGAGAAAGCGCCTTAAGAACAGGGAATGGAGTCGCGTGAGGCTTGTGCCGAGAAGTAGAGGGCTGTTTTGCCTCTACCACTACTGCCATAGTCACCGTTGCAGTTTAAAAAAAACGATGTTGATGTGTCTCTGTTCTGGTCTAGGTCCTTTCCTCTAACTTGCTCTGTTTTCATTCTTGCTCTGCTGCCATTTCATTTATTATACTATTCTCATTTTATTTCATTTCACCCCTTATAGCTATGATTATTGACAATGTTACTGATGTTCTTACTACTGGTTCAAATGCCATTGCCGGTGTTGCTGTTAATTTGGAATAAGTGGGTTTGTCGCATTTAAATTCTACAATTTTGACTAATCGAGGTAAGGGTAATTTTTTAAACTCAATTTACTTTCAAGAATTGTTACAAATTGATACTAATGTGAAAAATATATTTTTATGATTTTTGTAAGTCTTAAAGATTGAATTGAATTGCTTTGGATGAATGAAATTGTTTGCTCGATTTAGTTATTGATTGGTTGAGGTGGTTGAAAATTGTGATTCACTAAATTTGGTTGTTTAAATTTTTTTAGATTTTGTTGATTTTCTTGAGTTGAGTTTGGTGTAGTTGAATTATTGATTAATTTATTGATCGATTGAGAAAGTTAAATATTCTGATTAGTTGACTGATGTTGTTGAAACTGTTTTCTTAATTTACTGGAAGAGAATTAAATATTGAAATTTGGTTTGATTTTGATTTGGTTTGATTTCGTAAATGATTTAATATTTAGAAGTTTGAATTTGGTTTGATTGGGAAATGATTTGGTTTTGAACCCGTTGAGAAAAGGTCGAGAAAAGGTTTGGTTGGGACTCTTAAAAAGCGGCAAAGTCCGAATTAGATGGTGCCGAAATTTTTATAAAATTTTGAGACTTTGTTTGAAGCATTATTAAAAAGAAAATTTGGTTTAAGAATTATTTTATTTGATTTTGATTTATTATGGAAAGATGATTTTGGGTCTTTGAATGATGATTGAACTTGAAAATGAAGTTTATTTAAGACTTTTATTTTGGTGAAAAGGAATTTTATGAAAGAGAAATGGGTTTGAACTATTTTTAAAGAGAGATTTTGATATTTGAAACACCTGGACAATATGCAAGAATTGTGGCTTAGTCCCACTTGCTTTAGATCAAGATTTTAAGAGATTGTGATTTTGAATGTGAGCTTTGACCTGGCAAGGACCGTGACGGTGTACCACTTGTCCAGTGTTGCTATGGATGTGAGGATCATAGTTTGTTTATCGTCCACAGGTACTAAAAATGTTTGTGGGGATCGTGGTTATTTACCACCTACGAGTCTGTGTTTTATCTTGCAAGGATTATGGTGGTGTACCACTCACAATGGTTGAGATCGTGGTGGTGTACCGCTCACTAAGTGGTGATCGTGGTGGTGTACCGCCCACCAGTTTTCAAGAGAACGGTATCTGGGTTAGCTACCGGATGTGTCGGGTTCTGAAAAAGTAACTGACATGCGAGCGCATGATCAGTAGGACAGGCATGCATCATGTTGCATTATTTGTTTTCTTTGTTTGGGTGTGCTTAAGTGTTTTGGTTTCCCTATAATCTGATTAATTCTGTTTAACTGGTAACTATGATACTTGCTGTAACTGTTCTTTAAATGTGCTTGCCTTGTATTTGTTTGTGCTTGTGATTGATTTCTGTTTTGAGTATTTGGTGGTGGACTAATGATAGCGATGATGGGTTTTGTTGGGCCGGAGGTCGAGATTCGATTATATGTTGGGTCGGAGGCCGTGGATTGATTGTGTTTGGGCTGGAGGCCATGATTGGTTGGATCAATGGTAAGTTTTGGTTAAAATGGTTCCTTAGTAAGCGGTGAAATGCATGTAATGTTATTTTGCGTGAAATTTTTTTATAAGAAAAATGACTTTTAGACTTGGATAATGAACTGATAATCACTGCGATTGAAAATAGTTTTGTTCAAAATATTTTCTTATGACAATTCTTAAAAACCCTTTAGTAAGAACATGTGAGGAAGATATTTTCATCCCCTTACAGATTTTCTTTTGGAGCGACAGGTTCAGGAATCCTTGGTGCGAAGCCACGACCGAACTATAGAGCTTTATGTATATATGTATTCGTATTTTCTATATTTGGTTTAGTCTTAAATTTTATTTTTCCCCTCGTCGTTTATTATTTTGAGTTTTAGAGGGGTAGGACTTGTATTTGAGAATCTTTGAATAAGTTTATGTATATAATGCTATGTAAATATATACTTATGTGATTAAATAATTTAAAGTAAAGACTTTTCATTTTCTTAAGTGAAATTTTGGTTTGTATTCACGAAAGCTCAACATTAAATAGATATAGTATAAAATTAAAGGAGTAGAGGTAGGTATTACCTGGACTTTTAGTGCGATCATAAAGTGCTAAAAGTTAGGATGTTACAATGATGAAAGAAGATCATGGCTTTGACTTTATCGTTTTGGTATGCTTTATTTTCATCCTTAATGGTATCTCTATAATCCATTGAATCAAGATGAATTTTGACATCTAGTATCTATGATAAGTAGTTGTTTTCAGATATATCAATAATATAACACCCCAAATTTTTGAAAAAATTAAATAAATAGTTATTCATAATTTATTATTTTATTTAAAAAAAATTATTTTCAACAAAAAAATTAAATAGAATTTTATAATTATTAAAGTTTAATTTAATTACTACTTATTTTATTAAATTTAAATTATTTATAAAACAAATATTTTGAGTAGACAAAAGTTAAATTTATTATTATTATTATTATTATTATTATTATTAACTACGCTATTATCATTAATATTGTTACTACTATTATATAAAGTTCCTTAGTTACATTAACTAAAATTCCTTAGCTACATTCATATATATATATGAGGCTATATTATTATTAGTTGGCGGCAAGCCATTAAGAAAATGGTAAATAAAGAAAAAGAAATAAATAAGGCTTATGTATGCATTGACACATAATCATTTTTATCTCATTAGTCATCATCATCTAGCTTTAGCTAAGCTCATTTGCATGCACGGTGAGCAATAGAAGAAGAAAGAGTGACCGAGAGAGAAAAAGAGAGAGAACCGTAACCACCAAAACTTCCGGCTTCGATTTTTTTAGATATGTAACTCCAATAAAAAATTTAATCCGATAAAAGTGTTCGTATTCCTCTCCTTTACATGTTAGTGTTATTTTTGTCCGGTAGAAATTGACGATGATGTGATTCCTCTTTTCCTGGAGTTCGGCTAACTGGAGTTCTAGGAAGCACAAACAATTTCTGACGCTTTCTTCTTCAGCAACTCAATCAAAAAGTTTTTCCAGAGCTTTCGAGGATTTTGGTTCCGTACGAAGGTAGGGGATTTATTTTTTTAAAGTTTTAAACATTTTTTTAATTTAGAATGCCTACAAAGTTAATTAGATAATTGCAAATATATTATATTGAGACATAGTTTTGTTATTGAGTATGAATTATTGCTTGAATGTGACTGGTTTGGTTATTATGAGAGAATAATTGATGGATTTAAGCTTAGATTGAGGTTGTGAAAATGTGATTGATGTGGAATTGAGATTTACTTAAGGATGGTGGATATTGTTGCAAGCTTGTTTGAGAAATTATTAGTTACTGGATATGTTAATTTGATTGGATGATATTGTGTTGAGCGTTGAATTGATTTAGGTTTGTGCTCGGTCTGAATTTATTGTGATGACGATTTATTTGTGACTGTCTTCTGATTATTAAGAATTTTGCTGATTTGAGAATTGTTGAGAAAAAGGCTGGTGAATTGTTGAGGAATAGCGGACCCGTAAGGGTAGTTTAGCCGGATTTTAGAGGAAATGTTGTCAAATTCTTATAAAACTCTAAGACTTTATTTAAAGTGTTATTTAAAAGAAAATCTAATTTAAGAATATTACTTGATTTCGATTTATTACGAAAAGAGTTTTATTTTCAAACCGATTTATTAAGAAAAGTATAATGTTTTAAACTCAATCTTTTGAAAAGGAATTTTACTCTAAGTTATGTTTTGAGTTCGGTTCGATAAGAAAGAAAAGAAGAGGAAGAATAAAAAGTAAAGGAAAGAAAGATAATTAAAGGAATCTCTGCCACAGGAGAGCAGAGAATAAAGATTAAAGAATATAGTAACTAAAAGGATCTCTGCCACAAGAGAGCAAAGAACAAAGATTAAAGGAATATATTGATTAATGAAATGACTGCCACAGGAGAGCAGATGTGACATTGTTTGGGCCTTAGTGCCAAATGTAAAGTGGGGATGCCCACACACTGAGAACTGTTTTCCAGATGTACGCTTATTGATTTGGAAAGTCACACTGTATGCGGCCTAGCCGTACGACTTAAAGTCACACTGTGTGCAGCCTAGCCATACGACTTATAAGCACATTGTATGCATCTGGAAATCCATATCTGGGACTTGTGTCTGGGTAATGTCGGGAGCGGGTAGGCAACCGACACATGAGCTTATGGCCTGCATTAGGAATAGACATGCATCATGTTGTCTGCACATTTGCATTTGATTGCGCTTACTTGTCTTATTTCTTTGTGATTGTGTTGTTTGTCTTGTTGTGACTTGCTTGTACATTGAATTAAATCTCTTGTTTATACTATTTGTTTGTGAATGTATTAGAGTGATTACGAATTGACTTTTGACTAAAGATTAACTATGTGGCTGAGAGACGGGTAATGCGACTAGTTTTATATTTAAAATTTGTTATGAGTTTAGAGATTTTAAAAAGAGGTAATTTGTTAGCTAAAGTAGAACAAGAGTATTTTCAAAGGGTTCGATAAAAATAAAGTTTTATCGAGTAAAATTAACTATTTGTACTTTATTTCGTTACTTTTACGGCATTCCTATTCCCTACTGAGAATGTGTGGTTTGATATCACCCCAAAATCTTCAACCCTTTCAATGACACAGGTTCGGAGATTCAGTAAGAAGCTGCAGACGATTAGTATATTTACTTGTGACTCCTGTTGTTTTTATAGAGTTTTCTTGCCCTTGTTGCTTCAGGATTTTTATTTTATCCAGAGGGATAGGTATTGTATTTGAGTTTTACATTGAATTTAATTGTATGGCATCTATTATTATTAATAATTATGTGATTATTGTTACTTGAAGACCTTTTGGTATGTGATTTTAATTACTAAAAATTTATTTTTCTGAAATTTTCTTAAAAACTAAAACGTGATACCGACGTAAAGGCTCAATATTAAATAGATAAGAGAAAATGGGTTAGTAACGCCTTACTTTTGGTACGATCATGACGTGTGATGAGCAGATAATTTATACGCTTTTTGGCATTGTTTTTAGTATGTTTTAGTTAGTTTTTAGTATATTTTTATTAGTTTTTAGTTAAAATTCACTTTTCTGGACTTTACTATGAGTTTGTGTGTCTTTCTGTGATTTCAGGTATTTTCTGGCTGAAATTGTGGGACTTGAGCAAAAATCTGATTCAGAGACTAAAAAAGACTGCAGATGCTGTTGGATTCTGACCTCCCTGCACTCGAAGTAGATTTTCTGGAGCTACAGAAGCCCAATTGGCGCGCTCTCAACGGCGTTGGAAAGTAGACATCCTGGGCTTTCCAATAATATATGATAGTTCATATTTTGCCCAAGATTTAATGGCCCAAACTGGCGTTCAAAGTCACCATCAGAATTCCCAGCGTTAAACGCCGGAACTGGCACAAGGATGGGAGTTAAACGCCCAAACTGGCACAAAAGCTGGCGTTTAACTCCAAGAAGAGTCTCTACACGAAAATGCTTCAATGCTCAGCCCAAGCACACACCAAGTGGGCCCGGAAGTGGATTTTTATGTCATTTACTCATCTCTGTAAACCCTAGGCTACTAGTTCTCTATAAGTAGGACCTTTTACTATTGTATTTTCATCTTTTGATCACTCTAGATCTCTAGATCATCTTTGGACATCTAGTTCTTAGATCATTGGGAGGCTGGCCTCACGGCCATGCCTAGACCTTGTTCTTATGTATTTTCAACGGTGGAGTTTCTACACACCATAGATTAAGGTGTGGAGCTCTGCTGTACCTCGAGTATTAATGCAATTACTATTGTTCTTCTATTCAATTCCGCTTGTTCTTGTTCTAAGATATCACTTGCTCTTCAACTTGATGAATGTGATGATCCGTGACACTCATCATCATTCTCACCTATGAACGTGTGCCTGACAACCACCTCCGTTCTACCTTAGATTGGGTGGATATCTCTTGGATTCTTTAACCGGAATCTTCGTGGTATAAGCTAGAATTGATGGCGGCATTCAAGAGAATTCGGAAGGTCTAAACCTTGTCTGTGGTATTCTGAGTAGGATTCAATGATTGAATGACTGTGACGAGCTTCAAACTCCTGAGGGTTGGGCGTTAGTGACAGACGCAAAAGAATCACTGGATTCTATTCCAACCTGATTGAGAACCGACAGATGAATAGCCGTGCCGTGACAGGGTGCGTTGAACATTTTCACTGAGAGGATGGGAGGTAGCCACTGACAACGGTGAAACCCTTGCATACAGCTTGCCATGGAAAGGAGTAAGAAGGATTGGATGAAGACAGTAGGAAAGCAGAGAGATGGAAGGGACCAAGCATCTTCATATGCTTATCTGAAATTCCTACCAATGAATTGCATAAGTATCTCTATCTTTATCTTTATGTTTTATTCATCATTCATAACCAATTGAGTTTGCCTGACTAAGATTTACAAGGTGACCATAGCTTGCTTCATACCAACAATCTCTGTGGGATCGACCCTTACTCGCGTAAGGTTTATTACTTGGACGACCCAGTACACTTGCTGGTTAGTTGTGCGAAGTTGTGTTTATGCCATGGTATTGAATACCAAGTTTTTGGGTTCATCACCGGGGATTAATTGAGTTGTGAAAAGTATTGATCACAATTTCGTGCACCAAGTTTTTGGCGCCGTTGCCGGGGATTGTTGAGTTCGGACAACTGACTTTTCATCTTGTTGCTTAGATTAGGTATTTTTCTTCAGAGTTCTTAAGAATGAATTCTAGTGTTTCAAGGTGATGTTCTTATCATCACCAAAGCTGATTGATCTTCATCAATTTAGCTCTTGAATGCAATGTTCTGCTGAAGCTTGGCTAGCCATGTCTAATTTCTTTAGACTGAAGCTTTAGACTAACATTGCATGATTCCTTGAATTCTCATTAAGAATTTTGATATCTTTGTTTTCTTCTCCACTTAATTTTCGAAAAAACCAAAAAAATTACAAAATCATAAAATCCAAAAATATTTCTTGTCTGAGTCTAGTGTTTCATTTTAAGTTTGGTGTCAATTGCATGTTTCTGTTCTTCTTGCATTCTTTCATGTGTCTTAAGTGATCTTCAAGATGTTCTTGATGATTTCATTGCTCTGATCTTTAAATTCTCTTGACTTGAGTGTTTTGTTGTTTCTCATATGCATTCTCATTTTGTTAGTGTCAGTAGTATACAAACTGCTAAGTTTGGTGTCTTGCATGCATTGTTATTTGATTTTAGTTGCATTTTGATTATTCCTCATTATTAAAAATCCAAAAATATTTTTAATTTGTGTCTTTTCAAGTCAATAATACAGAGGATTGAAGATTCAGAACATACAGCAGAGGAATTACACAGAAAAAGCTGGGTGTTCAAAATGCCCAGTAAAGAAGGCAAACTGGCGTTTAAACGCCATCCAGGGTGCCTGGCTGGGCGTTTAACGCCCAAAAGGGTAGTGCTTTGGGCGATAAACGCCAGAATGTGCACCATTCTGGGCGTTTAACGCCAGGATGGCACAAGAGGGAAGAGTTTGTTTTCAAATCAAATTTTTTAAGTTTTCAAAATCTTTTCAAAATCAAATCTTTTTCAAATCAAATCTTTTCAATCAAATCTTTTTCAAAATCAATTTCTTTCTATTTTTAAGGATACTTGCTATCAATTAATGATTTGATTCAACATATCAAGTATGTTGCCTTTTCTGTTGAGAAAGGTTTAATGTTTGAATCATATCTTTTCTTGATAGCCAAGTCATTATTTTTCAAAATCAAATCTTTTTAAAATGTTTTTCAAATCATATCTTCCTAATCACATCTTTTTCAAAATAGTTTTCAATCATATCTTTTTAATTTCTAATTTCAAATCTTTTTCAAACAACCACTTTACTTCTTTCTCAATCATGGTTTTCGAAAATCAATTAAAGTTTTTCAAAATGTTTTCAAAATCTTTTACTTAATTTTCGAAAAATTTTCCCCTCTTCTCACATCCTTCTATTTATGGACTAACACTATTCCTTAATGCACAATTCGAACTCCATCTTCTTTGATAAGTTCGAATTTTCTACTTCTGCCTTCTATTTTTCTTTTCCTCTGACACCTCAAGGAATCTCTATACTGTGACATAGAGGATTCCATATTTCCTTGTTCTCTTCTCTTTCATATGAGCAGGAGCAAAGACAAGAGCATTCTTGTTGAGGCTGATCCTGAACCTGAAAGGACCTTGAAGCGAAAGCTAAGAGAAGCTAAGGCACAATTCTCTATAGAGGACCTAACAGAAATCTTCAAAGAAGAAGAACACATGGCAGCCGAAAACAACAACAATGCCAACAATGCAAGGAAGGTGCTGGGTGACTTTACTGCACCTACTCCCGACTTCTATGGGAGAAGCATCTCTATCCCTGCCATTGGAGCAAACAACTTTGAGCTTAAGCCTCAATTAGTTTCTCTAATGTAACAGAATTGCAAGTTCCATGGACTTCCATTGGAAGATCCTCATCAGTTTTTAGCTGAATTCTTGCAAATCTGTGACACTGTCAAGTCTAATGGGGTTGAACCTGAGGTCTACAGACTTATGCTATTCCCTTTTGCTGTAAGAGACAAAGCTAGGACATGGTTGGACTCACAACCTAAAGAAAGCCTGAACACTTGGGAAAAGCTAGTCAATGCCTTCTTGGCAAAGTTCTTTCCACCTCAAAAATTGAGTAAGCTTAGAGTGGAAGTCCAAACCTTCAGACAGAAGGAAGGAGAATCCCTCTATGAAGCTTGGGAAAGATACAAACAATTAATCAGAAAGTGTCCCTCTGATATGCTTTCTGAATGGAGCATCATAGGTATTTTCTATGATGGTCTCTCTGAACTGTCCAAGATGTCTTTGGATAGCTCTGCTGGAGGATCTCTTCATCTGAAGAAGACGCCTACAGAAGCTCAAGAACTAATTGAAATGGTTGCAAATAACCAATTCATGTACACTTCTGAAAGGAATCCTGTGAACAATGGGACAAATTAGAAGAAAGGAGTTCTTGAGATTGACACTCTGAATGCCATATTGGCTCAGAACAAAATATTGACTCAGCAAGTCAATATGATCTCTCAAAGTCTGTCTGGAATGCAAAATGCACCAGGTAGTACTAAGGAAGTTTCATCTAAAGAAGAAGCTTATGATCCTGAGAACCCTTCAATGGAAGAGGTGAATTACATGGGAGAACCCTATGGAAACACCTATAATCCTTCATGGAGAAATCATCCAAATCTCTCATGGAAGGATCAACAGAGACCTCAACAAGGTTTCAACAACAATAATGGTGGAAGAAACAGGTTTAGCAATGGCAAGCCTTTTCCATCATCTTCTCAGCAACAGACAGAGAGTTCTAAGCAGAACAACTCTGACTTAGCAACCATGGTCTCTGATCTAATCAAAACCACTCAAAGTTTCATGACTGAAACAAGGTCCTCCATTAGAAACTTGGAGGGACAAGTGGGACAGCTGAGCAAGAAAACTACTAAACTCCCTCCTAGTACTCTTCCAAGCAATACAGAAGAAAATCCAAAAGGAGAGTGCAAGGCCATCAACATGGCCGAATTTGGAGAGGAGGGAGAGGCAATGAACGCCACTGAGGAAGACCTCAATGGATGTCCACTGACCTCCAATGAGTTCCTCAATGAGGAACCATGGGAATCTGAGGCTCCCACTAAGACCATAGAGATTCCATTGGAATTACTTCTGCCATTCATGAGCTCTGATGAGTATTCTTCCTCTGAAGAGGATGAGTATGTCACTGAAGAGCAAGTTGCTAAATACCTTGGAGCAATCATGAAGCTAAATGACAAGTTATTTAGTAATGAGACTTGGGAGGATGAACCCCCTTTGCTCACCAAAGAACTGGATGACTTGTCTAGGTAGAAATTACCTCAAAAGAGACAAGATCCTGGGAAGTTCTCAATACCTTGTGCCATAGGCACCATGACCTTCAAGAAGGCCTTGTGTGACCTAGGGTCAAGTGTAAACCTCATGCCTCTCTCTGTAATGGAGAAGCTAGGGATCTTTGAGGTGCAAGCTGCAAAAATCTCACTAGAGATGGCAGACAACTCAAGAAAACAAGCTTATGGACTTGTAGAGGATGTTCTGGTAAAAGTTGAAGACCATTACATCCCTGCTGATTTCATAGTCCTAGAGACCGGGAAGTGCATGGATGAATCCATCATCCTTGGCAGACCCTTCCTAGCCACAGCAAAGGCCGTGATTGATGTTGATAGAGGAGAATTGATCATTCAAGTGAATGAAGAATCCTTTGTGTTTAAGACTCAAGGATATCCCTCTGTCACCATGGAGAGGAAGCATGAAGAGCTTCTCTCAAAACAGAGCCAAACAGAGCCCGCACAGTCAAACTCTAAGTTTGGTGTTGGGAGGCCACAACCAAATTCTAAGTTTGGTGTTGAACCCCCACATTCAAACTCTAAGTTTGGTGTTGGGAGGTTCCAACATTGCTCTGAGCATCTGTGAGGCTCCATGAGAGCCCTCTGTCAAGCTACTGACATTAAAGAAGCGCTTGTTGGGAGGCAACCCAATGTTATATTTTATCTATTTTCCTTTGTTATTTTATGTTTTCTATAGGTTGATGATCATGAGAAGTCACAAAATCAATTGAAAAAGCAAAAATAGAATGAAAAACAGAAAGAAAAACAGCACACCCTGGAGGAAGATCTTGCTGGCGTTTAAACGCCAGTAAGGCTAGCAGATGGGCGTTTAACGCCCAGTCTGGCACCATTCTGGGCGTTTAACGCCAGAAGGGGGCACCAGACTGGCGTTAAACGCCAGTAAAGGGCAAGAACTTGGCGTTAAACGCCAGAAATGGGCACCAGCCCGGCGTTTAACGCCAGAATTGGTACAAAGAGCAATTTTGCTCGCCACTTGGTGCAGGGATGACTTTTCCTTGACACCTCAGGATCTGTGGACCCCACCACTCTCTCTCTTCTTCTTCACCCATTCACCAATCACCTCAACACCTCTTCCTCAAAAACCCTTCACCTATCAAATCCCATATTTCTCTTCACCACTCACATCCATCCTTCATAAAACCCCACCTACCCCACCATTCAAATTTAAACCACTTTCCCTCCCAAACCCACCCTCCCATAACCGAACCATAACCCTCCCTCCGCTCCTATATAAACCCATCTTCACTCCTTCATTTTCACAAAACCTAAACACTACTTCTCCCCCTTTGGCCGAACAACAAAGCCCCCTCCATCTTCTTCATTTCTTCTTCTTCTACTCTCTTCTTTCTTCTTTTGCTCGAGGACGAGCAAACCTTTTAAGTTTGGTGTGGTAAAAGCATTGCTTTTTGTTTTTCCATAACCATTTATGGCATCCAAGGCCGGAGAAACCTCTAGAAAGAGGAAAGGGAAGGCAAAAGCTTCCACCTCCGAGTCATGGGAGATGGAGAGATTCATCTCAAGGGTGCATCAAGGCCACTTCTATGAAGTTGTGGCCTTGAAGAAAGTGATCCTCGAGGTCCCTTTTAAACTCAAAAAGAGTGAATATCCGGAGATCCGACACGAGATCCGAAGAAGAGGTTGGGAAGTTCTTACCAACCCCATTCAACAAGTCAGAATCTTAATGGTTCAAGAGTTCTATGCCAATGCATGGATCACCAGGAACCATGATCAAAGTGTGAACCCGGACCCAAAGAATTGGCTTACTATGGTTTGGGGGAAATACTTGGATTTTAGTCCGGAAAATGTAAGGTTGGCATTCAACTTGCCCATGATGCAAGGAGATGAACATCCTTACACTAGAAGGGTCAACTTTGATCAAAGGTTGGACCAAGTCCTCACAGTCATTTGTGAAGAGGGCGCCCAATGGAAGAGAGATTCAAGAGGAAAGCCGGTTCAATTGAGAAGGCATGACCTCAAGCCCGTGGCTAGGGGATGGTTGGAGTTTACCCAACGCTCAATCATTCCCACTAGCAACCGGTCCGAAGTTACTATAGACCGGGCTATCATGATTCATAGCATCATCATTGGAGAAGAAATAGAAGTTCATGAGGTTATATCCCAAGAACTTTATAAGGTGGCGGACAAGTCCTCTACCTTGGCAAGGTTAGCCTTTCCTCATCTCATTTGTCACCTCTGTTATTCAGTTGGAATTGACATAGAGGGAGACATCCCCATTGATGAGGACAAGCCCATCACTAAGAAGAGGATGGAGCAAACAAGAGACCCCTCTCATCATCAAATCCCTGAGATGCCTCAAGGGATGCACTTTCCTCCACAAAACTATTGGGAGCAACTAAACACCTCCATAGGAGAATTGAGTTCCAACATGGGACAACTAAGGGTGGAGCACCAAGAACATTCCATTCTCCTCCATGAAATTAGAGAAGATCAAAGAATCATGAGAGAGGAGCAACAAAGACAAGGAAGAGACATTGAGGAGCTCAAACACTCCATAGGATCTTCAAGAGGAAGAACAAGCCGCCATCACTAAGGTGGACCCGTTCTTTAATTTTCTTGTTCTTTATTTTTCTGTTTTTCGAAAATTATGCTTATGTTTAGCTATGTTTGTGTCTTGTGATCATTAGTGTCTTAGTGTCTATGCCTTAAAGTTATGAATGTCCTATGAATCCATCACCTTTCTTGAATGAAAAATGTTCTTAAAGAATTGCATGAATTTTGAATTTTATAACAGTTTAATTATTTTGATGTGGTGGCAATACTTTTGTTTTCTGAATGTATGCTTAAAGAGTGCATATGTCTTTTGAATTTGTGGTTCATGAATGTTGGCTCTTGAAAGAATGATGAAAAAGGAGACATGTTATTGAGGATCTGAAAAATCATAAAAATGATTCTTGAAGCAAGAAAAGGCAGTGAATACAAAAAAAAAAAAGAAAAGAAGGAGAAAAACGAAAAAAAAGGAGAAAGAAAGAAAAAGAAAGAAATAAAAGTTGTGATCCAAGGCAAAAAGAGTGTGCTTAAGAACTCTGGACACCTCTAATTGGGGACTCTAGCAAAGCTGAGTCACAATCTGAAAAGGTTCACCCAATTATGTGTCTGTGGCATGTATGTATCCGGTGGTAATACTGGAAGACAGAGTGCTTTGGGCCACGGCCAAGACTCAATAAGTAGCTGTGTTCAAGAATCATCATACTTAACTAGGAGAATCAATGACACTATCTGGATTCTGAGTTCCTAAAGAAGCCAATCATTCTGAATTTCAAAGGATAGAGTGAGATGCCAAAACTATTCAGAGGCAAAAAGCTAAAAGCCCCGCTCATCTAATTAATACTGATCTTCATAGATGTTTTTGGAATTCATTGCATATTCTCTTCTTTTTATCTTATTTGATTTTCAGTTGCTTGGGGACAAGCAACAATTTAAGTTTGGTGTTGTGATGAGTGGATAATTTATACGCTTTTTGGCATTGTTTTTAGTATGTTTTTAGTATGTTTTAGTTAGTTTTTAGTATATTTTTATTAGTTTTTAGTTAAAATTTACTTTTCTGGACTTTACTATGAGTTTGTGTGTTTTTCTGTGATTTCAGGTATTTTCTGGCTGAAATTGAGGGACTTGAGCAAAAATCTGATTCAGAGACTAAAAAGGACTGCAGATGCTGTTGGATTCTGACCTCCCTGCACTCAAAGTAGATTTTCTGGAGCTACAGAAGCCCAATTGGCGCGCTCTCAATGGCGTTGGAAAGTAGACATCCTGGGCTTTCCAGCAATATATGATAGTCCATACTTTGCCCAAGATTTGATGGCCCAAACCGGCATTCAAAGTCACCATCAGAATTCCCAGCGTTAAACGCTGGAACTGGCACAAGGATGGGAGTTAAACGCCCAAACTGGCACAAAAGCTGGCGTTTAACTCCAAGAAGAGTCTCTACACGAAAATGCTTCAATGCTCAGCCCAAGCACACACCAAGTGGGCCTGAAAGTGGATTTTTATGTCATTTACTCATCTCTGTAAACCCTAGGCTACTAGTTCTCTATAAGTAGGACCTTTTACTATTGTATTTTCATCTTTTGATCACTCTAGATCTCTAGATCATCTTTGGACATCTAGTTCTTAGATCATTGGGAGGCTGGCCTCACGGCCATGCCTAGACCTTGTTCTTATGTATTTTCAACGGTGGAGTTTCTACACACCATAGATTAAGGTGTGGAGCTCTGCTGTACCTCGAGTATTAATGCAATTACTATTGTTCTTCTATTCAATTCCGCTTGTTCTTGTTCTAAGATATCACTTGCTCTTCAACTTGATGAATGTGATGATCCGTGACACTCATCATCATTCTCACCTATGAGCGTGTGCCTGACAACCACCTCCGTTCTACCTTAGATTGGGTGGATATCTCTTGGATTCTTTAACCGGAATCTTCGTGGTATAAGCTAGAATTGATGGCGGCATTCAAGAGAATCCGGAAGGTCTAAACCTTGTCTGTGGTATTCTGAGTAGGATTCAATGATTGAATGACTGTGACGAGCTTCAAACTCCCGAGGGCTGGGCGTTAGTGACAGACGCAAAAGAATCACTGGATTCTATTCCAACCTGATTGAGAACCGACAGATGAATAGCCGTGCCGTGACAGGGTGCGTTGAACATTTTCACTGAGAGGATGGGAGGTGGCCACTGACAACGGTGAAACCCTTGCATACAGCTTGCCATGGAAAGGAGTAAGAAGGATTGGATGAAGACAGTAGGAAAGCAGAGAGACGGAAGGGACCAAGCATCTTCATACGCTTATCTGAAATTCCTACCAATGAATTGCATAAGTATCTCTATCTTTATCTTTATGTTTTATTCATCATTCATAACCAATTGAGTTTGCCTGACTAAGATTTACAAGGTGACCATAGCTTGCTTCATACCAACAATCTCTGTGGGATCGACCCTTACTCGCGTAAGGTTTATTACTTGGACGACCCAGTACACTTGCTGGTTAGTTGTGCGAAGTTGTGTTTATGCCATGGTATTGAATACCAAGGTTTTGGGTTCATCACCGGGGATTAATTGAGTTGTGAAAAGTATTGATCACAATTTCGTGCACCAACGTGCTAAAAATTAGGGTGTTACAAATAGCATTAAATTTAAGATGAGAAAGTTTTGACAGAATGAAAATTTATTACTTGAGTCTTCTTAAATTTTGAGCAGAGTCTTGTACTGATAACATGTTGTAAAATAAATAATTAAGGAAGATGAAATAAATATAAAATAAAAAAGTGTAAATAGAGAACTCTAATATTAATATTCACTAATATTATTATCTCAATATAATGGAGATGATTCATATATATTCACTAATATGTTATAGCATACATCTATATAGAGAAAGATGTTTTATATCTATCTTGTATGTATATTGTTCGAGACTTTTGATGAGCGGATAATTTATACGCTTTTTAGCATTGTTTTTAGATAGTTTTTAGTATAATCTAGCTACTTTTAGGGATGTTTTCATTAGTTTTTATGCTAAATTCACATTTCTAGACTTTACTATGAGTTTGTGTGTTTTTCTGTAATTTTAGGTATTTTCTGGCTGAAATTGAGGGACCTGAGCAAAACTTTGATAAAAGGTTAACAAAGGACTCCTGATGTTGTTAGAATCTGACCTCTCTGTGCTCGAAATGGATTTTCTGGAGTTACAGCACTCTAAATGGAGCGCTCTCAATGGCGTTGGAAAGTAGACATCCAGAGCTTTCCAGAAATATATAATAGTCCATACTTTATTCGTGATTAGATGACATAAACTGGCGCTCAACGCCAAGTCCATGCTGCATTTTGGAGTCATACGCCAGAAACACGTCACGAACCAGAGTTGAACGCCAAAAATACGTTACAACTTGGCGTTCAACTCCAAAAGAAACCTCTGCACGTGTAAAGCTCAGGCTCAGCCCAAGCACACACCAAGTGGGCCCCGAAAGTGAATTTCTGCATCAATTACTTACTTCTGTAAACCCTAGTAGCTAGTCTAGTATAAATAGGACATTTTTACTATTGTATTAGACGTCTTTGACCATTCGGTCTTTTTGACCACGTTACATCTTTGGTCTCAGTTTTATTCTATTATTCATCTTAGGAGGCTATTGATCACGTTTATGGGGACTGGCCATTCGGCCATGCCTGAACCACCATCACTTATGTATTTTCAACGGTGGAGTTTCTACACACCATAGATTAAGGGTGTGGAGCTCTGCTGTACCTCAAGTTTTAATGCAATTACTACTATTTTCTATTCAATTTAGTTTATTCATGTTCTAAGATATTCATTGCACTTCAACATGATGAATG
Source organism: Arachis hypogaea (assembly GCF_003086295.3). Taxonomy (NCBI): domain Eukaryota; kingdom Viridiplantae; phylum Streptophyta; class Magnoliopsida; order Fabales; family Fabaceae; genus Arachis; species Arachis hypogaea. The sequence continues at coordinate 89,985,491 of NC_092044.1, read as the reverse complement.
TGGTGACACTCATCATCATTCTCACCTATGAACGCGTGACTGACAACCACTTCCGTTCTACCTTAGACCGGGCGCATATCTCTTGGATTCCTTAATCAGATTCTTCGTGGTATAAGCTAGAATTGATGGTGGCATTCATGAGAATCCAGAAAGTATAAACCTTGTCTGTGGTATTTCGAGTAGGATTCCGGGATTGAATGACTGTGACGAGCTTCAAACTCGCGATTGTTGGGCGTGATGACAAACGCAAAAGAATCAATGGATTATATTCCGGCATGATCGAGAACCGACAGATGATTAGCCATGCTGTGACAGAGCATTTGGACCATTTTCACTGAGAGGATGGGATGTAGCGATTGACAACAGTGATACCCTACATACAGCTTGCCATGGACAGGAGTAAGAAGGATTGGATGAAGGCAGTAAGAAAGCAGAGATTCAGAAGGAGCACAACATCTTTATACGCTTATCTTAAATTCTCATCGATGATCTACATAAGTATTTTTATCTTTATTTTCTGTTTATTTATTATTATTCGAAAACTCCATAACCATTCATTATCCGCCTGACCGAGATTTACAAGATGACCATAGCTCGCTTCATACCAACAATCTCCGTGGGATCGACCCTTACTCACGTAAGGTTTATTACTTGGACGACCCAGTGCACTTGCTGGTTAGTTGAGCGAAGTTGTGAAATTTTATTTAGACCATGGTATTGAGCATCAAGTTTTGGGGCCATTACCGGGGAATTAATTTCGAACAACAATTTAAGTATGAATCACAATTTCGTCCACCATGTTTTTGGCGCCGTTGCCCGGAATTGTTCGAGTATGGACAACTGACGGTTCATCTTGTTGCTCAGATTAGGTAATTTTCTTTTTTATTTTCTTTTCAAAAAGTTTTCAAAAACATTTTTTTAAAAATTTTCCCTTTGTTTTCGAAAAATCCTTTAGAGTTTTTAAGAATGAATTCTAGAGTTTCAAAATGGTATGCTGAAGTTTTGGCAGGCCATCAAGCTTTAGACTAATCTGGTATGATTCCTGGGATTTTAATTGAGGACTTTGAATTCATTACTTCCTTTTTCCTATATGTTTTTCGAAAAATATAAAATAAAATCCAAAAAAAATTAATAAAATCATAAAATCAAAAATATTTTGTGATTCTTGTTTGAGTCTTGTGTCATGTTTTAAGTTTGGTGTCAATTGCATATTCATCTTGTTCTTGCATTTTTCGAAAATTCATGCATTCATAGTGTTCTTCATAATCTTCAAGTTGTTCTTGGTAAGTCTTCTTGTTTGATCTTGATATTTTCTTGTTTTGTGTCTTCTATTGTTTTTCATGTGCATTTTTGCATTCATAGTGTCTAAGCATTAAAGATTTCTAACTTTGGTGTCTTGCATGTTTTCTTTGCATAAAAAATTTTTCAAAATCATGTTCTTGATGTTCATCATGATCTTCAAAGTTGTTCCGAGGGTTACCTGAAACTGGAGGTCGATCTCGGACGAGATCTTCCGTACTGGTCGTAGCTGGTGTGTCCGGCAGGTGGATGACAGCCGGAACTGGTACGTCCGACTTGTTGGACTGATGGTGCTGCTGATCCTTCGTCCCCGGAGGGTGGGGGGTACCTGCAAGGGACTCCGATGCTTAAGTTAGCAAGAGTATTAAACAGGTATTGAGTAGAATCAGAGTGTGAGTTATACTTGGGTGCTCCAGTGTATTTATAATGGTGAGGAGTGACCTCTCTGGAGATAAGATAGTTATCTTATCTTACCTTATCTTTATCTTTGAGTGAGGTCATCTTATCTTTAGGGGAACCGCCTTTATCTTTCTGGGCTTTGGCTGCCTTTAGATTGGGCTGTGTTCCTTTGTTTTGGGCCTGCTTTGGGTTCCTTTGGCGAGTTGGCCGAGCTCTTTGAGAAGAGGTCGGGCATTTGGCCGAGCTTTTTGAGAAGAGGTCGGATAGTCTGACCTAAAGAGGTTGGTCGGCTTGTCACTAAACATCCCGGGTCGAACAGCTTAACCCAGGGTATGAACAGTGCCCCTACTTGAGTTTGATCTTTCCGTGAGATCGTGCTTTTCAGAGCTTCGATCTCTTTGGAAATCGTGCTCAAGCATCTGTCTGGCTTGTTTCTTCATTGCTTTGCAATCTTTGTATATTTTCTAGAGGTTTGGTACTTCATAGTCCAACCTCTTTTGAGTGGTAGTGTGGGTTTTCTACCCTTGCCTTCTGGATCACGCCTTACTTTGAGTTTGTGTTGATAACCCTCTGCTTTGGCGAAGTTATCCTTGCGGCTTGATATCCAGACTTTTAGTGTTTTGTCCAATGACTTTTTAGTATTCTTTATATAGAACCTTTTTTTAGTCTTGGATGATGTTTGTAGCCCTGTTTGAGATTGTGCCTTCTTTGAGTGGAGTTGTATCCTTTTTGGCTAAGCGCATTTGAGCCTTAAGTTGTTTCCCAACCTTTTGGCTTGTTCTTTTTTGAAGTCGTACTTGCGCCTCTTCTTTTAGCTGACGTCGACCTGTATGACTTTGCCCCTGCTTGAGTTTAGACTTTTCCGTGAGACCGTGCTTTCAGAGTTTCAATCTCTTTGGAGAAGTCATGCTCAAGCATCCTGACTTTGGTCGATCTTTGAGTAGTTTCTCCTTGTGTGAGTCTGGTATTGCCCCTTTTACTTTGTTGAGGGGACTTTTCAGCCTTCTTTCGACTTCTTTGTCTTTGCTATTCGGGCTTTTTAGTCATAATCCAACAACTTTTTAGGTAGTGTTCCGATGGAGAACTTTTTTATAGTCTGTTTGGATGACTTTTTAGCGCCGTTTTGATTTGTGCGTTTGCCTTTTAAGTAGTGTCTTTTTTCAAGACTTCGTACCTTTTAGCAAAGCATTCCTGGCCTTCCTCTGGCCATTTGCGAGATGTCTTTGTCCCTTTTTGTGGATCTTTGTAGAGTGTCGGTACTTTGTTGTCCGACCTCTCTTGATCACTTTTGGTTTTGTCCACTTTCTGCTTGGTCGAGGTGGTCCTTGGGGCTAATTTGTCCGACGACTTTTTAGTATTTTTGTAGAACACTTTTTAGTCATTCTAAACAATTTTGATAGCCTTGTCGTGGAGCCATGGCTTTTTGGGCGGAGCTATGTCCATTTTAGCGCACGTTTTTCGTTGGTCCGACTTCTTCTTGTCGGTCCAAGCTGTAGCTTTCGTTGTCGGTCCAAGCTGTAGCTTTCGTTGGTCCGACTTCTTCTTGTCGGTCCAAGCTGTAGCTTTCGTTGGTCCTACTTCTTCTTGTCGGTCCAAGCTGTAGCTTTCGTTCGTCCGACTTCTTCTTATCGGTCCAAGCTGTTGCTTTCGTTGGTTCGACTTCTTCTTGTCGGTCTCTTCTGAGTTATGTCTGTAATCCTCTTTCTTGGACCTTGTTCAAGTCTCTTTCAAGGATTACTTTTATAACTTTTGTCGCTTGGGCCGACTTTGTCATGTCGGGTCCTCCTAAGTTATTTCTGTAATCCTCTTTCTTGGACCTTGTTCAGGTCTCTTTCAGGGATTACTTTTATAACTTGTTTTGTAGGAGACCGACTTCATTAGGTCGATCTCTTCTAAGTTATTTTTGTAATCCTCTTTCTTGGACCTTTGTTAGGTCTCTTTCAGGGATTATTTTATAACTTGTCTTGTAGGTGACCGACTTCGTTAGGTCGATCTGTTCTAAGTTATAGCAATTCCTCTTTAATAGGGTTTGCCAGACCTCTTTCCAGGGATTTGCTGATAACTTGGGTTGACTTGGTCTGACTTTTTAGTTTTGGCCAGTCTTTTTAAGTTATTATATAGCAATCCATAAGACCTCGTTAGGTTCTTTTTGGGATCACTTTCGATAACTTCTTGCATTATTCTGTGTTCATCTTTGCCGATTCGTAGATGGTGGTTTCTGTCCCGGTTTGATCGTCCTTTAGGTGAATCACGTTTTCACCTTTGTTGGACGATCATTCCTATCGAGATCGTACAGTGAATCTGTTCTTCCCTTTCTGTCGATCTGTTGCTTTATAATCGGACGATGAATGCTTTAGATTAATGTGTCTTGGGAGTTTGTAGAGCAGTGAATTTTGGTTTTCACTTTGTCGACCTTTGTCAAAATCAAATGATGAATTCGGTTTTCATCGTGGTCGGGTGGTGAAGTTGGTTTTCACTTTGCCGACTTGTCGCTTTGTAATCGGACGATGAATTTGGTTTTCATCTTGCCGACTTTGTCGTGATCGGGCAGTGAATCTGGTGTTCACCTTGCTGACCTACCGTAGTCGGGCGTCTTGGTAGGAAACTTTTTAGGGAATCTGCATTTTTTTTAATAAAATGAAGATAAGAGTGTGCACATGTTAGTACTTACCTTTCTAGGTCGGGCAATCTTGTTGGATCTCGGCCTGACGCCCTTTGCAGGCATGCCATGACCTTGGTAGCTGTTGCCCCTCGAGGTTGGACACTTTGTAGTAACCTTTCCCCAGTTTTTCTGAACAACTTGGTATGATCCTTTCCGGTTGACTGCTAGCTTCTCTTTTCCTGACCGACCTATTCTGATGTCATTTCAGATTAGGATGAGATTGTCGTTGCTAGGTTACCTTTCGATTGTATCTTGAGGCCATTTGACGTTTTAACATCTCTTCCTTGGTCCGAGCTCTTTCTCAGATTTCTGTAAGTAGGTCGAGTTCTTCCTTTTGAAGTTGGGAGTTGGCCTTTTCACTGTTGTGGATCAGTCTGGGCGATCCTTCTTCGACCTCCACTGGGATCATTGCCTCCATTCTGTAAGCTAATCGGAAAGGTGATTCCTTTGTGGTGGAGTATGGAGTTGTCCGATATGCCCATAGGACCTGTGGGAGCTCTTTAGCCCAAGCTCCCTTTGCGTCCTGTAGACTCCATTTTAACCCGGCTAGTATGACCTTATTGGCAGCTTCTGCTTGTCCATTAGCCTGTGGGTGTTCTACGGATGTGAATTGGAGCTTTATTTTCAAGTCGGCTACCAACTTTCTAAAGCCTGCGTCTATGAATTGAGTGTCATTGTCTGTGGTGATGGAGTAAGGAACCCCACACCTTGTAACAATGTTTCTGTACAAGAATTTCTGACTTCTGTGAGCAGTGGCATTAGCTAGGGGCTCTGCCTCAATCCATTTTATAAAGTAATCCACCTCTACAATGAGGAACATGACTTGTCCCGATCCTTGGGGAATGGGTCCGAGGAGGTCGAGTCCCCATTCTGCGAACGGCCAAGGTGATGTTACATTGATGAGTTCCTCTGGTGGGGCAATGTAGAAGCTAACATGCTTTTGATGTAAACCTTTGACTTTGTATTTGGGTTTTTGCTTTCTTGTTGCCTCCAAAGGGTGCCCCTGGACTTTCGTGTAAGTCCTGGGTTTCCCTTTTACTGTTGTATCTGACACTTGATGTTTTGTTGTTATTGTCCGAGTTGTTTCCTTATTTGTCTGAGTTGTTTGGTAATAACCCCACTGTTGATCTATGTCTTCTTGAAAAAATATTGCTAAGATGTCTACTAAGATCCCGGACGGCATGTCTGATTGACTGGATTCCATAGTTTTAATGCGTGTTACTGTGGCTGACCCTGAGTACTGTGTGCGACTTAGGAGGTTCTATAGAATGAGTTGGTGTCGCCAGACCCCAAGGAGAGGGTTTGTTTTCCTTCCTTGTTGTGGTCTTGTAATGTAGCCTGGATGAGGCTTCTGTTATTGCCCCCTGGTTTGGTGTTGGCTGATTTTGAAAGTGCATCAGCTCGGGCATTCTGCTCCCGAGGTATGTGCCGGACTTCATATTTCCCGAATTGTCCGAGCTGTTGGTACTGGCTGATTTTGAAAGTGCATCAGCTCGGGCATTCTGCTCCCGAGGTATGTGTCGGACTTCATATTCCCCGAAATGTCCGAGCTGTTATCTATTTTTGTCCAGGGTCCCCCGAATTGTCCGAGCTGTTCTCTAGTTTTGTCCATGGTCCCCCGAATTACCCGAGGTATTTTTTCATGGTGGGATCCTCAGCTTGGTTGCTCCCTTCTATTTGTGAGGTGACTACTTGTAAATCACTGGACATGGTAAGCTCCTACCTTCTTAGCTAGCCTTAAACCAGCCAGTAGTGCCTCGTATTCAGCTTGGTTATTTAGCTTGATTTGGCTTCCCTGATCGCTTTCTATAATTACACCTGCACCACTCCCAGTTTTGTTTGGAGAGTCGTCCTAGTAGAGTTTCCATTTTGTAGGAGTTTTCGGAGTGTCAGTGTACTCTGTAATGAAGTCGGTCAGATACTGTGATTTTATGGCTGTCCGAGCTTCATGTCGAAGATCAAATTCAGATAACTCGATTGCCCACTGTAGGATTCTTCCAGCTAAGTATGTTTTCTGTAGGGTGCCTTTTATGGGCTGGTTGGTCCGAACTCTAATAGTGTGAGCTTGAAAATATGGGCAGAGTTGTCGAGAAGAGAATGTGAAGGCGTAGGCAAACTTTTCTATCTTTTGATAGTTTAGTTCGGCCCCTTGTAGAGCCTTGATGATGAAGTAGACGAGTTGTTGCCCACTTTTGTCTTCTTTAACTAGTGATGAGGCTATTGTCAGACTTCCCACTACGAGGTATAATATGAGCTTTTCACTTTCCCTTGGTTGGGTAAGAATGGGTGGTTGCCCCAAGAATTTTCAAAATCTCAGAAGGCTTGTTTGCACCCCGTAGTCCTATTTAAACCACTCTCCCTTCCTTAATATACCTCTTTGAGGTGTCCTTTGCGAGATGATTTAGAGATCCTTCCTCTTGAGAATCCTCCATGAACATGTCTCTCAGCTGAGTAAGAAAGTAACTGAAACTCCTCCTAGTACTCTCCCAAGCAATACTGAAGAAAATCCAAAAAGAGAGTGCAACGCCGTTGATATAATCAATATGGTCGAACCTAGGGAGGAAGAAGAGGACGTGAATCCCAATGAGGAATACCTCATGGGACGTCTCTCAAGCAAGAAGGAGTTCCCTATTGAGGACCCAAAGGAATCTGAGGCTCCTATAGAGACCATAGAGATTCCATTAAACCTCCTTCTGCCATTCATGAGCTCTGAAGACTATTCTTCCTCTGAAGAGGATAAAGATGTAACTGGAGAGTAAGTTGCTCAATATTTAGGAGCTATCATGAAGCTGAATGCCAAGTTATTTGGTAATGAGACTTGGGAAGGTGAACATCCCTTGCTCATTAATAAACTAGATACATGGGTTCAGCAAACTTTACCTTAAAAGAGACAAGATCCTGGAAAATTCGTAATACCCTGCACCATAGGCACCATGATCTTTGAAAAAGCTCTATGTGACCTGGGGTCAGGTATAAATCTTGTGCCACTCTCTGTAATGGAGAAGCTGGGGATCATTGAGGTACAACCTGCCATATTCTCATTACAAATGGCAGACAAGTCAGTAAGACAAGCTTATGGATTAGTAGAGGACGTGTTAGTGAAGGTTAAAGGCCTTTACATCCCTGCTGATTTCATAATCTTAGACACTAGGAAGGAGGAGGATGAATGCATCATCCTTGGAAGACCCTTCCTAGCCACAGCAGGAGCTGTGATTGATGTTGACAGAGGAGAACTAGTCCTTCAATTAAATGGGGACTACCTTGTGTTTAAAGCTCAAGGATCTTCTTTTGCAACCATGGAGAGGAAGCATGAAAAGCTTCTCTCAGTACAGAGTCAAACAAAGCCCCCCACAATCAAGCTCTAAGTTTGGTGTTGGGAGGCCATAGCCAAACACTAAGTTTGGTGTTGAATCCCCACATCCAAACTCAAAGTTTGGTGTTGGGAGTCTACAACATTGACCTGATCACCTGTGAGGCTCCATGAGAGCCCACTGTCAAGCTAGTGACATTAAAGAAGTGCTTATTGGGAGGCAACCCAATTTTTATTTATCTCATTTTATTTTATTTTTATTATTCGTTTATGTTTTATTAGGTTCATGATCATGTGGAGTCATGAAAAAAATACTAAAATTAAAAACAGAATCAAAAACAGCAGAAGAAAAATCACACCCTGGAGGAAGGACTTACTGGCGTTCAAACGCTAGTAAGGAGCATCTGGCTGGCATTCAACGCCAGAACAGAGCATGGATCTGGCGTTGAATGCCAGAAATAAGCAGCATCCTGGCGTTTGAACGCCAGGAATATACCCTGAGGAGAGCTAGCGCTGAACGCCAGAAACAAGCATGGAACTGGTGTTCAACGCCAGAAACATGCTGCAATTGGGTGTTGAACGCCCAACATAAGCATCACTTCGGCGTTTAAACGCCAGAATTGTATGCAAAGGAATTTTACATGCCTAATTGGTGCAGGGATGTAAATCCTTGACGCCTCAGGATCTGTGGACCCCACAAGATCATCCCAGGATCTGTGGACCCCCACAGGATCCCCACCTACCTCAACTCACCTTCTCTCCTCTTCTTCACATTCATCCTCTCGTCCCCATAAACTCTCTTCCCCATAAACACTCTTCCCCAAAAACCCTTCACCAATCACCTTAATTTCTCTTCCCAATCACCCACCTTCACCACTCACATCCATCCACTCTTTCCCATAAACCCCACATACCTTCAAAATTCAAAATTTCTTTCCCACCCAAACCCACCCTAAATAACCGAACCTACTCCATCTCCCCTCACTATAAATACCCCTCCATCCCTCTTCATTTTCACACATCACAACCCTCTCTTCTTCTCCTTGGCTGAAACACATCCTTCCCCCACTCTCCTCCATATTTTCTCTTTTTCTTCTTCTTTTCTTTCTTCTCTTTCTCGAGGGCGAGCAATATTCTACGTTTGGTGTGGTAAAAGCATAGCTTTTTGTTTTTCCATAACCATTGATGGCACCTAAGACCGGAGAAACCTCTAGAAAAGGGAAAGGGAAGACAAAAGCTTCCACCTCCAAGTCATGGGAGATGGAGAAATTCATCTCCAAAGCCCATCAAGACCACTTCTATGATGTTGTGGCCAAGAAGAAGGTGATCCCTGAGGTCCCTTTCAAGCTCAAGAAAAATGAGTATCCGGAGATCCGACATGAGATCCAAAGAAGAGGTTGGGAAGTTCTGACCAACCCCATTCAACAAGTCGGAATCTTAATGGTTCAAGAGTTCTATGCCAATGCATGGATCACTAGGAACCATGATCAAAGTATGAACCCGAATCCAAAGAACTATCTTATAATGGTTTGGGGGAACTACTTAGATTTTAGTCCGGAAAATGTGAGGTTGGCGTTCAACTTGCCTACAATGCAAGAAAATGCACGTCCCTACACAAGAAGGGTCAACTTTAATCAAAGGTTGGACCAAGTCCTTATGGACATATGTGTGGAAGGAACTCAATGGAAAAGAGACTCCAAAGACAAGCCGGTTCAATTAAGAAGACTAGACCTCAAGCCTGTGGCTAGAGGATGGTTGGAGTTCATCCAACGCTCCATCATTCCCACTAGCAACCGATCCAAATTTACTGTGGATCGGGCCATCATGATTCATAGCATCATGATTGGAGAGGAAGTAGAAATTCATGAAGTCGTCTTCCTTGAATTCTACAAAATAGCCGAAAAGTCCTCCACCATGGCAAGGCTAGCTTTTCCTCATCTTATTTGCCATCTATGTTACTCAGCTGGAGTTATCATAGAAGGAGACATCCCCATTGAGGAGGATAAGCCTATCACTAAGAAAAGGATGGAGCAAACAAGAGAGCCCACTCATGGAACCCAAGAAATGCATGAGGAAGCTTATCACCAAGAAATCCTGGAGATGCCTTAAGGGATGCATTTTCCTCCCAACAACTATTGGGAACAACTCAACACTTCTCTAGAAGATTTGAGTTACAATATGGATCAATTAAGCGTGGAACATCAAGAGCACTCCATCATTCTCCATGAAATTAGAAAAGATCAAAAAGCAATGAGGGAGGAGCAACAAAGGCAAGGAAGAGACATAGAAGAACTCAAGGACATAGTTGGTTCATCAAGAAGAAAGCGCCACCATCACTAAGGTGGACTCATTCCTTGTTCTTATTTTTTTATTTTTTCGGTTTTTATGCTATATGTGTGTTTATGTTTTGTGTCTCTACCTCATGATCATTAGTATTGAGTAACTATGTCTTAAGGATATAAATAATTCCATAAATCCTTCACCTCTCTTAAATGAAAAATGTTTCTAATTCAAAAGAACAAGAAGTACATGAATTTTGAAATTATCCTTGAATTTAGTTTAACTATATTGATGTGGTGACAATACTTTTTGTTTTCTGAATGAAAGCCTGAACAGTGCATATTTTGATCTTGTTGTTTATGAATGTTAAAATTGTTGGCTCTTGAAAGAATGATGAACAAAGAGAATGTTATTGACAATATGAAAAATCATGAAAATTAATTCTTGAAGCAAGAAAAAGCAGTGAAAAAGCAAAAGCTTGCGAAAAAAAATGGCAAAAAAAATAATAATAGAAAGAAAAAAAAGCAAGCAGAAAAAGCCAATAGCCCTTAAAACCAAAAGGCAAGGGTAAAAAGGATCCAAGGCTTTGAGCATCAATGGATAGGAGGGCCCAAGGAAATAAAATCCAGGGCTAAGCGGCTAAATCAAGCTGTCCCTAACCATGTGCTTGTGGCATGCAGGTCCAAGTGAAAAGCTTGAGACTGAGTGGTTAAAGTCGTGATCCAAAGCAAAAAGAGTGGGCTTAAGAACTCTGGACACCTCTAACTGGGGACTTTAGCAAAGCTGAGTCACAATCTGAAAAGGTTCACTCAGCTATGTGTCTGTGGCATTTATGTATCTGGTGGTAAAACTGGAAAACAAAGTGCTTAGGGCCACGGCCAAGACTTATAAAAGTAGCTGTGTTCAAGAATCAACAAACTTAACTAGGAGAATCAATAACACTATCTAAAATTCTAAGTTCCTAGAGATGCTAATCATTCTAAACTTCAAAGGAAAAAGTGAGATGCCAAAACTGTTCAGAAACAAAAAGCTACAAGTCCCGCTCATCTAATTAGCACTAATATTCATTGATATTCTAGAATTTATAGTATATTCTCTTCTTTTTATCCTAATTGATTTTTTGTTTCTTGGGGACAAGCAACAAATTAAGTTTGGTGTTGTGATGAGCGGATAATTTATACGCTTTTTGGCATTATTTTTAGATAGTTTTTAGTATAATCTAAATACTTTTAGGGATGTTTTCATTATTTTTTATGCTAAATTCACATTTCTGGACTTTACTATGAGTTTGTGTGTTTTTCTGTGATTTCAGGTATTTTCTGGCTGAAATTGAGGGACTTGAGCAAAACTCTGATAAAAGGTTAACAAAGGACTGCTGATGCTGTTGGAATCTGACCTCCCTGCACTCGAAATAGATTTTATGGAGCTACAGAACTCTACATGGCGCGCTCTCAACGGCGTTAAAAAGTAGACATTCAGAGCTTTCCAGCAATATATAATAGTTCATACTTTATTCGTGATTAGACGATGTAAACTGGCGCTCAACGCCAGTTCCATGCTGCATTCTGGAGTCAAACGCCAGAAACACGTCATGAACCAGAGTTGAACGCCAAAAACATGTTACAACTTGGCGTTCTACTCCAAAAGAAGCCTCTGCACGTGTAAAGCTCGAGCTCAGCCCAAGCACACACCAAGTGGGCCCCGGAAGTGGATTTCTGCATCAATTACTTTCTTTTGTAAACCCTAGTAGCTAGTCTAGTATAAATAGGACATTTTTACTATTGTATTAGACGTCTTTGACTATTTGGTCTTTTTGACCACGTTACATCTTTGGTCTCAGTTTTATTCTATTATTCATCTTAGGAGGCTATTGATCACATTTATGGGGGCTGGCCATTCGGCCATGCCTGAACCACCATCACTTATGTATTTTCAACGGTGAAATTTTTACACACCATAGATTAAGGGTGTAGAGCTTTGCTGTACCTCAAGTTTTAATGCAATTACTACTATTTTCTATTCAATTCATTTTATTCCTGTTCTAAGATATTTGTTGCACTTCAACATGATGAATGTGATGATCCATGACACTCATCATCATTCTCACCTATGAACGCGTGACTGACAACCACTTTCGTTCTACCTTAGACCGGGCGCATATCTCTTGGATTCCTTAATCAGATTCTTCGTGGTATAAGCTAGAATTGATGGTGGCATTCATGAGAATCCGAAAAGTCTAAACCTTATCTGTGGTATTCCGAGTAGGATTCCGGGATTGAATGACTGTGACGAGCTTCAAACTCGTGATTGTTGGGCGTGATGACAAACGCAAAAGAATCAATGGATTCTATTCCGGCATGATCGAGAACCGACAGATGATTAGCCGTGCTGTGACAGAGCATTTGGACCATTTTTACTGAGAGGATGTGATGTAGCCATTGACAACGGTGATACCCTACATACAGCTTGCCATGGACAGGAGTAAGAAGGATTGGATGAAGGCAGTAGGAAAGCAGATATTCAGAAGGAGCACAGCATCTTCATACGCCTATCTAAAATTTCCTTCGATGATCTACATAAGTATTTTTATCTTTATTTTCTGTTTATTTATTATTATTATTCGAAAACTCCATAACCATTTATTATCCGCCTGACTGAGATTTACAAGATGACCATAGCTTGCTTCATATCAACAATCTCCGTGGGATCGACCCTTACTCACGTAAGGTTTATTACTTGGACGACCCAGTGCACTTGCTGGTTAGTTGAGCGAAGTTATGAAATTTTGTTTAGACCATGGTATTGAACACCAAATTTTTTGGGCCATTACCGAAGAATCAATTTCGAACAACAATTTAAGTATGAATCACAATTTCGTCCACCAAATTTACCCCCTTATTTATACGCGTACCAAATTCATATGTTCAAACTTCATTAATTTAATCCATTTTAAGAACTTGAACCTTCTTCCTATTAAAAAACAATGAGCCACCCATCTTAAAAAATCAAATCATTAATGGACATGATATCATAACATTAACTACTAATATTCTCCGTAAAATCTTGACAAAATGTATGACTAACACTTTCTCAGCCCACAATTAGAGCTTATGTTTAGTAAAAAAAAAGCCAAAAATAATCAAAATTTATTTTATTTAATACTCATTAGTTGTTGTTAAAATTAATGAATATTAAATAAGATAAAAATAAAGTATCATTTTTGTCTCTAACATTTGGAGTAAATTTTAAAATTATTTTTAATGTTTAAATTGTCCTATTTAAGTCTTTAACGTTTTAAAATTGGCACAATATTGCCTTGTCGTTAGAGATCTGTTAATAGAATTAATCGTGGGACAAAATTGAGACAATTTCAAATTTTTAAAGACCTAAGTAGGACGAAAACGTTGAGGATAAAAATGAAACATAGAAATAAATTTTAGTTTTATCCTTCAATAATATCAATTTTTTACTGTAAATAGTTATTCAATTATTTTTTAATCACATCTAAGTAAATTACAGTTAATCACATTAGTTTCATTCTAAATAAATTTATTTTTTAATAATTTTACTCTTAAAGATTTTTACCCATAAAAAACTTGCAAAAAAATGAGTATGATATATATATATATATATATATATATATATATATATATATATATATATATATATATATATATAAAATAAAATATAAATTATACCTTTTATCTCTAATGTATTGAAATTCTTTAATGTTTAATTTAGTTAAATTTTATTTTTAATTTTAAAATAAATTTTAGTTTTATAATATCAATTTTTTACAGTAGATAATTATTTAATTATTTTTTTAATTTTATACTTAATCACATTTAATTAATTTTTAAATGAATTTATTTTTTACTAAGAACAAAATTAAAAAATAAATTAAGTAATTATTTGTGGTAAAAAAAATGAAATTATTGGAGAAAAGATTTAAAATTTATTAAAAAGTTAAAAATAAAATTTAATTAAATAAACATTAAACAATTTCAATATATATATATATATATATATATATATATATATATATATATATATATATATATATTACCAAATATAGGAGACTCAAACCCGCAACCTCTTAATTGAGTATGGGGAGACTATGTCATTTGAGCTATTACTCATTGGCAACAAATTCGATATATGAGAGACAAAAAGATATATATAATTTATATTTTATTATATATGTACATACTCTTTTTTTTCTTTTCTGAAAATTTATATACTAGTTACTCTATAGGTATGAGTAAAAATTTTAAATTAGTAATGCAATTCATTTGTTAAAATTCTTTTTCATTTTACTTAATTTTGTAATTCTTCTAACAATAATGTATTATTTTTGTTCCCAATATTTTGTCCTATTTAAGTTTTTAATATTTTAAATTTGTCTCAATTTTGTGTCACCGTTAATTCTGTTAATAAATTACTAACGACGAAACAATATTAAAATAATTTTTAAACGTTAGAAATTTAAATAAAATAATTTAAATGTTAGAGATAACTTTAAAATTTACTCTAAATATTAGAAATAAAAATGATATTTTATTCATAACATAAATTTAAACTGATTGTGTTAATCTTTCATTATCTCTTTAGTAGTATCGTTACCATTATATGTTTATTTTTGTGGATAATATATTTTTAGAAATTTTATTTGCAAACTATTAAATAACATCTGTTTTTTTTTTTTTTTTATATCCTGGCGTGCAACCTTTGGAATAACAAACTAGAATAAACAATTGCCGACACGTGATAACATTTTGTCATGTCCCAATGAAGATCACCTAGTTCTTCTTATTGACTTAATACTAATTTATAAGGCGACAATGATTGCAGCTTAATGCTTTCCATTTCTACTATTTTTATGTAATAGGTGGCACTGAAATTCTTGACCGGAAAACGAGGTAACAAAGCCAGAGAGATTGAGGTAGTCAATATGATATCGGCTTCCTATCTCAGCATCACGAACGTGTTCTTTTTCTTTCTTACAAACGAAAAATATCGATGACGTCCGAATTTGATCTTCTAGTTTTCATGATTAGATTTCGTGATTAAATCATCATTACGTACAAGTGTATAACCATCCTCATATATATACTGTGCTTATTGTGTTTATTACCGTGAACATGACAAAATCACAATGTACTACTAACTACTAACCATTAAAAAAAAAAAAAAAAAAACAGCACAATTGGTTATTCTTTAAAAATTATCTATTATTCAACTTTTGAAAAAGAGAAAAATTAAAAAATAAGTAATTTTTATAAAAAAACAAATAATATTATTTAAAAGAAATAATATTTAAAAATAAAAATTTAAATTAATTAAATAATATTATTTAAATCAAAAGATGAACTAAAAATTGAAAATTTAAAGAATAAAAAACATTTTAACAAAAAAGAAAGTCAATCAACATCAGTCACTGTCAGCATATAGAAACGTGTTCATTTTGCTAGCTAGCCATCACCATCTAATTCATAAGGGCATGTAAAATTAAAATAGAATTTCTCGACCGTGTAATTTTATAAAACTTTTTATTATGAATGCTTTTTTTAACTTCTGGACAAATGTAGGAGTTTTCAGTGGATTGCTTATGTAGTGATTAAGACCTCATATCACATGCATGCAGACGTTAATGTATTATATGAGTTAATAGTGAAAAATAGCATTAAACACTACGAGAAAAATAACTATTTAGCCACACTTTTTTAAATTACATTTGAAAAACGTAGCCTATTCATAAAATAGGTTACACTTTTCTCCGTGTTACCTTTAAAAGGATATATAAATGCGGCATTATTTAAAAAGCGTAGCCTTAGGTATTATAGAAATCACTTATAAAGCGTAGCTGTAGGTTGATATCGATAGATTCACTTTTCGTATCAAAGGAGACGCTTTTAAAGGATAGCCTATTTGTTAAGTTTTGGGTGCATTTTAAAGTGATGCCTAATGTATCTAGAGCCAAAAACTTAACACTTAGTAAATTTTTTCCCTCTTTTTCTTGAAAGCAAACTGATGACACTTAGTAAAGTTTTTACTAAGTAAAATTTTTTATCCATTATTCCCTCCAAATCTCACTCAAGTCAAAGCAACTTCATCGTTCCCTTTCAGACATCCTGGAAAGGTCACTCACTGTACCGTCGCAAGGAAGAAACCCTGCCTCCAAAGCTCACCATCGTCGCCCCCCACTCACTCTCTTCACTCTCGCCATTGACCTTCTCACTCTCGCTCTCGTCATTGACCCTCTCACTCTCGCCATTGACCGTCGTCGCCCCCACGCACCACTCACCCGCACTCACCACTCTCCACATTGCTGCACTACTGACCGTCGCTACGCCGCCCTCACCATCGTCGCTGCGCCGCCCTCACCACCGTCATCACCCCCCAAATCAGAGAAAAGCGTTTGCCATCACCACTCACCACTGACGCCGTCACCACTCACCACTCCAGGAAGACTCTGTGCTCACTCATCTTCCCCACTCATCTTCATCGTTGCTTCTCTTCGCTGCACGGTCACATCACGAAGACGCTGCATTCAACTGAAAGCTTTCTTCATTCGTGAGGTTAGGGTTCTGATTTTAGGTTTCAATTTAGGGGGTTTTCGTACAATAATATTCTATTCTCTTTGTTGATGCCACCATATCTTAACCCATCATTTCGACTCTTTCTGAATTCACGATAATCACTTTTTGAGCAGTACCCTTCTCAGGAATTTGGAAAAGATGATGACTTTGATGGGATTCACTGGTCACACTTTAGAATTCTGAAAGAGTTTCCAATGCCTAGTTACTCATCAAGCTTGACTGGTTTAGGATATGGTACTGGTATCAGTGGTAATAAAGTTGATAGTTCAGTTGATGATGGGATCATGCTTCAGAAAGGTAATTTTCTTTTTCTTCTTGAATGGTTTGGGGCCTGCCCCAAACTTCTGTAATTTTGATAGATTCTGATGATTATCTTTCACTTGTATAGTAAGTTGGTTATGCTTTTCTTATCTTATTGATCTTCCAGCCCTTACTTCTGAGGGAAGTACCTTTAGTTAGTTGTGTGCTATAATTTCTATCACATTAAGCTTTTTACTACATATAGTGAGGATAGTTTCTTTCATACTCAGTCAATTGTAGACTTGAGCCTTGTGTTTCTATGGTTACTAATATGGAGTATACGTATAAGATTTAACTGTTAAGTTGCATGTGGTTAACAAAGGGAATTTCTGAGTCGTTATTGTTGGTGAAAATGGTAATTTGCAGTCTTGTACAATTTCTAAGCAATGCTAAGAGTTGAGATTTCAATTTAGTTCACCTACAAATGTTAGAAATTACATGCACTGAAAAGCAACTCACTAGTTATATTGTTGCCTTCATAATTAAAATTTCAAAATCACTCGTATTTCACTTGTATGCAAAGAAAAACCATAAATTTTGTGGGGTTGAACAAAATAATGAAGGTTTCTCCCAGGCCTTTGTAAATACTACATATTAAAATTTTTAGTACTTGAAAGACAAGAAACTTGTGCATCTCTGCTTTTTAAAAATTTTGGTGCTTAAAAGACAAGCAATTTTTTTGTTTCAGTGTATTTTTATGTTTTTTAGACTGCTTAAAGATAAGCTACGTTCTGAGTGTGTTTGTGTCTATAAAGTGGTAGATTAGTATTTCTCTACTACTATATAGTGAAGAAAATTTTGATTTTTCATATCAAGTAGCAATGTTATTGATTGTGTTTTAGGAACAAGACTTGCACTCCTATTTATACATTAATAATATGAGTAACTTATATTTCTTCAGGGTTTTATTGTTTGTTCATTTCTCTTAGTATATAGCTTCAATCTATTGTGCTTTATTGATTATAATCCTTTTTCCCTTTTAATTTTTGTAGTTCCCATTTGTTCCAGATACAATGATTTGATGCTCGGAATATTTTTAGAATGTGAATCTTCTTTGTCTTTTTCATTGGAGGAGCTGCTACTACTACTGCTACTGCTAATGCTACCTCTCACTCTCACTGTTCTTCTTCTTGTGTTGTGTCCTTCTCCTTTTGTAACTGTAATAGTACTTATTGGAGGAAACATAACAAGAATGAGAAGAAGACATAGCAAAGTTGAGGGTGGGAAAGAACATTGAAGAAAACACCATTGCTATTTTGGTGTTATGAACTTATGATCAGTACCAATATTTTTCTCTTTTTAGTATCGTTAGCTTTTCTGGATATGATTTTCTTAATGCAAATTCTGAATCTCTTAATGCACATTGCTTAGGTTTTTCAATGCGTATATATTTTGGTTTTGCCAAATTCAGAAAAGTTTCTAAGTGACATTCTAAATTATTGGTAATGTCCTAATTGTTGGTAATGTAAAAACATTTTTGTTGTTTCCTTGATAGTCTTACTTCATGCATACAGCAGTAGATGAACTTAGTTCATGAGGTCCTACAAAATATAAGTACATTTTGCACCTGTTGAAGTATTTACCATATTTTATATTTTATGAGCATTCAAATGTATCAGACAATTGTTGTGGCAATAAATTTTGTATTTTTATGGTTTTTGATTTGTCATCTCTAATTTCTGCTCAGGTCAATGCTTCTGATGTCATTATATTGGAGGGAATTCTTGTATTCCATGATCAGGATGTCCGGGATTTAATGAACATGAAGATCTTTGTTAACACAGGTTTGTTTGTTATGTCCCATCACATGTCATGTATTTTTATAAAATACTGGGAATTTATTGGGAAAAATTTCCATCTCTATCTCTAACGTCCTCTTATTTTGAATTGCATTTATGCAAGTGCTTTTAAAAAATAAATTGAAATGGAAACTTTCCGTATTAGATTGGCTGCCAGCTTAGGTTTGAATATCACTATGCATTATACAAAATCTATTATTCTTACACTGCATGAAAGCTTTTCCCTTGTTTCTTATTAACTCTAGTTTTATCTTTAACTGTCAATTGTTTGCAGATGCTGATGTGAGACTAGCTCGTAGGATTAGACGTGACACAGTGGAGCGAGGGAGGGACATAAACTCTGTTCTTGAACAGGTATTGCCAACAATATTCTCAGTAACCACAGTTTAATTGCACCTAGGGTAATAATGAGTATGAATTCTTATATATATATTTTTAATAAGTTTGAAGCATGAGATTTGGATTGATAAGTTATATGCTAGACTATGTCAGTTGATATGTATGAAGAGTAGTTTGATCTAAGAGGGGAAGCTGAGTAAGGTATAGAATTAATGGGATATGCATGTACTAGGCTAAAGGAATTAGTGAAATGATATGGTTGTATTAGCTGTAATGCTGTGAGAATTTATTGAGATTAGTTGGACAAGCCTATGGATGTTAGGATATCATTGTTTTCAAATGAAATGTGAACAATCACTTTTAATATTTATATCTTACTGCCTACAATGCTGATTTTGTAGTACGCAAAGTTTGTTAAGCCTGCCTTTGATGATTTTGTTCTACCATCAAAGAAGTATGCTGATGTGACCGTTCCTCGAGGAGGTGATAATCATGTTGCCATTGATTTGATCGTGCAACATATCCGCACAAAGCTTGGTCAGCATGATCTGTGCAAAATATATCCAAATGTTTATGTTATTCAATCAATATTTAGGTAATGTCCTACTTCAGCATTTAGGTATTGATTATTAATTGTAGTACTACACTGAGTTATTAACCTTAATCCCATTACACTCTTCAATGTTGTTGCCGTAACTGTGCCTTTCTTTCTTTGATTTTCACATATGAATAGTATGTTAATATTGTTTAGCTTTGAAGATTGAAACTCTGAGCGATTCCTAATTTTATTTGTGTCACTGCTGCAGGCCATGCAATTCTGATATTTCGGAAACTGGTGCATTCTCCCAAAATCCTGCACTTGTTCTTGCCCCAGTTGTCCCAAGGTACGCCCTTGTTACTGTTGTACAAAGTTCTTTTGGAGAAGTGCTTTCTTCTATTTCTGTTGTTAGTATTTCAAATTATATTATATTACTTGCTCAATTTGCAATTCTGATATAGTTAGAGTATAAATAATTATGATTGCTAAAATTTAGTGCTCATTTATTTTAATGTCTTTGTCAAGTTTGTCAATGTTGCTGGTTAGTATCTGTCTTTTGCTTCATTCCTTATCATGCTTTCAAATTAAGGAATTAATTTGCATAGGCTTCTATTTTATTTTCTCTATTTTCAGTTTCTATTTAGTGCAAAGTGCATGGTGTTGCTCTGTATTTGTACAATTTTTGCTTTTTTCAATTGATTTTACACTGCCAAGTACCTAGAACTTATGACTTTGATTTAAGAACCCTTGTGGTTTGGTACAAAATGGCGCATTTCTTTATGCTAAGTGACTTTTTATTGTTTTGAGATAAATAGCAATGAGTATATTTGGTGGAAGGCTAATGCTAGAGAGACAAAGGAAGAACTAATTAATAGAGGGCCTAAGTTCCTGAACTAGTATATTTCTATTCACGAAAATAATTATATAAAAAGCAGTGTATTATAGATGTGTTAAGGGATAACTCTATTTATTTTGTAGAAGTTAATTTAATTTTACTTATCTTCTTTTTATTTTAATAAGAGACGTATGAATATTCAAAATTATGATCATTCTAATACTTTTGGTTCATTATAAATATATTTGTTTAAGGATAATTTTTATGATTTGAAGAATATTATATAGTATTATAGTGTACTTATTTTTATTTTATAATATTTGACTAATTTAATTTAAAATGCAAGATTATATATAATCATATTACTAAATATTAGGTTATAGAAAAAAAAACTATTAGAATATATATATATATATATATATATATATATATATATATATATATATATATATATATATGCAGAAAATTTAAAAGAAATAATGAGGGACCTAAAGCTACACTTATATAGAGTAGTTATGATATACAACATGGCTACGCTTTACAAGTGATGCAGTAGCGTTGAAAAGCGTAGCCTATTCTGGTAAAAATGAAAGTTGAAAAGAGTAGCTTTTGGTCCTGGACAGCATCACTTGAAAAGCGCACCCTATTCCCAAACGGCAAAAGCGTAGCTTTTGGTGCAGAAAAGCGTAGCCTTTGAGAATAGACAACGGCCGAATAGGAATCACCCCAAAAAGCGTAGCCGTAGCCCAAAAAGTGTAGCCGTAGCCTAAGGCATCATTTTTTTTCACTTTTGGCTACACTTTTCAAGTGTACCTGAATGGGTATTTTTCTTGTAGTGAAAAGATCATATATGTGAATACTCACATTTTTATTTTTAATATTGGGAGAAGTTTGGTGTATAACAACGTTATGGGAGTGCATGGTACTTGACTGGAATGTGATACTGCACCCAGAAAAATTGGACTCTCTCAAATCGCTGGGTCCGATTTAGGATCCTCTCACATTTTTGCTCAGAAGTCGTGAAATCGGTGGGTTCGATTTTCTTGGCCCAAATCAATTACATCATTTGTGCATGAAATTGTTGGGCCCGATTTCTTGCACCAGTCATCCTTGAACCACAAATCGGATGGTCCGATTTGTGTTCCCTCTTCCCAACAAAAAATCAGACCGTCCGATTTTTCTCTGTCTTTTAACAGCCGTCACAACAATGTAAATCTCTCTTACGATCCATAACCCGGTATAATACCAAAGTGTGTGTCATATGCAACAAAATTTGCCGTGAATACTTTGATTTAAAGAAAAAAAATCAAACTATATAAATTAGTTCGTAAAAAATATAACATTAAACAACTATATTACGTGTACATAAAAAATAACTAACAAAAATAATTATTTATATAAAATATATATTAAAATATAAAATATATATTAAAAATAAATTAAATAATATATATTTATTTATAAAATATTTTTTATAAATTAAATTACTCATTTTGTGAATGATGACGTAACACAAAATAATTTATCTCATATATTATTATTTAACTAACAGAAGAACTATATTACAAATGTATATATCTTTCAAAATCCAATTTCAGACCTTTGATACTTAGATCGCAAACAATTAACCCAAATTTTTGAAACCATTTTGACTAAGCTAAAATTTATATTTTGTTCCTAATATTTTCAAAAAATTTTACAAATATTTTTAATATTTAATTTATTTTATCTTTGTCCCTAAAATTTTTTATAAGCTACAACTCTTCCTAGTGTATATTTGGATTTCAGTTTGCAAATGGGAGTTTGCATAAAAATGATTTTGCAAACTTGATTTTGATGAAAAGTAAGTTTGTGTTAACGTAATTTATGTTTGGCAATCTTTATATCAAAATTGATTATAGTAAAATAAATGTTGTTTGGATTATACTATTTAAAATCACTTTTAGATAAAAGATTACTAAAAGACATTAATTAAAATAATTTTTTATATTATTCTATTATTTTACTTTAAATATTTGAATAGATCTTATTAATTCATTTTATAATAAAGTTAATATTTACTTACTAAATTAAAGTAACATATAAAAATTGACAAAATATATTTTAATACACAAAAACACTAATAAATATTAAATTAAAAGATAAAACACTAATGAAATACATAAAAAATAATATCTTATACAAAATTAGTACATAAGAACACTATTATTTCTACTGCATGTGATTAATAATTTGATCCCTAATCGAGTCTTAAACACGGTCCATTTCTGCAGAAGACCTAATGGTTAGAGTTTGATCTGAGCTTTCACCAACATAACTATTATCTTCTCCATCAAGAATGTTTGCATGTTTATATTAATTAAACTCAGTATCTGTTTTAGAATGTCTTCTAATAAAATTATGAATAGCCATTGTTGCACACACTATCTGCACTTGAGTTTCAATTTTAAACTTGGGCATGTGTGGTGCGGTATTTTATAACCCACAAACAAACCGGCAAGTACACCGGGTCGTACCAAGTAATACCTTACGTGAGTAAGGGTCGATCCCACGACGATTGATAGATCAGGTAACAATGATTGATTGATTGGCTTAGTTAGGCAAGTAGAAAAGGGTTTTGAGATATTCAAAAGGTTTAAATTCGAACTCAGAATATCAAAAGGATAGACAAATAAACAAGTTGGGAATAAAATATAGAGAAAACAGTTAAGGCTTAAGAGTTATCTATTTTTCCGGATTAACTTTTCTTACTAACTATTTTAATCATGTAAGATTAATTTATGGCAAACTATATGTGACTAGACTCTAATTCCTTCGACCTTTCTAGCCTCCTTCAAAATTCATTAACTGCCAATTCCTTAGTCAATTAACTCCAATGAGAAGGTGAAGTTC
Source organism: Arachis hypogaea (assembly GCF_003086295.3). Taxonomy (NCBI): domain Eukaryota; kingdom Viridiplantae; phylum Streptophyta; class Magnoliopsida; order Fabales; family Fabaceae; genus Arachis; species Arachis hypogaea. The sequence continues at coordinate 89,962,239 of NC_092044.1, read as the reverse complement.
AAATTCCAGTTTATATGGCATAAAATTTTTAATTACCCAAAAATAAGAAGATTATATGTCACGTATCCTGTTAAATCCAAATAATTAAAATTTAGGAGAAATTGTTTTCAAGCTGTTGTTCAAGTAAAGAGCTTTTCCAAGTTTTACAAGAACTCAAAATAGAAAAAGCAATAAAATCCACACATGAATTAAAATAGAAAAAGCAATAAAATCAATCCATACAAATAGACAGAGCTCTTAACCTTAACAATGGAGGATTAGTTGCTCATGGAATGCGAAATGTAAATTTGTATAGAATTCCCTAAAGGAATCCCCCTAATGGAATGTCCCAATAGAAGAGAAGTCTTCCCTTTTTATAACTAATCCTAATTAATTTAAAATCTAATATCTAAAATTAAGATAATATCTTTTCCTATTTTCAAATTCAAATTTGAATTTAAATAAAAATTAATTATAACAATCATTAAGTCTTCAATTGATGGATGGGGACCACTTGATTCCTTCACCCTGCAGCTTCTAATATGTGTTTTCTGGGCTGAAAACTGGGTCAAAATAGCCCAGAAATTGACCCCAGCATTTTTCTGTATTTTCTGCACGTGGCGCATGTCACCTGTACGCGTCGATGGTCTTTTCTGCGAGTCACGCGGACGCGTCAGGTATGTGCACACGTCGCCGTCAAAATCTTCAAATCACGCGTACGCGTCATCACGTGCACGCGTCGCCATAGAAAGCTCTAAATCACGTGTACGCGTCAGTCACGCGTACACGTCGCTTCTCGCTGCCATCTCCTTTGATTCTTGTGTTGCAGAAACTCCATCAAATTCCGCCGAATGCTATCTAAAATAATCAAAATAGAAAAAGACTCAAAGTAGCATCCATATTGGCTAAAAGATAATTAATTCTTTATTAAACTCAACAAATTAGATGCAAATTCACTAAGAAAAGATAGGAAAGATGCTCACGCATCACAACACAAAACTTAAACTGTTGCTTGTCCTCAAGCAACCAAAACTAATATAAGCATAGGATGTGAATTTCCATGAGAATGAGAGTTCGATTAAGCTCATGTCTCTTCTTTTAGTGGGGTTTACAACTACAATCCTGAATAGTTTTGGCATTTCACTTTATCCTTTGAAGTTCAGAATGATTGGCATCCATAGGAACTCAGAATTCAGATAGTGTTATTGATTCTCCTAGTTTAGTATGTTGATTCTTGAACACAGCTACTTTATGAGTCTTGGCCGTGACCCTAAGCATTTTGTTTTCCAGTATTACCACCGGATACATAAATGTCACAGACACATAACTGGGTGAACCTTTTCAGATTGTGACTCAGCTTTGCTAGAGTCCCCAGTTAGAGGTGCCCAGAGTTCTTAAGCACACTCTTTTTACTTTGGATCATGACTTTAACTGCTCAGTCTCAAGCTTTTCACTTGACACTTTCACGCCACAAGCACATAGTTAAGGACAGCTTGATTTAGCTACTTAGGCCAGGATTTTATTCCTTTGTGCCCTCCTATCCATTAATGCTCAAAGTCTTGGATCCTTTTTACCCTTTGCCTTTTAGCTTAAAGGGTTATTGGCCTTTTCTTTTTTTCTTTCTTTCTCTTTTTATTATTTTATTATTTTATTTTTTTCCGCAAGCTTTGTGTTTTTCACTGCTTTTTCTTGCTTCAAGAATCAATTTTATGATTTTTCAGATTATCAATAACATTTCTCTTTTTTCATCATTCTTTCAAGAGCCAACAATTTTAACATTCATAAACTCACTATAAAAAATATGCACTGTTCATGTCATGCATTCAGAATAACAAAAAATACCACCACATTTAAGTAAATAAGACTATTCTTCAATATAATCCCACTTACTCATGCAATATATCACTCTTGTATTTTTTTTATTTGGATTCAAGCTCAGTGAGTAATGCATGAGACATCTTTTCAGAATTAAAGCATTTAAGGAAAAACTAAACTAGACCTAGGATTCTTACTAATGAAGGATCATGCAACAGACAAAGCAAAATAGTAGAAAACCAGAACATAACATAGAAAAAGAGGGGAGGAATAAAAAATATGAAAGGAACTCAACCACCTTAGTTATCCTAGCAGTTGCTTTATTCTTCAGGTTGTGCTCCTCCGTGAAGATGATTCGCCTCCCTTTTTGGTGCCAAAAAAATAAATAGAAAACTTCTAAGCGAAGCTTCAACACCAAACTTAAAGGTTTGCTTGTCCTCAAGCAAAGAAGAACTGAAAATAGAAAGAGACAAATATTATGATGAAAGAAAAAGTAAAAGATAAAAGAACAAGAGAGAAATAGGATTGGGAGAGGGGGAAAGAAAATTAAAACTGGGCGGCGAACAAGTGTAGTTGTGCGGCGCTAGCGACGCGTACGCGTATGGCACGCGTACGCGTTGGTCGCGGAATTTTCTTAATGACGCGTAAGCGTCAGGCACGCGTCCGCATGCCCTTGGTTTTGTGCGATTAGCACAAAGCCAGCCGCGCGCATGCACAACTTTTTGTTCGCGTGGCATGGGAACCTAGATTTTCAATCGACGCGTGCGCGTCATGCACGCGTACGCGTGGCTGGCCATTTGTGCAATTGATGCACACGCGTCAGAGACGCGTACGCGTGGTCAATTTTGTGCATCTAGCACACTTCCAGCCCCAAACTAGCACAAGTCTCTCCGTAGAAACAGCGCCAAAAACTTGGTGTGGTATTTTATAACAACCACAAACTAACCGGCAAGTGCACCGGGTCGTACCAAGTAATACCTTACGTGAGTAAGGGTCGATCCCACGAGGATTGATGGATTAAGCAACAGTTATTGAGTGATAGATCTAGTCAGGCAAACAGAAAATAGTGTTTGAATGTTCAAAGAGCATTAAAAAGTAATTAAGAATTTCAGAAAACAAGCTGTAAATGAGCCGTGAAATATATATGGGAAAATAGTTAAGGTTTCAGAGTTATCTATTTTTTCTGATTAATTTTTCTTACTAACTATTTTAATCATGTAGGATTTAATTTATGGCAAACTATATGTGACTAGACCCTAATTCCTTAGGCCTTTCTAGCCTCTTCTGAAATTCATTAACTGCCAATTCCTTGGTCAATTGATTCCAATTAGAAGGTGAAGTTCAAATTCCAGTTTATATGCCACAAAAATTCTAATTACCCAAAAATAAGAAGATTATATGTCACGTATCCTGTTAAATCCAAATAGTTAAAATTTAGGAGAAATTGTTTTCAAGCTGTTGTTCAAGTAAAGAGCTTTTTCAAGTTTTATAAGAACTCAAAATAGAAAAGAGGGTCATACTTCCGTTCCACCCAAATTCATGAGATAAAGAGCGAAAACAATTCTTAAATTTTAAATCCACACATGAATTAAAATAGAAAAAGCAATAAAATCAATCCATACAAATAGACAGAGCTCCTAACCTTAACAATGTAGGATTAGTTGCTCATGGAATGTGGAATGTAAATTTGTATAGAATTTCCTAATGGAATCCTCCTAATGGAATGTCCCAATAGAAGATAAGTCTCCCCTTTTTATAAATAAACCTAATTAATTTAAAATCTAATATCTAAAAGTAAGATAATATCTTTTTCTATTTTCAAATTCAAATTTGAATTTAAATCAAAATTAATTATAACAATCATCAAGTCTTCAATTGATGGATGGGGACCACTTGATTCCTTCACTCTACAGCTTTCAATCTGTGTTTTCTGGGCTGAAAACTGGGTCAAAACAGCCCAGAAATCGCCTCCAGCATTTTTCTGCATTTTTTGCACGTGGCGCATGTCCCGTGTACGCATCGATGGTCTTTTTTGCGAGTCACGCGGACGCGTCAGGTACGTGCACGCGTCGCCGTGCAAATCTTCAAATCACGCGTACGCGTCAGTCACGCGCACGCGTCGCCATGTTAAGCTCCAAATCACGTGTACGCATCAGTCAAGCGTACGCGTCGCTCCTTGCTCCCATCTCCTTTGATTCTTGTGTTGCAGAAACATCATCAAATTCCACCGAATACTACCTAAAATAAACAAAATTGCAAAAGACTCAAAGTAGCATCCATATTGGCTAAAAGATAATTAATTCTTTATTAAACTCAACAATTAGATGCAAATTCACTAGGAGAAGATAGGAAAGATGCTCACGCATCACAACACCAAACTTAAACTGTTGCTTGTCCACAAGCAACCAAAACTAATATAAGCTTAGGATGTGAATTTTCATGAGAATGAGAGTTCGATTAAGCTCATGTCTCTTCTTATAGTGGGGTTTACAACTGCAATCCTGAATAGTTTTGGCATTTCACTTTATCCTTTGAAGTTCAGAATGATTGGCATCCATAGGAACTCAGAATTCAGATAGTGTTATTGATTCTCCTAGTTTAGTATGTTGATTCTTGAACACAGCTACTTTATGAGTCTTGGCCGTGACCCTAAGCATTTTGTTTTCCAGTATTACCACCGGATACATAAATGTCACAGAGACATAACTGGGTGAACCTTTTCAGATTGTGACTCAGCTTTGCTAGAGTCCCCAGTTAGAGGTGCCCAGAGTTCTTAAGCACACTCTTTTTACTTTGGATCATGACTTTAACTGCTCAGTCTCAAGCTTTTCACTTGACACTTTCACGCCACAAGCACATGGTTAAGGACAGCTTGATTTAGCTACTTAGGCCAGGATTTTATTCCTTTGTGCCCTCCTATCCATTAATGCTCAAAGTCTTGGATCCTTTTTACCCTTTGCCTTTTAGTTTAAAGGGTTATTGGCTTTTTCTGCCTGCTTTTTCTTTTTTTCTTTCTTTCTCTTTTTATTATTTTATTATTTTATTTTTTTCCGCAAGCTTTGTGTTTTTCACTGCTTTTTCTTGCTTCAAGAATCAATTTTATGATTTTTCAGATTATCAATAACATTTCTCTTTTTTCATCATTCTTTCAAGAGCCAACAATTATAACATTCGTAAACTTCACTATAAAAAATATGCACTGTTCATGTCATGCATTCAGAATAACAAAAAATACCACCACATTTAAGTAAATAAGACTATTCTTCAATATAGACCCACTTACTCATGCAATATATCACTCTTGTATTTTTTTATTTGGATTCAAGCTCAGTGAGTAATGCATGAGACATCTTTTCAGAATTAAAGCATTTAAGGAAAAACTAAACTAGACCTAGGATTCTTACTAATGAAGGATCATGCAACAGACAAAGCAAAATAGTAGAAAACCAGAACATAACATAGAAAAAGAGGGGAGGAATAAAAAATATGAAAGGAACTCAACCACCTTAGTTATCCTAGCAGTTGCTTTATTCTTCAGGTTGTGCTCCTCCGTGAAGATGATTCGCCTCCCTTTTTGGTGCCAAAAAAATAAATAGAAAACTTCTAAGCGAAGCTTCAACACCAAACTTAAAGGTTTGCTTGTCCTCAAGCAAAGAAGAACTGAAAATAGAAAGAGACAAATATTATGATGAAAGAAAAAGTAAAAGATAAAAGAACAAGAGAGAAATAGGATTGGGAGAGGGGGAAAGAAAATTAAAACTGGGCGGCGAACAAGTGTAGTTGTACGGCGCTAGCGACGCGTACGCGTACGGCACGCGTACGCGTTGGTCGCGGAATTTTCTTAATGACGCGTAAGCGTCAGGCACGCGTCCGCATGCCCTTGGTTTTGTGCGATTAGCACAAAGCCAGCCGCGCGCATGCACAACTCTTTGTTCGCGTGGCATGGGAACCTAGATTTTCAATCGACGCGTGCGCGTCATGCACGCGTACGCGTGGCTGGCCATTTGTGCAATTGATGCACACGCGTCAGGGACGCGTACGCGTGGTCAATTTTGTGCATCTAGCACACTTCCAGCCCCAAACTAGCACAAGTCTCTCCCTAGCAACAGCGCCAAAAACTTGGTGCGGTATTTTATAACAACCACAAACTAACCGGCAAGTGCACCGGGTCGTACCAAGTAATACCTTACGTGAGTAAGGGTCGATCCCACGAGGATTGATGGATTAAGCAACAGTTATTGAGTGATAGATCTAGTCAGGCAAACAGAAAATAGTGTTTGAATGTTCAAAGAGCATTAAAAAGTAATTAAGAATTTCAGAAAACAAGCTGTAAATGAGCCGTGAAATATATATGGGAAAATAGTTAAGGTTTCAGAGTTATCTATTTTTTCTGATTAATTTTTCTTACTAACTATTTTAATCATGTAGGATTTAATTTATGGCAAACTATATGTGACTAGACCCTAATTCCTTAGGCCTTTCTAGCCTCTTCTGAAATTCATTAACTGCCAATTCCTTGGTCAATTGATTCCAATTAGAAGGTGAAGTTCAAATTCCAGTTTATATGCCACAAAAATTCTAATTACCCAAAAATAAGAAGATTATATGTCACGTATCCTGTTAAATCCAAATAGTTAAAATTTAGGAGAAATTGTTTTCAAGCTGTTGTTCAAGTAAAGAGCTTTTTCAAGTTTTATAAGAACTCAAAATAGAAAAGAGGGTCATACTTCCGTTCCACCCAAATTCATGAGATAAAGAGCGAAAACAATTCTTAAATTTTAAATCCACACATGAATTAAAATAGAAAAAGCAATAAAATCAATCCATACAAATAGACAGAGCTCCTAACCTTAACAATGTAGGATTAGTTGCTCATGGAATGTGGAATGTAAATTGTATAGAATTTCCTAATGGAATCCTCCTAATGGAATGTCCCAATAGAAGATAAGTCTCCCCTTTTTATAAATAAACCTAATTAATTTAAAATCTAATATCTAAAAGTAAGATAATATCTTTTTCTATTTTCAAATTCAAATTTGAATTTAAATCAAAATTAATTATAACAATCATCAAGTCTTCAATTGATGGATGGGGACCACTTGATTCCTTCACTCTACAGCTTTCAATCTGTGTTTTCTGGGCTGAAAACTGGGTCAAAACAGCCCAGAAATCGCCTCCAGCATTTTTCTGCATTTTTTGCACGTGGCGCATGTCACGTGTACGCATCGATGGTCTTTTTTGCGAGTCACGCGGACGCGTCAGGTACGTGCACGCGTCGCCGTGCAAATCTTCAAATCACGCGTACGCGTCAGTCACGCGCACGCGTCGCCATGTTAAGCTCCAAATCACGTGTACGCATCAGTCAAGCGTACACGTCGCTCCTTGCTCCCATCTCCTTTGATTCTTGTGTTGCAGAAACATCATCAAATTCCACCGAATACTACCTAAAATAAACAAAATTGCAAAAGACTCAAAGTAGCATCCATATTGGCTAAAAGATAATTAATTCTTTATTAAACTCAACAATTAGATGCAAATTCACTAGGAGAAGATAGGAAAGATGCTCACGCATCACAACACCAAACTTAAACTGTTGCTTGTCCACAAGCAACCAAAACTAATATAAGCTTAGGATGTGAATTTTCATGAGAATGAGAGTTCGATTAAGCTCATGTCTCTTCTTATAGTGGGGTTTACAACTGCAATCCTGAATAGTTTTGGCATTTCACTTTATCCTTTGAAGTTCAGAATGATTGGCATCCATAGGAACTCAGAATTCAGATAGTGTTATTGATTCTCCTAGTTTAGTATGTTGATTCTTGAACACAGCTACTTTATGAGTCTTGGCCGTGACCCTAAGCATTTTGTTTTTCAGTATTACCACCGGATACATAAATGCCACAGACACATAACTGGGTGAACCTTTTCAGATTGTGACTCAGCTTTGCTAGAGTCCCCAGTTAGAGGTGCCCAGAGTTCTTAAGCACACTCTATTTGCTTTGGATCACGATTTTAACCGCTCAGTCTCAAGCTTTTCACTTGACACCTTCACGCTACAAGCACATGGTTAAGGACAGCTTGATTTAGCCGCTTAGGCCATTAATTTTATACTTTGCCTTTTAGTTTAAAGAGTTATTGGATTTTTCTGCTTGCTTTTTCTTTTTTTTTCTTTCTTTCTCTTTATTTTTTATTTTATTATTTTATTTTTTCTGCAAGCTTTGTGTTTTTTACTACTTTTTCTTGCTTCAAGAATCAATTTTATAATTTTTCAGATTATCAATAACATTTCTCTTTTTTCATCATTCTTTCAAGAGCCAACAATTTTTACATTCATAAACTTCACTGTAAAAAATATGCACTGTTCATGTCATGCATTCACAATCACAGAAAATACCACCACATTTAAGTAAATAAGACTATTCTTCAATATAGACCCACTTTCTCATGCAATATATCACTCCTGTATTTTTTTGATTTGGATTCAAGCTCAGTGAGTAATACATGAGACATCTTTTCAGAATTAAATCATTTAAGGGAAAACTAACTAGACCTAGGATTCTTACTAATGAAGGATCATGCAACAGACAAAGCAAAATAGCAGAAAATCGGAACATAACATAGAAAAAGAGGGGAGGAATAAAAAATATGAAAGGAACTCAACCACCTTAGTTATCCTAGCGGTCGCTTTATTCTTCAGATTGTGCTCCTCCGTGAAGATGATTTGCCTCCCTTTTTGGTGCCAAAAAAATAAACAGAAAACTTCTAAGCAAAGCGTCAACACCAAACTTAAAGGTTTGCTTGTCCTCAAGCAAAGAAGAACTGAAAATAGAAAGAGACAAATGTTAGGATAAAAGAAAAGGAAAAAGATAAAAGAACAAGAGAGAATTAGGATTGGGAGAGGGGAAAGAAAATTAAAACTGGGCGGTGAACTAGAGTAGTTGTGCGGCGCTAGCGACGCCTACGCGTACGGCACGCGTACGCATGAGTCGCGAAATTTTCTTAATGAAGCGTAAGCGTCAGGCACGTGTCCGCGTGCCCTTGGTTTTGTGTGATTCATGCAAAGCCAGCCGTGCGCATGCACAACTCTCTGTTCGCGTGGCTTGGGAACCCAGATTTTCAATCGATGCGTACGCGTCATGCACGCGCACGCGTGGCTGGCCATTTGTGCAATTGACGCGCACGCGTCAGGGATGCGTTCGCATGCTCAATTTTGTGCGTCTAGCACACTTCCAGCCCCAAACCAGCACAAGTCTCTGCCCAAACACATATTTACGTCGAATTTCAAGGTCACGCGTACGCATCACTAACGCGCATGGTGCACGAAATTGCAATCACACTTTTGCAATCCCGCATAACTAACCAGCAAGTGCACTGGGTCGTCCAAGTAATACCTTACGTGAGTAAGGGTCGATCCCACGGAGATTGTCGGCTTGAAGCAAGCTATGGTTATCTTGTAAATCTTAGTCAGGATATCAGAAATTATCAGGATTGATTGTGAAAAGCAAAAGATCATGAAGTAAATACTTGTTTTGCAGTAATGGGGAATAGGTTGAGGTTTTGGAGATGCTCCATCTTCTGAATCTCTGCTTTCCTACTGTCTTCTTCTTCAAGCACGCAAGGCTCCTTCCATGGCAAGCTGTATGCAAGGGTTTCACCGTTGTCAATGGCTACCTCCCATCCTCTCAGTGGAAATGTTCAACGCACCCTGTCACGGCACGGCTATCCATCTGTCGGTTCTCAATCAGGCCGGAATAGAATCCAGTGATTCTTTTACGTCTGTCACTAACGCCCCGCCTTCAGGAGTTTGAAGCTCGTCACAGTCATTCAATCATTGAATCCTACTCAGAATACCACAGACAAGGTTTAGACCTTCCGGATTCTCTTGAATGCCGCCATCAGTTCTAGCTTATACCACGAAGATTCCGATTAAAGAATCCAAGAGATATCTACTTAATCTAAGGTAGAACGGAGGTGGTTGTCAGGCACACGTTCATAGTTGAGAATGATGATGATTGTCACGGATCATCACATTCATCCGATTTAAGAGCAAGTGATATCTTGGAATGGAAGCAAGCATAATTGAATGAAAAACAGTAGTAATTGCATTAATCCATCAAGACACAGCAGAGCTCCTCACCCCTAACCATGGGGTTTAGAGACTCATGCTATGGAAGGTACACAAAGAAACGTGTAAAGTGTCATGAGGTACAGATACAATGTCAAAAGATCCTATTAATAGTAAACTAGTAACCTAGGGTATACAGAAATGAGTAAATGACGTAAAAATCCACTTCTGGGTCCACTTAGTGTGTGCTTGGGCTGAGCATTGAAGCATTTTCGTGTAGAGACCTTTTCTGGAGTTAAACGCCAGCTTCTATGCCAGTTTGGGCGTTTAACTCCAAGTTTTATGCCAGTTCCAGCGTTAAACGCTGGAATTTCTGAGGCTGATTTGCCACGCCGGTTTGGGCCATCAAATCTCGGGCAAAGTATGGACTATCATATATTGCTGGAAAGCCCAGGATGTCTACTTTCCAATGCCGTTCAGAGCGCGCCAATTGGGCTTCTGTAGCTCCAGAAAATCCACTTCGAGTGCAGGGAGGTCAGAATCCAACAGCATCTGCAGTCCTTTTCAGTCTCTGAATCAGATTTTTGCTCAGGACCCTCAATTTCAGCCAGAAAATACCTGAAATCACAGAAAAACACACAAACTCATAGTAAAGTCCAGAAAAGTGAATTTTAGCTAAAAACCAATAAAAATATACTAAAAACTAACTAGATCATACTAAAAACATACTAAAAATAATGCCAAAAAGCGTATAAATTATCCGCTCATCAGCGCACGCGTGGAAGGCAAAAAGTGCAAACAAGTGCA